>NC_091392.1:81573308-82187620 GCF_032191515.1 Phaenicophaeus curvirostris | reverse complement strand
TTTTGAGTACAAGCTTATAACAGACTCTATGTATCTGTAAGTTCTCCTGCCAAAGAGCATAATGTTGCAGGAAAGCCTCAGTACTTCTTTTGTTTTTTGTTTCTAATGTAAAAAGGTGCAGTACTTAACTGTTAGTTGTGTTGTCAGGAAGGCCATAGTAAAGTAGGACTCACGCTCTTGGCTCTTGTTGTCTCCAAGGAGCGGCAAGAGTAGAGTAAGTCAGAGTAGAATCAGTCAAGATTCTTATCTCTAGGCAAGCCCATCAGAACCATATTGCACTGGCTTTAATGCTGCACTGCAAAAAAACCTGTAGGATTTTGCTCATAGGAAGCCTTGTTCAAGTATCACAATAAACCAATGGCCTAAAATACTGAAAGCTGGGTAGAGCTCACCTAGTATCAATGACAAGGAGGATTTTGTACACATTCTCACAGGGCAAGGGCTTTAGCAATACAGATCTAACAAAAATACTACTTCAGACCACACTGCTCTTCATTAAATTAAAAATTCCTGAGTGCCATTGAGAACTTCCTGTGGTCTGAAACACTGTACTCATAAATGTTGATTATCTTATCGCATCCAGGGCACTTCGTGATAAAACTAAATCCATACTCCCTGATGACATCTGTAATAATCATAGTTATTTGTAATTTTTGTTCCTAAGTGACCAAAATAAGTGACCACTCCTATTGCAGTAATTTTCATGAGGAAACTATTACTGGCTTCTATTTCAGACTGCTGGCATGTAGATTCACATTGTTTCTTATCAAAGAAAACACGGATCAATACCTCTCTTAGTCTAGAAACAAGAGAGGGAATACCATGAAGTGTCTAGCAAGGTATTCATCTTCCTATCATATTAGGGTTTGGAAAGGAGGCTTTCCTAGTCCGGTGTACAATTTCTGCTTTGGAGTGATGGCTATCCACCAACAGATGTCTAGTCCTGCTCTTCCTGAGTTGCTGATGTAACACATTGCTGTCAGACTGCTTGCATAATGAGATTTTATTTGAATGCTGAATTTCTGAAGATCTAGGGACTCATTTCCCCTTCAGGATATTTTGGCATTAGCACCTCAAAAATCAAGCACCAGAAACACAGGTCTCTTGTACTTGTTCTTTGCATCCTCAGACAAGACAGACGCATCTGTAACCATTACAAAATAAGGGTACAAGATCTGATTCAGACAAAGCCATACAAGCTATTAGAGAACAGAATCACAAAATCACCATTTAAGGATACTTTCTGCTTTTCAGGGGACCTTACTAGGTCCTTAACCTGAACAAATCAGTGCAACTCCACTGATGCACCAATTTACACCTGCCAGTGCACTGTTTACTGTCTTTTGACCAAGTATCTCATATAAACTTCCCATCTATAATTCTTACCTCTGATTCTGGTTTATTCTCATAGCTATGAACATTTTATAATGCATTCTGGTCAGACAAACTTATACTTTGAGTAACGTATGATGAATCTAAGGTCTGGTCTACACACACAGAAATTACACTGATTTAACTAAATCGGTTTCTAAATCAATTTAGCTAAATTGGGGTAGCTCCCAAGTGAGGACACATAAATTGGTTTAAGAATGGCTAATATCATGTTAGCTTAATTCAGTTTTAAGAATGTCTGCACAAGGGGGTTGCACTGATTTTATTAAATTGATTTAGAAACAAATTTATTTCAACCAGTACTATTTGTGTATAGGCCAGGCTACAGACACAAGCGGAAACTGCAAAATGTGACAAATTGTCAGCATTATTGCTCCCAGCAATTAAAGAAGGAATTAGTTAGAATAAAGTTTTAACTTAATTTGTTAATGAACAGCACATGTGCCAGAATAAAGCTAACAAACAATGTTTTGTTTATATGATACTTTTCCTCAAGGCAGCTTATATGCCGTTAGTAATTAAAAGTCACACATTGTTACATTACAGCTGTAGTGTGAAAAGGTTAAAATGTGACTATATTTAAACATCTTGGGGCTATTGTGATTATCGCTAATTTTTACTCAAACTGCAACACAGATGAAAAAAAAAATCCTTCCCTTTTCATTTGTAACCTTTTTTCTCCCCTTAATTTTAGGTTTTGGGTAAACTAATGCCTGAAGATTTTAATGCTCATTTATTTCAACAGACATGCTACGAAATTAGTCCTTTGTTTTAAATATAAAACCTACAGATTAGTAAATGCTGTGGTAATAAAAGATTGAGACGATTCCCCTTCCATCCTGATTGTCTACAACCAGCTAAAGGCATCTGAGTAGTGGTTGAAGACGTATGTAAACTGAAGAACATTTAAACACCTATAGTGCTAATTCCAAGGTAAAAGGCAAAACTTGAGTTTCCTGACAGGAGGGCAGTCCCCTTTGTAACAGTGACCCGAGTACGAACAGAGGTCAAACACCTTTTGATCTGGAGAATATCTGAAAATATTCAGATTAAAAATCCCTTCTGTTCTCTTTTGGTTGCAGGGATACAATCGTGATGCCATTTCTGAAGAACACATTTCTGTGAAATGCTGCCTCACATTCCACAGGCCTTAAAATCATTTTAAACTAGGCAATTGGAAGTGGGTACAGAAAAACTAATTTTGTACCTCTTTCCCCACAGTACACAGGAAGCCACTGAACAGTGATGATCACAGGCCATTTAAGTGTAAATGTGAATAGCCCGGACAGATGGGTCTTTTCATGGTGAGATTAGACTATGGCTATATGTCCTGGGGAGAGAGGCAGAAAAGACTTCTGTGCATTTATGGTACCTCATGCAATATCTTGCACTTTTTAGGTTCATAGATATAAGCAGATCTTGTTCCTTGCTCAGGTGCTTGCATCTCTTGCAGGTACATTTTTTTTTGATCGCTGCATTTAGAAAATACAAGGATTTCTTGACAAGCCTTAGGAGAGTCTTAAAGATGAACAGCTGTTCACATCGAGTGATGACATTCCCCCTCTCCGTTCTACCAGTCTCTCCCCAGCCCCCTTATGCACACCATATCTTTCACGAGATTCCTTCCAGTGCAAAATGGGTCCCAGGGCCATTCCCCCGCTCCATCCTACACACCTCTCAGCACTAATCCTAGTAGTTGCAGCCTTTGTCACTACCATGTGTCTCAAATGCTTACCGTACTTGGTTGTCTCATTGCCTTTCAAGGATCTGTTCAGAATTTGATTAATTACTCAATGTTTACAAAGCACTTTGAAGATGAAAGGAACTGCAAAATCAATGGTAAGTACCATGATTACTTACTCTTCTGGCTTCCCTCTTTTTGTCCTAGTAGAGAAAAATTAGTGACCACCTAGATTTTGATCTATGAACAAAAAATTGCATTTGGCCTGTAGAATTCAGCAGCACATGACGCATGCACTGTGTGTTGTCAAGCCAAGGAGGGTCACATTTAGATTCTGACACCTCATCTTCAGGTAGTGGCTGAGACTGTTCTCACATAGGCAGAATATTTCAGTGACATGTATTTAACAATTAAATATCCCTGCTATTTTTTTCTCACTTGTCTGAGGACAAGAACTATTTCCCAGCTCTTGAGAGGCTAGTCAGAGAAGACACACAGGGTGCCTAGCAGCACACAAAAGTGAGACTTGGTACAAGCAGCCTTTAAAGCAACTGTAACAATTTGAACAACTTGGGGATGAGTAAGGGAGATACAACACAGATGGGGTATCAGCAAGAATAAGGAAGTAGCAAAATGATGTGAAAGACAAAGGAAGAACTTTAAAGAGAAGCTTAGAGGAACTCTAACTTTCGTGTGAACACTGTGTCCCAAGATGGGTAGCTGAAGGTGCTCAAAAGACTCCTTTCCAAACAGTGTCCTCATCAGAAAAAGAAATACTGTGGTTGTTTTATGCTGCTTCATTCTTGTTCCCTAGCAGATCAGCCTGTAACCCACACCTGAAACACCAAAGTTTCAGAAATTTCTAGGTAATTGCCATGATGACTTTTACACATTTGATCATATTTAACATATTTGGGAATTACTCTAAGTTTCCATTTGTTTTCACAGCATTTAGTACATGGAATACGTTATTTGCTTCAAAATAGAAATATTCTTTCTCCAAATTTCAGTCTTAATCTGAGGCTTTTCAAACACAGACTTAAAGAGAGATATTGTCCCTTGCAAAATGAACACTTTCCTTGAGGCAACAGATGAGACTTCCCTAAACCAACTCAGCTTCCCAGTAGTCTGGCACAGATTCCCAACAGCTACTGAATGAGTGGAAAAATGTCGTTTTTTATTAAAAAAAAAAAAAAGAAAATATTAACAAACAGTTCATAACTACACAGGACTGAAACACCATTGCCAGCATTACCAAAAAGTGAAAGAAATAGTTTTCATATTATAAGATGCTGACTGCTACACAGCTTAACTGTAAGTATAAGATGTAATTAGCTGCAAACAGGTAGGACTCCTCTTGCTGAGCTCAATTTAAGAGTGAGCTGATGGATACACAAAGAAGTTTGGTATCACTGCACATGTAACACACATTGAACTTGCCTAAGAGCCAAAAGCCTTACCTATTTGAGCTATAAATCACTCCCCTGAGAGCACACTTAGACCCAGGGGTGTGGAAATACAGTACCGGCAGTCCTTGACTGCCTCTAAGATGTTTCATAAATGTAGAAAATAACCTCTACCGAATCAGATGGGATGCCATATTCCAAATGAATTTTTAAAGAAACCACCCTGCTGTGGGAGGGGTGACATTTTGCACCATTAAATGCAATTGTCTTTCAAATAGTTCTGTGCAACATACATGAAATTCAGAGCTCCATCTGCATGGAGGCAAGGAGGATGCAGGCATTTAAAGGAGATTTTTGTTTGAATATGGTTGAAGAGCAGTTCCTCAATGACAAGTGCTTGTGGATTTGTTGTTTAGAATTGCATCTGTCTCTGGTAATTGGGGACATACGTCCATCTGCCAGAAAATGTCTGGTAAATCTTGTTGCAGGCTGCCATTTTGCAAGCAAGGATGCATACATCCCCCTGGGTGACCCCTCCCTAAAACCATTTTTATAACCTGCCAGCTGTTCCAGCTTTTGGACTTGATGACCTTAGAGGTCTTTTCCAACCTTAATGATTCTAGGATTCCTTTCTCTGACTGGTACTCCAATGATGCTTTAGGAGAGAGGGAAAAGGGGGACAAAACACTGTACACACTTACACATATGCATACGCAGCCACACGGAGAATGAGAAGGACAAGAAGGCATCCCCTTGACAATGCAGGCATTGTTCTGGTAAAGAAATGGCCAGGCAGCAAATCACGCCTACCTCTATGAAGTCTGCTGCAGCAGCAATGGAACCTGCAGTCCAGCACTTTTCCCTTACACCTCCCTATCCCCTTTCCTTCGTTCCTCCTAGAGCTCCCCAGCTTTAAAATACATTCTCTGGGTGGAAGAAGGATAAAATGCATGAAAGGGAGTAAAAGACACAAATCCCAGTGAACAACCATCTCAGAATGAACTGGTGCAAAATTCCATTCTTAATTGCATTAATATTAAAAGACTCCCTGGAAGATACTATAAGAACAATTTTTTATGAACACTTCAATAGATGAGCATGGCTTTCCTTTTCTCATTTCAGAGTGTTCTTTAGTAACTGTTAAAATGTTTTAATTGGTTCTAATGTTTCTTCTATGAGAAATTTCTTGTACTGGAGGAAAAATGTTTGTTGGGTTTTTCATGAGTAATTCTCAATGGAAATTCTCATCATTAGAAATCTGACCTTACATTTAAAAAGCTACAAGGAAAAAAAGCATAATTAATTAGTCACATTATTTTTCCTCCAGCATTTTTTAAAAATTAGCAACCAGAAAATGAAGGACATGGGGTCTGATCCAGCAGCCCTTTCACATGATAGTTGTTGCATTGATGCCTCTGGAAGTAGGGACAGCAGGATCAGGTCCTTAGTAATAACCCAAGCAAAAGTAAGGCCTTCAGATAGGCAGAGACTGGGCCTCCACAGTATCCCAAGCACTCTCATTCCCTGTTAAAGTCAATGGAAGCAAAAGAGGCTGTATGGGCCCTTTGGTGGGTACTTGTTTTAAAATCATCAGCATTTTACGCAAGTGGACTTACCTAAGGAACTGGCAGCTTTCCCAAGAATGCAAGGCACTGATTCTCCCCCCCTATAAACACGAGTTCTATGTCTGTGCAATTCTACTGATTTAATTGTGTGTCATAACAGCTTACTCTAATGTAACAGAGCTGAGAAGCAGGTTCTGATATCTAATCCACAAGCAACTGTACTTCAAGTATCTCTTTATTTCCGTTTCTACCCTGAGGCATCATTTATCCTGAGAACTGTTCAGTATACAGGATTTTAGAGTTTTATGCTCCTGACATTTCAACATTCCAGTAAGTACCTCTCCCAAAACTGAAAAACACCATTTCGTTATAGGAACTGTGTTTGAGATTTTGATCTGAGCCTTGGCATTCAGTCGCGGTGTCTGCTCACTCCTATTTCACACATATGGAAACATCTTTAATGCTTCAAAAATCCTCAGTTTAGAGATCTCCGACTATCATTTCATTCTCACTATTACAGAGATACAATAGCAACTTTATGGCTGCCTAGCTCATGCAATTGGAGAATAACAATTCAAATTTAGGTAAAAACTCTATCTGAATGGTGGGCAGAGCTGTAACTGCAAATCTGGATTAAGTGCTAACATTTTTTTTGAAACCTAAGGCACGCTCCTCTCTGCTTCACTTTTCCATGTGTAAAATGAGGATGATGCAACTTCCTTTCCCCCACCTTTTGTTGGCTTCATCTAAACCTTGAAACCAGGAATTCTTTCAGTCTGAGTATGGTCTAGAAACTCCAGCTTTAGCTGTAAAACACTTGCCCCAATCTGTCCTCATCCAGGACAACCATTCCCTCATGTACGAATATAAAGTACATAGGTGCTCCCTCTGATTCTTTCAATGCTAAATCCAGGCTCAGATTAAACCCAATTTTCATCACTAGTTGAAGCAAAATTTTTGGACTTTATATCCAGGAGGCTGAAGTGAGTTCACACAATCCTAATCGTTTCACAGAGGGCACTGCTCCCAGCTCTGGCTTGGGGAGAGAGCACTCCAAAGCAGTAACATCACTGCAACCCATCCTACCATCTACTGCCTTTTCACTGTTCATGGATTTGTTCACGTGAGGCATATTTAGAGGCTACGCTGGCAAAACTGATATTATTTCTAACTTAAGCATCCAAGAGAATAGGCATATTTTCTATCCTGGAAACCGTTCAAAAGGTTATCAATATGTCTTTTACCAAGGAAGATTTTCTCATTTTGGAATAGCTTATAAAATAAAAACATTTCAGTAAAAAAAAAAAAAGTGCAGAAATTATTAAAAAACCCCAACAAAACCCAGCACAAAAAAACGTTCAATGTTCAACTACATTGAATAAAATATCCTGTGTGAGGATATTAAAATTAAGTTTTATCTAAAGTAACCATTTCAGAGTTTCCAATTCCAACTAACTAGCATCAAGAGAAGACAACTGACAACAACACCAGCAATCAAATACTGTAATTATCTATTTCGCCTTTCTCTCACTGGTGAACCTGTTTTATGTTTTCTTTATTGACCCTAGTAGCTTTACTCACGATTTTAAATCAACATGCATTTGTTTTCTGAGATTGATATCTGGTCAATGATCAAAATGCAAAGAATTGTTACAGACTAAAAAATCTACTCACTCTGAGAAACAGGAAGACAAGTCTTCAGATGATGTTAATCAGCCTAATTTCACTCGCTCAGAAGGAATTACATAATTTACACCAGCTCAGGATGTGGTTCACCATTTTAAATTAGGATCTTGGTTTATTTAATGTCTTATTGCAGAGCTCTGAGACTCCAAAGCCACTCTGTCCTTACTTTTATCTATTTACAGATAAGAATGTTTCCTTAAAACAGCTTCAACTACCACAGTTAAAATCTTAAAATCTGCTTAGGTCTAAAGTTATTACTTCCTGCCAGGAATGTCTGAAAGGAGTTGGAATATTAATCTCTTTAAATAGGTCTCCTGGGAATATATCAGTGTTTTTCCTCAATAGGATGCTTTCTGTGGAATTTGATAATCCCTGGCATTTTCAGCATCTTACACAAAATATCATTCTTAAGGAGTTTCTTATTATACAGTAGCTTCAAAATGTTTGGAAAGGACTAAGAGTCAGTTCTACCTTTACCCTGAAGAAAATTGTTTTTTTCTTCATTCTCTAACAGCAATAAAGATAGGATTTCTAAAAGAGCTCTTTAAAAGAAGGCTACCTATATGAAGTCCTCCATTTCTTAGCTTCTTTTCCAAAAAAAATGGCTACACTTTCTAACTTCCCTTGTCAAAGCTTGTTTTGTCTATTTGGTCCTGCACTGTCTCTTCTTGGTTGCTATTTGTACCCTACCAAAGCTCCTCTCAAACGTGCAGCTATCCATCCTACTGCTGGAAACATAAAATCTCTTCTCTCCTGCAAAGCCACAGTTCTAAGAATTCACAAGTTAGAAAAAAGTCTATGGGTCAAAGATTTCAAGGTCAGCAGGGATTGTTTAGTCTTATCATCTACCTTTCAGGCAGGCATCAAGTCCCACTAAGGAATTCCTATATCGGCTCAATAACTTCTGATTGGGTTCCAGCTCTAATTCACAAATAATTGCCTCAGATTTATGGTCCACTAGCTGTACCAACAATCCACATCTGCTCTGGAAACTATACTCTTGAAATATGTTTTCAGCTTGAAAATAACTAGAAGTCTGGGAAACAGCAATATCTACTGAAGCCCCAAAATGTTATTGGCTTATCATGGTAGGTGGTTCCATAAGGTATGGGAACACTGAGAAGGCGCATGATTTTTAGAAAGATATATTCAGTCTCAAAGACAATGTTCAGAGATGTAAATGCCTTATACTGTAATCACAGCTGAAAGAGAACGAATTCTTTGCTCACCAAAGAGCACGATCTGGAGTTTTGCCTCAGCTGTCTATTGGCACATTCTGTACAGAGGTTCTCACACACTGCCAGGCATTCTCCAGTTTCTCAGTTGTGGTCATTTCAAATCAGCAGCATTCAAGTACTGAACTGTTTGTTATCACTTTCAGCAATCCATATATTTCAGGCTAATGACAAAATGCTCCATTCTCACTTTATGCAAATTAAGACAGTAAATGTATTTTATTGTGTTCTAATTGTATGATAAGTTCACATTTTTAATGCCTTTTTTCCATATTCACTTTCATTTCCTTTCAGCTGACCTAATTTATTAATTAATCAGCTGTCTTGAAATATAATCCAGCTACAGTGTATTTCATTTAATGCAATTAAAAACCTTGAATGTTTTCTGGATGGAATGTTCTCAAATGGAGTAGGTCTTCCCTGTGGGAATCGCTGAACAATTTACAGCAATGTAATCCAGAGAAAATTGTTCTTACTGATGAGTAATTTTGTTTGTCGATACTTTTTCCATACAGAAACTCTTTTCTGGGCAAGATGAAGAACAAAATTCTGAATTCTTTACTCAGTTATTAAATGAATCTTTCACTGAACTCGTTTCCCACAGTCCTCAGTACTATTATATCCATTTCAATTTACACTCAAATTTCACAGAATCACTAGGTTGGAAAAGACCCACTGGATCATCAAATCCAACGATTCCTATCAAACACTAAACCATGCCCATCAGACCCTCATCAACCCATCCTTTAAACACCTCTAGGGAAGGTGACTCAACCACCTCCCTGGGCAGCCTGTGCCAGTGCCCAATGACCCTTTCCATGAAAATTTATTTTCTCATGTCCAGCCTGAACCTCCCCTGGTGGAGCTTGAGGCCATTCCCCCTTGTCCTTGTCCCCTGTCACTTGGGAGAAGAGGCCAGCACCCTCCTCTCCACAACCTCCATTCAGGTAGTTGTAGAGAGCAATAAGGCCTCCCCTCAGCCTCCTCTTCTCCAGGCTAAATAACCTTAGTTCCCTCAGACGCTCCTCATAAGACTTGTTCTCCAGCCCCTTCACCAGCTTTGTCACTCTTCTCTGGACACACTCCAGAGCCTCAACATTCTTCATGTGGTGAGGGCCCCAGAACTGAACACAGGATTCGAGGTACGGTCTCACCAGTGCCGAGTACAGAGGGAGAATAACCTCCCTGGACCTGCTGGCCACGCCGTTTCTGATACAAGGCAAGATGCCATTGGCCTTCTTGGCCACCTGGGCACACTCCTGGCTCATATTCAGTCATGGTCAACCAACACCCCCAGGTCCCTCTCCTCCAGGCAGCTCTCCAGCCAGACTTCTATTCTGTAGCACTGCATAGGATTGTTGTGCCCCAACTGCAGGACCCGGCATTTGGCCTTGTTAAACCTCATGCCATTGGTCTCTGCCCAGCGGTCCAGCCTGTTCAGATCCCTTTGCAGAGCCTCCCTACCCTCCAGCAGATCAACACTTCCTCCCAGCTTAGTGTCATCCGCAGACTTGCTAAGGGTGCACTCAATGCCTTCATCCAGGTCATTGATAAAGACATTGAACAGGGTTGAACCCAGAACTGAGCCCTGGGGGACATCACTTGTCACTGGCCTCCAGCTGGAGTTAACTCCATTTACCACCACTCTCTGGGCCCGGCCATCCAACCAGTTTTCCACCCAGGAGAGTGTGCGCCAGTCCAGGCCAGAGGCTGACAGTTTCCTAAGCAGAATGCTGTGAGAAACTGTGTCAAAGGCTTTACTAAGTCCAAGAAGTCAAAATCCACAGCTTTTCCCTCGTCCAGTAGGCGGGTCATTTTGTCACAGAAGGTGATCAGGTTAGTTTGGTAAGACCTGCCTTTTGTGAACCCGTGTTGACTGGGCCTGATCACCTGGTTCTCTTGCATGTGCTTCATGATGGCACTCAAGATCACCTGTTCCATGCTGTTCCCCGGCACTGAGGTCAGACTGACAGGCCTGTAGTTTCCTGGATCCTCCCTTTGACCCTTCTTGTAGATGGGCACAACATCATTCTACGGCCACACCACCCTGAGAACACCCGATCTCGTCCGATCTCAGCAGCTAAGCAGGGCCCCTCACCACAAGAAGGATGTTGAGGCTCTGGAACGAGTCCAGAGAAGAGCAACAAAGCTGGTGAAGGGGCTGGAGAACAGGCCTTATGAGGAGCGGCTGAGAGAGCTGGGGTTGTTTAGCCTGGAGAAGAGGAGGCTGAGGGGTGACCTCATTGCTCTCTACAACTACCTGAAAGGAGGTTGTAGAGAGGAGGGTGCTGGCCTCTTCTCCCAAGTGACAGGGGACAGGACAAGAGGGAATGGCCTCAAGCTCCGCCAGGGGAGCTTTAGGCTGGACGTTAGGAAAAAATTCTTTACAGAAAGGGTCATTGGGCACTGGAACAGGCTGCCCAGGGAGGTGGTTGATTCACCTTCCCTGGAGGTGTTTAAGGCACGGGTGGACAAGGTGCTGAGGGATATGGTTTAGTGTTTGATAGGAACGGTTGGACTCGATGATCTGGTGGGTCTCTTCCAACCTGGTGATTCTGTGATTCTGTGATCAGCCAGCCTCCAGTCAAGTGGAACTTCCCCAGCCTTCCAGGACCACTGGAAGATGATGGTGATGATGAGTTCATTTCTGATGAGTTCAAAGGAATTTCAGCTAAGTAAGGTAACAGTGTAATTCACCCAATGCAGAAGGCCAGCACCCAATCCAATCTACTGTCAGTCTACTTTTAGCCCTAAAATCTTATCTTAGATTGGAAGTGAGTGGTGGCTTGAACCCTGTGTTAAAGACATATGAAGCAAATAACATTAAGTTGCCTTAACTGAAGGACCATGATAAAATTAAACTTGAAAAAAAAAGGCTGTTTATTCAGATAAAAGCACTGACTGTTGAGAGACTCATCAGTATAGCAGAACATTGCAATATTACAATTATTTTCAGTGCTCAGATCATGCCAGAAACAGAGTGTTTAGGTCTCCGTTGTATAATAATAAATATTGGGATTAAATTGTGAAGTACGTAAGGGAAAGAAAAAAGAGAAAGATATATTAGTCATGAACTATATGTAGTTGTTCTGTCTGTTACTTGCCTGTCATTAGTCACTGGGTAGTAAATGAACTTCAGATGAAATGTTCTCCAAAAAAGTTCTTAGCTAACCTGTGGCCACCAGCGTACACATAAACTTCTGTAGCAAGCAAAAGGCCAGATTTTTCTTTTACTGAAGTAGGGGAATTTTTTACCCAAGATCAAGAATGGACCAAGAAAAATAAATCTCTAGTTCCAACTTTCACAAATCTGCAGCTGTTCAGTTTGCTCCTCCAAAAAAGGACCTGCACATTCTTCACTTACACTTGAGACAAATAGTTGGCCAGGTCACACCTTTTTTTCTTATCAGCCAGTAGCTGCATTGCTGTAGCAGTAGATCTTTCAATTCCCAGACATCATTAAGTCAGAGAATGGTTGCTTTCAAATTGCATTAAATTGTTTAATAGATATTACCTGCTCTCAGAAAGGAAGGTACGTTCTAGACTGTCATGGGTATGGTTAGCACATTAGTTTTGTAGCCACTCAGTTTTCAAGTTAGCATTTTCTCTATACTACCTTGATTATGGTATTAAGAAGAAATCTAACCTGTGTCATTGTGGTCAAACTCAAAAAATATCTAACATGCATAAAATTCATTTAGAGCTGCTGAATACTGGGGATGTAAAAAAGAAAAAGTCCAATCCAGCTTGCCCTGGATGCATGAAATAATTATCTATCTGTTACACTTGTACGCTTTCTGTCTTTCTATTGTATTCCTACAATCATCACTAAGTTCCATTTAAATTTTAGCTGTCACCTCTAATACCTTTACAAATATAATACATTTAATTAGCAAATTATCTAGTGGCTTTTTTACCTTTTTTCCCCTCAAGGCTTATTAAACATTTGCCAGGAGCATCTTCACGGAAAGCACACCACATGTATGACAGTTATTTGAAGATCTCAGACCCACGTTCCTTATTTCGTAACCACCTGGGCAAGCGAAGCCAGACAAAGCAAGTCTCTCACAGAAGTACAAACCTCACTTAGCACCTTTGCCAACAGACTAGGATGGGGTTCATGCACTGGACTCTTCTGTGCACTCAATGGAACATGCAGAACTTTACATTATGGTACCTCCATGGTGAACATATTAGTTTAATCAACACAAGGAGATAATGTAAAGTATTTCACGGTTTTAACTAGCAACATGCCTGTAAATCCTCCACTATCTAAAGCATAAATTTCAATCCAAAGAGGATGGAGAAGGCTGTCCCAGCAGATATTAGCTCTGAATTTGAGCTCCTTAAAATTGTCTAAATCACACACAATTCTCCTGAAGTCATTGCCCAGGATGAATGATTACATGAAGGATTAGGATTGTCCCTAGGGCAGTGAAGCCACAGTGTTACAAAGGGCATCACTAAGCCACCCTGAAGACCACACTGATTGCTGCAAACAGCAAGCTTGGAAGCTCAGGCCTGACATAGCCTCTGGACTAATGTGCCTGCATGCTGCCAGACAGGACGTGGTATGAAACAACTTCAGGTCATCTACAAAGCAGGACTCCCTAGGTGGGACATATCATGTGCGGTAAACCACCCAAGCACAAGGTCAAAGCAGCTGCTTTGACTGCAGCAGCCACCTTGTGCTAGTTTCAGCAGGTCCAGCCACATCAGGAATTGTTTGTGTAAGTGGTTAGCTAGCTGTCTGCTATAAAGAAACTGCACAAATCAGGCCTGCCATGCTGCAGCAAGGCTGAAGGAATCTCACTGCATCTCGCAGAGCCTGACATGGCAGGTGGGAGCAGCACAGTCATACCACAAAACCCAACACAGAATTTGTTTCCACCTCCCATCCTACCACTGATCCTCCTCTCAAAATGGGAAGGCAGAGAACTTTTCACATCAGCTTACCTTTTGGTACTAGGAATACGAGATGGAAAGTCTGCAGCTTACCTTTTGGTACTAGGAATACGAGATGGAAAGTCTGGCCCTGTTGCTACTCCTCTTCAAATAACAAACCAGAACTAAATCTAGGAACTAGGTCTAGCAGCAGCTGCCAAGCTTAACGCAATGCCAATTCCAAGGAATATCAGTGCCACTGTCCTCTCAAAAGCCAGCTGCCCTTTATTTTTACTGTCACCTCTCATAGATTGTGACCATACTGCAAAAAAATTACAGACCTAAGGGCTTAGCCTTAAAAGCCTCTAGATGGTATATGGCAACTCAGACTGCCTGTATTTACAAAGTCAGATCACAGGCTGCTTAGCAAAAGGATGTCACTTACTGTATTAAATTCATCCCAATCTTTTCTACACATCTGAAGACTGGGATGCTACAGATGTATGGAAAGAGAGGTCAAGAATTGACCACCTAGAGCTGAAGACCTTACTTGCAAGAGAAAACAATGGCATAAGCAATACTGTAGAAACGTTGAAAACCCAGAAGGCATTAAAGGCAAACAGAATGATTTTAATATTTTTTTCTATGTTTGCCTGTACAAGACAGCTGCTTTTTAAATTTAATCATCTTAGAACAGATGACTTCATCATACATAGTAATGGTGACATTCACCTCCAGAGAGCTACTAGTTTGAATGCACTGCTGAGAGACCCTCTATTTCATGAAGAAATGTGAATGCAAAGGAGAGAGATGTCAGCATTGTACAAACAAGCAGCTTTGTCTGTTCCACAATCCAGAAATTTCCATTCAAATGAGAAGGATGAGAAGATTTTTAAAAAATAAGCTCAATTGAAAAGGAAGATTTAAATTCTGTTCTCTAGGTTTTAAGCATGGGTTAAGATCAACTTCCCATTCTTTGTAAAGAAGACCCTTTTGCTGTCCCTTAGAAACTCAACAGCTCAGAGAGAGCAAAAACTGGAAAACGTCACTAGTCGTGGTGCTGTACATGACTCGTTTGGATGCTAAAAAGTGCTGAGCACATGAAATGTCACTGATTTCAATGGGAAATGAGAGTGTTCAGCACTCAGTGGAAACCAGGCTCTTTTGTTTTTCTGTGAGACCAGTCCAAGAGACAACAAAGCTTTCTGCAAAGGAGGTGTGGATTTTAATAGAGTTGGCAAAGTAGTAAGTGAAAAGGAAAAAGAGGAGAAGACACTGTATGTGTGTTTGAGTTGCATAACACTATCCCAGGCAAAACACAGCAGGCTGTATTACTTTCTAAGATAAGCTTGCAGAAGGCAGTGTGGTTAACGAGAGCTGTATCTGGCCCCTGGGCACAGCTGTCCTCTGTGGCAGAGCACAGGCTCTTGAAAAAGCACCAATTCCCTCTGCTAGCTCATACAAACAACTGCTGGAAACGGAGTCAAGTTGGAACTCTCGCAGACAGGGTACTGAGGTTACCAAACCCTGCCATGTTAAAAGGAAGGCGAGGACTGCAGCAACAGCTGTTTTTAACAGCTTTGTTACAAATTTATGAAGTGGAAGTCCTGACACAGAAACCCAAGATGAAGTCAACTACCTTACTCTGTCAAGTGCATATTTTTCTCATTATTCAACACTTAACAGGGATGACAGCCAAGATTAAATAGTCACTCATCTTCTGTGCCATTATAGCTCCTGCATGATTGCTTCAAATTAAATCTAACAGTCAATGAAATAGTCAATATTTAATTTACTCATTGCAGGTGGCGATTTAGCTCCGGTTACGATATCATTTAATGACAGAAATATTGGTATTTATCACTTTTTATGAGTCTTCAAAAGATACGAGGTTCCTTCATTAGGCAAAATGTCCATGCAGCATTAAGTCATATGTCACTCTCAGAGAGTGAGGAATTAGAACACAAAGGTTGTGTTCCTTTTCCCTGCTTTTCTGGGTGCTGACTATCAGTGAAGAGGTGTAAGGGTGTTGTGTGATTCTCCAGAGACTTAGTAAGCTGATTGTGACAGCACCAACACGTCTCTTCTAAAAGCACCCGCTGACTAGCTAGTGGTGCAGAACATTTAGATTTAAAAGAACCTGATATACCATTGACAGTCCAGGGCAATCAGGGTTAATTCCTACTCTTTTGACCTCGCTGGCTTGCTTACATAAAAGCCATTACACAAGTAGGGGGAGTCCAACCAGAAACATTTTGGTGACATTCATTACTGGCCTTTTGACCACTTTAAAGAGTTCATCAACTGAAGACAGATCATTTTTGCTCTGTTTCCAGAAGAGAAAACAAGCAGCAATGTTATTGCTCTCTTTTAATGAACACGCTATGAGTTTTAGATTTTGGTCAGACAGACTTTATGTTGAAGCTCCTCTGCCCCTGAAAAATAGAGCTTCTCCACATATCATCAGTTACTGCAATATAGGAAACCTCATCATATCCACCATGAACAGCTTAGTTCTTGCTTAAAGGTCAGAAATTAGAAAGAAAAGGTGCAACTAGGCTGAACATTCAGCTTTTTTTCATCCCCTCTTGCTGAGAGAGTACTGAAGGCCAAGTCTGCCTTAATCCTCACACACCTCAAAGAAGTATTTGCTTGTATAAAGAGCAGTATTCAAGTGACTCCCCTGGGGGGGTAAGTATTTGCAGGAGAGGGAGAGGCTAGAGAGCATCAGCTGAAAGCTGGTACAGAGCATCAGCAGACAAGCACAAAGACTTGAGCCCTACTTTCCCTCTGAAAAGCTATAGAAGCTCATCTGTGCTTTGGGACCAAGGCAGCTTTGTAGGAGGATGCCTGAAGATGGCCTCTACCACCCCCTAGTCCGCTGTGAATTGCTGCCCGCAGAAAAATGCAGCTGAGTTTTTCCAACATTGCCTTGAATGGGGTCCCTTCTGCACTGTGAATACTGGCAGCACATTATTTCTCCCTGCACGCAGGCTCAGCTGCAGTCACATATGTGGGGGGTCCACACATCCCTTCACTCCTTGCTCCCCACTGGCTAGAAGTGAGAAATCCTGTGCTCACAGCAGCCGCTGCATCCCCTCTGTCTGCCTGCCAAGTAAGAAACAGCTCAGCCCTAAGACAACATTACAACCTGTGCAATTACACAGTTGATGAAGAAAGTTTCAGGAAATGTGCTTTTGTTTCCTCTAAGTGATTTAGTTAAAAATCTGCTTTGGGATTAATTTGGGTAACAATCTGCTTTGGTAATCATGTGTTTGCACATACTTGTTTGGTATTCCATGTGTTGTGTATGTCATCACTGAGTGCACAGTTATCATATTTTGCTTTCTGTTAATGTGTAAAGATCTGGTTGAAAATCAGGCACATTTCACAAAAAAAATCTCTGCAATTTTGTCCTTATTTTCCATCACAAACACTTCAGTCAGTCCTGTCACAAGCATTCCCACTGAACAAAAAACTTTTTCTGGTTTTCATTTGGGAATTTCTCTCTTTAAATTTCTGAACATGACCAAAAGTATTTCTAATCTTTATTAAACTGACATAATGGAATAATGAGCTTGATACGACAAAGATTTTTATGCTTCACAAAGCCAGGAAATTTTAATAGTTTTATGGTGCATTGAATTTCCAGGTCTAAACACAGACTGAATATCACTGGGGGTAGGGCAGTGCAGCATAAGAAGGGAGAAGAAGATTTTTGTAGCCATATGCTCATTCTCATAAAGCTGCACAGTTAATTAATGAGTTGAATAATTTCATATTTGTACCTATTTGAAAATAAAATCACATCCATAGCCAAAGAGCCTTCTTTCCACTTAGAGATCATTTTTTATTTATCTGAACTTTGAATGTAAGTGCCTACAAATCATGGGTTTGTTGTTTACATTTGTGCATGTCTTGATGATCCCATGCAAAAACTGCAACGCTAACAATGGAGAGCCAGATTGTATCATTGCCCCAAGCACTGTGGATAACTCTGCCTCCTCAGCATCAGAAGAGAATCAAATCTCTGCCTCCCTTTGCTCCAAGGGATAGTAATTTGCTGCTGATCTACAGCAGCAGTAAATTACAATGCACCAACCTCACTCAGCAGTGCTCACCAATACCCTCCGGTGACCGAACAAAAGCCTCACCCATTCCTCCATCCATCTGATCACGGCTATGGGAAGAGGCAGGAGGAGGTGCACCACACCTGCCTGGCTGGATAGAAGCACTGCTCCAGGGATTTGTAGGTTAAGTGATGATTTAGCAGGGGTTTCCTCTACATTTACCACATATGCATTTGCAGCCTGACCTTGTGCTAGCATACGGGTTGTTGGAGTGTTTACATTTACTGTATCTCAGGCTCAGTTCTGTCACCTCAAACTGCTCCAAGATGCGCCCATGCTTACCAAAGAGTCCTGCTGACACACAGATGCCCCAGCAGGTCCACAAATGATGCACAGAAGTGTAGGAAGTAGAAAAAACAGTGAGCAAGAGAGAGCTTTAAAGAGTAGTGCACTAAAATTTATCAGCCAGCTCTTCCAAGCTTCTAGCCACAAACAATAAATAAAGCCCCACTGTAAGAAAAAGCACAGGTCTCCAGGCAGAAATGGCGTGCCATTGGTTGGGAAAAGCACAAGGGCTTGGAGAACACCAGCAATAACCTGCTAACCCAGTGAGCAGTTTTGTGTCTTGTCTTGGTCAATCACACACAGACTTAGTTAATCGGCCTTCAACTTGCTTTGCTCCCACTCTGCCAGCCAGCACTCTACCCACATCACCACAACAGCTTGGGGCTCATTTGAAGAGGCCAAGAGCGCTAGAAATAACTCCTGAATGTCTGCCAGGGCTCTTCAGGCTGCAAACATAAAGGCCAACCATTCAGAAACTTCCTCACTAAGGGTCTAAGGCAGATTTTCAGAAGGGCTTCATATATTGGGCACTGAGCTGCTTAGAAAACACAACTATCATCTTCCACTAAGAGCTTCAGGTATCGAGTGCTTTAGAAAATCTGCCTGTAAATCCACAATCCACTCCTTTCGTTTCATTAATTGGCTGTGGGGTTTAATTTCTTCATCTCACTTTCTCCCCTCAAGTGTAATACTCTAATGAAGGCAGCTAATATGGGTTCATGTTTCTGAGCACAACTAGATATGCTACCTGTGGTGATTCACACTTAGAAATATATTCTGGGTTATCCAGTGGGCCCCTGGCCTTCCATATAAATATGCCTCCAAAATTATTTCAAGCCCAAGCAGGCAAATGATTACTTCAGTTTTAAATAAAAACATTGTTAAGGACCATTACGGAGGCATTAGAAAAAGACCACCTCTGGTTCAGGAAGTCCTTGAGCCACAAATTGTGGAAGGTTGACTGAAGTATCCTTATTTGCCTGCCTCACTGTAATACCCTTCCCTTATACCTCTTGTGAGCCAGTCCACTACCAGAGATGGGATAGAAGACTAAATGAACCTTTGATTTGACCCATAAATCACTCTTAAATTCTTATGGATATTTCGTTTTTTAAGATGCCAGCATCAGTAAGAAATGAAGAGTGAGAAATTTCAACCCCAGTACTGTTTCAAGTTACCATCACCAGAATGAAAAATACTAAAGAATAAAAAATACTTGGCAGTCATGTGACAAACTCTGACACTAGGTTCCCATTTGACTGGGACCAGAAAAATGCCTAACCTTGACTTTCCAATATTCCCTTAGCCAGAATATGTTCATCTACAAAAAGTACTCTGGAAATTACACCTTAAAAGGACTTTATTTCTCCAGTCATCACAGGCAAAAATAGCACACTGGATCCAGTAAATTGCTGTTGCTGTGGCTGCAATTTGAAAATAAAAAGCTTCAGCTTATGTCTTCTCACTAACTTAACTTCCACTTCAGGAAAGCCTGAAGAATAAACAACACAGGTGATTCTAAGTTCTTTCAGGGATTTTAGAAACTTTTCTTCCTTCCAAAGGAATCTGACCACTAGACTGCTTTTATATAAATAATAACCTGGGCTGAAGGTACAAGCAAGTATGAAGCTAGAGAACAAACTTTAAAAGGTATTTAGATCCTTGTGCTATCTTTGATTTCAATGAAGGTTAAAAGCTTTCATATACCTAAAAACCTAGACTACAATCTTGCAGTGGTATATAAAAAGCAACACTGGCAGCTCAAAACATTCAAAAAATCAAGACCTACGCCCCTTCCTACATACACAAGAACAGAAATAAGCCTGAAAACTATAAGATGCGAGCAAAATAATTCATATGGGCTCCTGTAAATGAATTGAGGCTTTGAGCTTCTCTCTACCATCAGGTGGGATAAAAACTATTCCCTTTTTAGAACAAAAGTTTGACACTTGCTAACAAAAACTGAGCCTTAATCCAAAAAGTATTCACTACTGAGAGACTGTGATAAAACCAGGATGGCTGCCAGCAGTGTAAGCCTCAGAGAGTCCCACCATTTTAAATTAGGCCATCAGTCTGGGTTTGAAGCCTGGGTTAAATCATAAGCAGTAAAATATGTGTATCATCTCATCCTAATCCTCATCTGTCAACATCCTAAAATGACAAAACATAGTGGGACACTAGACGTATCTTTCCAAAAGATTCCTGAAATTGCAATAACAGGACCTCCATGTTCACATCAGCCCACGATGGAAGGGTACTTGTTAGGCATGCAGCCGTGTCTAAAGTAAATGTGAGTTCTCCACTATTTCACTTCAGACCTTACATTAGAACAAAAACACAAACCCAAACCAAAAAAAATCAAGATGGACTTGTTGACATCTGTAAACTGTAGGAGGAAAAATCATGGGGAAAATGTTTGAAAAGGAAGCCAATGCTTTGTGTGTGTACTATGAGAATCCCAGCAGCATCCCTGCCAAGTCACTAAAGCAGCCAATCACAAGGTTATGCTGTGCCTCTTTGTAAGAGGGCAACTCTGCCACAGAACAAGGAGTTGGGGAGAGACATGAAGGAGCTACTGCACTGCTAACAAACTTGAGCCAAAACTTCTCCAAATGAATTTTAGGTGCTCAGTGAACCATGGTGGAATTTGTTCTATTTCTAGTCCTGCCAAAAACTCAGATTAGAAATGCTTACTTCTGGAACTGACCCTGAAAGCCCAGAGAGAAGCTGATTCCACTCTCACCCATCCCAATCTCTTGCATGTGCCATTATATCTCATTGGGCTTCCCAGTAATCCTACATCTAATGCCAAGAGGACACAGGGTAATAATTCCAAGGACTGTCTCTAAAAGAAAACCAGCAAATTCAGACAGAAAGATTGACTAAACTCAGTGTGATTAACCAACACAATAAATTCTAATGACCAAGTAGCTTGGACCAATATTTACCAGCACATGCTGTTGAGTTGATCAGAATACAGAACTCTTTGTGCATGGAAGAGATAGCCTGTTATCACACTGCAGCTTGTCTTTCACACCCCATGCACCACTTACTACACAACTGAAGCACAGCTTAGCAATTTTATTCAGCTGGTCTGCCACAAAAACTCAATTTAAAAACTGCATTATTGTAACTTGTGGATATGGATCCCATTAACTAGCTCCTTGTCACTTCATATAAGCACGATTTCTTCACATTTAAGGTACAATTTTAGTGGGAGCTTTTCTTTTCTTTTTTTTTTTTTTTTTCTCTTCTCCTTCCTGTGTTATCTTAATCCGACTAAACTTTTTCTACCTGCTTCACTGTACTTTTGCCATCTGTCTGGAATTTTAAGGGAGGAAGTATATTTCTAGAAGGCTGTTCATTCAGTGGAGAGGTGCATCCTTGCTTAACATTAAGGGAAGCAGTGAGGAATCCCTTCAGGTACCATGGAAGGAGTTTAAAGACACTTTGTTGCTCTCCAGGATTCTCCATTACTCAACAATATAGCATGAACACTAAACAGAAAACGCAAAACCTGGAATTTTAAGGTTGTCAGTTCCAGCCAGATAATTTCATGCCATCAGAATGTGAGACAAGAACCTCCTTTAGCATCAAGGAGCCTCTGCAGCGGGCCAGGTCGTTCATACCTTGCTGGTCACCATACCATCCAGTTACCTCTGTTCCCCTATCTCGTCCTCATCTCTCCGGTCTTTTTTTTGTAAGAGCTAAAGCTCAACTCCATGCTAACTCCACTGTCAAATCACTGCTAGCCCTTCCCTTCCAAACCCTCTCTCTTTTTTCTCTTCTTTAGTTTGGGACTTCTCTTTCAGCTGATTTAAAAACAGTCTGCTCTGAGCTGAAAACATGGGAAGCATTATCCATCCTGTAATATTTTTATCTACCAAATATTAACTTATTTTGTATTTTGAAAAACGCACATCAGCACAGTTCCAGCTCATACATGCATTCAGCAGGCAGAGCCTGGCCATTTTTTATAGTCTTTATACTGTGCCCTTTTCCGTTTCCAGCTAGGACAGTGGCCTGAAGGCTGCTTGAACTTGCACCACAGCCTGAAATCCAGGGTGAAGTGGAATGCCAAAGTGACCTACATTTCTCTTCACAATTCCTCAGCATGACAGAAAATCAGGCAGTCTTGCAGCAGGATCTCAAAATCCTTTGGTTTCATTCTGAGCTCTTAGAGAACCACAGTGCTGAGTGGGGAATAATAAATAAGCAAGGTGCTCTGATAAGAGGCATCCTGGCAGTCAGATTGTACAGGCTGGAGTGTTTGTATGAACGGCAAGAGTTAGTGCCAAATGGGACTTCATCCCTAACAGAATGCTGTTGGCATTCTTGCAGGATCTGTAGCAAACTAGAAATAGTGGACTAACACAACTAGTTCTTTGTACTCTAAGATTGCATTTTACAAAACAAATGCCATTAGCGGAAAGCCGTGAGGTCTGGAGAACATTTCTTTCATACTAATACACTGTTTAGGATAACAAGACCAATTAGAAGTCAATTTTAAGTGACTAATATTCACTCTTCCTACTGTTTGCTTCTATTTCACTTAGCTTAAGCACTGACAGATCAGCTCGTCCTTAGGCTGCTGG
Organism: Phaenicophaeus curvirostris; assembly: GCF_032191515.1. Taxonomy (NCBI): domain Eukaryota; kingdom Metazoa; phylum Chordata; class Aves; order Cuculiformes; family Cuculidae; genus Phaenicophaeus; species Phaenicophaeus curvirostris. The sequence continues at coordinate 82,164,761 of NC_091392.1, read as the reverse complement.
ACACTGGAATATGCCACTACAGGCATATGAAGAAATGTCAGTCCTGACAGTTACTGACATTTCAGTTCCAGATTAGTAAAACTGAAATTAAAGGAAAAGGGCAAACAAAGCCTTGACTCTCAACACTTGTTTGCTTTGAAAGAATTTGAGTAATATCTACTCACAATTTACCAGTCATGCCCATTTTTGATGATTTATACTGCTCAAAAAAGGATTCTAAGATTGCTGACCCTATTTCTCTCCTCTAGCACTTGGCTGGCATGGGTAAAATTATTGTTGTCAATAGGGCCATTCCTAATTTAAATAAAACTGTCTTAGAACACCATGCTTAAATAGTGAAGAGGTCATATATATGGCACACAGCTAACCACAAAGAAGACAAAGCCAATTCTTAATTGTTGAAAGTTCATGCTAGTATGTATTTCTAATTTCTTATGGTACTGAAGATCTCCTGAAGGATCTGCACTGAGCTTTGACAAATGACTTCAAGATCTTGGAAGTCCAGAAATTACAAAGCTATTCACAAAAATGCATCTGGATTTTTATTTGCCACAGCATCACAGCCAGCACACCAACAGCTTTAACTTATATGAATCACAGCCAAGTCAACAATTTCAAAGTCACCAATGTGACTTACCTGTCTGCCTTAATCAAAACACCTCCTGGGTGGAGCAATACATCTAAGTTTTGATAGAGAAAAAATTTCAGAAAAGCACTAATAACGGTGATACTCCTATCTGGGGAACCTCCTCTTTTTCATATCTTTGATGTAAGTATAAATTAGTGCTTTCAACACTTGGGATGCCTCTTTTAAAAACTCCAACAAACTGAATGATGCAACCAGGCCATATGTGATTTCTTGTTGAAGATAATGGGAATGCCTTCACTAGGAATCAGATAATGACCACAGGGAAAAAGCCATAAGGCTGCAAGGAAGAAGACGAGTCCTGGTTCCCCCTCTTCCTCCCACACCAGAGTATCTACTAGACAGCACTTCTCATAAGCATTTTTGAAGAGGATTTAATGCACCCAGGCAGCAGGTCAATAGGCACATTCACTGGTTTGAGTGGAAAGTAAAATCAGTTAACAGTAAAACATTACACAACTGAAACTCACAATAAGAAAGTTCTCATTCAGCCTGGTCATAGTATTTCCTTGACACTCAGAAGATAATTTGACTCTTCGCTGCATTTCGTTGATACATTTTAGCACGTCAGAGCACCAGGATAGGGAAAAAACCCTCACCATCTGAAATTCTAACAAAGGCATAAAAAAACCTTTTCTCCTTCTACATCCTGTATTTATTCTTTCCACAGTGGTCCTGAAAATAAAAGCCCAATTTTCAAGTCAAAGGACACCTGGGGGACTTTATAGGCAGAGCATTCATGTTCTTAAAGTCCTCTTTAATAACATTAAACCAATGGGTAACATTAATTAAGCTGCACAAAACCCCTCAAATCTATTCCCCTCATGAAAGGTCTACAACAACAAACCATTGCTAAGTTCTGCTGATCTTCAGAATGTACGAAAAAAGGCTGAGTCTTGATACAAAGTGTGCTGAGACTTTTACATCTTCCCCACATTAAAATGGCAGGGCTGGAGCCTCAGTTCTCTGTAAAAGTCCTGATTTCAAAGCTAATGATATGCACATTTGGGCTGCTAGAGGAAACATGCAGCAGTAATCACACTAAAGATCTGTTAGTAAGGCAGAACTATTGCCTCACCATTGTATCTATTTAGCAGTTCTACCCTAGCTTGTCTCTCCATGAATACAGTTTAGAAAGGGAAAGCTCTTTGTTTTAATCAGCCTAATGCAGGGGGCAGTTAGGAGGGTGCAAAAAATGTTGCTCTTTTTTAAAACAAACAAACAACAAAAAAACTCTTACAGATTATTTTCACATAGCTTTTAATTAAGGGGTGGAGAGGTGAGTTTTTAGATGGGAATGAAGCAAGCCTGTGGGGATGTGCTCGGGCCATAGCGCAGCACTTAGATGATGTCTTCCACACACCAAGCCTGAGGATGGACTGTGACCACTGGGGTGCTGCTGCACTGGCCTGATTTACTACGGCTTCTGCTTCAAGTGGTCGTCAAAGCAAGTTCAGGCATGGTTCATCATTATTATTTCATCAATTAAATGCACTGTGCTCAGCTGGCAGCCAGTGAAGTAGGCTGTCACAGATGCATCCAAATCCAGGTCAAAGGGGGTCTTTGTTCTTCCAAAAAAAAAAAAAAAACAAAACCAAACCAAAAACACCACTGTGGAATGAGATGTTCCATACTAATCAAAACAGAAATGGTGGAAAAAACAAAACCTTAAGATCTAGCAGAAGCTGACCAAGGGGAAAAAATAGGATACTTTACTCTCTCTTGTTATTCACTGGAAACACTTTGTCTTCTTGGATTCAAAGAAACTTCCATTAGGCAAAAATTCAATACTTAGCACTAATTCAGCAAAATGCCCTTGCCGCAAAAGGTCTGGAAAAAAATCCTAGGCATTTCAGGAATCTTTTTCTTCCCTAGAAATCTTATTGTTTTGCTTTGAATGCAGGAGACAAATAAATAGTGCCCAGTCACTGGAATGCCCTCTAAACCTGATGCAATCCAAAGCCCCTGCTACAGGCTGCTTTGCTTTCCCAGGATGCTGATAGAGGTGCAGTGACCTCAGTAGACCTGAACCACATAGCTTTTCTTATCCTCTGAAAGAGCCATCCACAAAATTCCTTTACGAGCCATGTCACCACAACTGAAGAGTGACTTGGGCATTGCTGCTATTTTTAAAGCGCACATTTCCTTTGCTTCAGAATCTATTTTTATATAACCTCAATCATACAGATACCTTGAGTGGTCAGCACTGCTGGCCTTTGAAATCTACCAGCTTTGGAGCTGTTTAATGTTAATGTAGTGTCAGCTCTTACAGACTGATGCCGATTATTTAAGGCATCAGATGGATCACAGAGACTTTTCAAAGGAGTTCTGTGTATTTTGTCCCCAGTTCTGTTAGTTCATATCATGAATATTCTCATTTGTTTCAAGTCATTATACGCATGGCTTTATACAACATTGATTGTAGGGGTGGGTGACAAATAGGTTTTTTCTTCAGAGGTTATCAGCTGACAAATAATCACCATTAATCTTTGCTCTCCATCTAAGATGTAAGGCTTTAGTCCCCATCTCCTTCAAAAATTTATATTGGAAAGCAGTTCAGAAAAAGAATGGGTGTATCCTTCCTTGAACAGCAGCCAATGAACTAAGATCTCATGTGGGAAGAGGAGAGCGCAGCCAGCATCATTAAACTGAAAGCCCAACCCACACAGCTGACAGGACTTCATTTGATCATGAACGTCAGCTTAATCTTCACTGCAAAAGCAGAAAGACAGGCCAAAGAGGCCCTGCTCTACATTGCTGAGCACTCCCAGTATTTTTTTTTTTCCAAGTGGTAAGATAATCGATACTGAAAATGACAATAATCAATAATGGTTCCAAACCTAATTACAAGCCATTCACCACTCACACTAATCTGTTGGTATCATTAATAAAAGCATAAGTGCTCTGATCTTGCTCTCCTTTCAGTCAATAGATTTCAATGGGTACAGCTAGAGTTCCTGGTCATAACATGTTGTTGTTCATCCTCTATTCCTTTTCTTTTTTATAAAAGATGGCATTCACTGCCTTGCTTCTCCTAGCTACAGAAAACGTCCAGCCACAAAAAAAAATGTGATACACTAGGCATCTCCAGTATTTAAAAAGAAAATAGCACGTGCAATAACTTCAGTGGAAATTGCATGGTGCCTTTTCCATGCATGCATCTCAAAGCATCTGCACATTAACTGTCACATTAAAGCAGAGTTTGATTATCCTCAACAACAGATGGGGACACCGAGGCCAGAGACACATAATGTATTTGCCCACAGTTAAGAGATGAGAAACTGGAAGTTGGACACAGTGTTGGACTGCACAGTGTTTTTGCTCATGGTATTCTTTCAACCACAAGAGCCGCTTAAGAACCCTGCCTTTTACACACATACAATACACGTTCATTTTCACATTTTACAGGGCTTAAGCCAAATGTGAGCTTTGCTCACAAAATTTTAAGCATGGCCCTGCTGGTAAGGTTGTAAGGAAATCAGTATCTTCTATTAACCTATTACTTCTATGCTCCTAACAGCATAAAGGGTTAATGAATAACCCCCACGGACTGAAATGGAATGGAATGTTTTCAGTTGGAAGGGACCTACAGCAATTATCTAGTCCAACTGACTGCCCACTTCAGAGCAGACCAAAAGTTAAAGCATGTTATTAAGGGTATTGTCCAAATGATACCCATCCCTATGCCACCACTGCCTTGGTCCTGCTGAGGCATGGAGGGGCTTGGGTGCCCACAGAAGTGGCTCTGCACACTAGATCTAGGAGACCTTAACTAAGACCAAGCCCCACATCAGAGGCACTGTTCAAACTCAGCACCAGGCAGTCCACTGCCCTAAGGATTTCCTTATCAAGATGAATGGCAGAACCCAGGCTGCTCAGAGACAATGCACAGACAGGACAACTGACTTGAGGACAAATTTCTTTTTCTTTTTTTTAATGTCTACTGTGGAGATTTGAGAAAGGTGATGCAATAATTAAAGATACAGACTGCTATCACTGAGCTGACCATGTACTGATGTCAGAAATAACCAAGACGTTGATACAAAGGCAGAAGTAAACAAAGAGATACACATCCTCAAGGGATGTTGGGAGCTGTGGTTTCTGAAAAACAGTGATGCTTCTGCATACAATTTCTTAGCTGATCCCAACTTTTCTTGACCTCCCAAGAGAAGCTGCATCTCTTGGTATCACTGGTGACACCACCACTCTCTACTCCAGCTCAGCACCCTGGCAACCATTTCAGTTCCTGCACCTCTGACCACAATGGGAGCAGAGTAATACAAAGAAATACTTTAAAAAATAAGCTGAACATTACTCTTTGGATTTCAGCACAGTCTTGAAGCACATGCCAGGAGAAGCAAGTACTTAAAAGAAACACATCTGTCAGGCAGTGCATTTTCTAGCAGTACTCTGGTCTCAAGCTCTCCCCAGCTCTGCAGCTCCTGCCCCTACCAGCTGACCAGCAAATCACAAATCTGACTACTATGATGCCTCTGGCACAGATGATCCAGAGCAGGACACTGGCCACTGTAAACTGCTGCACTTGAGTGAGGTGTTGAGTCTACCTGCAGAGGAAAGGGAAATAAGAGACAAATTCTTTTGAGAACCTTCTCTAAGCAAGAGATGTAACAGATCTGAATATAAGATGTGAGCCAAAAACTTCTGGAATCAATAGGATTGGCTTCCCCAAGCTCTAAATCTTGCTCATCCAGTGCAGCACCTCTTTTAAGCTACTACCAATGCATTCAGGAAAGGTATTAATGAACATCATGCTCAGGACATGTTTGCTTAAAACACACTGTTTCAACTAAGCTTACCCAGCTAGAGTTTGCTGTAGTACACACCGACTACAAACTTCCCAGTTGAGACAGCATGATAAAAAGTCATGCAGCACAATCACCAGTCAGGGTTTTCATGACAGACTACTCTTCCTTGACAAAAAAACTCCAGAATGCCTTAGACTTTACTAGAGTCTCAGTATTGGCATTTTCACAACTGCAAAGAACATGGTTCATTTTTTCTCATTTAAAATTCATTTTATTATTCATGTAAAAATATATTACCACACTTGTCTAGAAGTCAGTTCATTATAAAAATACCTCATTGCATTATTTCAGATAATAATAACTGTGTGTGCTAATTTTTATTATAAATTAAAGTAACTTAGACTGTAAGACCTCAGGAATGGATCTATCTTTTTTGTCCCTCATTTCTTTAAAGAGCAGGATCCTGAGCTGTGACTGACATTCATAGGAATTGATACAATACTCATGAAGTAACAAGAAAGTACTAGTACATTGTTCCCTTTACTTGTGTTAAAATGTCACAACCAATGCTATAGCACCTCTCTGGTACATTTTAGCATGTTATATGACAGAAAATCAAGCCACTCTTCCTGTCCTGAAGTGATAGCACAAGCAGAAACATAAAAATAAGAAAAAGACAAAAGCCCTCCTGTGTTTTGAAACAAATCAGGTCAATCAAAACTAGCACTACAAACAGTCAATTGCAGTAATCACAATCTTATGATTAAGGATAGACATGGATTGAATACAGAGTTAAGAAGATCTACGTGGCTAAATGTTGCAATTCTGTATTAAAACACGCTTGATACACTTCCAAACTTTAATCTTTTAACTCTGTTTCTGAGTATGCATAACAGCTATTTCTGGGATAATTACAACAACCTACAATGTTTTACTGATTTTGAAACATGCACAAGATTACAGCATATATTAACTTGAACCGCAAAATACTAACATAATTAAATTGCAGGAACACACTGAACTTCATAGCATTTAATAGACATCCACAACCTTTAGCATTAGTTAAGTAGCTGTACACAGGCACTCAAGATAGTAAAGGACTATAAAATATGTATCTTGTCAGCATTTCACTTCAATTTACCCTAGAAAGAAAAACACCTGCTGGTTCAGAGTTCAACTGCTCCATGTTTTTAAATTTCACAACAAACTATGCAAACAGTCTTAAATCAGAATATCCTGTCTTTTGATAAATTGTCTAAAACCCTCATGCATTCTTTTTTAACATAAATGAATTGTCTAGTGCCCATTAATTCTGCAAAAGTAAAACAAAATGGAAACTCAATTAAAAAAAGAGTTATTAGAATCTTTTAGAAGAAACATACATATGATATACATGGAAACTGCAGTACTGCATATTAAACAAAGAAGAACTGGAATTAAAATACACATTAAATGTTCAACAAAATGGCTTCAAAGAAGCAACTCCTGTCTCCTGAATGAGGACACTCAGGTAGCTACACTTAGTTAGGCACTTTTGTGGGCTTCCTGGGTAAATAATGGGCTCTAATCTCTGTTATTCACAACAAAAAGAAGGCAAAGTCATAAAATGGCATTAAAGGCACATTATCTGCCAATACAGCCTGCTCCAAATGTGATTATTACTTGTAGAACATCAGCTTTAACAAGAAACCCATTTGAAATCACTAGATTTTTTTCATTAGTGCGTGTTCTGCCATAAGTCAGTTACTTGTGATTCCTGCATCCCTCTTGTTCTTAATAGAATCAAAGAGGTCGCTGTTATAGAGGGGACATGGGTGGTACAATACCTAGCAAATAGATCGTGTGCTCCATGGGGTTCTAGTAATGCATGGGTAGAGCTTTCCTGCTCATGGCCTGAGCTTTCCTGAAGATGGTTCAAATTAAAGACTAATTCAAAAGTGCCTGCTATTTTACCAGAGAGGTCTCTTGGATATCAGATAAATAAGCATTTTTCCTATCTTTTCTCCCCCTTTTTTTAAATTACTCAAGAGTATTCAATCATCACTCTTTCATATACCTATATAAATACATATATCCTAATATTGTTGTTGTTAGTTACACATTTCCAGGTATATATCTAAATTCTTTTTTCAGCAAGCTCTCTCTACATAATCATTAGAACATGAGCCAGCAGTGTGCCCAGGTGGCCAAGAAGGCCAATGGCATCTTGGCTTGTATCAGAAACGGCGTGACCAGCAGGTCCAGGGAGGTTATTCTCCCTCTGTACTCGGCACTGGTGAGACCGCTCCTCAAATACTGTGTTCAGTTCTGGGCCCCTCACCACAAGAAGGATGTTGAGGCTCTGGAGCGAGTCCAGAGAAGAGTAACAAAGCTGGTGAAGGGGCTAGAGAACAAGTCTTACGAGGAGCGGCTGAGAGAGCTGGGGTTGTTTAGCCTGGAGAAGAGGAGGCTGAGGGAAGACCTCATTGCTCTCTATAACTACCTGAAAGGAGGTTGTAGAGAGGAGGGTGCTGGCCCCTTCTCCCAAGTGACAGGGGACAGGACAAGAGGAAATGGCCTCAAGCTCCACCAGGAGAGATTTAGGCTGGACATTAGGAAAAAATTTTTCACAGAAAGAGTCATTGGGCACTGGAACAGGCTGCCCAGGGAGGTGGTTGAGTCACCTTCCCTGGAGGTGTTTAAGGGACGGGTGGACGAGGTGCTAAGGGACATGGTTTAGTGTTTGATAGGAATGGTTGGACTTGATGATCCGGTGGGTCTCTTCCAACCTGGTTATTCTATGATTCTATGATTACTGGTCAGGAAAAGAAGCCAAAGCTTCAGCAAGACTGATCTCTGGTTAGACCTCACTTGGCTCTTTTTATGAGGATTTGCAATATGCAATAAATGCGTGAAAGCTGCAAGTCTTGCATGGGCTACCAAGCAAGGATCTAGACGAGGCAAAATATAGACGTTTACTCATTGCCTCTTTATTTGGGGTGTAAGACTGACACAGATTAAAGGGCCTGAGTTTTATAAATCATTGAGTATCTAACTTTTCAAGAATAGGCACACAAGCAGGTTTATGGAATCTGCCTCGGGCTGCAGTGAGGGCCTACTATGCAGCCATTGTGTGGCCTACAGCCCCCTCCAGGCTATCCACCCCCTACACTACATGCACTGCTCCCCCTCTTGCCCAGCACTGCAGTCAGTCAAGCTTATGGCCACCACACATAAACGCTGTGCACCTGCAAAAGCTGAGGGTCCTAAAACTTACTGCTTCTGCAGATTGTGCAGATCAACTTCACACCATGTTGCTGGTAGAAGCTGGATGCAATAGTATTGCTATTAAAATATTTCAGTCACTGAAACATATTTCTTTTCATCATCTTCCAAAATCCCAAGGGCCAGTAGACACTTATCGTATGCTAAATGTTCCCCAAGTATGGCATGAACCAAGTTTCTACAGCCATGCACACAAAAAAGGCCCTTAGAAGAGAGGCGATCATGTGTTGACATACTTGGCCACAGCAGTGATCACATAAAGACAACCCTGCATTAACAAGACATTAGAAGCTCCGAAAGCCAACAAGGATCCCAAAGCACAAAGAAAACTCTGACCAGTCGATGTCTAGGGGGAGTGAGTCTTTGGGAACCGGGGGATTCTTGGCTTGGGTTTACCAAATGACATCCGTGGGTGCAATGGCACCCAAGCACTGACTCCACCAGCAAATTCTGGCAGTTGCCTCTATTCACTTGACAGCAGAATAAGAGACCTGAGTCTTACTGACCCAACTGTGGTGCGTGATCCCAGGAATGCCCAAAGCAGAAGCCAGTCTGCATGGCCGCATTTTGGAAAAAGACGCAGGGTTTGTATTGATTGCTGTTATTCTTCTGATATGTTATCACTTTAGGCAAAACAGAAAGACAAAACACAAAATGCTGTCATGATATGACAGCAATGGCTCTTACTTGCTCCCCTTCACAGCTGGTACCATTTAAAGAAGCTGGATGGAGGCTGTCAGCCTGTTTTCTGTTAGTAAATAAAAACAGCATCTATTGGGACTTGATTAGCCTGCATCCAGACTGGATTATTTTAATGAAATGAGACTTACATAGAAAAAGATTCCTAATGACTAAAATCATTCTGAAGTCTCAGTGTAGTCTTAGATGAAATTCTGAAAGAAGTTTAGAGGACTTCACACAGCATCCTCAAGCTGAGCTAGAGCAATCTCTCTACACATTACATACAGGCGAATGGAGAGGGACAGTCTGAGAAAGCTGCAGGAAAGAAAGCGCAAGTGCCTCACTCAATAATGACACCAGGGTTACTGTCACTTTAACAAGCTTCTACTATACTGCTATTATCATTCAAAGCTCCTTATCACACCAAGTGCAAATATTATGACTAGCTGAACATCTAGAGTAATCATTGCCGTAACTGTGTACGTATATTTGTACTTAATATTGAGGGCTGTTGCTGTCAACCAGGCTATAAAAACCAAACTGGCATTAACATCAGTGCTGAGGATTTGCATAACGCTGACAAAGATAAAGACTGGCACATTGCTTGATGTGCACTATGCAGGCAACTTCTCGTTGCAGAGCGGAGCAAATGGCTGACCAGCGCAGGCCAAGATTAGAGGGTTTCTCAGCAGATGCCAGCTTGACAGCCGACTGAATAAAAAGGGGCACAGCAAACAAGCACTGTTCAAAACAGAGGGAGCCTCATCAACAAAGCTAGAAATGATCTTGTAGCTGCCTAACCCAACAATAATTAAACAGAATCCGAGTCGAAACTCCAGCATGTCTGGCAAACAGGGGGCTTTTCATGGGGCTCTTTCAGGTGGGAGGTGTGCTAGTGCAGAGACCCTTCAGGGACAGGCTGCTCTGAGATCATGTCTACTAAAGTTGCCAGGGAGAATCTGAAACACTACACACAGTCACCAGCCAGAAGCTCAAAGACGAAGTGCTGTTTCTTATTTTCCAGGGGAAAAAAAAAAATTAAAAATAAAAGGTCTGTCAATTGGATTGTGGTAGATTTTTAGAGCACGAAAGCTTTCAAGCTGTGCCTTAGCCATGTGCCTTAAATGATACTGGTTAACCCTTTCTGACACTACCCTGGGATTCAAGACAAGAGGTGCTGTGCTCACCTCTGCCACAAAGCTTCATCTTTCAGAGTGGCCGGGGTTCCCACTGAAAAGAGTCAGGAAAAGTGTTGGGCATTCCTGAAAACCTCTCCATTGATGTCCTACTGCCTGGGTGATTGCAAAGTTCAGACACCAGAGTAAAGGAGATGATCTACCGTGACGCCTCATTCTTACACCTAGTTCTTTAATAAAAGCAGTGCAAAACTGTCTTAAACATGCAACCATCTTGTACCACTGTTCAAATCTTGAAGTATTGGAAAGACTTGTGTCAAATTTATATCCAAGTAAATTCACCAGCTTATGACAGAGGCAAACTTGGCCGCTGTTGTTAACTAAGCTCTGATCACAAATGAGGTGGATTGTTGCAGTTTCAATTCCTTACAGAACAAAGGAAGCAGAATGCTCTGTAAATTAATGTTTAGTAGGATCACAGAAAACTATTTCCACAGAGAAATCATGGACACATGATCACTCATGCAACAGAGCAACTATTATTGATAGCAGCACATTACTACAGCTTTCATTTTGAGGAACTCACTCTCCAGAAAGAAAAGTGCACACAGTAAAACATAGTGAAACACAAGAGGACAGAGTGTATGCATTGCAGCACTGTGTGTCTATAAAAGAATACGGGCCCTGTGTCACAGAAAAGTACACTGGTTTTGGCTGGATTGTTTCTATCTTTCTTTTCACTGGCACCAAATTAATCAACATGAACATACAAAGTTGAGACCCCTCAACAGTGGCACTAATTAATTTTTTTTAAAGTGATGTTAAATCTTAAATCAGATTTTGCAAATTGCTACTCGGATCACTTTTGCTGGCACCAAACAAACTGAATTATTCATAACAATGGCACTAATCAAATTCTGAAAAGCCAAGTGACCCCCTGCTCTTGCTTGATAACTAGGAAACACTGCAAGAGAGGACAAGAGGCTGCAAGATTAAAGTTAAAGAGGTTCAGGAGGATACTGAAGCTAGTGATGCTTTATCTTGCTACATTATGCTAGGAAAGCAAGACAGCAGATCTGCTGTCCTATAAATGGAGAAGGAATTTGCAGAAATTTCAGTTACACAACTTCCAGAAAGCAACTGCTCAGATGAAATATGCAAAAACACAGTTCTATTTTGCAACTCTTTTCAAATAATCAAGCCTTTTGCATATATACTTGGATGTTTGCAGTGCTAAAATACAACTGCATCATTTCTAATTACTTTGGGTTCATAATCCTGAGGACAGCAGTAGCTAGCTCTAGAAAATAATCACCAGCATAATATTCCCTATCCATGAACAGCAGCAAATGTTTGCTCTAAGAGGTAACTTCAGACACTTCTACATTTTTATTCTTTTGCAGATAGATAAACCTACATTGAATACAGGCCTCATTCAATTTTCTCATACAGCTGCACAGACATCATAACGGCTGCCCCACCTTATGTGTGTTTCGTTTGGTCCATGATATCACCCAGTGTGACCTAGCATCAGACACCAGGTATGAAACTAGACTAGAAAGTAGAAGAGAAAGAAAAATGCTTCTTTTAAACACCAGACACTGTTCCATTCCACTAAAAGGGCACTTTAAATCCGTATTTCCTAAGTATGATAGTAAATGAAATTTAACAGAGCAAGTATTATATAGTCAACATCACTAAGTATGTTTTATATAAAGATTAGATCCAATAAGACACTTGTTATATATTCCACAACCGCCAAATGATTTTTAAAAACAGATTTATTGAGGGTGACCAGCTGTATAAAAGACTGCATGATCTGAAACACTGTAGTTAAAGAAAGATTATCAGCTTCAAAAAAAGTGAAATTACTTTATCTATTACTGCTACAAATGGTGACTAACTTTGTTACAACTGAACTAAATTACCAAAGCAAAAACCCCTATATTATTTTTAAGTAAGCTTCATTGTACATTCAACAGCAGTCCATGTCTAGATGGGTTCAGAGTTTTGCTTTTGATTAATTGTCTCAGGCAGTAGCTATATGGAGTTACTACGCTCATATCCGTTTAGTTTCTCTTGGCAAAAGACTCTTAGAAGCATCACTGGGGATGCAGAATAAAGCTTTTATATTTTAAAATTACATATTTTAAAATTACTCAATCGGGGCCTCTATTTTTAAGGACATTCTGCAAGTCAGTTTCAAAGACTTAAAAATTTGCTGTGCTGCTAAGCTCTGTGCTCATTCTGAGATTACATATATAGGTATAGAAAAAACACGTGTATGTATATGTACACACGAAACTTAATATACATAATCAAGCTATGAAATTCAAATTCAACTTCAGATTTGATGTTTAATATACCATCCTCAGTGGTAGAGGGACTGTCATTTGGCCAAGTAGATAAGAAAAGATGTAGTTGTGAAGTTGGGCTCTGAGATGATTTGGTTTCTCCAAGCTTTCTACAATAAATACAGCAGGTCATGATAGGATCTTAATGCAACATTCTGATCACTGCAAGAATCCAAGTAATAATTTTTAAAAACACAGTTTTTAATAGCCTGGTATAAAGCTGTCTCTAATTTAATTTTTAGGCATATGTCTAATTTTCTTTTTTTTGTTCCCATTAATGAAAATTCATGCTCTTATGTTTCCGAGTTTTCAAAGAAACAGTTGCCAGGGTTGATCACTACAAATGTACACTGTCAGCATGATACCATTATCACCTCTTCTTAAATTAATATCAGGTAGTTTACTCCATCTCAAGCATATATCCCGAGACAATCACTTTAATGGCCTATGCAGGTGCACTGCCAAAATCAAGACAGATAGAGCAAGACAGCCAGAAGGTTACCTTATGTCTTTTCTAATGCTTCATTTTAAGTTACCTTTAATTCTGCAAATCAAATTTTTCCACATTTGAAGCTCCTCGTAGCAGGATTTATATCACTGACCCATTTTCTCCTTCATTTACACTTCCTGTCTCAGCTGACCGATAAATATGACACCTTCTACGATTCCAGTAAAGGAAGTTTTCTATGGGCTGCTGTCATGACACTGTAGTTTCCATGCAAATGGTCCAACAAAACTATGCATTCACAGATGGCTTTCGACTCATTATGTGGGCCAGCTAGCTATAAGCCTGTAAGGTAGAGAAAAGTATTCCATTTGCACAGAGAACATGCAGGAAAGCTCATCTACTATTTAAAGAAATACTGTGCAGTTCCTGTTTGCTACAGCTGCAAAGCCACATGAGCGTAATTATTTCAGTGAAGTCTCTTTTGCTGACTAGGTAGATACCACAAAGACAGCTGCTGGAAATAAGGTCCAGATCCACAAACATATCTATAAGCTTTTGATTTCAAGGGGCTATTAGCTGTAAAATGCCTCTGCAGATCTGCATACAAGTCAGGAGCTCTTCCCACCTCTATCTCAAACTCTTAGCAGGACCTATGTCACACCATTTAGCCTCACCCTTTACCACACCTATCCTTGAACAGAGGAAAGGGGGACAAACATTATCTACAACAAGGACTTGGAGAGTTTGGTATTTATTCCTTGAAGAACTGAGGAAGAAAGGGAAATGTAAAAGTAAAGTCTTTTCATTAAAGGCAACTGGAAGGCCAAAAGTAGGACAACTTCTGTAATCCTGAAGGAAGACTCCCAACTGGGAAAGGGCACACAAAGGGAGGCAGCGACGATGGGAGGGAGTGCTGTGGCAGCTTTGTCATCAGGCTTGCAACCGGTCAGTCTCCTTCCTTCATTCCTGTCTTCTGCACACCCCCCTACTCTGTTCCTTATGCACCCCTCAAATTTCTTTCATTTCACTTCACATTTTGTGTACCTCTCCCAACCTCTGTGACTGTTTTTGCCTCAAACAAGATCAGAGCTGGCGCTTTGCCCCTGCTGCATCTCACTGCAAGCTCTGGGTTCAGTCCTATCAGGTGCTGAGCTTCCCCGTGAATAGACCCACAGCTGAGAAGTCAGCAAGCACGAGGGGTGCTCACAGCTTTATGTAAGGGTAGGATCCCACCATCAGAGAAAAAATTCAGCAAACAAATCTCTCCTAACATTTCTAGACTAAAGAGGTTAGCTGAAACTTCCTTACTTGCTGCACATTTACCCTGATTTTACACTGCAAACTAACAACAGACCTGTGCAAGGCACTAGTTGCCAAGAATGATCCCAAATACATCACAATACAGGAAAATTCTTCAATGCTCAGTGTTATTACAGCAGTGACAAGGGATAGGTTATCTGCCAAATGAAACAACCAGAAATACAGCCTAACTGGTAGAGGACATAAACCTATCATCTCTAGAATCGTAAGACAGAGCCTACTTTTTTTTTCTTCTAATTAAAATATGACTCATAACTTTACCTGGCTGGAAATACACACATATTTCTGAAAGAACTGATAGGCATGAAGTGACTGGTCATGCAGCGTTAGCAGCCAAGACAGAGCTAGCCGTCCATAAATCTTCAAATATTTTTCATGGGCAATTCCAGATGTTCAACCTGTGGCTTTTGCTACTATACTAATAAGTAAGTAACTACATCACACATTTAAATCATCACTTCTGCTGTGACCTATTATGTCTGCCAACTGACAGAAGTACTTTGTAGAGTCTGTATACCCCTGTTTTGAAACAACAAGCAAAACGTACAGTAACACAAGATGCATGTTTAAGAGAAACCCAGAAACATTTGGATTGTACAAATTCATATTTCTACCTTATCTGTCCCTAAACAGCTCGTAGACAGCGCACAAGTCTATATTAATACATACCATAATGCACTTTATTCTGGATGACTGATAATGGGATTATTGCTCATACACCAAAAGCAAGACATCCAAAATTGTATCCATTTATTCCTCAGGAACAGAATGATTGTCGGAGCCTAATATGTTTATCATCATGATCCTGATGCCAGCTAGGTTAGCTTTATATATAATAGTTCCTGGAAATTAGAGAATATGATTCTGTCACAGGATTCACAGACAGCGTTTGATAGAGCAACTTCTATAAAAAAGGACATCCAATCTGAAAAGTGATTCTCTTTGGAGCAGTACCTGTAATTCACAAGAATGTTTCAGGACCTTGTAACTAACAAAGCAGTGAATATGAGGTGGTTTATAGACACATAAACTGTAGCTCCTGAATGCTTATTCTCCTCCCTACTCGCTACTCAGTCTGAAAACGGCAATTTGGTTTCCATATCAATCTGCACAGGTGGGCCTGAGCAAGCCAGTTGAAAGGGTCGATGTCCTCTCTATGGAATATGGTCTCCCAAAGGGTTTTGCTCTACTTAATCTGACCCCAAGAAGCATATTTTTGCTACTAATCCTGAGAACACCAGCTATCCCCACTCTGTGTTACAGAGACCAAGGGCTGAACAGACAGTGAAACTTGATTACTCTCTCATCGCAGCTAGCTGATCCAAAGTTCTTTGCAGTCAAAGGAGAGACTCATGGTATTTGGTGGGGTTCAGATGAGACTTCATGCACAGGGTTGATAGACAGTAGCAGGGATGATAGGCTGGACTGTAGCCGTTTCCATGGAGAAAAAGAGGCCTTCTCTAGAGATGTCAAGCATCAATACAAGCAGACCCATCACTAAGATATATTTTCCCAGTTTAAACTTTACTTTAAAAAGAGCATTTGTATTTGCAAAGCCACAAATTACAGTAGCCACAGAGGAGTCTTCGTTAGCAAACAATGACAAGACAAAGCTATCACCAGAAGGAAATCTGAGAAGCACTGCAAGGGTAAAGCACCCTCTTTCAATAATGTACCACAGAAAAACATCTGTCAAACAGTATTGCAGTCTGAAGTAATCAGTGCAACTAATTACCACTAATTGTAATATAGTTTCTGTCTTGCTGCTAATACATTTAGACTTGCTAATCAAATCAAACTATTCCACCTTGCCGTGCCGCTTTCAAATAAACATTTCAGCAAGGATAAAAAATGAAGCTTTGTTCTCATTTTTTTGTTACGGCTGTCTGGAGGGGCCAGTGGCTTTTTTCATTTATTTCACACTGTGACAAAAGTAGTAGAAAATGCCATCAGGAAGACTATTTGGTACTCAGAATGTTTTCATTTAAGAGCCAGAGCAGGTGAGTAGATGTGTGCACAGTACTGCATGGCCCCTCAGCCTCTCACAGCCACAGCTGACATTGTCCACAAAGAAAGGGAATGGCTCAGATCCCTCCCAGCAAAAGTGCAGGTGAGCAGCACCTTTACAGGATGCCCACACATTCATTCTGCTAAGGAAGCATTGAGAAACACTTGATTTCAGTGGTAGAAGGTACTAATTGAAAGACAAAGCAATGTTGTGGTAAACCCTGGATTCAGTTTCCAGATCCGCTGCAAACTTTCCAGCACAACTTTGGCTGCCTTGCTAAATATTTCTGCGCCTCAGTTGCCTGTCTGTGGAACTGGGATTATAATATGCCTTTTTCTAAACTCAAAGCTCTTCAGATAGAAAATATTCTCCACCATATTTCCATGCCTGAGTTAACACAGAGAGACCCCTAACAGGCTTCTGGAAGCTCTTTTAATAAAAATTAATTAAAATGTGGTTTCCAGAAGTGAAGTTACATTTGCAAATGTATGATTTTCCTTCACCCTGAAAAAGAATTAATGGAACTTCTTTCTTTAGACTAAGTTGCACCGTTCTATACATTTTTAATAGGTGACCACCCTACTGGGGACTTAAAGCTGTACCAGAGAGCTGCACATTTTGGAAAGCAGTTTCAGGCATGTAAAAAGGCAGTTCCAGAGTACTGATGCTACTGACCTGAATTCTAGCATTCTACCCACAGTCCTGCACATGATATAGACCAAATTGCCACAAATGCACACTTAGCACTGAAGTAAGGTTGGAGCTTATAACCTAAAGTACCAATACAGCCCTCAGGTATCTTTATGGTTCCTGAAACATCAGGGTTTCAGATTTTCTGGTTGTTTTAGGACTTTCTCCCAGCCTAAATCCAACCACTTCAGTGTATGCAGCTGACAGTTTTTTGAAAGAAAACCAACAGCTAACTTTTTGTGTTGTGCCACAATAGGAATATATGTCTTCAAAATGCTGTCATCAGTAAGCATGCAGTCACTTAACTCCCGATCCCAAATGTTAGACACTATTTTCACAAATCCGAATGCAGACAAGACCATAGTATTCTAACAGTGGAACTGTATTTAACAGCATCTTTAAAAGCAATAATGAAATTAATTTGCAGCTACCATTAATTGCCAATTTAGCACAAACGTTTGACATTCCTAACAAAGAAGAAAGAAAACAACTAAATATTTTATACTTAATAGTGCTTCATATTTTAATTAATTTTTAGTCTTTGAACCTTGCTAACAGCTACTTGTAACAGAGTTTACAAAGGCCATTTAAAATTGTGATGTTGATCTAGAAATCAATGCACTTGCACAAAAAGCAACTCATTAGGAGTAAACATTCATAACTGCCAAGTTTTCCACATACAAGGAGAAGCACCTGGAGGCTACTGAAGCAAATAGTAATCAAGGGGATTTAAAATTGTGACAGGATGATCAAAATTAGCCGAATTAGCCATAAAAAAAAATTGACCTGCCTAAGAAGACTTTAATACTCTCAACAATCACAGCCTTTATCTGTTCTCCACTTCATTACTTTAAAACAATTGCTTTGGAATGTGAAAACTCTGAGGAAGCCTGACCCTGCTGCGAGAGGCACTGGCACTGCATTAAATGCAAGTCGCACACACCAGAGAGCAGAGATTGCCTGGTAAGCTGTAGACCAGTTCTGCAAGGTGCCTCCTAAGATGTACTACACATCCTCAACTCCCTGCAGTTTGACAGGAGTGTGAGACATGCATCATCTTCCTCATGTTTGACATGAACAAGATAAACCTGGAGCAGCGGACAGATACGACTGTGACTATCCTGCACTTTGAAGAGCCTAAATTCCAACACTGAGACTAAGTAACCACCTAAAGAGATGCAAGGTGTGTATATAAAAATCTTTCTAACTGGCAACATCAGTGTCAATTTGAGTGATAGCTCAACCTGCTAACTGTACTCACCTGCTGGCTCCAGCTAGGAAGCAGAAAAATCAGTTTCTCATGCTATCACCAAACAGAATATGCTTGGAAAGAAACTGAAGCTCAGAGATGTACAAGGACAAATGGTCAGTGCCTTCTGGAAAGCTTCATCACAGAACTACAAAAGCAAAGGCACAGACAACAATTCACCAGGATCTCCCTTTGGTTATGAAGTCCTTGCCTCCCATCAAATTCAAATAAAGCATATGAAACAAGCCACGAGACCAATACTACACTTCAGTGAATCGCATAATTTCTAGGCAATGCATGCTTTTATGTAGACTCTGTAACCTAACACCACCTAATTATACACGGTTAAGATTCAAGAAATTTAGTAGAGAATCTTTTCAACAGTGTAAACCACAGGAAAAAAATAATCAAACTTTCTCTGGTGGAGGATTACACACTACACCAGAAATTAATTTATCCTAAGGTGTGTTAAGGAACTGGAGCTATCCTGGCTTTGAGAAGGAACCAGTGCTGTGGATGAGAATTCACAGATGAGTGAGCACAAAGGAACTGTGTGGGAAGGAACAAGAGCTTGCACAGTACACGTCTGTCAGCTCTGTTAGATTTCCAGCTAAAACTCTAGCATCAGTAGACACCCCATGGATTTTGCATGACTTGTTGAAGGTCTATGCGACTGTAAATTACCACGCTGACTGCACCAATGTATATACGAAAATCTCCATTTCTGGGAGACAGAACATGGATAATGTTCCTCTTTTCATTTCTTTTTGTGATTATTGTGTAAAAATTGAAGCATAATTTAATATTAGTTACTAACACAGTTATAAATAGTCCTTAGTTAACTGCTACAGAAAACTGTGTGCAAAAAACCAACAAAATGGAAATATTTTATATGACAGATTTCTGTGATGAATCCATTCTGCAGCATGCTGCAAACCTATCAGTAAAATACCAGGCATTTCAGGTGTTTTCTGTTGGTAACAAATTTGCCATTACATTACATCTGACATTGTTGATCTCTGTGCCATGCGCCACAAAATAATACAGCCCCAAGGTGTTCCTAGAAACAGTTTGGGCCAAATGGCAGCCATAATCCTGTGCAGGGGTCTTACCAGCTGATCCATAGCCTGGGGCAAATAAATAACATCACATCGCACATCACAAGCATCGTGTGAGGGCAAGGTAAAAGGTGGCCATATCATCACTTAAAATAGCACCTAAAAATGTGAATGCTTCTGATAACTGTGCCACGGATGTTAGTGACAGCAAGAACTTTAATTCTCATGAAAGGAGTGCTCTTTTTTGGGCTTCTAGAACAAATGAGTCTGCGATACGATGAAGACATTTATCCTTGCTTCATTTGGCCGTTGTCCAATGTGTGAATATACAAAGAGCGCTAGACACTGTACTGGCCTGAATTTGTCCACCTGGTTTTCAGACCTCTCCTCAAAACTTACTTTTTTCTGGCAACAGTCTTGAAATAAGTGAACAGCAGTGCGGTTGTACCTTCTGAAGGAAACACACTTGTTTTGTAATTTAAAGAGAGAACATTCTCAGTTTCTCCAGGATTTCTGTGTTGTGTATCTTTGAGTATAGACATTCTGACATCTTTGAATTCAGACATTTATACAACTATGGCAAAATGACAGTTACATCATTTATATACACTAAAACTGGACTACTCAACATTCTCAACATTTATTCTGAAAGCATACTATGGTGATCATTTGAAACAAGAGAGACCTGCTGTTTCCATTTTTAAAATGGGAAAGGAGGCTCAGATGCCTTAAGGGACTGGCTAAATTACACTCAGGAAGAAACCACCAAAACAAGGAACTGATCTTACATCTCAAAAGACCCCAGCCAGTAAGCCAGCGACTAGAATATTCTTTCCAAGTCACATCAAATCTCGGGCCTTTCTACACCTTCTTGTGCCTCCATTTCTTTGTCACTGTCATAATTAAATTAAGCTTTAAGTGGTCAACGGCTTTGCTGCCCTTACTCAGAATTAGTTGCTAGATAGAGGACGAAGATAGTAAACTCCCCGAAGAAAAGTCATTCTTTTAGACCTTTATCTGTAGCATGTTACAAATGTACCTTAACTTGACTAGCTTATCACTCTGCACCTAAATAATAACACCAAACCAAAGCCCTGCAGGTTCCAGAAAAATTTTGTTTCATTCATGAGGTTCTTAGAGTGGCCTCCTCTGAGAAGCAAAGACAGCCTGGACCTCAGCATGGGAGTATATTAGGGTGTTTGGTCCAATCAATATGAAGGGTTTGGTTTATTGTCTTACCCTCATAGCTGTTATCTAAACCCCAGAGGTATCTAGATAACATTTCCATTTTAAAATGTTACTGCCCTGTGCAAATTTCAATTGAAAATGCAAAATCCAGTTTTAGCTGCACAATCTGGTGGCAACAGCATAGACAGAACAAAAGCAAAGTTCTGCTTCCTTCAGAGGGAGCAGGAACATGGCCAGCAACTCCTGGAAAAGGTGTACTGGCTGAAGCCTCATCCTACAAGATTCTCAGCCCTTCCCAGGGACAGCTAAATGCCACTGGTGCGTACTAAAATAAACATAAAGTAGTGTGAACATAGTGTTTTTCACTAGTACTAAAAAAAGGTGCAAAGATTCTTATGACTTTCTAAGTAGGAAAGAACAGAGAGCTACTTACAGCAAGAGCACCTTTTCAGCTCCAAGAGTCCACTACTCCCACCAGTTGGCAGATGAAACTCTTACATAAAACTGAGCTTTAAAAAGATTTAAGAAAAAAACTTGTATCAAAAATATTTTAATACAATCATTTTAAAGCTCATTTCTTAAGGAATTAAACTGGACTTCTTAAGCCAGCTGATAGAGACCCCCACCCGAGGGGATGCAATAGTGGACCTTATGGTCACCAATACAAGCAAACTCATCAGTGACATTTGGATCGGAGGCAGCCTGGGCTGCAATGATCATGCATTGGTGGAGTTCAAGGTCCAGAGGGATATGGGACAGGTGAGGAGTATAGTCAGGACACTAAATTTCAGGAAAGCACACTTCCAGTTCTTAAAGGAATTACTCAGTAGGATGTCGTGGGATATGGTCCTCCAAGACAAGGGAGCAGAACAGAGCTGGAAAATATTCAAGGATGCTTTCCATGAATTGCAAGAATGCTCAGTCCCTGTATGTGGAAAATCAGGCAAGGGAGGACAGAGACCAGCATGGCTGAGTCAAGAATCGCTGTTGAAACTAAAGAAGAAGACGGAACTGCACAGGCAGTGCAAGCAAGGACAGGGAACATGGGATGTGTATAGCGGCGCTGCACGGTTGTGTAAGGATGAAGTCAGGAAGGCCAAGGCACAGCTGGAGCTTAACTTGGCAAGGCAAGTAAAAACTAACAAGAAGGGCTTCTACAGGTACATCAGTCAAAGGAGGAAGGTCAAAGAGAAGGTACCTCCACTAATGGTTGGAAATGGTGATCACATATCAACCGATGAGAAGGCTGAAGTACTTAACAACTTTTTTGCCTCAGTCTTCACCAGTAACTGCTCCCATCACCCCTCCTGGGTCATAGGACAGCAAGATGCTGACCAGGGGGATAAAACCCTTCCCACTGTAGAGGAGGATCAGGTTCATGACCACCTGAGGAACCTGAACATTTATAAGTCTATGGGACCTGATGAGATGCATCCCAGAGTCCTGAGGGAATTGGCTGATGTGGTTGCCAAGCCACTCTCCATGATATTTGAAAAGTCATGGCAATGAGGACAAGTCCCTGGTGACTGGAAGAAGGGTAACATTGTGCCCATTTTTAAAAAGGGCAGAAAAAACAACCCTGAGAACTACTGACCTGTCAGCCTCAACTCTGTGCCCAAGAAGATCATGGAACAGATCCTCCTAGAAACTATGCTAAAGACATGGAGGACATGGAGGTGGTTAATGGCAGCCAGCACAGCTTCACCAGGGCAAATCCTGTATGACCAACCTAGTGGCTTTCTATAATGGGGTAACCACAGCAGTGGACACGAGTAAATGGATGGATGTGATCTACCTAGACTTCTGTAAAGCCTTTAACATGGTCCCCCACAACATTCTGCTCTCTAAATTGGAGAGAGATGGATTTGATGGGTGGACAGTATGGTACATAAGAAACTGGTTGGAAGATTGTATTCAAAGAGTAGTGGTCAATGGCTTAAAGTCCACATGGAGATCTTTGACAAGTGGTGACCCTCAGGGGTCTGTACTGGGACTGGTGCTGTTTAATATCTTCATCAATGACACTGACAGCAAGATTGAGTGCATCCTCAGCAAGTCTGCAGATGACACCAAGCTGAGTGGTGTAGTTGCCACACCAGAAGGATGGGATGTCATCCAGAGGGACCAGGACAGGCTGGAGAAGTGGGCCTCTGAGAACCTCATGAGGTTCAACAGGGCCAAGTGCAAGGTCCTGAACCTGGGTCGGGGCAATCTCTATTTTCAGCACACGATGGGGGATGACGTGATTGAGAACTGCCTTGCAGAGAAGGACTTGGGAATGCTGATCAATGAGAAGCTCAACATGAGCTGGCAATACATGCTCACAGCCCAGGAGGCCAACCATATCCAGGGCTGCATCAGAAGAAGCGTGGCCAGCGGGGCAACTGAGGTGATTCTGCCCCTCTGTTCCTCTCCTGTGACACCTCATCTGGAGTACTGTGTCCAGTTCTGGAATCCTCAGCATAAGAAGGATGTGGAACTATTGGAACGGATCCAGAGGAGGGCTACAAAGATGATCCGAGGGCTGGAGCACCTTCCATATGAGGACAGGCTGAGAGAGTTGGGGTTGTTCAGCCTGGAGAAGAGAAGGCTCTGAGGAGATCTTATAGAGACCTTCCAGAAGCCTACAAGAAAGCTGGAGAGGGACTATGTATAAAGGCTTTGTGGTGATAGGACGAGGGGGAATGGGTATAAACTGTAGAAGGGCAGACTTAGGATAGACATTAGGAATATTTTTTTCACAATGAGGGTGGTGAGACACTGGCACAGGTTGCCCAGGGAAGCTGTGGCTGCCCCATACATGGAGGTGTTTAAGGCCAGGTTGGATGGGGCCTTGGGTAACCTGATCTAGTGGGATGTCCCTGCCCATGGCAGGGGGGTTGGAACTAGATGATCTTTAAGGTCCCTTCCAACCCTAACTATTCTATGATTTTGTGATTCTATGATTCCAGTATTTAGAAAATTACAAGGACTTTGAGTGTTACTTTAAACCTATAGTGCAATTTTAACAAAACTGGCCAGAAGGGGAGACATCTTGAAGATACTGAGTTACCAACAAGCTTCAGAAAAACATGAGGTTCAGTATTTGGCCTAACTGAAGGTCAGGCACCACGGATCACCTTCTCAATAGGCACTAGCAAATTAATATCTGAGAACACCTTCATATCCCCCTGTCACTGCAAAACATTGAATCAAAGTTTGCCTCTTCCTTAAGCACCACGATAAGGCACAAAACCATCAAACTCCTAGTTTGCAAAGCATTTATGGTCACGGAACAACATATGTAAGAGAGCAAAATGCCACAGGGCCATTAAATAACCACAAGGCTAAATAACCACAGCTATGCATTCGCAGCAAGTTGAGACACACACCATTTTGGCAGCCTGACTTAACTGAGCCATATTTCTGAAGTGTTTTGAAGGTCAACAATATTACAGAAAGCTTCCTGCCGTGTCTGTTAAAGAAGCAAAACAACACCTATTATAATTCCATTTCCACACATGCATATCTTGGCCTTGGAAACATCTGTTTGCAGAATTAATTCTTACTCCAGGTTCCAAATCATATGAAACCTCTCTTTGCTTTCCTTTGCATTGCAACACCAGCATTTCACCCTCATCTTAAGTCTTCCAGGTCACTGCTTGACCTCTGCCCTTAGCACTGGGGGTCTTCTTAATCCAAACAAACCTTTTCAGATGTTTAGGAATTTCCAAGAGTGAATGTAAATGTATTTTCCCCATTTAAAATCCATATTGTCTCAGCTGTATCCCACTGAAGGCAGTGATACCTAGCCTAACTGGTAAAGATGTGGAATTGAATACATGCTTTCAATTGACTTTGAAATGGCTTTGGAGCTGGCCCAATCTCTACTGGTGACAGCAATGCTGACTAAATCTGGAGAGGAAAGAAGAATATGTTACGGGTAATAGGGAAAAACAGTCACTTCTGAACATGTTTCTTGAGCAGTTCCTACAAATTTAGTGAAGTTTAATGAGCATCGGTCCTACTGCTTATTGTCCCTTCCCAATCAGAAAATCCTAGGGGCTACTGTACTAAGGCTGACACTGGAGACAGAAAATTCACTGATCAAGGTCTTGGGGACAAGGACCAGAGGTACTGCTGTGATCAGTCCCTCCTGGGACAATATACACACAGGATTGTAGTTACAGATAAGTTTCAACAAAAGCTCTCACTGTAGAAGCATTCAGCTGAAGTCAATAGTAAAAATCCTGTCGACTTCAGCAGAGATAGTACAGGCCATTGTCGAGAGCTTTTGAAAATCCAATGCTGCATCATTAAGCTACCCAGCAAAAAGCAAACCTGTTGAGCAAGGGAAGTCTAGCTGTATGCACTGACACTTCCCAGAGCAGAGCTGCACTTAACTGTACTGCTCCTTACACCATAAGGAATACACTGAAGAGCATACGGGATAGGCAATGCAACTACAGATACAGAAATGCATTTAACACTCCAATTCCTGTATTCTTACAAGCTTTTGACTGTAATCCTGTAATGTTAGCACAGTGTTTCCTCCCCCCTGCTGTGGTTAGTGTAGTTTCAGTTTGAAAATTGCATTTTGTAACATCATCCATAGACTCTTTATACTTGGAAGCATCCCATCTGCAAAGTAATTCACATGATACTGCAGAGATATAAAATTCCAGAATGATCCAACACAATGTTTACTTCTAATTACTAACTAGTCCAATAAAGCCAGAAAAAAATAGAAAGGAAAAAAGCCTGATGCAACCCTCTCTTCAGCCCTTTCAGTCTGTAAAAATACATGGGCAGCTTTTCTAACCTGCCAACCACCGAGGAGTTCCAGCATCCTTAACAGATTGTCTGAGATCCCAGTTAAGTGTAGTTACTCCAGAGAAGTTCGAAATAACTATCCAGCCCCCCAAAACTGTGGTCAACAACATAGAGCAATCACTGCTTTTTTACACTTCTACATACACGCAGATTCTTCGTGAAATGAACATAACTGCTTGTCATGAAAATCCACATTACACACCTTTGCAACTCAACATGCTTAATATGTATCTTTGCATCACAACACACCAGTTACCACAGAAAATGAAAGACAGCAACTCAGGAGAGAGGAAAAGAAGTGAACAGACTGCACTTATCTGATAGTTCTGTTAAAATTCCTCCTTTACTCATACTAAGCCAAGTTCTCCAGTAGTTTAAATGTACTGATTTCAGAAAATTTTAAACCAGCGGAAAACATGACCCATCCTCCAGATGTCCCTGTACATTCAAATATCCCATTTGCAGAAATAAGCCCACAAGATGACAAAGAGCAAATTTTGAGTACCCCTATAAGTATCATGAAAATGAACAGCAGGAGGTGGGGAAGCTTCCCCCTCTCTAGTGAAAATGTCAGGAGGCCATGCAGAGCGTGCTAATACTGCAAAATCTCACAAATGCAGCTTTTTAAAATACGCTCCTGCTTTTTCAAGCATTAGGATTCTTAAAATGAAACAAATACTTTTACACTCTGAATATCCAAAGGTAGCAGACTCTGGCACTTCAGTTAAGATAGCAAAATAGTATCTTAATGTTCTGTGCTGCTCACAGCATTTTTTCTGGGAACTAAGATGACAGAAGAGGAAAGCAGGGAGGATAAGTCTGTGCCTTTCAGGGTTGAACTCACAGATTCCTAAGGAGAGACACAAAGTTTTACACCAAAATTCTTGAGAGAAACTGCCGTCTTTTCTGTCTACTTACCATCAATACCATTTTTTGTCGGGCTGACCTTTCTGTGTTTGTTGCACCAAGATTACATCACACTTGCTTTCTTTTCAGTTCTCCCTCCCCTTTTCAGCGCCATTCAAACTCAGTAAAGGACAAGCAGATAGGCTGGACTTCACTGCTGTCCCTTACTGGCAGAAAGTAGAAATAAGGATTAAAATATCACATGTTTCTGCTTTTCTTTATGATCATGTTTAATGCCCTATCCAAGATTATTAATAGCAGTTTCACAAGCTCACTCATTCACTTTCAAGCATGGATCTGTACAAACCATGCCATCTTCTGGTGCTTCCTGGCAGCAAGAAAAGAAATACCAGTGACAGAACTTAAATTGTCACCCCCATCTCTGACTATAGGGAGCCCTGTCTTTACACCTTATATCTGAATGTGACACTGCACTCCAGAAAAAGGTTTCATGGCTCTTTCAGGTACCAAAATCACAATGAAAAATTAAGTGCCAGAAACATTCTGACTAACTGTGAGAAAACAAACTCTGTCCTACAAACTAAGTCAATAACCCCTATTATAGAAAAAAAACCTCTGTATTCAAAATCTCTGTATTACTATAAAAGACACTTCTATGACTGATGCTTTATGAACCAGAACAGAAAATAATTCTGAAATTAATTCCTTAATATTACAAAAGTATTTGTGCATCAGAAAATTTATGACAGCTGGAATGGACTCCCTACTTGTGGGAAATAGAGATTGGCTATAACATGTTGAGTTTCTCTTTCATTCCTTAACATTTTTTCCTGTCTCCTGTAGAAATAGTTCCAAACATTATAGCTCACTAACAAGTGGCTGCTATGTGTTTTCTTCTGCTGCAGCCAGCCAAGGGTTCTCAACACCTTTGCATGTCACAGATTCTCCTGGCCATCTAGAGACTGGTTATTTGCGTCCCCTTTCTCTATTGGAAAGTTTTTCCAGAACCTCATTCTTCTTGTCTGTTCTTTGAGGCTAACACAAGACCCAGTCTTCATTGCTGTTGTAATTGTAGTAAGAGGATCACTGTAAATTTTACCTTTACATACTATGCATCTCACAAAGTTTTAAAGAAACCTTTGTTACACATCGAGCATGCCACTATACGCTAATCGCTTGGTTTACACAGTTCTCCATTTAATTCTGTGATACAGTTGTGTTTCTATGCAGACTCATTACTGTGGAGGGGCGGTGTCATGCCATTGAAAAACATCCTGACAGCATGAAATCATGACTGTGAGTCAGGCACGTATTGAATAAGGTCAGCTATACCTGTGGCATCTGAGCACTAGCTGAGGAAAAAAAAAAAAGAGTGCTCAGTTACATTATGGTGCAACCCTCATGTGATGAGGTCAGTACGAGAGCTAACTCAACCTATACAGTCCCCAGTTTGGTAAGAGGAAGCATCAAAGGGTACTTTGATCCCCTACGAAGTTGCTTACACAGCTCCTTGAAGGTCTGTAGTAGTAAGGTTTGGGGGTGAAAGAATGCTAAATTTTATAAAAAAGAAAAAGAAAATTGGAAAACTACTTGTTTGTTCCCTTGTTTTATAAGAGCAAATATTATTTAACATTAAAAAAATGTCATTAACTTCCAGTTATGTTTGTTTGCTTTTCTATAGCGAGCAAAATGATAAGAGAAACTAAGCCAAATAAATTTCAACTGTGTTTATGAATGACATTGATTTTTCTAGGTTTCATGTGCTGGATAATGCTACAAACATTAGGAATCTGAAAAGAGAAGGAATATTCCCTACTGACAAAAAGTGAAATGGTGTAATTTTCTTCAAGAAATATAAGGAATTCCGAAGTGTCCCTCTAATGTTATATCCAAGCAAACTAACAAAATTGATGGACGCTAACTTCTGTTAACACAGACTGATTGCAGACTGCAACCCAAAATACTACTATGCCATGGGAGAGACTTTCTCCTTGAGGGACACTGTTCTCAGACATAGTGAGGTATAGGTCTCACATAAGGAATTAAAAAATAAAATCTTTACGTAGGGTTCCAGAATTCCATTAGACCTGAAATGGCCAAAAGCTAAGGGATGTACAACATTTCTAGCCCCCAAAATAGCATGGGAAAAGACAACAGAAGTTGGTTCTTCATTCCCTTTCCCTCCAGCATGCAAAATACAGAGGAATACAGTTGATATATTCATGCTCATGAGAAGGTCAGAAGGTTATGTTTGACAGGAATGGTTGGACTCGATGATCGGGTGGGTCTCTTCCAACTTGGTTATTCTATGATTCCTCCCTCCTCTCCATTCATAGCCTGTGATCCCATTATAATTCCTTAATATTACAGTATATAATATAAAGACAGAAGGGCTGGAGTTGAGTAGCACTGTGTTAAGTGTCAGAGGAACCCACCAGCAAGGAAGACTGATTGGATAAATTCACATTTATTACCACTTTTAAATCCAGACCTCACTTCTGAAAAAGATCACCCACTGATCCTGTACTGTTGTTCACATTACAAAGTCATCTTGGAGTATACTGAGTGGATTACTTTTGGATTGAACTCAATAGAAGAGTACATTTCTGGAGCACACTTAACAGGCTCCATGCAGTAACAGACACTCAGTCTCCGGGACCAGACTAAGACTAGCCTGAACCCTCAGGATGTGTCCTCAGCACTAACTGTTTTGCTCTCCAGATCTCCTTCCAATGCATTGCAAAACTCACTGATGTAGGCATAGCCACCATCTTCCCCAAGAGACTAAAGAGAATGGTATCTCATCACAAAAAGCATGTTTCTATGTTTCAACTTAAAAATCCTTCAAAGTGGAGAAGCCAAGGCCATGCAATAAAGACAGGAAGGCAGCTGGGAGCCAATCCAACTACCAGTGACTAGTGGAAGTTCAGTTTTCACTGTACAATTACTTCCACTATTCAGACAGTATTATAAACATCAACATTAGAAACAGATCATCTTAGTCATGTCAAGCGACAGCATCAGATGTGAACATCCCTCAAACACCGATGTATTCCCACACTTGTCCAATAAAAGGTGAGTTGGGTTTACGTCCCTAAACAAAAAGAAAGAGGGAGTCTCTCTTGATACACAGGTAAGGTGAGGTAAGGTAAGAAAACTGACACATCCATTCTGGGAGTTAAGAATAAATTCAAATGAAATGATTTAGCTTTAAATTACTACACAGAGCAGAGATATTGTAACTCTAAATAGAGGGTTAATCAAACATTTTAATATAGACATCTGAATACAGAAAGGCTAGTAATGACACTCCAGTAGAGAAAATCAATCACACTTCTAGCTATACATGGTAATTTAAAAAAGATGGAGTGTATTAGCCTTAAGAGATAAAAATGCACAGCATTTTGACAATTCCAACCACTACTGGTTTGAGTCACATTAAAACTCAAATTCCTCTGTATTTCCTGCACACACATTCAGCAAAAGTTTGTTCCATGCAACCATGGATCAACTTCACGCAAATAAACAGAGTGAGACTGAAAGTACACAGAAGAGTACCAATCCTCATCTTAACTCCCCATCTAGCATCAAACATGCTGAACAGATTTTCTGCCTATCATCATTAGCTAATTAGTCTTAAAATGTTAGCTTCTATCCTTCCTTTCCTGGGAAAGAAGGAAATGTGGGAAGAAACTGTTTAGGCCTATGCCAGCTACAGGTACGCGTACAGCCACAAACTGCCTGCTAGCATTTCCTCCACAGTAACTCCTCAGCCTCCCTTTTGCTGGGAACTGGGAAAGACAATCACCTTCCCATCCCAATCTTTTAAGTATCCCTCTTGACTTCCCACCCCAGTACAGGCCTCCCTGTTCTGTTCACAATGGGCCTATAAGCTTAAATTTTACTCTCTTTGTTCTAGATATCATCTCTTATTCCTATTTCTCATGTTTTTTGGGTGTTTTGATGCCCATACAGTCTGGAAACCTCTTCTGCCAGGTGGAAGGCATTTCTTTCTCCTTAAAATATGAAGGATGCTTACATCAAAGCCCTTGAGTGTGGCATAATCCAGGCCCTGAGACATAAATCTCTGTGTCTACTTCTCCTTCTAAGCCATTTCCACTAAAATAAAACATTTTGGATGCTTAGTCTAGACAGTAGACAGTTCTCTTAGAACAATGTTGGACAGGCTTGTAAAGCAATAAAAAAAAAATTTGTTTAGGACTGATTCATTGCACATTCAGCATATCAAAACAAATTCCCATGGAAGTCCAGTATTACTGCTAATTTCAAGGCTCTCCAAGTTGAAAGTAGCGTAATGACTTTGGCGGAATTGTTTCTACCTAACAGATCCTTATCCTGGGAGGGTAAAATTACTTCAGTAGATCACAGCGTAACAGACTACAAGTCTGAGTGCTCCGAGTGTCAACAACCTGTGTTTTAATAAACCTCAGGTCATGTATGTGTCCAGCCTGTGGAGAACTACCAATTCTAAAATATATATATATTTGCATGATAGGTTGTAACAGCTCAGACGATGCATATGTAAGTATCTGATGATCAAAAGATCTTTTCCAAGCAATAGTGAATTGTTAAGTAAATATGTAGCAATTTTCAGCTAGTTATTATTCTGGAAGAACATTTTTAAAGCTATTTTTTAAAGAAATAACAGCAAGTGACACCAAAATCTGAAGGTTTAGCCACAGTCTTTACAGAAAAACCATCAGCAAACTCAGTGGCTTCAGTTGAAACTATCTTAATGAAAGAGCAGAAATCTCAGGGATCAAGTCAAACATTTTATCAGTGCTTGGCTAATTTAGGACTTCTTTTTTAATAAAGTGTAGTTTGGAGATTTGGGGAGGGGGACCAAGGGGCACTTAAGTCCACCTGGTCCAGATGCTCAGCAAGTATCAACAGTTACAGCTCAACTGAACAAAACAAAACTACAAAATCTTAATGTGACTGGTGTCATACCTTTTCGTTCTTTTATTTCTTTTCTTTCCCAAATGGTGAAGCATAATGAAAGACTCAGAAATTGTAATTAAATTGTAATTATGGACAGAGCTTTTGCTTGCCACTGTGCCCAGCTAACACTAGTAGAATTAAAACGTGCCATACAGTAGAAAGATCTTCAGGGAATATATTAGTGGATTTCAGTCCAGCTTTCAGAACATTGGATCATTTTATAAAATCCATCATTATCATCTCACAGGACTCAGTTTAACAGGTGGCAATTTCAAAGAGGAACCAGGGATTGAACTGCAAAAAACCCAACAACTTAAGAAAATAACTATATTATTTTCTCTGTTTTTCATCTTTATAGGATTGAAAAGCTAGAAAAGTGGATGGAATGAACCACCTCAGCCGGCCTAAGCCGGGAAAATTCCAGCTTGCTTCCTGTAGATTTGTAACATATTTGGCAAAGATACTCAAAGACGAGTTTTGGGGAAAGTTTATACTGCCAGTGTGTATGACTAAATGTCAGCTACTATTGCCTTCAATTTATTAATCACTTTTTGCATTACCTTATGGTCTGGGAGTCCTGGAAGACAATCTCATTAGGCCAAACACTGAAT
This sequence comes from Phaenicophaeus curvirostris, assembly GCF_032191515.1. NCBI lineage: Eukaryota > Metazoa > Chordata > Aves > Cuculiformes > Cuculidae > Phaenicophaeus > Phaenicophaeus curvirostris. The sequence goes on along the minus strand of NC_091392.1, from coordinate 82,132,701 downwards.
GCACACAGCACAAAGACAGACCCAGATTCAAAGAGCTTACAGTTCAGCACCTTTAGAATTACTTTAATTAAGAAAGTGAAAGATGATAAAAAGAGAAAATAACCAACGATAGCCAAAAATTCCAGAGCTTAAATCCAGATTTAGTTTCATTAAAAACATATTTCTATAGGTGCCAGAAATATGAGTTCATACTGATGGCCTCGTAAACCCTCTGACTTAAAAAAATCACAAATGCAAACAAAATCAGACTCACAGCCAAGAATATGGACTGAAGCTCAAGGTCTGTTGTTAAACCAGGTCTTTGGCCTTTCCTCCACCTACTTAAGGGATACATTAAAGCTAAGTGTTGGCCTAGATTTCAACCCAAGTTCCATCAGTTTTATGAATTTACACTCAATTCTCAATATCACTGCATAGGAGCTGCTTATGACTTCCCTCTTTAATCATGACTGCTAGTCCTCTGTGCTCTGTGTGTGTGTTTGCACATACATGGGGGGCTGGGACAGGGGCGGCGGCGGGGGGGGCGTATCAGCTGAATGCTGCACTCCCACACTGAGTTTGGCATACGAAAATCATAGGCTTTTCACAACCCTCAGTTATATTATTCATGCAGAATGCACTCAGCTTTCTATTGTTCCTGCTCTCATTGTTTATAAATGAGTCTTTGCTTCATCTGGGGATGGAAGTTCCTTTAAGTTTCCCCTAGTAAAAGCACTTCTGTAATGAGGTGCAGTGCTAGCGCTCAAAGGGTAATGAAGTTTCTGGAAATATTTGTGCTTCTGAAAAAACAATATTTTCTTCCATATTGAAGGAAAAATGAACAACTGGCACTGGTAGATGGGTTTTAGCCTATTTGATACACAGGTTCCTAATTGCTTCCTAAATTTTTCAGAAAATAATTAAGTGTTCATTTTTTTCTCTTTTACCACAACATTTGTGAAAGAAATTTCTAAATGTTAAAATTCTTGCTTTCACACCTCACTTAAATATTCCCAGCACCACCACTTTAAAAAAATGACCCTGAGACATAGTCTTCAAACATTGTGCATGGCATAAATACTATTTCTCATGGCAGGACATGAATTGTACCGGAAACTTGACGGTTCCTTCTGTTATGGCCAATACAGCCACACAAAAACATATAATCCCTTTGTTTAGCAATATTGCAAATTTCATGATTTAGCTTGTTCGACAGTTCAGGCTGTCATCATTAATTCTGGTGATTGTGCAAGATTCTGATGCATTCCCTCAGCTTAGAGTTTTTCAATCCAATTTAAGTTAATAAACAGTGGACTGAATTGCAAAAGAAAACAGTAAGTTAATCACATGGCAACTTAATTGCTTTTGGTTTCAGAACACATCCTTTGGTTTTGGGTCTAACATCACAGTAGTTTAAAGGTAGGTGGGACTCTGTCTTTTACTCCTCCATTTGTGATACACTTTCTGGTATTTGCAGTTCAAAGGACTTCTCTTATGCTTCTAGTAAGACTGAGGTTTTGCATATCCAAAGTGGGGGACAACACGCAGAGCGTCACCTTATATAGTGAAAACAGAAAATTGGAGTCAAATCCATCAATCCATCTACTGATCCATCCATTCATATTTTGGAGTGAAAAGAAACTTCTGTTTTGAACCAAGGACTCAAGAAATGTAACGGTTTGCCAGTTAATGAAAATACATTTACATTTAACTAACGTTAAGCAAATAAACAATACAATCTCTTTCAAAAACAATCTCCTGTCTACTCACAAATATCAATGGACTTTATGAAATGGATGGGGTTTGTCTCTTTAATATTAACCCCTAACATATTAGCTCTTAATAGAAGTTTAATGAAGAATCCCCAAAAATAGTATCTTTAAGCTAAGAATGTTCTCCTCCTGTGGGTTCTCCTAACACTCTGGACTGCTTTCATCCACCTTTCAGCTTCTCATCTGCTTTCCTTCCTCTGGCCAGATTCTGATTTTCATCACGCCAGTGCAAACTTTGGGTAACTTCAGCGAACTCCAGGGAAATATATTTCTGCATTTACACCTGCCTAGGCAGTGTAAAATGTAAATTGAGCTGACTGGTATTTCATTTGCTCAAAAAGACATTTTTTTCCCCCTTTACTTTATGAGAAAAAAAAAACGGAGTCTAGATTCTATTGCTCATACATATCTTCAGTAAGTACTACATTCCTATTGAAAAAAAGCTACTCACAGACTTTTTTTGCTCAAAGCATGCAAGCAAAGCTTGGTCCGCAATTAGTAATGGAGAGAACAAGAAGTATTTCTTTCGACAAAGATAAGCACTATAGGTCATTTCAAGGAGTGACAGTAGTGCAGTACTTCAACTGGTTTTAAAACAACAGTTATTTTTTATATATTTGCAGTGTAAGTGCTAGGTTTTGTCTAAGAAAAAAGATTGTAAATGTTCCTGTCACTGCTATATTCCAATCAGTTTTAAAGGAGTGAAAGACAACAGATTAAAACAATCCCATGTAAAGTACAGAGTTATGTACAGAGTAAATAACCTACAAATCTGAAACTTGTCTGCATGTGCAACAAGATCTAGCACTGAGCGGAACACATGCAAGGAAAAAAGTGCTTTGAAAGAAGCCTGGGCTGTTTTTAATTTAAATCCATGCCTATTCAAAACAGTCATATCTGAATTTCTAAAAGCAAGCAAAATCACTATGCATTTACCATACTAAATGCCTTTCTCATCAAGTAACAAAACAGAACAGATACAAATGAACCAATCAGGGATTTTGAGTGAGCTATCATTGTTAGAAAAGCTACTCTGCACATTCCAGTCGAGTCACCACAGAGAAGCAGGGAGGGGAGGAAAAAAAAAAAAAAGAGAGAAAGAGAAAAAAAGGGGGAGAAATAAATTACTGTGTGCAACTCCATCTGCAAACTGCTTCTCCCGCACTGGTATGTAATAAAATGTGTTGCTAAGATACAAGCTGCTAAAGAAGTTCATTAAAGGACACTTTAAACAAAGCTGCCAGACTCTTTTCCCTTTAAAGACTGCTTATTTGGTTCTGTCCCTTGTGTTTATAATTAGATCCTCTATATGAGAGATTGTGCTCCATTCAAGCCCACTCAGCAACGAATGTTAATAAAACAACGTAAATAAGGTATTGGCTTAGGTTGTATATATTTACGGACTACGAGGCTGTTGATAGGAATACAACTGGATTCCACTTGTATTTTTAAATGAAAACTAAAGCTTTTCCAAGCAGCTTCTCCCCAAGCTGGGGAGGAGAATGTCAGCTTCTGCACCCAGCACTCTAACCTAACTTTTAGAAAATACGTTCAAGAAAAGAAAACTGGCTTCTTGCCTAAAGTTTGGAGTTTGTGAGCTTTCTCTCATGGAAGCTTTTATATGCGAGGCTTTGTTGTCGACACTGAAATAAAAGCCAAGATTGTTTACATCTTTCACCTGGCAATCTTCATCTTTTTCCATCTGCATAGGAGTTCCTAGATGTGTGCTAATGATTTGCAGAATTTCCTTTATCTTCATATATTAATGACATATGTAAGTCTGTTCTGTCACATTCTATTGCCAGGAAAGATGTGATTGAAGAGGTCTTTTTCTGACTTTATATAAAATACTTCTAGTCTCCCTAGTAACATTTTCATGGTAGGTGTATTTTGCCTTTTGTTTTGGTTGAGAAAAAAATGGGCAAGATATACTTTGCATTCACTCACTGTGGTGAAATTGTACCTTAAGAAACAATTCCAGCATTTATCTGTACAGCACTTAATAACACATGAGATGCATAAATCACAGCTGAGTGTTAGTATCAGTGATTATATAGGAAACCTTACTTGTCACTTTGTAACCTACATCTCATATTAAATTCTGTATCACAGTCCCCAGTATGTATATATTTTTAATTACATTTTCAGGCTCATTTACATGCGCATATTGGCTTTCTGCCTGAATGATATCAAAGAGAAAGACCTTATGCTCACACCCAACCACACAAGCATACACACAAGCACATTTATATACAGAGACACTCAAGTCTGTACATTTCTGAGAATGGAAGCTTCTCTCATCTTTCTCATTCTTAGAGAAGCTTTGGTTCACCAATAAATCTTTACGCAATCTTAGCTGATACAAAGCACTTCAGAAAAACGGAAAATTACAGAAAATGCAGGTTAATTTCTCTGCTGCATGTCAAACCCATCAATGATTCTCACTTGACTCATGCTAATCAAAATGTAATATACATTTCCACCTTCTGTAATCGTGTAAGGTTTGTCATCAATAGCTGAGTTTGCACAGAAAGGCTATTCCATTCCTTCTCTCTGGATAAGTGGTAAGCTACATCACAAAGTACCAACAGGATCAAGTTAAATCAGTGTGGAAAGGAAAATGACCTATAGACTACATATATTTAAGTTATGTTTCAAGATCAAGTGTATGCTTCTGTTGATTAAATGCAAGCAATCACACAAACTTTCAGGTGAACACACTGTTCTTGCTACAGCCTCAACACCCAGGCTCTTAGGAATAAATTCCAACACTGAAAATAAGACTGCCTCTCAAAAACTCAAATTAACACCACCCATCACATCTACAGAGTTCCCACATAGTTATTGTTTTGATTTTACCACAGCTGCATTTAGGGCCAGTTCTCTGGTTTACTTTCATTCAGCCAAAAGGGTCATTTTGTAGTTTAAACTGGGGCATATATTTAACTCCTCCACGGGTTAAAAAAAAGAAAATACATCCTCCTATTTTCCACTATCTCTGTATATTAACCAGAAGGGTCTGCCTGTAGATGTGCTAAAAAGCCCTGTGGTACATATTAGATTTCAATAGATGCTTACTATTGGCAGTCGCAGATTGTAGCTAGAACTAAGCCGCATCAGCAATTTCATATGACACTCTGGAAATTGCTACTACACAACAATAAGTAGCTGATTCAAAAAAGGGGGTGGGGGAAGAATGATTAAGGAAGTACATTTTGGCTCAAAAAGAACATCTCCAAATAAAAAAGTTGTACCACCTTAAGCTTAAAAAAAAAAAAAAAAAGACTCACAAACATTTACATACATGCATATAAGGAATGTGTGTTTAAGGTGATTCAACAGTGAGGATTGGCTAGACCAAATATGAGTCTGTTAGGTTGAAATAACTGTCTACTTTAATGGCAGTAAGACAAATTTGCATTTCAATTAGTCCAATTCTTTTTTTGTTCTTCTTTGTTCTTATCTTAAACTTGCAGCCCGCTTTTATACTTCCCTTACCTCCAACTACTCCACATGTACAAATTGCCCTCTTTGACATCACGGCCACATATACACCATTTACGACGGCCCTGTCTTATTGATTTGCAAACTTCTACCCTTTTACTCTATTGATTAGAAATTGTGTTGATGCTTCAGATTTTGTTTTGGGGGATGGAGAAGAGAGAGAGGTATCATTTTATAATCAAGTACAAAAATACTGCATATTTTATCTTTGATCACAAAGAGAAAGGCATAGAGGGAAAAGTTAAAAGTAACTCTCTATTAACGTGCCTTTATACGCCTTCATGCTTTCAACTTGAAAATCAAATCTGGAATGAGATGAAAAGGGATTTTCTCTACTTGAACATACCAGAAGGGTTTAGAGTGATGCAGTATCCCATTGGAAATGTGATTTAAAATCACCATTCAAAACCCCTTCTCCAATATCATGCTATGGAAAGCAGACATATTCTCCTTTTCTTCCACAAACACAATGAGTCAGTGGGCCAGATCCTGGAACAAGATGAATCAGTATAAACATCTGACATGATACACTGTTCTGGATGAACAGCACACATGGCATGAACCAGCAGAGAATTTGTTCCATTAAATCTGAGCTTTAGACAAAGCATCCTGCAGAAGCATCACTTTTGACTGTCCAAGTGTCTACTAAAATAATTAAAAACTGAAAAAAAACACTAACTCAAAGATGTGAAGTTCCTGCATAGGAATAAAGTTTCTCTGAAAGGGTCTCACTACCAAATTATCATGTACGTCTGAACAAATATCTGTTTGCTGCAAGTATAAATTAGATATTTTACAATATGTAACAGGTAGCAAGTACCACCAGTGTAAAACCAGAAGTGAAATAAAAAGGTATGGTTGGCATAATTCCTTTTTCTGAATAGACAAAGGCATTGTAAGGAAAAAATTGCCAAATCACAGGGATAATCATCATAGCCAGCTCCTCTAATGAGGCATCATGGGATTACTGGAGTTATTATAAGAGTCATCTTATTGAAGAAATTCAAAGTTAATTGAAATCAATTGTACTGTTCTGACAGCAGGTGTTTTAAGTGGCTAAAATATCAAACTGAACTCTTTAAAATGGTTAGGATGAATGTAACATTCACTTTTCAACTCTTAGCCCTGCCAAGTGATATACTGTATGAGTACAGAAAAGTGTACAGTCAAAGAAAAATGCTGGAACGAAATAGCATTTAACATGCCAGTCAAGCAGCTACCAAACAAAAGATGGTTTTAACCCCCCCAGTACACATTTTCAACATGGATGTGCAACTTCCATGAATCTCGTAAGGGCAAACTAATGGAAGGCAAAAAGCCAAAAGTATACATCTTTTCATTATGTTTTAACACTATAAAAATGCTCTTTATTACCCTTTTCCCCCCAATATGAACAGGGAATCTCAACGTGGTATTACCGAGAGCAAAAACAGAATGCATTATGCAAACTATATTCCCAAGTTTTTCCTCCAAGGAGCTGAAAGTAAATTCTTCCCTATTTTTGTCACTTTTCTACAAATGGCAAAGCAATCAATAAATTACGAGCTGATTTGGGGTTGGGGGGTGGGGAGGGAAAAATTAAAAAAGTAACTGAGGCTTCCTGAATTACTATCCAGAACTAATCTTTACTTTGATTTGGTAAGTTCATTCAATTCTGCAGTCGTTCAGGTTTCCCAGCAAATTCAGCAGGACCTCAATGTGTGCAAGAACCACAAAGTCAAGCCCATATTTAATACCTGGTGTCTTTGTCTTCAAAGACTGAACTCAGTGACTGAAAAGTTTAATATTTCAACAGGGAGCTCACCACCCTGTCCTACTCGACTTAAGCAAGTGCTCAGTAAGGTCCTTCTAACCAAATTCTGTTAGGATGAACTCATATACATGCAATTCTTGCCACAAAAAACAGGAGTTCTATGTATACCTTGGGACATAGTTTGGCTTTAGGTTCAACATGAAAATAGTTTGGAAATAGTTTTCAGGATTTACCTCAGTTTTCACTGAAGCTTAAAACCCTTATTTTATTTCAACAACTTTGAAAATACCTAGCCATATGAAATACTGAGCTTTGGCAAATGTCAATAATTTCCCCTTTAACATGTGTAAACAATGCTGCCATTTCCAGGCACAGCGCAGCACAAATTTCAACAAACCAAAAAAACGCAGTCCCTCCTTTTCCACAAAACAAAGATACAACATCAATAAAACCAGACATCTTGAGCTAAATTGTTTCCAACAACTTGCATAAGAACTGTACTTAAAATTTAAGAAGTCTAACATTCACCAGAAACAGGCTTTGCTGGTGATCACCAGAGGCAAAATACAGTCAGTGATTTAATTTCAGATATACTACCTAAAATACAAACCAGCAATAACACAGACTAGGAGAGTCTGCCTGAAACTAATGTTGATCTTCTGCATAGATAGTAAATTATGGTAAAGAAATGAGGCAGTGCACAAGTGAATGGCATATACATAATGTCTTTCAGGAAGACATATTTTTATTACTGCACTCCAGGACAGGCTGTCTGAATTCAGAGTTCATCGCAGTTGGAGATATAGTAGTCCATACATACCCATAGTTAATTTTTAAGACCTGGCTAACCACTTAATGCCTATGTCAGTAACAAGTAACTTCTGACTGGAGGTTAAAGGTTTGTTTATTTGTTTATCTTGATCTATTAATTAATAAGAGACAACTTTCTAAAATTAAAAGACCCTTAACAACTCTTTAAGGACATAAAGAAAGCAAGAAACACATGCAGCAGAGCACCTCTGGTGTGCTTTTAAGGCCAATGCTGGCTCTTATGATAGCTCTTTTATTTACATATAAATGCTTGTTGCTTGACAATTTAGATAAAAATGTTACCGCTGCTCTGCATGTGCTGTAGATTGAAAGTGTAAAACCACTGGACCAACTAATGGAGTCTTCACACATCATATCTTGTTAAAGAAGAGGTAACCCACTCTCAAATTCTATTACAATTCATCAAACCTATAGTATATGAAAGATACACCTCTAACAAAAGTCCAACTTTTGTCTTTCTGAGTAGGATGCCAAATTAAGTATTGACTGAAGCTGCATCATTTCAATAACAAAAATGATGGCTCCATACTACTTATTTGAAAACACTGGGAAAATATCAAAACTACATTTAATTCCCTTTTTCTCTAAACAACCAACATAAAAGAAACATCGATGATTGGCGAGGGAACTTCAGTTAAGTTGCAACTTAAAATCCAACTGTGCATAAAGGTCTACTTTATATATTTACCTCATGCACCAAAAGTTGAATTGGTCATCCGGGTCTTTCTGTCTTTACTTGTAACTTTCCAGAAAAGGAAATACTGTCACAATTGCCAACGGCTGCAACGGAAAACTAATGAATATGGGTACTGAAAGATTACGCTCGCTCCTGCTATATTTCTAACAGATGTGGATGATGTGATCATCCATTCATTTTGCTAGCTGTTTCATCATCCACATGTGCAGTTTAACTGAAATGCAATTTAAGCATCTTTTGTATTCAGCGCATGCACAATCAAAGGTATACACTATTGAATTATGAATTAGTTGTGCCTAAATAAATCTTTGGGAGGGGCAAGGAAGGAAGGAATGTAAATACATATGTAAAAATAATCTCCCTATCTACATTGCCTATTTAAGTTACATCAGTGTTTTGGTATAGCCACAAAAGTGAGAGCTTGAAACCACTAAACAGTTCCAATGTTAACCCGTCTATTGTCTCAGAAGCCTTCAGTGTACCTTCTTCACGCCCTGAAGGACCAATAGTTCATTTATAAGCCATTACATAAAGACCAACTACTAATTATAGGAAGTCTGCAAAGTTACATGACGGTTTCATGCCTTGTTCAAAGGCTAAGACCTCCAAACTCATTTCACTTGTGAGTCAAAAAAGATTTCAGTTTAGACCTCCAGAGGTGGCAGTCTGGAGCAAAAGGACACCTCATCATCAGCTAGTGTCTTATTTATAAGCTCTTGTTGCACAGGATGTTGAAATCACTAAAAGAAATCTAGGTTATAGCCTAAAAATAGTAGGTTTCCTGCTAGGCCAAATTTGCTGTTTATAGAATTTTAGTATTTTATCTTTAATTACTTCACAGTTTGTAGATTTATTTATATGATTATGAGAAGGGCAAGTCATAAATATACAATGATTGTTTACTAGTTACTTTGGATTCTACATAAATATGTTGGGGAAGCTTAGCAAAAAACCTTTTTCACCCAGCTGAATCAGAACATTCAGACTGTATTTTCAAATGTCTCTCTACCTTATCTAAATTCCAACATGACACATAATAAATAGCTTCTCATTTACTATCATCATAAAAATTTAAACAGCCTTACAATAGTTGCTACAATACTGGGGAAAATGATCAAATGTATGTTCTAAATACCCACTTAGAACAGTAAAACTATTTCCATATTGAAGAAAGAATACATAAAGATGCATTGTTGCAGTAAAGGCTGTTACCTTGTTTAAAAAAAAAATCTTCTACTCAGTATAGTAGTATTAAAGTCAACAACTTGCTGGTTTACACTGCAAAAAAAAAAGGACTAACAGCCCTTAGCTATCATGTAGTGTCAGATTTGCTTTAAAAAAGAAAGTATCTGATTTGATTCTATACAGTGATTAAACATCTTTGTGCTCTGCTGAGTAGGGTATTCCATCCCCTCCCCCCTCCAAAAATGGCATCAAAGCAATCAAAATGGTAATGTTCAGCATGAATGGGGCCCCATCCCCCACCTTCAAACTCTGCAGACTTTTCTCCATGTTAGAAGAAACCAACACCCCTTCCTCACAAAATGGAAGCTTCCACTACCAAATTGAGAGTGCTGACAAATTCTGATTACAATAAACTGGGAGGAAAAGGGTGGCAGATAATCACCATCACCTATGAGCACAGATTATATAGGCACGGATCACTTTTCAACTTTAACCACAACTCCAGCAAAACAAAATATAACAAAAAAAAAAAAAAGAGAGAGATATTGATTGAGAGAGAAAGAGAGAAGGGGAAGAAAAAGAGGTGGGGGTTGAATCACACACGTGTCCCCTTTGCGTCTCCCCCGGAGGGAGGCGGCGGCTCCGGGGCAGCGGGCGCTGTCCACAGCCCCGGTGCTGAACGGGCTGCTGCATTCCGGAGGAACCGCGTCGCTCCCGCCTCCGGCGGGGCCGGGAGCCGAGGGACGGGGAGGGGAGCTCAGCACAGCCGCGTCAGCCCCCGGGGAGGTGGGGAGGGGGAGGGCCAGCGGAGTGGAGAAGGAAAGTTCACCCCTGAGCGGGGGCAGATATCCTGCTGCCTTTGTCAACTGCCTTTCCAGCACTGGAAGTCGCCAAAGCGGGGACAGGAGTCCGGGAGTGCGGAGAGGGGTGTACAGCTCGGGGAGCGCAGAGGAGCGCCCGGCGCCGCCGCTGTCCGCGGTGCTGAAAGCCGCCGCCCCCCGCAACTTCGCTCCCGGGGGGCGGGGAGCGGGTCACGGGCGGAGCAGCGGCCCGGGGGTCACTCGGCACAAAAAGAGAGAGGAGAAAGTTTGGGGAGGGCAAGGGGGAGAGGGAGTGAGGGAAGAAGGAAGGTCTCCGGTTTGTTTTGTTCCGCTCCTCCGTTTTGATTTTTTTTTTTTTTTTTTTTGGTTTTGTTTCCCCCCTCCCCCCTCTCCGGCAGCTGAAACAGGTTAATCTGTTTTCATTCGTATTTTTGGAAGGGGGGAAAAAAGTGAAAGTACCTAAGTAAACTCGAATCAAAAGCTAACACGTCAGATCAGACCAAGGGAAGAGAAAGGCATGTGGGGAGAACAAAAAAAAAAAAAAAAAAAAAAAAACACAAAGAAAGAAAGAAAAAAGAAGAAAAGAAATAAAATAAAGTGATCAATAAAAATCAGTTCTGTAATCAAACCAGAAATGTCTCCGCACTGGGCTCCAGCCTCCTCCCTCCCAACTCTTGCTCTGCACATTACACGGAAGTGCACAAAGTAGCCCAAGACAGGAGAATTTTCCATATTCCTAAAACATGTCGACCAACTCAAAATGGACGCCTCATTTTTTTTTTTTTTTTATGTTTTAACTACTGCTTATCTTTTTACTACTAGTACTAAAATCATTCTTCCCCCCCCCAGCAAGACATCCGAGAATCCGACCTCATTTTGAAAACATGCATTTTCTTACTTTACGCTTAGGAAAACGGATGTTATATTCTCTGCTATCGGTATTTTTCAGCTAACGCAGACACTTTTCGGACGTTTAGAAAGTGCATTGTAAAAACAAGAAGAAAAAAAACCAAACACGACTGAATCGATCTGTTCCTTACTTGTTTCTCATTAAGAGCTGCTATTCTTGATTGCCTTTCATGGATTTGTTTCTTAAGATCCCCGTTCTGCAAAAACGGCAATAAGACGCATATTAAAGGCAAAGTGTAAACTAAACCCTGTAATGAATAAACTTGCGATCTAGAAATTGTTCAAAGGCAAAACCGTTCCACCAAAGCCGAACGAAAGCATGCACACACAAAACACCCTCTTTAGTAAGAAAGCTCAGTGCAGACTACAAAATGAGATCTCTTACTGATAAAGTTTCTCATCCTGCTGTCCCAGCACAACTGCGCTTATTACGGCAGGGCTAAAATACTGAAGAAGAGGAAAAAAAAAGGATCTGCATTTACCTGTGGATCTTGCTTCATCTGTGCAACTAGTTTCTATAAAAAAAAAAAATCACCCCCAAAAAAGGAGGAATTAGAAACTGTTTCAAGTTTAATGGATTTTTTTAAATGTATGTATGTGTGTGGACGGGGGAGGGAGGGGGGTAAGGAACAAAGAGGCAAGTAAACACTGCGAGTCAGTTTCAAGCAAAGCTCATAAATATTCAAGTCTCGTCCTAATCTCTTCAACACACACACACACACTCGCACACACTCACTCTCTCACACTCACGCACACACACACCCCCCCCACCTTACTCACACGAGCACCCACCGCAACGTTAACTCCGCATCCCCAACAACAACAACGCGTACAAAAAGAACCGGGGGAAAAAAAAAAGAGGAAAAAAAAAAAGAAAAAAAAAACTCAGCCAAACAAGCCGCAAAACTACTTTGTCGAAGTGCTCGCCATTGCCGCGGGGGGCAGGGGGGCCCGGGGAGGGGGTCCCCGCCGCACCCCCCGGCTCCCCCGCAGCCCCGACCCCGCACCCCCCCCCTCCCATGATCGATAAGACCCTGCGACAAGAAGCAAGGCTACTTGATAAGCATGCAACGCTGGCTCCCTTCCGATCCTCCTCTCCCTCTAAACAGCGCCGGGGATACAAGAGCATTTTTTTATTTGCTTATTATTTTATTGTATTTTATTTTTTTTTACCTGATGACACTGGATTTCCACTTTTAACGCCTCTTGCAAGCTGTGTAGCTCCATCCCTGCAACTTGCCAGGCACTTTCCTGCCACTTTCAGATCCGAATGAAGTTTTTTTTTTGTTTGTTTGTTTGTTTGGTTTGCTTTTTGGTTTGGTTTTGTTTGGCTTTTTTTTTTTTCCTCCCTTTCTTTTCTTTTTTCTTTTTTTTTTGGCTTTTGTTTTGTTTTTGCAACCGACCTGCTAAGCACCCCTCCCTCCAAGGAAAAAAAAAAAAGAAAAAAGGAAAATAATAATTAAAAAAAAATTGAAAAAGGAAGAAAGACCAGGAAAAAAAAATAAAAACAAGGGAAAAAAAAAGGAAAAATTAATAGCAGCAACAATAATATTTATAAAAAGCGACAACAACAATCGAAAGAAACAACTACTCAGTCTGCAAAGCAAGTTCTTTGCCTCTTTGCTGGGGACACAGACTCATCACTCACTTTCCGCCAAAGTAGGGGGGCCCCTCCCCCCTGAGCCCCCCCCCCTCCCGCGCCTCCTCCTCGCCCCCCCTCCCCCCCCACCGCCCCCGCTCCGCCCCGCGGCCGCCCCGCCGCCCCCCGCCGCCCCCCGCCAATGGGGACGGGCCAGGGCTGGCGACGGGGTGGGGGGGACTATATTTTCCTCGGAGTGCGCGCGCCTTGATTTCACTTTGCCTGGGGGGAAAAGTTGTGCGACGGCTCGTTCAGCGCTCGTTCGGAAGGTGCCCGGATGGAGATGGGCTTTTTGGGCGGGGGGGGGGGGGAGCGGGATGGTGTGGGGGGGGGGAAGAGAAAGAAGAGCGCGGGGGGGGGGGAGGAGGAGGAGCGGAGGGGAGGGGCGGGGCGAGTGAAGGCTCGCGGCCCGCGCATGCGCTGTGGCGCCGCCGCCGAACAACAAAAGTGCCGGCGCCCGGCGCGTGCTCGCGCGCTGCCCGCGGGGAGGTGGGGGGGCGGTGGGGGAGAGCGAGAGAGAGGGGCGGGGCGGCGCGAGCCTCCTCCCCTAACCCCGCCCCGCCCCCCGCCCAAACACCCGCCTTCCCCAGCCCCGAGGGGCTCTGGGCGCCGGTTTCTTCCCGTAGCAGAATCATAAAATAGTTTGTGTTGGAAGGGACCTTAAAAGGCCACCCAAGTTCCAAACGCCCTGCCATGGACAGGGACACCTCCCAACCAGACTAGGCTGCTCCAAGCCCCATCCAACCTGGCCTTGAAAACCTCCAGGGATGGGGCAGCCACAGCTTCCCTGGGCAACCTGTGCCAGTGCCTCACCACCTTCATCATGAAGAATTTCTTCCTAAGGTCTAGTCCATATCTTCCACCTTCCAGTTAAAGCCATTCTCCCTAGTCCTGTCACTCCACACCCCTGTAAACAGTTCCTCCCCAGCTTTCCTGCAGCCCCTTCAGTTAATGGAAGGTCACTATAAGGTCTCCTCAGAACCTTCTCTTCTCCAGGCTGAACAAGCCTAACACTCTCAGCCTGTCCTCATACGGAAGGTGTTCCAGCCCTCTGATCATCCTTGTAGCCCTCCTCTGGACCCGTTCCAATAGCTCCATATCCTTATGTTGAGGATTCCAGAACTGGACACAGTACTCCAGATGAGGTGTGACAGTAGAGGAATAGAGGGGCAGAATCACCTCCCTCAACCTGCTGGCCACGCTTCTTCGGGTGCAGCCCAGAATATGGTTGGCCTTATAAGGTTGCGAGTGCTCATTGCTGGCTCATGTCGAGTTTCTCATCAATCAGCATCCCCAAGTCCTTCTCTGAAGGGCTGAATCATAGAATCATTTGATTCAAAAAGATCTTTGAAATCATCAAGTCCATCTGCATCTCTCCATTACTAATCTATATCCCTGAGCACCTCGTCTACCCATCTTTTAAATACCTCCCAGGGGTGGAGACCCAACTGTTGTACTCCTGAGCAAACCAATATCAGCTGTTATATTGAATACAGCATCTGTACTAATACCTAATCTAATAATCAAGAGTTAACGAACAGTACAGAACTCTCCTTTTGTGACATTTGAGGAATAAGAACAATCAAGAATGCAGAAGATGAGCATCTGGCCAGATCTTCAGTAACCAAAAAAGATGAGAAGCAGACCTCATACTCAATGAAGGACTGTGGGGAGCATGCGCGAAGGGGAGGACACCTATTATAATTAGTATTGGGAAAAGTGATAAATATGCATGAATTTTACAAGAAATATAATACATTTGTATAAACTCAGTGTATAAGAACCCTGCTTATTGTAGTCGCCGGCATGAGGATCGATCCCCCTGAGTACCAAATTAAAAGAATGCCTGCTTCTTAAGACTCCCAGTTGGTGTTAAGAAGTTTCTTTCCCTGATATCAGTGACATAACCACCTCCCTGGGCAGCCCTTTCCAGTGCCTGATAACCATTTTGGTGAAGAAATGTTTTCTGATGTCTAATCTGAACCTCCCCTGGTGCAGCTTGAGGCCATTTCCTCTCATCCTGTCGCCTATCACTTGGGAGAGGAGACCAACACCCACCTCGCTACAGCCTTCTTTCTGGCTGCTGTAGACAGTGATGAGGTCTCCCCTCAGCCTCTTTTTCTCCAGGCCAAAACACCCCAGTATGCTTAGTTGCCTCTCATAAGTAACCCCTCCTCCCTCTGCCATCTTCTCCATATACTCCCACCCTGACTCTCACAGAATCACCAGGTTGGAAGAGACCCACAGGATCATTGAGGCCAACCATTCCTATCAGCTACTAAACCATGCCCCTCAGCACTTCATCCACCCATCTTTTAAATACCTCCAGGGATGGTGACTCAACCACATCCTTGGGCAGCCTCCCTCCGCTTTCTGCTCCCCTCTTCTGGTTGCTCATCTCCTCTCCCCCTGCTAGCCTTCCAGAAAACTGCCCCAAACAGCCTGGGCTTCTTCCCCCGTCATGGCAGTCCAGGGTAATCTGAGCTGTGTGGGCAACAACTGGCAGCTACATCAGGTACTGGCTTTGATGCCAAGCAGGATTTCGCTCACTTCAACACACAACTTCAGGCAACAGGCAGCCTGGTATCAGGGCAGGTTACTCTGTCATCACCTTTAAATTTTTCCCCATCCCTGGCCATCTGCTCCTCACCAGAAGAAGCTGTGGAACCCCTTGGTTGAGCTCAGCCCACTGCTGGAGTGTTGGCACCCCAAACCAGGATATCGAACCTGATCCACATTAAAAAGCAGGCAACGTATTTTTATGGGAGCTACATTTTTCTGGTGGCCAAATTGTTTGCAGTTCACTCAGGGCCCAAGCGCCCAAAAAGCAAGTTGCAACAGCGAAAGGGGAAAGGGATGGGGCCTGTCTGACACTTGGACATGCAACCCGTTCAAATGAACCTGCTGCCGAGGGATGCAAATACGGAACCACGGCCTCAGTTTAGCTTCTAAGTATCAGCAGCAACACTTGAAACCAGCAGGGAAGGGTTGGCATAAGTGGATACTCCTGATCAACCAAGGCAAGCGGCAGTTCCTTTTTAAAATACATTTAAACGAGCAGCATAAACTTATCCAAAGTCAGTGTTTTGCCATGTAGCTGGAGTATTTTCAATGCAGTAATAGGAGCTGTGCAGTTAGATTTACTGTTGTCTTGACATATGGCCGGAGTGGGGTTGGAAGCCAAAAGTAATGCTCAGAATAATTTTACTGATGACAGTCAAAATTTAGGGGACATTTTAAGAAGCAGTTAGACGATGGAGTGCTGGGGACAAGAACCTTAATGCATCCACACCCCCATTCCTGCAGTGATTGAATGCTGATATTTTATTTAAACTGCACTAAAACCTTAAGTTGAAACTCACTGTAAATGATTAGTCAGTATTTAAAACACCACTGTGCTCCAGATGTGCTTGGATGCCAATTTTAATAACTAATTAAATTAATCTCAAAACTAATTAAAGACACCAAAAGCAACTTACATGAACTATTCTGTAATTAAAGCTTTTTTGAGGTGTAACATGCTGAGAGTCCAAAATATTGTATCCAATTTTCATTAAACTTCTCAAATATATCCTGTCCAAACATAGCAGAACTTCTTACATTAAAATCATATAAAGATTCACAGTGAAATATTCTCAGCCTGCCAAAATTATGAATAAAGACTGAATTGACAATTTCCATTAACCTTACAATTAAAGAATTTATTTTAGAAGACCCGTATTCAATTGAGTCATGTTTGTTATGGTAATGAACTACATTTATAGCATTTGTTTAGTATCTGCATACAGCTTAAACAGGTAAAATCAAGAAGGTAGTTTCACTCTTTTTCTCAACATTATGTCAAAGTCAGCGTAAAGGTTTAGCCCATATGCAGCTAATTTCAGCAGCTAGAACTGTGCAGTTGAACCCTCAATTGCCTTTTCCCCACACCCGGGAAAAGGAAAATGAGAGGAAAAAGACTTGCAGGTTGGAAACTAAATTTACAATTTTAATGAAATGATAATAATAGTAATGATGATGAAAATAATTAGAAAGTAATAAAATATATACAAATATATGAGATTGTGCCCCCATTCCTCAATGACTGTGCATCACTACAAATGCTGTAGAGCAGAAACAAGGGAATGGGTCAATGGCTAAGAGGGAACTGAGCTCAAGAACTGGATTCAGGAACAAATCAATCTTGGATCAGTACCAACCAGACAGGTCCTCATTGGATGGCAGCCATCACAGAAGAGGGTAAGACTCTTGTGATCTCTCAGTTTTGTACCGAGTGTATTGTATATGGGATGGAATACTTTGTTGATCAGTTTAGGGTCACCTGCCCTGTCTGTCCCTCTTTACAGGTGCAGCCCTTTTTTGCCAGCTTGAGGATGGCTTTAGTTGCTATAGGAATAAGTATAAGAATTGGCCTTTCTGCATGCCAATGTCCCGTGTTATTGCTTCTAGAGAGAAACTGCCTGAAAAACATGCAGTTAGCTTACAGAAAATGAAGTTACTTAGGCAGGACTGAGATAGAGTCACAAAACGGACTCTAATTTAACTCAAACCACAATAGTCAACTTGTTTTCCATAATGTACTTGGTGTCTGGATTGAAAATATCAGAGGTGGTGTTCAATTATCAGTCAATAAAGTGACTTAGCTGTTTAGGTTTGGTTTGGTTTGGTTTTTTAAATCTAAACTCTACTTACATGTTTACAAACAAATAGGTCAATCTTGCAAATACTGATGAATATGAAAATGTTTCAACGCAGAATCAGTGTAACTTCTCACACATTCTGTACAAAGGTGTTTTGTAGTGCTAGTCTCAACAAAAGTAGGGCTTTGCAGGGTACATAAATACCTGATAAGACCTGACATCTGGAATAAGGTGTGTGAGTAGGCTAGGCTTCTAAGCAGTTATTCAGAAATTTAAAGTGGCTCTAAATAAGATAACATAGCATTTGAACTAACTTTTGTCAAAGGGAAGCCTGAAGGATTTTGCAAATTGTCAGTGTTACCTTTGTAATCCCTGGCTACATCAGTGCAAAACTCCTGTGAGTTCAGATTCAGGCCATCAACTAAAACTGACTCAACTGACCAAGTATGATTTCTTTATTTATTAGTTGTAAATTCACTGATATTATGCTGGCTGATTTGTTTTAACACGTATTTCATCGGTAGAGCAAAGAGACTCTGATCATTATGAAATATTTATTCATCAGAATAAAGATAGGAAGTACAGGTATCCTGACTTCTTGCAAAGTTTACAGTTTCATGAAGTAGGCAATTTTATGACATTACCTGCAAGGGTCGAAGGCTATTGTGTTGTCCTTCCCACATCAGTGAGATACCAACAGGAAAAGTTTAGAAATCTGTTTCAACTTGTCCGCCATCTAAAAATTGGTTTATACATCTACAATGCTGTGATGGGTCCCAGATTTTAATATAAATATAAATTATAAAGCATAATGAAGTACATTACTTTTCATTTATTGATACTGCTTGTATTGTTTTCTAGGGAAGTTGTGTAAAATACATTAATCTGTCAAATACATTTATGCAATAACATTATGCAGTCACCTATAAAAATGTTAACAGCTTTATGCAATTTACTTGGAGATTATGATGGCAAAAAGTCATCCTCCTTGCTGGAGGGGTGTGAGAGCTCAGTGAGCTTCCCTTCCACTTATGCATCTGCATAAGGGACACTTACAGTTTAGCTGGAAAATACAAAGGGAATGGGAGATCAAGTAGAATGGCTGGTAGTCTTGCAGACGGGTCTGCTTAAGCATGGAAATTTATGATCGGTGGTAACCAGAAGTTGTCATCTGTATGTCATGTAGTTAAACACATTTTTATTGACCCCCAGAAAGATTATCCTTGCTCCTAGAAGCTATGGAACTTCAGAAGTCCTCCAGACAAAACTGTAGTCTTCCCTTCTTCTCACAGCGGAGATCATGTTCAGAGCCTGGATGGGGACAAAAATACACTGCAATCCTGGAGTGTGTGTTCTGCATGAAATATAAATGCAACCTCTCTGTTGCCAAACTTTTCATTGGTTTCCATATGACATTATTTGGATGAATAAGGACCAAGAGGCCAATTTTACGAACAATTCTGCTCATGAAAATCTTTGTGTATGTGAATTAGTAAGACAGTCCTTGGTAATAAAGTTGCTTATGTGCATAAGCGTTTCTAAATAAGACTCTTTTTCTGCAAAAGGCTATTGCAGGAATGTACTTGATAGAATGATATACCTTATGATACCTTACAGGATTAACTAAAAATGCATAGTACAGTGCCAATCAAAGACCAATAAATGACACTTTTTGTAACATTGTTTACTGCATACAGAGATTCGGGACCAACCATTGTACCAAGAACACAAGATACACAAATGTTCTTGCTTCTGATGCATCTAATTACAGGTAGCCAGGAATCCAACACCTGGGAGTTGAAATTTACACTTAAAACCCCACAAGAGGTGATGAAATTCCTCCCTTATCAGGTACTACTACTGATTCAGGAGATTTGCAAAGCTACAAAGGAAAACAAGGCACTTAATTGTTTTCAGTAATGTCATATTTCTGTTACATTTAACTTGGAAAATCTGCCTCCCCACATGCCCTTGTGTAATATGCTCTTTCCTACAAAGAGTTCTATACAAAGATATGGAGAAATAAAGTACAGGGCAGCGATTTGTAAAGACAATCAATGCCTTTTTTTTGCAAATTCCATGCACTTCAAATTCCTCTTCCCAAACTGGGAAGGAAAAAGTGTTTGAAGATAATAAGATCACGGGCAGCTGAACAAGAAGAGAGCAGCTGCTAAGCAGAAGCTGCCCCAGGAAACCACTGCAAGCGAACAGCAATATTCCACGCAGGTTCATATTTGTACAAGCCACTGTCAACCTTCCTGAAAGAGCAAAGTCTCTTTCTGCAAGTGAGAATAGGCAGTGGTAATAAAATTTAGGAACCAGCCAGGTAAGCAAAAAGAAGAGCAGAGCTTGAAACCATATTGAGAGGCTTAAGGTTAGTTGATCTATCCAAGATGTGTGAATATTTCCATCCTGCAATATGTTCTTTCTCCTTTTAAGATCCAGCTTAACTGAGAAAATGCTTTAGAGAACAAGAATTATTTTATGGAAGTAATATTTTTCTCTTCCCAGAGTCAGCTTAAATGAGGACTAGAGACAATAGTTATCTCAGTGACACTGAGAGATATAGCCTGCTCTTGTCTTGGGTGGAAAAACCTTCATGAGAGGCAAAAATAAATCAGAAAATTAATTAATTCCCTGTGATTATCAGAGGGAAAAATATGAAAAAAAAAAAGAAATGCTGATGTCTGAGATATGCAGGAGGCTGCAACATTCATATAAAATTCTGATCCTCTGGGTTCATTTCTAAGTCTTTGATATCCTTGCTGTCTCATTACCTGGAGTGTCCCTATCCCAGTTCCTTCTCCATAGCTGCAATTGTTCACTCTTCACAGGTTCATAATTAGCCCTTCAATGGAGTTGCAAGAGGAATTGTGTCCTTTACTTTCCTTTACTCGAGTAAGCTAAGGGTTACCGGAGAAGGTCTTATTCTCCTTTGATTGTTTATGCATCATGCATTTGAAAGCTGAGAGGACCCCAGCTATTACTGATATACTGTTAGACAACAATACCAGAGTGCATCTCAATTTGTTTGGAGCTTCACTGTGGGAAAAAAGACCCTACAAACCATGATAAAGACCTCTGCTGAACTTTGGCAACCTCCACTTAACGGTAATTCCTCAAGCTATTGTTCCTTGTGTACAGTTTTCTTCCTCATCTTGCTATTGTCTTTGGTTTTTTTCAGCATACTTTTAATTCCCTCCAGTTACCGCCCAACTCACATACTTTATCCAGTCTGATCCTGCTTCCTCAGGTAGTTCTGGAAATACAATATTGTGGCAGCATCAGGTGCCTGTAGACGAGGCAAGCGTTTAAGATACTTCAGCATCTCTCCAATGGCCGTCTGACATCTAGTGTTTTTCTGTCAATACAGACAAATCGTTTCACCTACTTCTTTCCCTGTCTTCTGCCAGAAAATCTTTGACTCCAAATAACATTTATTCCTCTAAGGTAGAATGGAAAAGAAGCAGCAAATAAGCATCTTACCAGTTTTCTCACACTGTTGATTATGGATATGTAATATTGTCATTTATGAACTATATGATGTAATGGTGAGTATTACATTTGGAGGTACTCTGAAGTTTAAAGGGCAATACATCTGCTAAAGGATAGGATAAGAGTTCAAAATGATTATGACAAATTAGAGAAATGGTCTGTAAGATTAATCTGCAATTCCATATGAACAAGTGTTAGAGATTAAATTTAGGCAGATATAATCAGCTTCACAAATACAGGAATAGGAACTAATTGCTTAAATAGTGGTTCTGCAGTAAGGGGAATTGAGTTTATAATGGATCACAAGAAGAATGAGAGTAAAAAGTGTCAGGTTGTTGCAAAAAGGCCATAAATAGGAGTGAAGTTATCAAGATACATGAAATGATCCTTCTGCACTACTCAGCAGTGGCAAAATCTCAGCTGGACAGCTATGTCCAATTTTGAGTACACACTTCAAGAAATATATGGCTGAATTGGAGAAAAAGCAGAGCAAATTAATAAAAGCAATCAGATTTCTGGAGAATGTTTAATCTGGAAAGAAAGAGTTAGTTAAAAGACCTGGACTTATTTAGACTAGCAGGAGGACTGAGGAGAGACATATTAGCAGTCTTTGAATGTATGAGAAGTGGAAGGGAATAACTGGTTCTTCTCGTTCAGGAGTAGAGAACAGGAAATGTTAAATTGACATTGCAGCAAAGGAGAGTCAGACTAAACATTATGAAAAACATATCTAAAGGCAAAAGTAGGTAATGGTGGTACACATTTCCTTTAGAGATGCTGGATTCAGTGGTATAGGGGGTCTCTAAGAAGAGGTTAAACAACCTCCAGAAAAGACAGGAGCATTGCTTGTTACTCTTAGGGAGGAATAGGAGAGGCAAGATGACCTCTTAAGACCTTTTCTAGACCAGTATACTGTTATTCTTCTCATACCTGATGCATCACGTTAGGATACCTTAAGCTACATCTACTATCAGCTCTCCTTCTTCCTCAGGGGTTACTCCTGTTGGTATTCAGCTTCCTGTTATGTTTCATTCTCTAACTGGCCACAACACAACTCCTGTTCCCAGTTACCTTCTTAGTACAGATGTTAACCTTATGCCTTGCAACCTATTGCTTCTGTTGTTAAAGCATCATAAATCCAAACTTCCCACTGATTGCATGAATAGCAAAAGGAGAAAAAAGTGATTCCTTACAACCATATTCTAGTTACTGGGACTTTTAGACTTCCAGTTACTTTCTTCTAGAGGAGGGGTAAAAATGACAGAGAACACACACATTTGATTTGTAATAGTTCTATATATAAAACAAAACTTGAAAGAAGTCTAAAATATTGCTGGTCTTTAAAGAAGTGTCAAGATTTTTCTGAACATGTTTATCTTCTTGCTTTACTTCTTCCACATCCACAGAAATGTTCTACACGTATTGACTTTCTCAGAAATACTCTCAGGACAAGCACCGGATCCTTCCTAATGCAAAGACTCTAGAGGCTAGTAGATATAAACACACTCTCCTGGCTTTCCTTGTGAGAGAAGTAGGACATCAAAAACTGTAGAAGCTACAGTATCACTATAACAGAAGGCAGTATGTTGTTCTAGGGTATTGTCATAATCTAAAAGCAGATATGCAGCAATTTTAGAACACAACTAAGAGACAACAGTACTCACTTTGGCCTGTCTATAAAAATTCTACAAAACTGGCATCCACAATGGAACACCTTGAGGCCTTTCTGCAGTTTTTGTCCTATCATTATAAGGGCAATTTCCTTCTCTCTCTCTCTCTCATTCAGGATTTGGCTTGTGGGATTTTTCTGTCACACTACATCCATTCATATCAGCTGCATCCAAGTTCTGCAACTCAGATTTCCTCAACCCAGCAGGTTTGAGGGCCCAGAAGACTAAATTTGCAAAAGTACATACACCTCTGCCTTGGGTCCCAAGCACCTTTAGAAATCTGACTTGTCCTGCAGAGTACCCATTTGTTTGATTTCAGAAGGTGTTAAGTGCCCATATACCTTTTAGATCTGGCTTTTGCCTTGAGGCCTGAGCTCTTCATCTTGTAGTCTCAAGTCCATTGTTCGCAATTAAATAGTTTCCATTATCAGCATTTCTCTAGTTATTAATATAACAATCTCCCTTTTTCTCCCATTGTGTTATAAGCTCTTTCCTGTTCTGCCTTTCATCCTCTCCTTCCATATCTCTCTTGTATTTCTCTTGATTTTTCCCAGCTATCTCATTTTAGCCTTCTACCTGGATCACAGAAGCAGACCTACCAAGTTAGACGATGATTCTCAAGATAGGACGAAATTCTAGTCTATGTGCAGACAACTTTTACTGACTTCAATGGAAAATGTCTGGTTATATCTGAAGGAAAGATCTGCCCCTTTAAATGCAAAATGCCATCAGTTTTTTAATGCACTTGACAAACTATTGGTAGGTTACAGGACAACGTAAATCATCAGCCGGGCTTTTTGCTTTCATTTCAGTCCTTGGAAAGTCTCTCCCTGTGCTGTCATACCCACAGGTAAAAGGACTTCTGAAAAATGTAGACATTCCAATCCAAGAAAGAGGTTCATGAAAATAAAAACTTCTGGCACTTTTGCAAGTCTCAGCAGCACTGCCCCCATGCTGTTTTTATGAAAAACAGCTGCATCATAAGCGTAACATAGAACTTCAGGTAAAAGGCATAAACAATAAATGCCTTTTTCCTGTAAGGAACGATCATGAAGATTTGACATAAGTTCTGTTACTCATCCCTCCAAAACCACAAGTTAGGTTCACACACCCTACTTGAGAACAAAGAGGTCCATTTTTTACTCAATTCCTTTTTATTCTAAATATCAAACTTAGCTTTCATATGCTACTTCTTACATATCACAAACTCTTGAGTGCCTGGTAAAATACATGAGCTACCTTTTGAAAGTAATATACCCTACAGGGCATTTTTTTGTTAATTTTCAAAAGTTGAAACATACAGTTTTCTTCTCAGCTGATTTTTGTTTTATTTTAAAAGAACAACATTTTAAGTCTATTTAAGTAAACTTACACATCCTATATATGACCATACAAAGTGTAATCATGTGAAAACCCAAGCTCTAATGCTATCCCTGTATTACAGAGCAGCTTATATGGAAAGGTAGTTTAGCTCCACCTTGTCCTGAACACTTGGGAAAAGTTGGTCAAGAAAATATCACTGCCTGTGAGATTTAAATCAATGCAGTGCGATTTTTAAAAGCTCTCAAACTGGGCTAACATCACAAACTTTGATGTGAAGGGTAAAATTCAAATGAGGTATAATAATGCTGAGCATTGCTGAAAATCCCTCCCATGACCTTGAGGCTCAAGGAACACTTTAAAATTCAATCAGCAAATTCTGTGTGTTTCTTTTCTCTTGTTGGAAAGAGTGCTATCTTTCTTTTTTTCAAGAGAATCAAGTCACTTTGAGATGTGTCAAGTTACACCCCTGAAAACGAAGAGTAGCCCAATTCACTACCTGTTTTTTGTTTTTCTTTTTTTTTTATTTAGGCTAGAAGTATAAGAACTGGGGCTTAGTTACTTATGATGCACTATCCCTTTCAGGGTGTGTGCTTTCACATTTGAGTCTTGTTGAATCTTTGGGCTTTTAATCTCATTCAAGAAAAGAATTCTACCTCTGATGAATATAACCTATGACTAGCCTTTTCGCATCAATGAAGAATTTAACAGGATATTGAAGTCCATCTCAAGTTCTCTCCTTGCTTTTAGTTGATCTGTCTCCTTCCTCAGGAATGACCAATCCATACCTTCCAGCATCATTCTCCAGAGTGTGCCTTGACCTCCTTTACAGGCAGGAGGTAATGAGCCAACTGTTTCTACAAAATGCTTTCTGTACAGGTTCAGCTCCCAGTAGCACATGGAAAAATTTGGGCAGCCTAATACATAAACCTGGCTGAAAATCACAGTAATACAAGAAATGTCTCATACTAAGTTTGAGGTTTCCTAGGCTGCCAAGGAGAATTGGAAGCATCTTTCTAACAAATGTTATGAATTTAAATCTCTTGGCCAGTTTCAAAAAACCTTTATTTAAGCTTTCTAGTAGGGAAAGATAGGAGAGAACAAACAACACTGAGCCCAAACCTGCTTGTACTTCAGTCATACAGTTATGGAAGAAGTACCTGTGCCACTAGTATCTTTAGGCTGCCAAAAAAAAAGCCATCTGTCATGGGGCAAATCTTGAGTTTGTCCTGATGCCCTAGAAACCAGGCCTGACTCTGCAGAGGCCACGAGCTTTCTGATCTCTGTTATCTTCTCATGGTCAGTGTGGAAAAAGCCTTGTCACCTGTCATCTTGGCTCCATTCCAATTGATCTAACTGCCTGATGCCACATTTTGCTTCCACACAAAGTGCCTGCAAATGTATTCCCACGGTTTTGTTCCAGTATGTGCTGGCAGTGATTTAACCCAATGCCACTTTTACTTCAAATGAAAACATTAAACTAATTTTCTGTTGCAGAATGCAACAGGGCTTTGTAGTGCAGCGAACAGACAAGTGACCCAGCAGGGAGCAAGCAGAGTATTACAATGAAGCCCTCACCTCTCTTTGTCTCCGTGCAAAAGTTCCCAGTACTACTGAGAAGCATTTTCATGGGACAGTCAACTTTCTGCTGAATAGCATGAAAAGATAAAGAAGCCCATTTCACTGTATTCAGCAAGCTCCTACACACAGAAGCCCTGCTTAACATTTCTGCTGAACAGAGCCCTAGGGCAGAAAATACATTGAACTCCCATAGTGGAGTACAAGTAATGGCTTTTTAAAACTATATCAATTTGTATCATTTGCAAAGCACTAATATTTAATCTGGTTTTAATTACAGAAACCTCCTAGATATTGTATTTTGTTTTCTTCCTCCTGACCCCCTTTTTCTTCGATTTTCTTGTTGCTGCTGTTGTCCTGCACTTCCAGCCTCACTCTGTTTTCCAAGGCTGATACAGTCACCAGAATCCTTTTATCACTCTGCTTTGAAAAAAGAATTGAATTTCTTTTGTACATTGGGGTGAATTTGTAAATAACACTCGTTCAACAAATTTTGCTCCAAGGATCACTCTGGGAATATATTCAGATCAATATCATCCTTGTTAATATCACTTGAAAGTAACACTGCACAGCACCACAGTGAGGCTATGGGAATATCATCTTCAAAATAGCGGGTCTGAGAAAGCCAAATGAGAAGTGTTCAGCAACAGGATACTGTACATGCAGTCCATGCACTCATTCTCTGGAGCAGGAGATACTAATTATCTCCTAGTATTGCAGCAGCACACACGTAGGCTTTGTGGTATGAAAACTGTGCTAGAAGTTGTACATGCTGATGTAAAAAAAAAATTACAGTAAAATAAAATAAATTTTCATTTTTATGGAAGAAAGTCCCTGTGTTTGATGCAATTATTGGTTATTGTCTTACTTAACACATAATCGCAAAGAAAAGCTCCTAAGAATATTAAAATGCACATTCTGCATTCTCAGGGTTTTTTTTCTCTCCTTTAAATAAACATACTGAGGTTCTTTAAATAGTCCTCTCTGCACTAAGCATAAGTGCAACAAAAGATGTGCAAAGGCTGCAGAACACAACAAAGCACCAGAAAAAAATAGATTAAACCCTTGAGTGAATGAGTCTACACTGTCCACCAATGTTCTGGTAGGGTGTTAGAATGCTCTCCACTCATAAGCTCTCCTCCAAAAGCTAGTAAAACAAAAGGCTTTCGGGCATTTGCTAATAGTCACCAGGGCTGCCAAAATAAAGGAGGGGATATGTACATTAAGTATATACACCTTGCTCATTTTCCCTTCCCAGATGAACACAGAAAGGCTTCCAGTGTCTCTGCAGGTTTCAGGTACAAACATGTCTCCCATGGGAAGATACTGTCCTGCAGCCATGGCCACACCACATAGGTTAAGAACAAACAGATTGAATTCCACACAGTCTGAAAGTTGATGCAAATCTCTGAGCTGCAATTCATTCAAGCTGAGCTCAAAAAAGCCACTGGTGTCCTGCTACTTCCTATGTATTTTCCACGCTAAATTCCCAGCTTATATGCTTTCCCTGTTTTTATCTGGGCTAAACGTCAGCCTCCCTGTCCTCGTCCCAGTTAAATACTAGGTGAGTTGTATAAGAATGCCAAGCAATTCATACTACTATATTCTGTAATGCTTGTTTTACTCTATTTACGTCTCTGCAGAAACCTTATTTATTTAGTTAGTTAGTTAGCCCATTCTTGCAGGACTGGAATTTGACTTTCTTTTTTACAATGCCCTTTGTTCTGAACTTAAATCCCCTTCTAGTCTTTTTTATTTACTGGTAAAATCTTGAACACACAGCTCAGGCATACAGCAAAACCAGAACCAAGCAAAAGGAAGCCCAAATTTACTTTGAGAACATCTCATGATTTTTTTATTCAGTCTCATGATTAGCTAGGAACAGGCTGACTCATGATGTTTGAGTGCCCTGGCTCAGCAATACTGTTTCTGCTGTCGGAATGCTTGTGTACGTCCTCCAGTCCCCATGCTGCTTCATCTCACCCTCAGCTGATTTACCCTGCTAGGGTAATACACGATTATGGAAGTTAAAGTAGAGCAATGAAAAATAATTTGGATATAAAGAAGATTACTTGGAGAGGTCTCTACTATACTGACCGACTTCCTTCTGTTCCTAAAGGTTTCCCTTTAAATTCCCAGTTGTAAATTTACACTGTAAAAAGGCAACATGAAAATAAATATGATCTTACTAAAAGGGCTGGCCCAGTGACTTTCTGTCCTCGCTTTCTCTCAGTGATGAATCCCTTCAGCACTACTTTGTGGCAACCAAGTTAAGCAACCAAGTTTTGCTGGGATCCAGTTTTCCCCCACTTTATTCTACAGGACTAGAAGTGAGCCCGTTGGTCTCTACTCTTTCATTTCTCAACTTGCATTGATTTGTTACAAAGTCAGTCACACAATGCTTTGTATTACTCTTTTTTTCTTAATTATCTTTATGTTAGGCTCGGAAACACATGACTTACCTTGGTGAATGCTTTCTACGTTCATCTGCTCTGAAACGATAGGAAAATACAAAATGTATCTGCCACTAACAATATTTTTGTATCTACCTGATGTAAAACATCCTCAGTTACTGATTCAAACATTATACATAAAATACTAACAGGAATTCAGCAGTAATCGTAAGTAGAACAGCAACTAGAAATCTAGCTTCATGTCTGGAGCATGATTCCACAGCTCATATGAATAAATCTTGACACATGCGATTAGAACCACCGAAATCAAGGAATTCCTTTATTCAAATTTCAATGAGGCTTGCCTAAAGACAAGCAGGATTTGTTCCAGTGGTCCAGCCTGTGTAAGTGTGCAAACTGCAAGTCCGAGCCTACAGCTTCCCTTTCATGCAAATGGTAGTCCCGATCCTTCTTAAACCTAGGATACCTTCACTTTCATCAAAGCCAGATCTGGGCTCAGTAAACAACAAGGCAGTGAAATTAGCCTTTTAACTGTATAATGACAAGAATTATTAATAAAATAATAGCAGAACAAGATAGAAATTAAGTAAGAATGGGGTTAGAAGAATAATGTTTTCATCAGCCACTCGTTGAAAGGAAAAAAATTCTATCTGGGCCCAATCTTGAATACCTAAGAAGCATCATATTCTCATTCAGCTTAGGAGGCATTTGAAGAGCACAAATATGGGGCAGATGTTTTGACAAGATACTGCCACACAGAATGAACAGCCGCAGAAAAAAACACATGTAGCAAAGGTGTTGAACAAAAGGCCACAAAAGAAACTATATAAACCAAGTTCACCTAACTCTTTTGATACAGAAGGTTGCAGTGGAGAAAGACTAATTCTACTCAATTCTGCACTCAGTTTTGTGAAATCAAAGAATTACAGAAATTAGTCCACTCTAATCAACAATTGCTTTAGAAAATATATCCTTCTTCCTTCTTACCTTATTTGTAATCTGAAGGCACATGAATATCTGACCATATTCTAGTAAATGTAGAAAAAGGTTCCTGATCTGGCTTCAATCCATAGCTCTCCATCGGACAAGTCTGAGGGCTTCTTTAGCTCTGGTATAAGAACTATGAATTGAAGCCAGATCAAGAATGTGCTAATGCTAGCCTCAAGATGGACTAAAAAAACGCAGTATAAAGGTTTACTCTTCAAGTAAGCCTCCTAGCAGAGCTTTGTCACTACTAGATGACTAGACTGTGACTCATACCATAGCTCAGCCACAGGAATCTGAACAAACCCACCATTAACACCACACTCACACACAAAACACACCAGAGCGTGGAGTTCAAACAGAAAATGGGAAGCTCAGATACTTTTTCACTGAAGCAAGTGGAAAGGTGAGGATGGAAGAATAGACAGAACATGCCTCCATCACTCAGTGGATGGGACTGGGAGGTGTTTGGGAAAAAATGGAAGTAACAACGTGCTGTTGAGAGAAACCAGCACTTGTTCTTAGTAACAAAGCGGATCTTGGGAGAAAACATGACTCCAAGGGGTCCATCTGAGACTTAGTGACTCCTTTCCATCTCCTTCTCATGTCTGGGGCTTGAAGTCACAAATCTGGCTCAAAACTCTGATTGTTATACTATGTATAATAAAAACATAACAACCTTCTAGGCCCTACTCAGTTGATATAAATATACTGCCTTGATATCTATTTTAACCTGCGTGAAAGCAATACTGGTTGTCAATATACTTTAACTCAGCAAGGTTGAAGCCCAGACTTCAGAGACAAAAGTTGAGGTATAATGGAGTGAAACAGCTTGTTACCTTTGTTACAATACAAAAGTGAACAGGAAGCACTAATATGAAAACTATGGATTTAAAATTATTCCCTCCACAATGGTTAAGTGCTATCAGTAGCACAATGAAATATTTTTTTTTAATATATACCTGTAAGGATCTTTAAAATGAAATAATAATGAACAGATATCCTAGGACACCAAGGACAAAATACTGTGATGAAATGCACTGCTGAACAAGAATAATTTGCTCTGCCAAACATGCCAGAGAAGTTAATCTTTCTAACTTGCCATTTTAAATAAAATTCCATCTCATGTATATTGATATTATATTTGCCTTTTATCACACACAGAGTTGTATATATTGACATTATATTTATCTTCTGTTATCCAGATAATTGATACACAGTGGATTACGTGGTACTTATATATCTCTCTCTATATAAGTTTCTGCACATGTACATGCACATAAATACCTATACACATACACTTGTATGTATATGCATGCACCCACATGCTTACATGCAAGATCTATGACAAAGTTTTGCTTTGGTCATTCAAATCTGGCTTCTAGATGCATGCACACACAATAGAACACAAATTTGTGAGTTGGATCAGGTTCCCGAGGAGCAGACACTTGGTGAGTAGCTTCCTTAGTTCATTATAATCACCGCTTCAAATCTCTTGTTAGAGAGGAATCCTATCACCAGGATTCTTTAGAAACCTAAGGCCAATATTGCTTCACTTCACTGGCATCACTTTGCTGAAGTCTTGAGAGGGAAGTTTTTATAGGAAGGCTGCTTAAAACCAGCAATTTTTTGTGTGTTTGGTTTGTTTGTTTGTGTTTAGAAAAAGCCTTGATAAGGTTTCAGCTTCCACCCAATCTCTGTTAGCACTAAACACTTACACCAACAGGTTCAATATTAATTAAACAAACCTCTTTTTCTCTAGCATAAAAACACAGGGACTAAAAATAAACCTGTTACAAAATACGCATTTTGTTTATACATATTTACACAGACCTCGGATCTGAATGTATGCAGTACCAGAAGGATAAAGCCATCTGATGCTTAAGATCAGTAAAGCAATCTGCAGGCTTCCCAGGGGCCAGAAAAGAAACATTTGTATGGTGGCAAACAACATTATGCAAGACACGCATGTGCTTCAGTTTGTGATGGAGAAATAGTTGCGTAAGTTGTGTATCTGAAGTGACGGGTAAGGATCTTGTTCAGCTCTGCATACAAAAGAACAAAGTATCATCTCTCCTCTATGCATTTATTAAGATTTCGAAGCTCAGGGTTACAACCTTCCTAGTTCAGTATTTAACTGCTTCAGCATCTTCGTGTGCATCCTCTCCCTTTTTAAAAAAAACAAAAATGCGTCTCTCAAGTTTGATTTTGGAGGCAGCAAATTCCCCCTTATTTTCCATGATCTGCCTCTTGCAGCCCTGCCTCTCTTGCACGCTCAACGCACATGATGTGTCAGCAAAGTGAATATGTTATTCCCACCCCCGCCGCCGAGGAATGTGATAGAGGAGGAAGAAGGGTGGAAAAAAAGCCTCCCTACCCCCAACCCGTCATAGAGCCTGCTGGGAAATGTAGTCCCTCTGCACCTGCCTTGGAACAAAAGCGAACAAGGGCTGCAGCGGAGAGGATCTCGCTGCTGAGACCCTTTCCCGCAGCCTCTGCCCAGAAGAACTTTCCAAGGGCATCGTGGCAAAGGGAGGGGAAAGGGAGGAGGAGAGGAGGCTGGAGGAGAGCTTCCTCCCTCAAAGCACCTTGGCTTCATTGTCCCTGGGGCTTGGCCAACTTTGAGGAAAAAACCCATCTGCCCATGCAAACGACGGTGGGATGCTAGGACTGGGACAAAGATGTGGCACTCCACTCAGTGAGTAAGGGCTTGAGCAACAAAAATTGCTGCTCTTAATCCTAAGGCTACCACAAGGGAAAACTTTGACCCTGCTTTTTTGTTTGTATCTAGGTGCTACTCAATTTAAATGGGAACAGGAAAAAAAATCTCCCTTGGATTTAAGTTCATTTTTGTGCCTTCAACTTTCCACCTTGCCAGGACAACATAACATTCTTCTCAGCTTTTGACACATTCATTCAAATATTTTTAAATAATAATAATAAAAAAAAGAGTACCCTTTCACCATCATTGGTGGTATTTTTAACATACATCCACTTGCTTGATTACCCCCTACATCACAACTACCACTTGTCATCTCTTTCTTTTATTTATTGAAGGTCTAGCTAGAGAGAGTAAAAAAAAAAAGTGAAGTAATTTCTTCCTTCCAGCGTCTTGGGCAAGCAACTATGGGAGTAGAAAATGCAAATTCTTGGAAGTCCTCTGTGATTTCTTTTTTCTTTCTTTTTTAAGGAAATCAGGTGCTCAGCCTCGTGCTTTTAAAGGAGAGAGGCATTGACTCCCTACAACGCAAAGTTGGTTTTTGTTTTTTTTTTTCAATAGTGTGTAGCAGGAGGTTTTTTCCTAGTGATTCTTACCCTTTCCCAGCGATTGCAGGGCATGCAACGCAGTAGCCCGGATCTTTTTCTCACTCTTTATTTTGCCTTGGTAATTAGTTTAAGTTTCAGCTCTCCATCCCCTCCCCCCTTAACCTTGGATCCATGGTTTTTGCTGATGACTCTGCTCCTTCCCTCCAGTACATCAGCTGTTACTTTTCATTTCATGGCTCACTGGTGAAACTCTTGAACTCTTTTTTCTCTTTACACGTCCAACCTGTTTTGCTCCCTAGATGCCTCTGACTTTGCTCAAGGTCTCGTCTTTTATCACATTAAAGCTGCCGGGCGTGTGTTTTTTAGCGGGGCGAGGGGTGGAAGAGAAAGGACGGCCAGTCGGAGATGCCAGATCCACCAGGCAGCAGGGGAAGCAGCCGGGGAAGGAGAGAGATGCTCGGGTCTTTTCTCCTGGCCTTGCTGTGAGATGGGAAGAGGAGGGGGCGCATGGCCGCGTCTCGCCTGGACAGGGGCTTTGTTCTAAAACCGGAGCTAGCAAAGTGCGACCAAGTTCTGCCCTCTTACGCACCGCCACCGCAGCCCTGGGCTTGCTCAGGACTGCTGCAACTCAAAGGAAGCAGAGAAAAGAAAGCTCCACCTCCTCTAGGTCCACAGGAATAGTTTTACACCACCACACCTCTCTCCATCCTTGAGCCTCAGCCGGAGGGATGTGGATGGGTCGGGTAAATCCACATCGCTTCTGTTTGTGTGGCTGAGGGTACCGCTCCGGCCATAAAGGTGGGAGCTGAAGCTTCGGACTTGCTTGGGTTTTGGGGTTGTTTTGGTTTGGGATTCCCCCCCCCCCCCCCCCCCGTCTTTTAATAATCGAAGCAGCAACCGGCAGAGACTACATGAAAGGAATCATCAGCAGGCACTCATCGTCACCGTGTCAGGTGGGGGAAGGGAGAGACATCCGACTGATTTAGTGACTGGCTGGGGGAAACCGGCTTTGACTGAAGAAAGGGTCTGTTTGGGGGGAAGGGAGAGAGAGGGGAAGGGTTAAAGAAGGAGCATCTGCTGACATGAGCAGGCAGCCCTGGAAAAGCGACTCTGCTCTGCACACCCCGAGTAGGGGCTGCATAAGCATCCCTGAAGACGTTCTACCCATCGGTCGTTGCTTGGAGGGAATGGGGAGCCCACACCACCACAGAGCTCCTGGATCTCCAGCTCAAAAGAAATCACGAGGAATCCCACTGACTTTGTCCACCAGACACAGCCTCACTGCCACCAGCCTCTCCCAGAGCTCCTGAGACAACCCAGGCAGGGTGGGGGTACCACCTCCTCCTGCTCCCGTTTCAAGACTACCCTGACTTTTACATGAACTACAAAACCTGTAGTCAAAAATGAGACTAAAATTAGGATTACACCATTTCCCACGCATACACTCTGAAAAACAACATGCTACCAAGTTTAATACTCGCTCCAATATTTTTTTTTCTGTTGTGAACTGGTATCCCTAGTCTTTCTTCTCTTTCCCAGCCAGCTTCAGTGACTTAATGTCACTTCAGGATGCAAGCTGAAGCCAAGGCATTCCTGGAGTACAGGGACATGGCAGTCACCATCATGCCCCCTGTACCACAGACCTTGGTCAGGGAGAAGCATTGAACATGCAACTGGAAAATGATCTCCTTATGGGGAAAAAGTCATATTGCAGTGGAGGAATAGAGCAGGAATAGAGGGTCATTGCAGTTGGACTGTAGGAGAGTAAGTCACAAACCCAGGGAGGTGGACTCCAGTATTTCTGCCATCCATGGTTTGCTAAAAGAGAGATTTTAGATGTCTGCCTGAAGGGGACACTTCCAAATTGAAGTCCAAGTGGTCCTGAATGCTGCCTGAGCCATCCAAGACTTGGATGCTGCCTTTCTCTGTAGAACTTCTTGTTAACCTAAAGTAGATTCTGCTCTGCTTGATGACTCTGGTGGCTTGTATTCAGATGCTCCCTGGCTCTTCCACTTCACATTTCATTTGTAGTGCAGCATTGCCCCTAAAAGGCTGGAAGTTCCACTCTGTAGCTAGGTCCGTAGAAATGAGGTGGGGCAACAATTCACATCAGAGAGCCACCTCTACCACAGAGGAGGGTGCCACACCACAGCAGCATCTTAGCTGGAAGTGCCAAGCCCTACCTTCTCTCTTGCTTCCATTCATATGCTCCTGTTGCTGACTATCACCTTCCTTGCAGTCTCAGCACTTACAGTTATGTGGTTAGCCATTTCAAAAAGCTGATCCAGTCAACCACTACCCTCTCAGCAAAATGAATTGCTTTTCAAAGCATATCTTTGTTTCCCCCACCCCTGCATTCTCATCCCTTCAAAGTGCCTAGCATTAACACTAGTCGTGGAAAGTCATGTGGGGAGTCACCAACTACAGGGAGAAATTACCCGTTACATGGAAGATGACATTTTCCTTGCCTGTGTTAAAAGAATTTTAATCTCTTCCTTGTTTGTTCCTTTTATCCAGATGTGTAAAGTAGTACATTTCCACACACTAAGGTGCTGTTAAGTGTAAGGCGTATCAGCAGCCTACAGTACTTCATTATACCTTATTCTAATTCTGTTCCACCCTTAAGATACAGCTGTACTTTGGTGACAAAAATAAGAATTTCTGAACACAGTGTTCAGTACACATGGCTACAGCATTCCAAATGGTGACAGCAAGTGCAACCTTTTAGCAGAAATAAATGATAAGAAAAACAGACATCTCATGATTATAACTTAAGTTAAGAAAAAAACCAAGCTTGAATCCACTTGTCAAGTGCGTCCTATAAAGAGTCTGTGACACTTCAAAAATGGGCAGAAAATCATCTTTCAGCTAGTAGACCAGCCCTCTGCACGCTGTGGAAATAAGTGTGTATATGATAGATCTAATAATAGGTAGCTGTCATGGTGATGGGTGCCCAGAATAACTAGTATACCCCTCTGCCTGACTCTGCTTTCCTCTCAATCTCCCACTTATTTAGCCTATACGTCCCCCTAACTTCTCCTCATCAAACTCAGTGGAGACCCAGGACTACCTAGTCTGGCCCTATTTGTACAACTGGATCCTAAAAGGTGACATCCTGGCAGCAAGCCTAGGCTACCAAAATAAATTTGGCTGCTGTGCCACTGTGATTTATCTCTGCACAGAGTCTGTGCCAAAGAAAGTCATAAAGCTGCTGCTCCACTTGACGAACACTCAGGGGATGCAAAATTGGTGGAGACCGGGTCAGGCTGACCAACCCAGCCTCTCACTGGTGTCAGAGCAAGAAAATGAACATGTGCTGGGGAAACAAAAGAGAAAGGTGTAATGTTTCCTTCAGCAATCCTAAAGAAACATCTTCCCTGTGCCAAGATAAACTTTGCATTTTCCTATAAAATCACCCAACTCCTACTTTTCTCTCTCTCTCTCTCTTTTAAGGACATCAGTATTTTTCAGTCATAAAAGAGTCTTTGTAATGTACTCATTTTGTGAGGCCTTTTGTTACCTCCATATAATTCTCCCAGACAATTATTATCACAGCCATTGTTACACAATCCAGTTAAAGTAGTTCTTCTGTGCCTCCGTCTCTCCTGCTACAAAATGAAGTGTTTGAATGAAGAGTTACATTCCTCAAGATAATGAACTCTCCAAAAGGAAGGTAATGGAAAGTACATATTAATTAACAAAGCTAAATTGTAGGATGGTATTTATATCACATTGTCAGATTAGGAACAGGGCTGAGGGGGAGGAGAGGCGGGAAGTGTTTAGTTTGTTTTCTCTGGCACAGGTTATCTTATTTTAAAAAAGAAAAAAAATGACCCAAAGCATAAATACATAAACCTTTTCTCCTATTCAGCTTTTCTGCAGAAATGAGTAAGTGTATGCATTTCTTGTCAGTTGATGACTCCCTAGAGGATGCTGTGTCACTGACCCCCAACAAGGGAGAAAATGGCAGATCCTCTCCTAGAAATATCATAATATCCTACCAAGGACATTTTACTTGGCTTTCTGCATCACTGGAATAGACAGGAGAATTACAGAAGCTTCACTGCATCTAGGTTTGAGGCAACACTGTCCCTTGTGGTTAGACTCGTAGGGGCAGAAGGTATGTGCTTCCTCCGTTAGGATACAGCTCCACGCAGAGTGGTCAGAGACTGGCTCCAGGAGCACCACAGTACAGCCAGGTGCAAGCCCAAGCCTTTTCAAATCACATTAATTACATATACCTGCCGTTTTCACCCTGCATTTTCCAGGCGTCCCAGAAAGTCAGCTACACAACTGTTGGCAAAACATCTTCCTCTTCCTGCAAGAGGAACAGTCCATTCAAGGAACATGCAAAGGGCATTTCAGGCTCTAGTCCAAAACACTGCAATTGTTAACTTCTAGAAGTTTAGATCATATCAGTGCTTGAAAGCCTTATCCACACCATAGAGCATTTTTTCATACTGCTCTGCCAGCGTAGTCATATTGCTTGTGCTCCCTCGAGCAGGTACAGTATCCTGCTAAGAGAAACAGGGCTGCAACTGCACTGGTAGTTTTATCAGGGCTGTGGTGTCAGCACCCCCAGCACACAAAGCAGTGTGATGTAAACATGAATAAATTCATATTCAATTAGCTATCTGGAAAGCTTTCAGTTTATGTCTTCAGAACCTAAAGCTGCCACGTTTAGGCACTTTTAGGGTTTCAAAGTTCCTACTAGTCATCTCAACATACAAACATTATGAACATTCGAATTTTGCTACCAAAAAGTGTCTCAGTTTGAGACACACTTTAAGATACTTCTTTTATTTCAAGTTTGGCTTTTTTTCACTAAGTTTTAAGCAAGCAAGCAACTATGTTAAAATGTAACTAGCAAGAAAATACTTCAAAAGCTTTTATGTCTTCCATAGTTACACTCCACAGTTTCTTAGCCAGGAAGTTTTTCAAAAATTGAGGAAACACATGTACCAAAAACCTCCCTAGTTTTTTTTAACTATACTAATTATTCTGAACAAAGATTCCATATCAAGTTTATATTCTCATACTGTGTGACAATATACCTATGATATGAACATAATCTGTCTTCTCCGTGTTTACAAGCTGGGTAGCTGTTTGTGTCCACATGTAAAAACTGACATGGTTTCAACCTGTTTTGAATTCTACTTGAAGCCTTGCTTGTACAGTGGTAAGCAGATACTCCTTTTCATTACACCAGGAAAGTTCTGTGACATGACTCCAAATTCAATCCAGCAGGAAAGCAAGAGTTCATTTGAATGCCATAATTAATCTTTCTGACTGAGGATGATCCTGATGAGTGTAACTGCTATAGACATCACTCTAAATATAGACAGGCTCCACGTGACTGTATGGCAGATGTCGATTTTCTATTTAAACTGCTGTCCCCGTGACTTGCAAAGAAGAAATGCATGATCAGAGGAAGAGACTCCAAGATCTTACCCCTTTAATCATATGTAAAGTTAAATGTCCTTGCAAAAGTTCCTAAAAATCAGTTACAGTAACTGAATGGCACAAGGAACGCACTTCTGAAGATCAGAGTGGAATTGTGACTTTGATCTTGTCATCTTAATCTTAAAAGTATATTTGCCCCTCAAATAAAAGGGGAACAGGATCACATGCAACTCTGTCCACTTGACATTCACATGAACCAGCTGACAGGTACTGCCACTTAAAAGAGGAGCTGTCTTGCTCCTGTGGCAGGATAACATGGTTCAAATAGAGCAGAGACAGTGGAGACCATGCACCATAGTATTAGAGCAGGAAAGAAAGTATGGATAGAAAATTTCTTTTTTACCACTGTTGTCTTCAAGATACTTTGCAGCACACTGACTTGAA
The DNA here is from genome assembly GCF_032191515.1 of Phaenicophaeus curvirostris. Lineage (NCBI taxonomy): Eukaryota > Metazoa > Chordata > Aves > Cuculiformes > Cuculidae > Phaenicophaeus > Phaenicophaeus curvirostris. Next base: position 82,094,396 of record NC_091392.1, on the reverse strand, counting down.
TTAAAAAGTGAGCCTAGTAATAAATGAGTAGTAGGTTAAATACTGAAGAAAAGTGACCCTAACCTGACACAATATGGTAGAACACACCAGTGATTTTTAAACTATATACCTTTTAACCTGAATTCCCAAAACCAAGGTGTCTTACTAGAGACAGAGTGTAAAATACATACAAAGGCAAATAGTAAAACCCAGTTATTAATAATCCTGATCCTCATTTATTCTTTCCTTTTTTATTTTCCTGCTAGGAAGCACTGCCCTGAAGCAAATGCCCTCTGTAAAATACACCCTATCTGCAGGTCAGGTTTAGAAACACATACATTGTTTCACTTGCAGAGGCAAATCTTGCACAGCCTTATATTTCATTCAAATACATAATCTCAAAGGGGCAGTAGTCTGAATTTTTCTAGAGTGGTAGAACCCAAATAAGACTTGGCAAGAGGTGTGGGGAAGATGGTATGGGAAGCCCTGTATATCTGTGGCAAGATCTGTGATCGCTGTGTGACCACTTGTTTGAGACACCATGGGCCATAGTAGCAACAAAATTATGGAAATGGGGCTGTAACTCCTCTGCAGTCCCTGGGAAGACAGATGTGCAGATCTGAGATGGTGCCTGCTGAGCTTCCTCTTAGTGAGCCAAGGAAATATGCCTCAGAGCAACACCCAACCAAGTATCTCTGTGGATGGTCCATTCCCCTTGTCTTTTTGATACAAATAATTGTATTGGCTTCATGAGGTAATCAAAAGGGTTTAATCGATGATGTGCAATTCTCTGTGACAGTGTTGAAAAAGAAAGAGGAAGGACCCTCTACTTGTTGTTTGTTCCTTGGACTAGTAAAAAAAGTGTGATGGCATCATTGAAGTTATTTTAGGTTTACATCCAAGAGGAATTTAATCAGAATCTGTCCCATTGCATCAGGTAACCTAATAAGCTGTAGACAGTGTTGACATTTGTACTGCTTATTCTATATAATTTTTTTTTATTAAATTACTAGCCAATGAAACAGCTCTTCCATTGAAGTAATTGCCTAAAATTGTTCCCACCAATGACTCCATCTTTTAAAATTATTTTCCAGGACTGATATAAATCTAGTGTTTTCATCCAGATAAAATATTTTCACTACTTCTGTATAGTGTTGTAACTCTTACAGTTTTCTTTCTATTCTAATGCATCACACCTGAACGTTGCTCAGTTGCATGAATGCTGAAGCAAGAAACCCTTCTCTACATACCCGACTCAGCTTTACCTCAAAGACTTCACATGTTTTCTTTGACATAGCCTAGAACTGCAAATTTTGACAGGGAATCAATTTTGGCTTGTTATTGGACATACCTCAGATGTTAATATATGCCAGCAGAAAATATCTATTCTCTTAAATGAAATTTTGCCTGTGAGCCTCTTTAAATACAGAAGTTATGCCACTAGTGGGAATCAACATCACGAGACTTACAGCTTACCTAAACATGGAAGGCCGATCACTTTACTTTAAAAACCAAATTATGGAAATATAATCACAAACAATTAAGTGAAAACATTCTACGATGTTACCAGAAGGGTAAATAGAATAAGCTCATTTTACATTGCGTTTGAAACAAGAAAACACATGTAGTCAAGTATCACATCTCAGCTGAGGGGTACTTTCTGAAGCACTGTAGTTCAGTTGTTGAGGACCACTTGACCATACCAAACTGACTTTATTTTTAAGCATGATAGATAAAAAGAAAAATCAGATGAAAACTTGCTTCACGATCCCCTAAACAGACACTTTATTCATCAAAAAGTGTCTCCAGAAAGAAAAACCCAAACTGCACAGAGCAATAAACTACATTCTGGGTGCCAAGCTAAATATGCATCTCAACCTGAAGTATTTTGTTTTCCTGTCCTATTAATCTTAAAAATGCCATTAAGCACAATTTTTAAAATGATGAATTATTACTTCCAAACACAAGATAGGACCTTTAGTAGTTAAAGATCCAGACTTCTCTAATTTTTCAGCCAAAACCCCACTTTAAAATGAGTAAACTCCGTGTTTGGAAATTTTACTAGTTCTACTGCTGAGAGATCTTCTATAAAATACCATTTTTCTATGCAAACACCTTACCTCATTTATAATCAAAGGAACACTGGCCATAGCTGTCAGTCAAACATAAAAGGGCCATTTGTGATAATATTAGAGAGACCACATGGGAAGATTTTGTCATTCTGGTAACAAAGGCCTTGAAGCGTGACTTTGCCTTAAGAATGGGTACTTTTCAGGTTGAATTTTGGATATGCAATCTCTTAGATGCATTTATCAGAAATGATTTGTTTTAGGCAGAATAAGCTTGGTTTCTGTTTCTGTAACTAAACAGAAATTTTAAGGCCCATCAACAATTTTTGGTAGTTGCTTGTCTGAAAGTGCAAGGCATTTTTGTAGGGCTTTCAGTAGAGAAAAGCTAGGAAAGATTTAAAAGCATTGATGGTGAGCACACTGGTCGTTATTCCTAAATTGCTTACACAGTTATTTAATTGCTAAATGCCAGCTGTCAACATGAAAATTGCCTAAACAAATTTATATAGCCTTCCTCCTTAGTACTTACAAACTTGACGTGCTCCATAACCTCCGTGCCTGTTTTTTGCTGGGATGGTTTTCAGAGCACCAGTATGTGGCAGAAAAAAAGAAGAGGTTGGAAGGAGGCAAATTAGTGAAATTGCAATGACCTCTTATCTAGCCTATGTGTTTTACAGGCTGGTCTTCCCCCAAGGCTGTGGCAAGCCCAGGAATAAGCAGATCACAGACAGCAGCAGTGATGAGTGAAGAACATTTCCCACAGTCTGAAGATATCTAGTCCCTTTCCAGGTGTCTGCAGGTCTGGAATGGGGATTCCTAAAGCACCTGTCAGGAGCAGCAGCCTTAGAGGGGAACCATCTTGCATCATCTCAGGAGGATGCACAGCACACCTGGAGACTTCTCACAAAGCTGAAGGTTTGAGAGCATAAATACAACAAAAGCAGTGGAGAGAAGGCAGTTCAGACAGCATCAATAGGAGTGATGAGCATGATCTTGTCCATGCACGCTCCACTGCCGAAACTCCTGTCAATGCCCACAGAGCAACACTGGACTCTTATAAGAGTGACTCAGAACACTCACAGCTTTATGAAAACATTTTCCCTATCAGCAGTTTCACAGCCCATTTGCTTTGCCTTTTGGGGTGTTTTTTTACTCATCTTCTCTTTCATGTAGTTTTTGAGCTTTTCCTACTTCAGCTGAATGGTGTGGAGAGCTGAGGCTGCATTTTTTTTCTTGCTTGGAAAAACACTTTAAAATATTGCAGGGCAGGAGCCAATTGGAGCAGGGGGGTTACAACAGACAGTCAAATGAGAGATTCTCAAATTTTCCATCTCATTAAAGAAACAGCAAATCCCCGTGCTCCAGCTGTCTGTTAAAGGTGTCAGAGCACCAGGCTCTTTCTGGGAGCTGCGCAAATTAAATACAGGGCTACCTGCAAGGGTAAAAAAAAGACCAACCTCAACACCTTTGATAGCACCAAGTTTCCTGGAAGAGCTACAGCAATTCCACTTTTGTGCAGTCCTCGTTGTTCCTGCCTTCCCATTTTACATCTTTCTTTTTCCTGAGAAACTGAACTTAGCTGGATCACACAGCTGATGGCCCTCCTACTCCAAGGAAGTACAGACAGTAGTGGCATCACTGCCACCTTTCTATCTCTCTGCATAGCTGAGAAATATCATCTGGGGTGATCTGCCCTTGCAGTTGCCCCACACAGTGCTACCATTCACTTAGATTACAGGCAACTGGCAATTAACATGTTCCTTGATTTTATAAACACAGATTAACTTTTTCACTTCCCTGTGCTGCCACAAAACATATAGTGAAGTTGCATGAAAATCCTTAAGACAGATTTTGATCATAAAACAATCAAAATCAAAACTTTTCACAGCAGTGTGCAAGTTACAATGAAAATAAAGACATCTCAGCTCTACAAGGAAGTCCTGTAAAGGTTCTGGTAAAAACCAACAGCCTGTCAGACACCTGAGGAGTGAAGGAGGAGCAAAATCCGCCTGAGCTCCAGCTTCTCTCTTTTCAGGGATTGCACCAGCTAGTGAGGTGCTGCAGGAAATCTCCACTCAGCCTCCTTGCCTTTACTTTCCCCTCCTGCATCCAGCTCCCATCAGCTATGAGGGGACAGGAGTTTCTTTCAGAGGCAAGCCAAAAGCTTAGATACCACTCAAGTGAGAAACAACAGATATGATGAGAAAAGCCAAAAGATTGTTGGGGGGGCGAGCGGGGAAGCACCTGTAGGTACATAGAGAGGGGGGAGAAATCTTTTTGAGACAGAGCTGCCTAAGAGACGACTCAGTTGTGACTGAGGGCTTAGGCTACTCTCAGCCTCCTATTGTTCCTGGTATATTCAAGAAAAATTCTACATCATTGAAAAATTAAGTAATGGTACTTTTGGTATACAAACTTACTTTTTTTGCAATTTCACTGAGGGGAAACAAAATAGAAGTCTTCAAATGCAATATTGAAGTGTAGAGCACAGTCAAGGTCTCTTAAAAGCATACTGCTAAAGTACATCTTCAGTTTTGTTTGTAGTGGTCTTATTCTTCTCTGCAGCTTTTCAGGACCTTCATCGTTACTGACTTCTATTGAATACTAAGTACTATACTGAAGTAATCCAAAATAATGCATTTGTGCCAGGTATTATTCAAACACAGGAACACACAAAATCAGTTGTCTGTTAAGAAAGTAAATTTAAAGAGTCAGGTGCTCCCAGGATAGACATCCATTTGAATAGGAGACTTTTGGAAATATGTGGTCTCCAAAACAATCTACAGCCACCTTAACTGAAGGCAGGTGGGGCCCCAAATCCCAGACTTGTTCACAAAGCAGTAATATTTTCCTCCTAGTTGTACAGGTCAGACCCCACACAGGGCTGCCACTGCTGCACTCTTCCTGCAAACGCCTTTAAAATGTCATCCACCTCCAAACTCTGCAGAACACATTTTCCTACTCTGTTGGATTCATGCTTGCACCAACCTCCTAGAGAGGCAGGGGAGATACATAGCTGGTAATTGTCTTTCCAAACTCAGAGCCACCTCAGCCATGTCAGCACCATTGAAATTGCCACTGAAGTCATAAAGATGCTATTTTTTTTCTCACAGACAGGGATGGCAAAGCTCGGCACTGAGGCTACAGCACAGCAGAATCAAGGGGAAGGCTGAGATGATTCAGCTTGGCTCCTAGGGTGGCACAGTGGAGTCCTGGGAGGTGTTGCTGAGGGCTGTGCATGGAAAGGGCTTTTTCCATCCTGTCCCCCCTTTGGCACCATGACTTCAGTGGAGGAACAACAGGATCTGCTCCCAGAAGGTTGACACTGTGTTTAGCCATCAGGGAGGGAGAGGTACATGCTCCCCTTGCTCTCCTCACAGACTGCTGCCTCAGCCCCTACCTTCCCATCTTGTCATCTCACCCTCAGCTTTCCCTCAGCTCACAGCTACCAAAAACTAGCATTATTACAAACCACTTACTCTTCTATGCATCCATATAAGGCTGAAAACCCCTTTACTATATAGACTTCCCTGTGTTAAGGTTTTGTATGTGTCCCTTCAATAGGTTTTTATTCTCACTGTTATATATATATATATATATTTTTTTTACCTTTCATTTAACTTTGTTTTTTTTCCCCCCAACCCATACTTCTGTGTTCCAGGACTTCTGCACAGTTCTAAATTTGCCTACGCATAGTCTGTTTAAACAGAGTATTTTTAAGGTGCTAAAATAATTTAAGTTCATTATTAGAAATGTAGGGGAAAATAATCAAGAGAATTTTACCAGCTGCTCACACTTCTGGTCCTTCCAAGTAATTTCTAGTTAAAATAAATAAATACACTTGGCAGTTTGTTTTTCTCTAAAAAGTCCAATTGCATTTAGTAGTTTGAAACTGTCCTTCGAGAGCAAATGAAGAGCAAATGCACGTATGCAATAAAAGATTTTCTTACTTCTAAATGTTTTTATGCCTAAGAAAATATTTTACAGGACCTGAATCCACTAATAATCCACAGTTATTAAATATGTATTTTTGTGACTGTGTGGGAAGTACTTGCAAATACACAAAAAAAAATGGGATAGAACGGGACTTTCTCATAGTCTCCTAGTCTCCTCTTCTCAGAAGAAATTAATTAAAAAGACTGTTTTCAAAGCTGTCATTAAAATTCCTGTCACAGGAAGTTGAATGGAGACTGTATTCTTCCCCAGATCTCTTTGGTCTGACTTGGAGGACAGACCACTAGGTAGGGCCAGCCTAGTGACGAGGGAGCTCTGTGCTGGCTGGCTGATTTGAAGAAAGCCAGTTCACCTTGTTTCCCTACATTTAATCAGCAACTTGTTCCCATTTGTGATCTACTGATAAGGAATATCATAGAAGAGATGAGTATTATTCTGGTTACCAGTAGACTTGGATATATCAATAAATCTTCCCTACCCTCTGAATTTCAGCCCCCACTCAATGATTATATAGAATCATAGAATCACCAGGTTGTAAGAGACCCACCGGATCATCAAGTCCAACCATTCCTATCAAACACTAAACCATGCCCCTTAGCACCTCGTCCACCCGTGCCTTAAACACCTCCAGGGAGGGTGACTCAACCACCTCCCTGGGCAGCCTGTTCCAGTGCCCAATGACCCTTTCTGTGAAAAATTTTTGCCTAATGTCCAGCCTAAATCTCTCCTGGCGGAGCTTGAGGCCATTCCCTCTTGTCCTGTCCCCTGTCACTTGGGGGAAGAGGCCAGCACCCTCCTCTCCACAATGTCCTTTTAGGTAGTTATAGAGAGCAATAAGGTCTCCCCTCAGCCTCCTCTTCTCCTGGCTAAACAACCCCAGCTCTCTCAGCTGCTCCTCACAAGGCCTGTTCTCCAGCCCCCTCACCAGCTTTGTTGCTCTTCTCTGGACTCGCTCCAGAGCCTCAACATCCTTCTTGTGGTGAGGGGCCCAGAACTGAACACAGGATTCGAGGAGCGGTCTCACCAGTGCTGACTACAGGGGGAGAATAACCTCCCTGGACCTGCTGGTCACACAAGCCAAGATGCCATTGGCCTTCTTGGCCACCTGGGCACACTGCTGGCTCATGTTCAGTCGCTGTCAACCAACACCCCCAGGTCCCTCTCCTCCAGGCAGCTTTCTAGACAGACTTCTCCTAGTCTGTAGCACTGCATAGGGTTGTTGTGCCCCAAGTGCAGGACCTGGCATTTGGCCTTGTTAAACCTCATGCCATTGGACTCAGCCCAGTGGTCCAGCCTGTTCAGATCCCTTTGCAACTGATGCTACTATAAGCAGAAACTCCCAGCCAGTCCAATGTTTTCCCACAAAGATTGAAGAAGAAACATCTACTCTCCTACCAGTGCTATGATTATATCTTATCATCTGAATTAAGATTTGTTCCCATATATACTGGTACTCACCCTGCTGCTTCCACCACCGTGATGCATGTAACCACACTGCTTTCGATACAATTCCCAGGGACAAAGTAATTTGTTCATGGGACTCCTTGGGAACCCTTCAGCCTCAACAACTGATTTTCTTTGGCTTTGGTTTTCCCAGATGTTGCTTTTTGACACTAGCTGACAGCTGGTATGGACACCAAAAGCATCTTGTCTTTTATCCCATTTGGTTTTGATTCAGGTCACTTTAAAAAAGCATGGGTTGCTCCTGAGGTAGGAGCTGTAGTGTCCCTCCAGGACCCCAGTTTAAGAGAAGCTGTTGCTCTTTCACTTCCTATATAAAGTTCATACTGCGATGTAATCTCTGGCCTCTCAAACCTCAGGCTTGGATCAGATTGATTATCCCTTTGTGGATCTCCTATTTCCAGCAAATACACACTACAAGAACATCCCCTTTCTACTTGGCGACCTGCATTTCCTCCCTCAAGCCCAGACACTGCTGAAACCAAATGGAGTATCAAATCTGACTGGTCAAGTCCAAGCCAGCAGTTCAGGGTCAGGTTTGTCCCTCCCAACTCCTCTGGGTCTGGGAACTATGGAAGAGCTTTTTGTCTTTAAAGTACACTTCTGTCTTCAATAAGATCCAGAGCAAAGCTCCCACTGAGGCAACGGTCTACATCACATCATGGGAAGAAATTACCCTCAGTGAGTTTGGGCATATGCTGTGCCTGGCATAGTACTGCCTTTCCAATGTAAGCAAGCAAGACTTTTGGTAATACTTGAAGCACAGAGGACCTTAAGTGCAAGGATGGTGATTGCTCATTATGGATAAAATATGCCCTGTATTCTGAGCTGGTCCAGTGCCCACACAAAATTAATCTCTCGCCTAACCCCCATTTTGAGGTCTCTTCTAGCACACAAGCTCTGCCAGTTGTTGGTACAGGGGCAATTTCCCCCTCTGCACCGAGTTTCTTTATCTGTACAATGATAACCTGTTGCTCTGAAAACCTGAATGAAAGGAGTCAGACTCAGGCAGAAAGAAGAAGGGCAAATTGAAGGGAGTGAAAGCAGACAGTCACCTTCCCCAGAAACACCATGTGTTCAGAGGGAAGCTTGTGGCCCTTGAACACAGAAGAAAACCAGGGTGAAAGGTGTGCTAACCAAGAGTACTGCTATCATTAGGTTTTGCTGCTTGGGAGAGGAGTGGGGAGGTGCTGATTTCTCTCGGCAGTTGAGAGAAGACCTGGAGTGGAAATCAGGGACTTAAGGCAGAGGGGACTGAGGGGAAGGCAGGGCAGGTGACCAGCGAAGTCATTGCAGGCATCAACACGTATTACCCTCATACCTCAGCTCAAACTTTGACTTAGAACAAGGCTTGATTTTACACCCATAAGAATTATTTACTTCTACCCTATTTTGGAGGGCAACAAGCTTCTCGCACCACAAGGAAGACCTTGCAGCAGTACAGACCTTACATTCAGCCTGTCATATTAGGGGTTCTTTTTCCTTCAATATGGGCCTCTTTTTAATAAGGTCTCAATCCCAATCCCGGAGCCTCAGAACAGTAAAAACTCACTGATCTCTCCAGAATCAGGCTGAAAAACTAATACTTTCAGGTGCTTTTCCCAGTAGAATAGACAAGCCAAACCTTTGAAGCCATATGGGATCCCTTATTGACCCAAATACATGACACTGATGAACAAACACTCCCATTCATTTGGACTTCGCATAGTACATGTAAATATAATTGTCACTGACTATGCTGCTGAAATCACACCTTAATAGCGCCGAAAAAAAAAAGTCAGCTTTTTTTCTTCCCTGTTTTTTTCCAGTTCATTATGGCCCCAATAGTGCCAATACTTAAGCAGGTGCATTATTTTAATTCATTATTCATGCATTATTTTAAATCATTTGACCTCAATGAGGCTATTCGCATATGTAAAGTTATGCACAAGCTTAAATCTTTGCAGAATCAGGATTTGTGGGCTTAATCTAAATCCTACTGAAGATTCCAGGCAGGTTTGGATCAGGGTCCTTTCCCTGACTGCAGAGCTGTCTTTCTTGCAAAATATGTTGTGCCCGAGATGAGGGCTTGGACAGGAACTCTGCTAACCTGAGGTCAGTTCCTTTTGTGGACCTCAGAAAAGGCACTCAGGGAGAACAATTCCACTGCAAAATAGGGCATGGTTAAGCAGTGCCTGAAGTGAACAGAGGGCAGAGACATATCAGCTGGGATCTGTCAGCATCATGCTACTATGGCCCCTTTCATTCCCACCTGCTTCTCACCAGTAAGCCCTGGAGCAGGTTTCCCATTTTTCCCATGGTAGGGTCAGCAGAGACAGCTGAGGTCTATGTTCTCCAATGCAGATATACCCCAGATTTCATCCAGTAAAACAAGTGTGGTGTTATTTTGCCTTTTGGGGAAACTGGACATCTTAGAATCTAGAGTGACTGCAACAGGTATAGACCAGAGGCAGGTCTGGAGCAGAAGGGAGTGGTCAAACAGCATATCACGGTCCCTAGCCTGGGATCAGTGTATCTATAGGAACATCAGTTATACCTTTACCCATGTACTTAAAGGCCATGCTTGTGCATATGTATAAGGAACAAAAAACCTTGTGTTTATATACTACTTTTGTTCTTTAATTTCTATGCAAAAATTTGTGAAATGTGACCTCAAAACTAACAGTAATTCTGGAATCCAGTCATTGCTGGGTTTCATTCTCCTACCACTCAAGTCTGTTTTAGTGAAGGATTAGAGACACACCCCCTTACATATCACTGAGAGGTGTTTTAGTCACAGTAGTAAAGTTGTAGCCATAGACATGAAACATCCCTGTCTCTCCTGGGCAGTCCAGGAAGCCTCAAGGAAGGCGGTCTTCAACCCTTGGACTCACTAGGATGATAACCTGATTTAATGTCAAGAAAACTCAGCCAACAATCTACTCCTAGTCCAAAGGTTGCTATTATTCCTAAGCCTTACATCAATCACACCAAAAAAAAAACCTGAAAAAGGGCAAATTCCAGAAACAGCTTGGAAGTCAGAGATGACAGTGGTTGTCTGCAAGAGTCCTAAAATATCCCAGTGGGCCATGGCAACTATGAGCACAGCTCTTGCTCCCATGACAATGTATCAGCATTAGAGCCTCTGACAGCATGTGTCCTCCAAGGATGAGGAATTCCCAGCAATCACCCTGCTGCCAGTAACAACATGGGCACAGTACAGGATCCATATATGAATTGCCACACAGCTTAAGAGCCACAGGGTGGGCACCATGCCTGCAGCTAGTCCTGTTTACGTACCTGATGCACAGACCCCATATCATCGTAGAGAAAAAAGTAGCAAGTAACAGCACTGTACCAACAGGTGTGACAACTCAGAAGCAGAGACATTCAAAGCTCATCTTCAAAAGTTATCTGCAACACACTTTGCAGGTACAAAAGAAAGTTCTCCTTAACCTGGGAAACCCACTAGGGCTGCCAAAATAAAGCATATTTAAAAACTAAAGCACTTCAGGACATGATTCAAAGGCCTTAGGCATCAAGGCAGGAGCTCCAATTTACTTGAACAGATTTGGATCAGGTTCTAGACACCACAGAGAAAGACCCTTTTAGAGCAAGTGTAGAATTCATAGCTAAGACTTGTCCCTAGAAAATTTAGGAAGATATTCACATCTCTTCAGTAGGTCCTTATGTTCCCCATAAGGCATCCTGACTTTCACCAGCAGTGAAGGCAATAAAGACAGTGTGGATTTCTATAAAACCTTACTTTTTCAAATGCTCAAGTCTTTATTAAAAAGCCTGCTATCTGCAGTCAAACATTATAATCACAGGCCTTAGCCCACATTTCAATTTTTGATTGTTTTTAAAGAAACATCACTGCATTGTTAAATACTGAGGTATGAACTTTTTTAAATTTATGTTGACTTCCCTAACCCCTTGCTCCTGCAAATACATAATCATGAAAGAATGACATTCATTAGATCACAAAGGAGTTAAAAATGGTGTTTGGAAACAAGGAGTTTTACAGATTTTTTCATTTATTAAAACATGCAAAAGAACCAGCATTATAGAAAAGAACTGCTGGGAGAAGCATACACAGCCAGCTCAGGAAAGCTCATGCATTTATGTTAAAACACTTCAACAACATTAAGCACTTTGCACAAATCTAAATTTTGATTGCATAAGTTCTTCAGAAGGGACTATTGTCCACAAAATAAATTGTTGACCTATAATAAGGTCTTTATGGCTTCTGGATCACCCAGGCCAAGCCATCTCTAAAGGGCCACTACTGCATAATCCCATTAGTTAAAGACTTGACCTCTCATTTCTTTAAGTGTCTTCATGCTTTAAGTCCTTTTAAGCATTATGAAAAATCTAACTGCTTATTAAAGCAACACCTTAAAAGGAGCAGTTACACTGAACACAGGAGGAAGTGTGGCCTGGTGACTGTTAGCACTATCTGTTTTACATGGTGTTGGCAAAGAGAAGGAAGGATCATCCGGCTACAGCTTTTTATTCCAGCTGACAGGGAAGATGATCCTTTCTGACCCAACACCCTCTCTCACACGTTCTTCAGAAGAAAAAAAGGAAGAAAAAAAGCCATAAACAAAACTGGAAGAAATTGTCCAGTCTTGTTTCTTTTAGAAGACTACAGATTCAACTGCTTGCTCCTGACACACATCTCACACTCCCTTCTTCCCTGTAGCTTCAGCCTGAAGAAGTCCCCTTAGGCTGCACTCATTAAAGGGGAAATACTGCAAACTCCAGATGTCTGAAGATTCATTAGCTGGATACCCAGACTAGATGGAAACAGTTTGAGAGATGGGATAAAGAAAGGGGAAAAAAGAAATAAAACACTTCCTTTTTCTTTACCTCATTACTGAAAGTTTGGACTCACTTCTCATTATGTGCTAGAATTCTGATATTGACAAGGGACAAATTTACAAGCAACTTGATTTAGGAGACAAAAATCTCACCAGCATTTGATTAGCTCGAGGTTCCCTGGGATCTTTGTGAAAATTGGAATTGGAGTCTTGCATTACAGAGGTGCAGTTCTGAATTTTTTATCCTTAAAAATCCTGGAAAAGGTGAGAAATGGAGCCCCATGGCTCCCACATGCACTGTAGCTGTTTTTTTAATAATAGGAGTGTATTTGTGGCTTAATCCACAACAAATGCACTATGAAGACATTTTAGAAGCTGTGCAATAAGTCTCAGCCACTGATTACATGGATTGTTTAATCTTGTCTTCTCCCCCAGAAGGGCACGCATCAGAAGAAAACTCTGCTGGGCTTGTCTGCTTTGCTGCATTTCCTCAACCGTTCATCACCAATCACATTAAAATACTCACACATTCACTTCATGAGCCCTCTTGATGATCTTTGTGCTTCTCTGCAGTGCAGACTCCCTAAAATCGTGGTTGTGTGACCAGTGTCACACAAGTGGCCATTTGCACTCATGGGGCTTCAGCAGGCCAGGAGAGAAACAAAACTGAATGCTCAGTCCTACAATACCACAACAGCTGTCAGACTGCACTGATGCTTTGCCTAGGCATGCCCTACAAAATGGATGCTTAGTCAAGAGCTCTCTGAGCAAAATCAAATCTGTTTAATTCTGTGACAGCCACAGAAATCAAAACACCTAGTGAGGCTACATGACAATCTCCATCTTGATTAAAGCACAGGCTATTGGTTGTGAGGATCCCAGAACTCAGCCCAGACTTCTAGCCTCTGCGCAAAATTAAGCCTTACAGACTAATTACAGAAGGGGACTCATAACACCCATTCACCAGTGTATAAATGTAGTTTTGGAAGTCAAAGATGGCAGCAGCTTGCTTAGAGGAACACATGCAATTGCACAGGGCTTTGGAACATCACTCAGATGGAGGCAGAGCAATCCTGCGAATATTTGACTTACTTTGCAAGGCAGGAAAATTATTTTGCAAACCATACAAGGAGCACTCATAGCCTGCACAGCATGCCCTTTCACCATGCTTTCTAAACCTCTGCTTTTCTGTCATGCTATATTGCCTAGATGGTTGCTTTCCTAACAAATTGATATCTCTAGCGTGGATTCTATAATCCCTTCCAAAATGTTTATAGTGCAAGCTCTGTGAATAGCAGATGACTAGGTTTCAAAGTATCACCTTAAAGAGCAAAGGAGGCATTAAACTAAGATTTCACAACGCAAACACTCATGATTTTCGTTCATTGAACACAAGGGATAGTGGTTTGGGTTAATACAAAGTAGTTTCAGTTGGTTGATTGCTTTTATCCAGAGGAAGTGGAAAAATTGCATGTGGTGATCAAGTGAAAGCTGCTGTACAAACTCAATGGTTTTCAACTTTAAAGATTACGTATAAGTGTCAAAACATTTAGAATATGTCAAAACAAAAACCATTTGGGTTTAAAATGAAATTTTGGAGGATAAAACAGTTATTTAAATTCAGCACTAATTCACAGAGCATTCTGGTGAAAGTTTATATTTCTTAAGAAGTGCAACATGCCCACAGGAGTTGTTAGTCTGATGTTGTGTACATCCCAGGCACAGCTGGAGTCACCATGCTCTCAATGCTGAGCACGAGCTTACACACTACTCAGGCAGGATTTTACTTGAGTCATTTCATTTCTTGCAGTGATTTTCTAGACCTACCACAACCTTGTGTCCTTTACTGTTCACCATTAGAAAAGTCTGTCATGGGCAACATGACTTTTCTTCTGCTTAAGTGGGAGATTTCACTTTATTTGTCCCACTCAATAGAGACCAACCTTCTGCATCCTCCATTTCTGTCTAGAAGGGCACAGCTAAAGCCCTATCAGCCTGAAATCTCCTGCAGCACATACAAAATCTGTGATGGCTAAAATCCTGAACTTTTTGGCAGGGCTAAGTGTAAAAAGAAGTGGAGAAAAGTACAGTGACCACTAGATGGCTTTCTCTAGCAAACCTAGCCTTCTACAGTAGGATGACTTTTTTCCTCAACTCTGCATTTCTTCTCCCTTATGGTTTTGCTTTTACCATGGGAAAAAAAGCAGCAAAAGTTTAAGCACATCTAGTAAATATTACCATGAAGTTTCAGAGCACCCTTCTTTGCTGTCTTTCTTCAGTTAGCTCGATACAAGTGAAAACTTCCCAGGCATTTCCTTCAGAAAATATTTCAGTCAGCCCAGAATCACTTTTACACTCTGACAGCCAATACAGTGACAACCTGGATGTTCATATGGGGCATATTGACTTGACATTCAATATTTCCTCTTCTAAATCCCTTACCCAGGTCTACCTCTCTTTCATACAATAAGCCTGTAAAATTAGACTAGACAAAATGCAGACGTGACTATAATTTTCAGACCTCAGTGAAAGAATGAGGATTTTTGTCCATTCAAATATCAGGTAATTGTGTTGTGAGAAATACTGTGGGAAAGGCAAAAGACAACAACCTGATCTTCCCAGAGCAGCTTTATCTGCTACTCTGTTCAAGAGGTAGCAACTGCCCTTAATACTGCAGCTGGCTCTGCTGCAGCCATGCAGCTCTTCCAAACAACCAAAAGGTTTGCCTGCGTTATGATCACCTATTGCCTTGATTAATATCATTTCATTTATTGATGTCTGCTCTGATTTACTTTTGGCTCAGCCAAACAGCAGTTGTCAGAATTACAATCCTCTCAGGTCCACAAGAAAACAGAGGAAAAACAGATCTCACCACTGTACCAACACCTCATTGGTGTTAGTGTTGGCAATGATATATACAAAAAAATAGATTAAAATAAAATTTAAGAAAAGTTACCGCACTAGGGCAGCCCTGCAGACATAAGTTTAGACACAAAAGAACTGCTCTATTGTTAATACTGTGCTTACTTTATTTGGTATTTATTCAAATATTTGTCTTTAAAGCCTGAATAGTAATAGCCCAGGTAACTCAGCTGAGCCAAGTTTCTTCCTAGGCTCAGCAAGAACAACTGGACCTGTGTAATCTCTGTCTACAGTCAAACACATTAAGCTACATATATGGGCTATTAAAACATACTATAATAGCAGGAGAGTGACCCAAAATGGACTGGAAGTGACAGAAAACTGCACAGCACTTCAACTGTTTCTTTGTGTCAGTCTTGCCACAAGGCATGACAAGGCTGATTCCTGCTGTTCCTTCTATTTTACATAATCTGATGCTCCATCCTCCCACCAAATTTCAGCTGTTCCAGTAGAGATACACTATTTTCTGCCTGCTAAGATTTGGCCCAGTAGGATTACTGCCTGAAAAAGCCCAAGCAAGTCTGAAGGACTAGACCATGCTTGTCTAAAATAAATGATCAACACCACCCTGGGTAAATTTCAGACAATAAATCCCCATCCCTAGAAAGCATTCACCCAAGTTATTCACAGTACACCTAGAATTAGAGTATCTGAAGGTATCAGGAGATATCAGAGCCTCTTGAGCTTTAACCTTGTAGGTGCTTCTCATGAGAAATTAGCTGAACTCATGCATTGGGTTGGAACAAATTAAAGTCTCATTAAACTATAGAAAGTCACTGTAGAAGCACCATGAAAAGTATTACAGAGAAGAAAAAGATCTAAAATAACAAAGAACAGACAAATGTATCTTGGGCCATGGTTCTGCATACATTTCTACCAGTGGCACTGGTTTAAGTCGCTCCAGTCCCCATTTCTGTCTGCTCTTGAGCCTTTGCTTGACTAGTGGAGGCAGATACATCCACATTCTGGGGAAAAAATTCTTAAAAAACAACTTGAGGTTTTGGCAGGTTATATTCCAACTAGATCACTTTATAATGCAGTCTTTTTTGTGAGAAAAAATGAAGGCAGAACGCAGGTGCAGAGAGGAACTGCTGGTATACAGGGGAGAAGGCAGTGTTTGGTAAATTGCTCTTGAGATTTGAGAATTAAGAATTCTTAAAATATTAATTGGTAAGAGACATGGAGTAGAAGAGTTACTAGGGTCTTAAACAGTTTTTTTCAAAGCTGCTCAAAAGAGTATCTATTAGATGCACATTCACTGTCTGTAGGTAAAGACACAATAGGATTTGAATAACAGGTTATAAAAAGATACATAACTAAAAAACAAACATGACTAAAGTTTATCCTGGCATTTGTTAGATTATCAGCATGCTTCCTCCATGGAAGACCGCTTATGTCTGTTTCATATGATGTATTCTTTTACTGCCAAAGGATTAAAGCAGGGAAATCTCTAGTCTCTAAGTGCATATTTAACATTTACTGCTGATTATCCTGTTTTTTAAGAAAGCTGTCTCTGGCTTGTACTTCCCAGTGTTCCTCAGTGCCTCTTGTTCTCATAGCCACTGCACTAAGCAAACTGAAGCAGGCCCAAGCTTCATCCAGCCGTATGAATTGCTGGCATCTGCTCTGTAATGTGCAGCTTTTCAATATGATAATAAGCAATTAGCGAGGCATTTATGAACATGGAGAAGGAAGATTTGTATGTAGTGCAAGATTTTCTGCTGAACACACCAAAAGATGCTATAAAGATAACAGGCCAGGTACATAAGTCTCCAAGTGTCTCAAGTGGCAGCAAAAAGGCAGAGGTCATTTAGTTAAGTAAATTATCAGCCACTGTTTGATTACCCAGTAGTTAACAGGAAACAGTGATGTTCATTCATGTCTATATAAACATCAGCAGTCTTGGGATAACACCCTTTCATGTCTCAGATGGCAAGCTTACACATAAAAATTCCATTATGTAGTGTAAAAACAACAGAAAAACTTAAAGCAAGCAAAGACATTATTATGTTAGACTGAGCCCATCTAAAGCATTCTTTAATCAGAACTAAACAGCACTAGCCAAGCCTGTTTTCTAGAATGAAACAAATTCTCATAGAATAGTTAGGGTTGGAAGGAACCTTAAAGATCATCTAGTTCCAACTCCCCTGCCATGGGCGGGGCACATCCCACTAGATCAGGATGCCCATGGCCCCATCCAACCTGGCCTTAAACATCTCCAGGGATGGGGCATCCACAACTTCTCTGGGCAACTTTCCTCCCTCCAATTTCAGTATTTCACAAGGAAAGAAATGGGGGCCTAGAGATGTTAAGAGTTTAAGGGTCTCCAGGCTGGCTAACCAACATTTCTTTTTGCAAGCATACTTGTGCACTGCAACTCCACAGTAACCTGATGAGTCCATGATGATCAACTCTTTAAGGGAAGCATGGAGGTTACCAGCCTGTCTCCTAGGGATTTCTAATGCATGTATAGCACACAAATGCTAGTATAGGTCTCAAGAGCAGAGAAGCATTTTCATAGTGTCCTGCATGCAGAGTGATTAGCTCTACAAAGAGCACCACAAGGAACAGAAAAACTAAGATGGCAGCACAGCACTGAAGCTGCCAGGTGCTTTCCAGGACGCAAATTCACTTGTTCACCACAAACCAAAGACTTTCCATGCTACTACACCTTGCTCAGTGCAGACATGCCTACAATCCATCAAGAAACGTGTGTAATTTTACCCTCAAAATAAAATTCACAGTCTATGCCACCTCCACTATCCTATCCTACTTCCAAGATGTGGAAGCCAAAAGTAGACACTGAATTCAAATACTGCTCCACAGCATGGAGAGATAGTACCACCACCTGGCTCCTCACTGCTCTCCTTTGCTATGGCTGTAGGGCCTCCGTTTTCCCTCCCTGCAACATGACACTGGAGCTCATGCCTTTCAATATCCCCTTTTAATCCTTTCCAGAGTTTGTCCCACAGGGGAATACAGGATACCCCACCTGTTGGTCTCTTACATCAAACGTAGCCCTTACCCTTGGATGAAGGCATCAGTTATTTAAATAAATCTTTGTTACACAGTAACCAAGAGGAACAAAAACACCCTCTAGGTTGTGTACTGCTGGTCTAGTTTTTTCTACTATGCACAAGTTTTATCACAAGAGATTTTGCACTTCCTTTTGGGTACTGAAAAAGTTCAATGACATTGGACTGACTGTAAAAAAACCTGGGTAATATTACACCAAGTTACTTCTATTAATCAAATTTGTAGTTGCATCAAGGGCTGCATGAGATTTGTTTGATGAGACAGATTTGGACTAAAGCTTCATTTAATAGCAATTATTATATTTGTCTCCATAGACTTGTATTCCACATAATTTGAGTCTAATTTCAATGATCTTTTTCCTGGAATTCATCGTATTTTAACCAGTCTATGATTTTATGTATTGGGTGTAGATGTCAAGGTGTCAGTTGCGGCAGGGCTGCAGGGGCTACCACCTGCCAGACATACCTGCTTCCAGCCAGCTCCATAATAGACTTGCCACCAGACACAGATGAAATTACCAGTCACACTGGTGGCTCCTCTGAAAACATATGAGAAAGGGCAGACCAAACAATGAATGAGGAGGAAGGAACAAAACCTGAGAAACAGAGGGAACACAGAGGTCAGAGGAGCACCATGGCCAAGCATGTATTCTTAAAGGGACTGCAGCTTATGGAAGACCCACTTGGAGGGCTAAAAGAAGAGACGAAGAAGCAGCAGAAAAACAGCAGTGTACTCCCTGCAAATCCCTCTATATCCCTTATGCCACTCATCCCCTCACTGAAGAGGCTGAGTGTGACCTCCAGTGATAACAAGGGCAGAGAAGTTGAGTGAACAACTGAGCCTGGGAAAGGGGGAGTTTCACCAAGGGTTTTAATGTTTGTGTGGTAGCATTTTAGTTCGGTTTTTGTTCCCCAATATCCAAATCAGTAATTAAACACATACCAACTGGCAATAAATTAACTTCTACTGGTTGAGTCTGTTTTGCCTGTGACTGCAACTGGTAAGCGATATCCTTGCCTTTATCTCAATCTACAAGATTTCCTGCTCTTGTTCTTCCCATTTTCTTCCTCCATCCTGCTAAAGCAGCAAGGGAACAAATGGACAACTGGATAGGACTTTGGTTGCTGGCCAGAGCTGACCTGTTACACCTTGCTTTTTTTTTGGCCCCTTGCTTTGTTCTAATAACACAGTTCTTTTTGTGCTACCCTGGATTTTTTGGGGTTCAGAATATATTGAAAAAAATAATCACCTGAAATTTCCTTTCAGAAATCCTTGCAAATGTATTCCCCTCAGAACAGAATAGCCAACAGCACAAAAACTGCTGGCAGAGTTTTTACTTCCCACATGCTTATGCCAGTGCTCCCTGTCCCAGCAGGAAGCCAGTATCTTCTCTTACACCTGAAACCACACAAAGATTACTCTAAAGTTGAAGTTGATGGAAAGATCCTTTAGGTTCAATCCAGATGGATTTAGGAATTGGCACATAACTCCAAGTCTGCTTGTTCCTGGAGCTTCTCACTGCCACTGACTGTAGCGCAGACCAGTGAAAGCGGTTAGTGGTTAATTTTCATAATATTAAATATATGTATTATACACATGCATACGTACATTGAACAAAAGAATGAGTATATTTTTTCTGATGATAAAACATGCACTGTTCATGTTCCTAGTGAAAAAAAATTCATCCCAAGAGCTTATGACATCCTCCATTACTGTAATCATAGCCAGAAAAATATAGATTAATGCACCAAATCTCAAGTTAACCAAAGAAAACTTGTGTTTAAATGTATCTAGAATCCCAGATCCAGGTATCAATTAACACCAGTACAAGGCCATATTGTAAGGTTTAAATGCTACACCAGTAAATGCAAAACCTCCAGTCACAGAACTTCAATTAAGGGAATGATAATTATTGATTTATAAAAAAAGATAGTGTACAATAGAACAACCAAGAGGAAGCGCTGAGACAGCAGCTCTGCCAGCTGTCAGAAGAGCATATCAGCAAAGAGGAAAATATCCTCAGGTCCTAGACAGTGGTACCTACAAGAATGAGACTGTATGGGGGTGTGCAGTGAAAATAAATAACTATTCTACAACATAGGACAAGTGGTGGAACTGCTGTTTAAGAAGCTGATGCTCTAAATTTACTGGATGATCATGTGGGGTCTGTGGTATGATACTATCAGACAGTCCAGTAGCTGAAAGAGGGGGACCAGTCGTTGGACATAGTCATGCTGGAGGCAAAGCAGCTGACTGGCATATACTCCTGCAATCGCTGAGTTACTATTAAAAGCAATAAGAATATTTTGTAACTGTGATTAAGTGCAAATGCTTCATATCTTATTTTTGGAAACAAAGCTGTTTTCATTTCTCCCAGCTGAAGTTATTATTGCAAGTTAATGTGTATTTATAATGAAGATACCAACACGAACAAAACCTTTACTTCTAAAGAGCTTTTTGCTGTTGCTTTATTCAAGCAATTTTGACATCACAGAGGAACGTGAAGTTGATTTTTAAAGGTACTTGGAGAAATATGTTCATAGATGGACAGCCTCCTTCCTGTCTTTAGGTCACATCACAGTATTGATTTTAAACTAGAAATCAATCCACAACTTAAAAATCAATGCTACAATATGGTTTGTGAGCTGCTCTCTCTTCCAATGTTTTCCTCAGACTAGAGTCTATAAACTCACTCTCTTTCTAGGGACTTCATGTCATTAGCAAGCAAATTAACAACAAAATAAATTAAACTGAATCCTGTTCTGTTTCCTCCAGGGCAACTCTACAAGGTCTCCTCTGTCCACTCAGTTCATGCTTCATCTTTTTTACCACAATATTTCCTCACGTACCTCTCTCTAATGCAGGACAAAAGCTGGGTAAGTCACCCGTATCCCCAGACCAGCAGCCAGAGGAACGCTTGTTAACAGGGTGCCAAATCCAAGAGTACAACTAATCCACTAAATGGCTGTGAAAAACTTGGAGGGCAAAATGTGACTTCTTTGTGAAAAATAGAAAGTTGGTCTTAAAATTTTATTCCTAAAGTGAAGCACATTAAGTGTGTCCTAAAAGTAAAGCCTTAAAGACAGAGCTGTGGATTTTCATCATCAATAAAAGTTACTTCAGTATAAAATTTTATCCAAGATAACTTGAGCATTTTGGTAGTTTATAGCCCCAGCTGCTGGAATCACGTGATTAAGATTCCCAGCTTCCATTTTCCTAGCTTAAATTCACATCTTCCTACACCACCGTTATTGGTAAGCTTGGAAATATAAGCTCCAAAAGCTTAGAATGCGACATAAATAAAAAGGCAGCATTTCATTTTTGAAGTAAAGCACAATCTAAATATTTTCACTTTGCTCTGGTTTGAGCTAAAACAGAACCAATTCTCCTGAAGCTTTTTGGTTAAAGCTTTAAGTGAATGCATTTCCTGGAGAAAGCACTTCTCAGACAGCATCTACCTCTAGAAGTGATAATGCTTGATGTTTATAGTTTATCAAGTTGTTTATACTTATTTTTATAGAAATAAAGGCCGAAGTTAAAGTTGATGCAATGCCATGAGTCGAAGGGCAAAACCAGGTCACACCAACATGGAAGAACGGACAGGAGAGGTGACCCAAAACTGATCAGAGTATTCCACTACATACACATCATGCTCTGTATAAAACAGTGATTGCAAGGGCCAAGATTTCTTCCTGTTTGGCTAGCATCCTAGAAGGACTTTGTTCTCTACCTTTGATCCTAATCCATGCATTTCTGAATCCAGTTCTTTAATCCAGCTTTCATCTGCCACTGAGTCCAGTCCATAATTTTCCCCAGTGTCTGCTCTGCAGCATCGGTGGTGACATGATCATCATCTAGAGTGCAATTTTGGGTTTCCACATATTTTCTTAATATATTTTTTCCTTTTTGTTAAGGGTTTATGTTTTTGGGTTTTTTTCCACAACCATAAGTCTCTCCCTTATTCCTTTGCCCTTTCCCTGTGGCAGGGGAGGCACAGCCCAGCGTTAGCTGCCAGCCAGGGCTGGGGAGCTAGACTGGGACACACTTCAAATGCTTTTAAACTTGTTTGTTTCAGGTTGAAGAGTCCTATATAGGGAAGTTTGAGGGAAAAAAAGTGATAAATACCACACTTAATCTCAGTTTGAGTCAGATACAGCAAGAGTAACTGTTTGCTGATTAACTAGCATTTTGAGATACTTGGTGCTGTAGGGATGCAATATCTATTCTACAACAGCTCTTCTCATTTCTACTCTCATAGGGCAACTTATTTATTCGAAGGGTGCTCTTACAGGACTCGATCGAAAGAGTTTACAACTGTAAAAGCAAGTTCTTCTCATTTTAATGCCCACAGCAAGCAAACATCTGTCCCACCCTTACCAAAGGGTTTTGAGAATAAAGATGAGAAGTTCCATATCTACCAACAGTTCAGTTTGCTTCCAAATAAAGTGCAAAGTAATATTTTAAATGCTATAACTCCTGCATACGTTGCAACCTGGATGTTAGGAAAAATAACCTATCTACTGCAACCCTGGCTGAACCTACTTGTACAGAGAGCTTGAGTTGGCATTGTCACACTTTTGGCATGGTAAGAAGGCATCATCCCAGAGGCTGAAATAAGAATTTGTGGTATTTAGATAAAGTCACTGAGAGTTGTGTTTCCTAAAGTATCACACGTAAGTGCTTAAGTTGCTTAAACATCTGCTGGGGTGCTTACCTAACTTTACTGCATGGACACACAGGGCACAGTCACGATCTCTGTTACAAGATGATAGCACAAGTATGCACTTAAGGTCCAGCTGGGCTTTAACATCCTATTCTGATGTCAGTTCCTATATTGTTAATCACTTCTGACAACCGAGGGAGATATTTTAAAGCTAGCATACACATGGCCACCCACAGTGTAGTTGCCCCATTGACCTCTGCATAGTCCTAATCTGATATCTTTAGAAATAATAAGAGTACCAAAAAATTGGTTTTAAAATTATATCGCAAATTTACCTTTAGAGTTTCTCAGCAGTCATCACCACCTCCTGTGATAGCAACACAAGTCTAGATTAAGACTCATTGAAGGGAGAACCAAGTGAAATATAGAAATACCTCATGAATGCAGCCCAGGTGTCTTGCATGCCTGTAGTAAGTAACAATGTCTTAATAAGTCACTCCCCAGCCTCCAAGAAGCAATCTTGAGCCTGTTTTGAATAACGTCCTGAAAGGACAGAAGTGTTATAGGAGGAGGATTCAAGTGAAAAAGCTTTATGTAACTGCTTTTTCCCCCTCTCCAACAAATGCAATGCTCCAGGGTGTGAGAAGGAGATCATTAAGGGCCACTGAATGTTTAAAAGACACCTCTAGATTTCTTCTGAGCATCAGTGTAACCTCTCTGCCTCTTTCAATGGAGTGATTTCTGCGCAAGCTGTTAAATAATCCTCTGATCTACCAGCCAGGGCAGGGGTTCAGAGCAGCTTTATCTCCAGCAGTTTAACTTAATTCCACCAATGTCTCAGTTTATCAGCTACCACCTCTGATCTGATCACCTGGATGAGTTATCAGAGCAGTCATCTAATTTACACCAAGAGTGGGAACAAAGCACAAGGTAGATGCTTGCTGAGTCCTTACTACACAGAAGCTATTTTGGTAGTGCAAGTAACAGCCCCACGATCATTTAGTCAGATG
This sequence comes from Phaenicophaeus curvirostris, assembly GCF_032191515.1. Classification (NCBI taxonomy): domain Eukaryota; kingdom Metazoa; phylum Chordata; class Aves; order Cuculiformes; family Cuculidae; genus Phaenicophaeus; species Phaenicophaeus curvirostris. Next base: position 82,070,500 of record NC_091392.1, on the reverse strand, counting down.
GTCACCCAGGTTCCAGTTGGGACTAACTTCACATTTTGTTTCAAAAAATAGATATTTAACATTGTTAGAAGAGCTGGTCGCAGCTGCTGATGCACAAGTGCATCAACTAGGAGTAGTAACCATGGTTATCATAAATTTCCAGATCCCAGCACTCAAAGGGAAACCTGGAAGTTAAAGAACAAGCTGTCAAATTGCCATAGGATCAACTGCTCACAGCTCACCCTCAGATTTAACCTAATACAGACTATGAGCAGGTTCCTCATCTAATGACTTTGGAAGGTCACACCTGTGGCTCATGAGATGGCTACAGGAGCCCACTCCCAAGAAGAACAAAGCAATATTCTGACAAGGTAAAATTCCCAAGAGACCTCATTGCTGCCAAGATACTCAGTATAACCAGTGTGATTTTTAGAGAGGAAAACTCAACCAGCTAAATCAGTAGAACAGCCCTGCAAGACACCTACTGCATGAAAGAGCTTCTGCATACCAGATGTACATTTGCTTTGGCAAACGTACATCTGGTGATCACAGGTTAGTCTTCATCTAGAAGACTTACACAGTTCCTTCACAGTAGTGAGCATAAAGGCATCTTCACCAGGTTGACTAGGGTTAAAATAAATGACTTGACTTTGCTAACTGGCCACATTTCTAGCACACTTTCAAAACCATATTTATTACAGCAGCCATGCACACCAAACTGTATACCTGGAGACAGGACCATGCAAACAAGCAGTGAAGAACATTCCTGCCACTCAAGACTCCAACTTCATTATCCCCAGGCACCATAAAATCTCTGCCCCAAACTCTGATGCTTTCATTTTCTCAGCAGTCAGAAAGACATGTTGAACTCCCTCCTGGTCTTAACCCCCGCTTGCTCTTTCCTATTTTGCTCTCGGCTCAACAATGCTTGAATTCATGTAAGGTCATACAGTAAAAGTCTGAGAACAATCCCATCCTCAACCTTCAAGTCTGTGCCATGCAAAAAAAAAAGTTGTTAACAAAACAGTTACTCACGTCTGTTTACCATCTCTTGAAATGTGTATCAGGAAACCACAGAAAGGTGAAACTTGGGCAAATTCAAAGTATAGTACAGAGAAAAATATGCTATGTGAACATTGTTTTTCTTGCACTAGTAGGTCTTCCTTCATTCCTAGAAGGAGATTCCTTAATTTCAAATCCAATCTAGAAAACAATTGGCCTGACAGCCTTAGCAGCAAGAGCTGCAGATACAGAAGTGCATTCAAAACAGCAAGTCAAACATACATGCCAATTCAGCCAGTGCCTCTAACACAAAAGCTGAGCTGCCTCTGTGTACAGAAAAAGAAGAAAAGTCACCCAAGTTTCAGTCCATTAGTCATTTGCTAGTCTAGGAGCAGGACTGGTTGGGCATTCCGGCCCAAGATGAGAAGCAAGTCTGGCTGATGGCATCCAGAAGGGGCCAGCAGAGGTGGCAGGCTGGATGCCCCAAGAAAGGCTAAGAATAGTACTGCTAGGGACCCCTCCTCACCTACATTGTGTCACTTAAACCTTTCCATCGCCCCAGGAAATCTGTTTTGTCCCTCCAGCCATGACATAAGCCACCTGTTCTACTTTGATTATTGAAAGCTGTCTAGCACCATGAGCTTCCTAGCAAGCTCCAGTTTCAAAGAAGTCTGAGTCCCTACTGCAACTATTATCATTTGTACCATTCTTGCTGCAACAGTCCTTGCCTAAAACTAGACTGAAATTCCTAAATTTGTTGCAGGAAGCCAGGAACACACCACACTATAATAGCTGTCAGTTACTGCCAGCCACAGTGGCCCTCACTAGCCACAGACCATCTCCTGCTACCCTACACACACATGCTAACATAATTTTTTTATTTTTTTTTTTAACATCCTGCAACATGCCTGTGCAGCTCCCCTTGCATAGGCATGATTTGACAAAGAAATAGAAGTTAAAACGTTCTGGTAACCTTCTCTACTCCTGTTCTCCATCAAATAATTGCTACCTTACTTTACGGGTCAAACAGTGTTTAAACCTTTTAACATCAAGCATAGGGCTTTCATTTGCTCCATTAGGTACAGGACTTCACCTTCTAGCTTTGACTTCAAACCATTTGAATTGCCAGTAGATATGACTTTTACTGACAGCCACAGTACCTCAGCAGCAGTTTCCAATATGCCTTTTCCCCTCCACCCCTGCCTCCCCCCCCAAAATTTCCATGCTGTGCACATTTGCCCTTGTATGTGTCAGTGCTGTGTTTTGGAAGAGCAAAAAAAAAAAAAAAAAAAAAAAAAGAACTTGAATTAAAGAGGTTGCTCTTTCTTCCCCCTCCCCTTCCTTTTATGATGTTCCAGGAGTTGCTTGCACTAATCATCATTGATATCTGTTAGTTTATGCAGCCATATTTTAAGATCCCTCCTTTTGGAAGCAATTTAATTCATTTATACATCCACAGGGATGGCCTGATTGGCACAGCCTAGCTTCACAGTTCTCACTTATTTAAGGGCTGCGTAATCAGCTTCGATGAACTCATGAAAAGAGAAAGCAAAAACTGTACAGTGCTACAGAGAGAGATATACAGAGAGAGAAATTTCTGCTGGAATGAATCAGAAAGAGCTGACTGCTGCCTGCAGTTCCTGCCCTGGCTTTATTACGATTTAATGTCCCAAAGATTTTTTTTTTTTATTTCCCCCTCCTCCATTCCAGGCCACTGCCACCTTATGGCCACAGGAAGCTATTTCAGTGGAATAAATACATCTACTGCTGCACACGTGTTATGGAGCTGACAGTGTACTAGACAGTATGTTTTCCAAAGCACTTAAACCCTTAACTCGGAGAAGCACCTTGATAACAAGTATTTTTTAATGTATTGAAAACTGGAGTTCTCAAACAACCTTTAAAAAAGCAAAAGTAGACCGTAAAGTGTGTGCTTGCATGAGACTTGCCTCACTTTCAGCAGTCAAGGGGATTTAGTTACACTAAAAAGTCTAAGAAAGCTCTGGGCATTAAAAAAAAATTATTCCTTTCCCACAAATTTTCAGACAAAAAAGAGGGAGCAAGACAAAAGGAGGAAAAGGACATTTTCTTATTCTGAAGAACTAGATCATGACATTTTCCATCTTAAAGCAAAGCAATGCCAGTAGTGGGCAGGAACTCATTCATTTTATGTCAGAATTAAGAGTATACATGCACATTAAGGGTCACATTTGAAGATAAACACTTATTTGCTTCCTTCATATTGCTAGAGAGTTCTCATTGCTACAGAGCGTGCTGCAATTTTGACATGTTCATCCACCGCGCACTTCAGTGATGCAAGATGTTGTCATTACTCCTAGTTTTACAGGCAGGCAACTAAGGCACAAAGGCAAAATCCTGTTTCATATTGCCCAGCCTAAACAAATCAGCTAGGTCAATGAGGCATCACATTTCCTAGTCAGTTATCCTGGATGTTGGAAGACTCAGGGAGCTGACACCAGGAGCATGGCAAGAGGCCAGATGAGCAGCTAAAGCTGCACAATGGGCAACCCTTTGCAACACTCAGCCTTGCAATCACACCTGGTGGAGGAACATCTCAGGAGGTTCAGTTCCCTGCTGCACAGGACAAATTGCTTTGATTTGAGCTCATTCTGACTCATTTTGAGGATTCCTACTGGCCTGTAGCTGTTCCAGGTACTAGGGAGGGAGATGACAGAAAAACAGCATCAAGCCCTTTATGGCCACCTTCTCAGGGGTGGACTGAAATATAATTCAGGCAGAGCTGGCTGAATCCAAACTAGCAAAGACTGGTGAAGTAGCACATTGCTATCTGGGTAAGCACTACTGAAAATAAAATTCCCGCTTCAGATAGTGCCACTCAGAAGTTTAGTAGAAGCTTACATGGTAATGTTTAACACTGAACAAATTCAGGGTAATTTTTTTATACACAATTTCCATTTTCCATTACTTTGCATGCCCTAATTCTATGTAGAGCCAGGAAAAGAAATTGGAACAGACTTACTGTGCCTTTACTGAAATTAAAGGTAGAAAGGATCATGTTCTCAGACCTCTAGAGCAGCTTGTAGACCATAAATATGCATGCGGCTTATAGAACTACCAAGGTTTTTGGGTGTCTATTAATCCTGACAGTTTCATACACACAATGAGAAGTTTACAAACAAAAATAGAAACACTTCACATTTGCACTTGCAGAGAGCTACTATTACCTTCCAGATATGGCCAGTTTGTCAGCATACAGTAGGTAGACGCACCACATTGTTTCATGGCTACCACTTTAACACATTTCTTAACTGTGTGCTTACAGCATCTGTTTATCATCTATTAATCCTTTAAAAATCCACCATTCCTCTTAAAAAGAATCGTGTTAAGGACAATCCACAGGCACCACTTTTCATGGCAGCCTTTCCAGGTAGGCAGCATCACTGTTTATAGACAATGACAATCAAGGGCTAGCTCTTATTCTGGCCAGCAACTTAATGCTGCAAGCATCTCAGTGGACAACAAGGGAAGAGATTTTAGCACAAGTAAAAAGAATTCAAACTATTCTTGATCAAGAACAACATTATGTGTTCACTCTGCCTCCATGCTTCAAAAAACCAAGGTTGTAACTGTTAAGCACACAATCATTTCCCCTGAAAGTTTTTCAGGTCAAAGCTTCCCTTCTTTGCTGATTTTCTCTACTGGATATAACTATTACCACAGTATTCAGTAGTCACTACTCAGGCATGTACAGAAGTGACCAAATTTTCAAAATAACTTGGAACTTTCAGTATTAAACTATGTCACAAGCCTAGACTTACACATGCAAAGGAACAGAGAGCTTACAATTTAATTTGATTAACTTCCTTCATTGAAAAAACAATTCCTTACTCTGACTGTTACAGTAGTATAACACTAATGCAGTAAAGTAAGAAGTCAGATCCATCACACACACAGGCTTTGTGCATATATATCTACTTTGGGACATAACTTCTTTCAAAAGGCATTATCACACTGCTTTACTCACTATTCTAGGATAAACACAATTAGAAATGCATTAAAGCAATTTATACCAAGATACCCTTAAAACTTTTTCTCTCCTGTAACGGTATAAGCAATAGGTATAGGGAACACTTCCACTAATACATCCATAACAACAACAACAAAAGGCCCATAGGGAAGCTTATGGTAAGGCTTACCTTGCTGTTTAGTTGCCTGAAGGCCAAAAATGACCAAAACAGGTCTGCTCCTACATATAGACAACACAGTAGAAGATTTCCATGTGCCACACCCTCAATCAGGCATTTATATAGTTCTCCAGCTGCTAACAGAGTAGGCTTTATAAGGGCTTCCTAATTTGCTTCAGACAAAAGTCACCTGGATCAGCTTAAGCAGCTTAACCCGGTCTGGGTTACCAGCCTGATTTTGCCTGAAGCAGTAGGGACAGCTGAATTCAATCGAAGTATGTGTCCTCACCTGACAGAGGTCTTACCGGAGGCACATTTGCTGACACCTCAGCACACTACCTAAGCCATAGAAAGGAGCAGCAATCTTGCCTTTTAGTCATGGAGACCTTCCCGTAAATTGAGTGCTACAAAAGTCTTACCTCACACATGAGATGTTTGGCAAAACCAGCCTTGCCGTGCACAGGATTACTGCATCCAGCATGTTCTTCTTCTGTCTGAAATAAAGTTAACGATGGTGGAATGAGTCTGGAATGAAACAACCAAACTGCCATTTCCCTGTCATCTGAATGGTTTATTTCAGGAAAATGTCAAAAGAAGCCTTTATCTCCACCAGAGAAAGTACATTCTTGTTGGTGTATTCAAATCCTAAAAGAAATTTGACACAGATAATTTCTGACAATGGTTTATAATCTCACAGCCAAGAAGTCCTAAGAAGCTTCTAAAGAAAAAAAAACCCCACAATAAGTTACAAGAGATATTCCAACTTCTATCCTACAGACTGGGCTGATGCAAACCTCACAGACTTTCCTCCTGCCTGTACTATTGAATGCACTGAGATTCCGCTTTGTTACACAAATTTGACTGAAGTCAAGGCCCTTAAAGCCTTAAAAACCCAACGGTCTACAGTATTTTGGTGCATAAATATTTGTTATCTTTTGGGCTGTTTTGCTGTATTATTTGTGTTGTGGTCATTGCATTTACATTATTCTGAAACTTCTGTCCTGGTCATTTTAATTTAATCGTGCATCTGATTTTGGAGTCTGTCAAGGATTTAAGCATTTCTCATTTTTTGCTAAGAAAGACGCAATGAGAGCTGTGATGGTATTTTCCAAGCACATATGAGCTCCAGTGCCTTTGGATAGCCTCTGAATTCCTGCTGCGCTTGCTTGGCTGTGATGCTGACGCGGCCCCTGCTGTTGTGGTATTGGCTTGGCCTTCTCTCACTGACATGGGCTCCACAGAAAACAGAGTGATAGCTGTAGCTTTTACTCAAAAACATACCCACAAAGTAAGGGCTGACAGCAGTGTCACTCTCATTTTCTAATTATGACCATTCAGTATTTGGAAATGCCAATGAAGTACTACACCATATGTGAAAAAAACAGGTTGAGGTTTCTATTCTGAACTAGAACCATCTTTCCAATCTTCTACAAGAGTCCCGTCAGTGTTACATTTCTGTTCATTCTCTCTCACTTTCCATGCGTTATTATGTTTGACAGAAAGAGAATGCCAGAGCTCACAAGGGCTGGGCAAACAGCTAATAAGTGGGTCCCCTTGTCCACCTGAGTTGGCAGACCTGCTGGTGAGCTCAAAGAATGGCACCCCATCCTGTGACCAAAGGAGGTCATGGTGAGGACAACATGCTGTTTAATATAAGGGTGAATGGCTTGGTTCCTTTGCCTCAGAAAATTAAACACAAGAAAAATAACTAACAAAAAATGTCAAGTCTCCAAGGGAGAAAAGGGAATGAGCGATGAGGAGGAGACTCAGCCTTGGTTTCACAGAGAATATATTTATGCTGTCCCCAGGCAATCACTGTCTTTAAATAACGTGAGGCATTACACATTGTCAGAAACCTGCTCTTGAGATCATCCACACCCATTGGAGGACAGCAAGTTCAGTTGATGAAGACTAGAAGACTCCAAAAGCCTTAGCAGCCACACATGAGGCCTCTCCATCCCTTTTACTATCTGCACCACCACCACCAGAATGTGTTGCCAGAGAGGGAGGTTGGAAGGAGACCAAGGATCCAGAGCACAGTAACTCCTTGCCAGAAGGAAGGATTTGCAATACCTGAGAGGTGCTTTCAAAACATGCATCTTGGAACAGCATCTCCCTGTCTGATGTAAAGGCAAAAGAGAGGTCTGTGCCTGTACTGGGGAGGGTTCCTTCAAAACCAAGATGAGATCCCTGCAAAGTAAGGTAATGAAGGTGACAGGAGTGCCATGCAATGACAAAATGAAAAGCATTTCTCAGCTCTGAATAAGCACAAAGTAAACTGAGCATGAGGCAGAGAGTGCTTGAAAACAGGGACTTCACTACAAGATGCAGGGTCGCATAAAGAGAGGTGTCCTTTACCCTTTGCAGGTGGCAGTCACATTTTTAAATTGTCCATATAGTGTAGCTCTGTGTTCATAATTTATTTAAAACTCCTTTTTCACATTTTTTTTACTTTCGCCACCAGTGCTGAAAGCCTATAATTACCTGATTTCACCCCATTCCTTGTCTCCCTTTGCCTGCAACTGCAGCACAAGAAAGTGTGGATCGATTGCAGCTGTCTTTAAGTGAACTGGAAATACATGTTTATGCAAATTATCCAGTGTGGTAGCCAGCTAACATGAGAACTTTGAAAGACATGGGAGAAATGTGTGATCTAAATGCTTGGTGTTGTTATTTGTTCTTAATTACATATTGCTTCCTAGCAGTTGTTTGGCACACAGCACCTGTTGTTTTAACATAGCTGGAATAAAGGGTCTTTTAGCTGTTATGATGCCATTGCTTGGCCCTAATTACTGTTATTAACAAGGATCAGAACTTGATCTGAGTTATATGTGCACAGAAATACCTTTGGACTAGTAGTGTCTGCAGTCCTCCTAATGTTTTTCCAGGATACGTTATTTTTCATTTGTATCACAAAGACTATAAAGTACTTATACATGACATCTCTAAATCCTTTATAATGCACCACATCAAACAGCCCATTTAGTAGTGACTCTATGGTATAATGTAGCACAATACACTGAAGTTTCTATGCTGAATTGTGTCAAAAGATCTGCTTTTTTAATTCCCCCATAATCTTATGGATGGAAATAGCACATTGTAGCAGTTCAGAAGCTGTTCCAGTGTGGCATGTCAAATGTTACTGCAGCACTATTTTGATGGTGAGTCATCATGCAAGACAATGATTTGAGACAAATATTGATGTGACACAAAGTTTTCTTTCTTTTTTTTTTTTCTCTGTCTTTTTCAAATCACCGCAGTGGAGAAAGGAAATGAAGTGAGTGGGAGCAAAGTGCAAAGTATGGTTCAGAAGCAGCTGACCTGCCATTAACAAAATTGAAAAAAATTACAGAAGCATTAAAGCTGTGACTTATGGCAAGTAAAGAAAGAGGAGTTCCCACTGAGACACCCTCTCCTCTCATCCCCCGCCTGCCAAAGCCTTGTGCTTACACAGTGCCTTCTCCAGCGTGGGGGAGTAAGCTGAAAATAATGGAGCAGCTTTAATTCAGGATTTCGGCACTACTCTCAAGCCAAGAAAGACCTTTGACATTACTTTGGACTAGTCTCTGCACGTAACCTTCAGCCAAGGCTTGGTTGAAGAAGTGGGACAGGTTTCTGATGAACACAATGAACTGAGGTGCCAGAGCTCTGGGTTTAACTCCCAGTTCTCTTACTAGAACTGGCCAGTTCCAAACCAGTGTCTGGGTTGGAAGAACAATTTCATCTGGTATCTGGGAAAACCACAGATGAGCACAAACACAGCATTCCAGCCACAAGACTAAAGAAATAAAGTGAATACAGTGTAGCTAGACAACAACCTCATAGTCTCCAGAAAGATCCAGGATAAAAATCTTTGCTCCCTTAAGAGGAAACTCACATTTTCTTTTACACAGATAAATGCAGTTCAAGTTGGTTATGTAACCAGCAAACACATTCACATGTTAAGACCCATTTCACATGTAGGTACAAAAATAGAGCTGGCTTAGCGAATTCTTTTATACTAGAAGTATAACGTTTATGCAGATTTCAGTGTTTTGTATGCAACTCCTACCAGCAAGGAGCATAAACTGATGTCCTGCACCATGTCTAGTTTAAATGAGAATGACACTACTCTGGTTTACATGATATATCTGTCTGAAGACAGTTGTATTTCAGGCTAGTTACAGAACTACTTACAAAAGGAAAGTAGAAAAACAGGAGTGACTGCAACAAGTACATTATAACAGTAACTGACTTGTGACATCTAGTTTATCTCTGTTTCTCTGCCCTCCTTTTCTTCAGCAGAAGGTGATTGTTGCCTGTTTGTAGCTAGTACAGTCCAATCCATGCCAAGTGAAAATGATCTAATTTTATTTGTTGGCATGCAAATGCAGCCTGCTATTGCTTAAGCAGGTTTTAAAAATATTGTCATGTCTGTAATTAATACATGCTATAAAAGTGAGATAATAGCCAAATGACAGAGAATCTTGTGCTTATTACATGTCATATGCATTACTGGCACACAAATCTGAATCTTGATATCTACAGCCAGGTTTCTAAATGCAAAGGTAAGCAATCAGCTACTGAGTCCACTTTTACCACAAGGGAAGAGAGTAAAATTAAGTTGAAATACACAAGCAGTGGTCTAAGCATGACCAGCTCAGATTTGCTATCAAAGTCCCTTTAACAAGGGTACCCACCTGGACAAGAATGGCAAGAGGCCTCTCTCTCTAGTGGCTGTCAAAGAATTGGACATTGACCCACTAGTGCTGTTGCAGGGGTGACAGTAGGATGCCATCATGGCTGAGTGATGCAGTGGTACTTCTGTTGCTGGTCTAAGGGCAAAATTTAAGCATTGAGTGGAAGACCTGTATGCAAGCAGTTTTTTTTCAACACATAGAACTTTCCCTCTTGTTCCAGGACAGGACTTCCCCAAGCAGTTACCTTTCTACAGCAGTAGCAGGTTCTTTTTACCGTGAGAGCGGCATATTTGTCCTCACTAGTTGCTAAAATATAATACATCTTACAGTGTTGGCTCAAGATAACTTATGCTGCTGTCCAGAACGACAACAGCTGATGATCTTGTCCATCGCTATCCATCATATGCTAGCACTAATTTCATCTATAGACATGGCATGCACATCTCAGTTTTTTATTTTCAGTAATTTATTTTCAGTAATTTATTTTCAGTAATTTATTTTCAGTAATTATACTGCACTGTCTGATTGATGCAAGCCAAATTTTTCAAGCCATCTGAAATATCATCTAGAATGAAAGTATGAGGAGTTCAAAGCAAGATGTTTGTAGAAGCTACTCTCAGTGATTTTTGCATCGCTTCCTGCAAAAGCCACTTGCCTAGCTGTGTGGGAGTAGGATTGCCCTTCTGATAGCTAGTAGCTTCTCTTTGAACTGTCCACACTGGGTTACAAATGTCTATTACATGAATACAGTGAATATTACCCTGGGACTTCCACGTGTGTGTAACTTGTTTTCATACTAACTGAATAGCTATTGATATTGTTGCATCCATAAGATGTCCTCTTGTCCATTTAGCATTGAGCAAGGACTGCTGTCTCTTGTGCTGTCAGCTCAGTACTAAATCCACTTCCTGTGAACACAAGTATTTTATATTTTTCTTTTCATTCATAGTGATTACTTTATTTTGCATTTACGTCCTGCCTTAAACATCTGTCTAGGTACATTTTCTAGAAACACATGTCCTTGTCAGCCAAGACATTTTTACCATGAAAAGATGCACATCCAAAGTGCAACCTGGATTTGTATTCGTTAGAAAAAATGTTGATAAAAACATATGGCCGAAAAAAGGAAAAAAACATGAAAATCTACAAAATAAGAATGAAAAAACTAAACTGTGGATCTCCATTTTCTTCTCAATAAACCTGCCCAATGAAATCTCAGGCTGACTCTGCCAGATCATTTTTGTACTTGATCAAGACATCAGACAGTTGTGGACTGAGTGTAGAAAACACATTTCCTTCTCTCCCATAAGAAATCACATGATTCTGTAAAATCAAATGATCTTTCAGGGACTTCACACTTTTGAGTCTAATTTCTTTCATAGCTGTTCTTACTGTCATTACTGTACCTTTTCCAATACCGTATTTGCAGCATTCAGTCAAGAGTCTGGTCCCTGGTCTGATGATGTTTCTCTCCTCTCTTGTAAATCAACACAATTAGCTCTTCTCGGCTCATCGACCCTGTCAGCTTGCTTTTCCGCAGTGTGCTGTTATAAACCTCCAGCAGCTTCTTCCCTGTAACATCCCCAAAATTCCAATAAAACTCCCTGGGAAGCCCATTGCTCTGCCGCTCCTTGCCAGCTCCAAGGCATACTAGAGGCTTAAATGCTGTTTTCTGCAGTCCAGATTGCACTCATCTCACTTGCACAGAATAGCACGCTCCATCATGAGTAGTTCCCACTGAGATCAATGGATCTATTAATGATATACATGTATAGTCTTATCATGATCTATAGTGTTATTCAGGAGAAGCCACGTGTTGCAGTTTGACCCCTCCTCCAGACTTGGTCCCATGATGAACTCAATGGCAGAAGCTCTGCATGTTTTACTGTCATATAGTGAACTCACTTGTAGTGAGTACTTTGGGAATACTACATAAAAAATTTCTAAAATTTCATGTTACATTTTATTAAGCATTAACAACAGAAACCCAGTACTATTTTTTGAACTTTTTAGTTTTCCTTTTCCTTTACTGAAGTACTGACATTTTACTGTAATTTCAATTGTTCTTTTAAAATTACTTGTAACCATGGGCTATTCCCCACGAAGACAACTAACTCTTCCCACTGAGAAAGTTAGTGGCAAAACTATTGTTGAATTCAGTAGTACCAGAAGTGTTTAAAGTATTGGCGTGTTTGTAAAAAGAACAACTGAGTTTTGTGTCAGCTCTGATTCATCCTTACTGTTCTGCATCAGATTTTTTAAATGTTTAACTTCTGTTAATCATGAGCTTTATTTTTATTGCTGCATTCTCCTCTCATTCTCACCTGTATCAAGAGTCTCTGTTGACTTCTGGAAGCATAGATGATGTACTATCTTCTTTAGAGGCCAGAGGATGTGCCTCAGAGGAGATGCTCACAGAGGAAATGAAGTTAAAACCTAACAAGAAAAAAGGGCTTTAAAAGAGCAGAAACTATTAGGGATTGTCAGAAGTATGTAAATTAAAGAAAATTACATGCAAATAAGGTCTACATAGGGGAATTAAGAAGAGCACTTAGAGAATGGGTGCTAGCCTTTTCTGTGTTTGCTGACAGCAGTAGGAGTTGAAACCTCAAGACTGCTCACGTGGACATCCCCATCCCAGAGTTTTGCTGGACCAAGATCAAGTTCTGCAAAAGAGCATCTTCCTGTGCCCTCCTTCAAACAGACTTTCTTTTGAACATCAAAGACATTTTCATGGTGACATTTGCTCTGCTAAGGTTGACTCCCATCTTTTCATTTTCAGTGAGGAGCCACTTTCAAAAAAATAAGATATTTTTCACCAGGACAACGCCATTCCCTGCTCCAACTGCCCCACCTTAGTCCAGTGAGGAAGCATTACGAAGACATCACAATGCCTAGGTCACCCCTGCTTTTTCCGCTTTATTCCTTCAGACTCAGTCGCTCAAGTCCGAGTCACATTGATGGGGCATCATGTGAGGGACATGGTCATCTTCATCCATGCTGCTCCATCTATCTTGTTAAACAGAGACCTTCTCTCTCCAAGCCTTCCAGTGCAGCTTATTTTATGATTGGTAAGTTAATAGACGCAAAAATGAACAACAATTGGAAAAGCCAGTTTGTCTCAGCAGGAGGGAATACAGTTCCACAAAAGGACAAGCAAGCCACATGGACCAAAAGCTATACGGCTCTAACTACCAGGCAGCTAGGAAGTAGATCCAGTGTGGAGGGAGAGTAGCATGTTCTTGCTTCTCATCAGCAGGCAGAGCACAGCGCCCATGCAAACCATCCCTTGAAACATTTATGTGTGTAGTAGATAGGGAAAAGTAGCCTCGTAGGGTGGTTCTTAGCCTTTGAGGGGTAAATACAGATTATTAGCTAATCAACATAGGACTTGAGGATTGATACATGATCTAATCTGCAATGATATAAGTCAGCTGGGAAAGGCCATCAGCACCCGAAGCCTAAAGTGTATATACCCTTGCTGTATTTCACCTCCAGTGGAGTATGATAAATCATTTTGTATTTTTTAAGCAGAGCTGCAAGACAGCAATAACACTTTCATTTTAAGTGGTCACCACAGCACCAAGAAAATAGTTTATCAGTGTTTTACAAACCAGGTTCTATAACAGTATATGTATTAACAGTGTTAGCAATGCAATCATTCATTTTTCGTATTCTCTTTAAATGTAGTTAATAAAGCCCTACTTCTTCCCAGACCACAGCAGGCATAGTTTCATGATTTAGATTAAGTTTCTTGAAGATGATGGGAGAAGGCCAGTTGTTGAGGGTAATCTCCACTTCTAGAGCTTGCAGCGTAGCTGCTGAAGGGCATCAAAATGAAGACTTGGGTGGGACCATCAGACTGTAAATTTAGTGCACGAATAAGTTGATCTATCTGACTCGAAGAAAAAGAGTTTTGTGTGAGTGTGTGCCACTAGCATCAACCAAAAGGACTGCAGCTTTTTCTCACCTCATGCAGACCCTCAACTCCTGCTGCTCTACATCCCAGCATTTGGCTGGGAGTGAAAGTCAGGTGCAGGTCTGTGGGTTGGAAACCTCCCGTGTGGTAATCATCCTGGTTAAAATACAAACCCAGAAGAGGCTGTTGCACTAAGTGTGTTTACCAGTGTTGCTGGTGGTATACAATGGTTTGCGCCTTAAGTGCTCAGCAGCTTTTGGAGCACCATGTGGCCTGTAAGCCCACACTGGGTGGCCTGTGAAGCAGATGCTGTGTTGGAAACAGGAAAAATAACCAAAAAATATTTTTAAAAACCCAGTTAAAGTAACTATTCTTACATTGAGCCTTATCTAACACTTCTCCTGTCTTAAAAGGAAAAAAACAAAACAAAACAAAACAAACAAACCAAAAAGAGGGAGAAAATGAGAATGCGAACAGAGTTAAACCCAGGACATCAAACTAAACACAAACACAGATGGAATGAAGATTGGTTCAGACCATTTTTTAATCTCAAAGCAAAACTGAAACATTAGTTTGAACTTCTTCTTGGCACCAGATGGGAGTGGAACAAGGAGACAGATGACACTAAGTCTGACCTGAAGAAAAAACCAAAGTAATTCATCTCCCAGCATTCACACAGAGATCTTCAAACCACCTAAGCAAGCTACATGAGTGTAATCAACTGAATCTCCAAAGCATGTGAGTCACAGATACTAAAAATGATTAGGTGCTTTGCTAAGTTGGGTGATAATTCCTATGAATCTAAAAACAATTCCAATTAAAGAGACAAGTGTAAGAATACCTGAACATCTGACTCGGGAAGACTGGAGTTCTTTGAAGAAAGTTTAATTTGTGTATGAGTGTATTTGTTCTGCTTATTTTCAGCGTGAGTGGTCAAATATCTTTGCTCTTCTGTAACATTTATTTCCTTTTGTCAGAAAATTAAAGTTTTGACTGACAACTGAAAAGAATGGTTATTGTAGCAATTGTCAGCTTTAAAATTTTTTTGTCAAAAATAGCTATTTTCTGTGTGAAATGAAATCCTTTTATTAATCAAGTCTGCTCTTGAATTCTGTACAAGTGATTTCCTGGAAAGCATTTGCAATACCCTATAGCTCCCTCTCCCTCTGTTCACCCACCTATAAAAACATCCTAATAACAATATTTACCTCTTTCACTCAAGTTTTGTGAAGCTTCATTAAGGAATGTTTTCAAAGCACTTCGAGATTCTTAAATGAAGGCTGCCCAGACAGTATAAAATTCAATTACACTAAAAAGCGAAAAGATATGATTTAATCCTTAGCATCTGGGTGAAAAACAAATCTAGAAAAATAGTGGGAGACCAGAAACTAAAAAACACAATACAAGAGGTGGAGCTGCGAGCAGAGTTAATATGATAACTACTTTCATATAATTTAGTTCAAATAAATTAGTTATGGTTTGTCGAACAGAATCTGCTGCTAACCTTGTGGATAACAATGGAGAAGTGAGCCACAAACATGCCTAATGAGTAGCTTTTCTTAGCTAGAGGACTTGTGCCCAGCAAAATCCAGCACCTTGCAACAGATGACGGAGGGTTAAGGAGCAGGAACAGAAATTTGTATCCAGGCAACATCAGGTTGCATGTATTTGGAAAAAAATGTTCTTTGTTTCTTTAATGAAAAGTGTGTCAGTAAGGACATGTAATTTGAGGTATAATTGGCTGAAAGATATTAAAAACCTTCTCACCACTACGTAGAACATGACTTTTGGATGATCACCAAACAGTAACAGGCAAGAAGACAACAAAGTGTACCTGTGCCAAAGCGTTACCAAAGGGACTACTGCCCACTCAAAGTTTGAAGCCTTCTGCTTTCCTTTGTGTTTCTTTCCACAGCTTTCCCAGGGAAATAAGCGACTGCAACGCATAAACCATTCAATCCAAAGATTTATGCCATGCTCCTGTCACTAGTGTGACAGTCAGTGGGAGCAGCACCCTCATTCAATAATTTACTGTGACTCTGGCTTTTGGTCTTCTAACTGTAATCAAATCTGCCCTCACTGCGTGACACAGCAGTGCTCATCTTGTATCAGCACATCCTGCTGCTTCCCAACACCTGCAGGTTAACGTTTCAGTAGGGTCTAGGAAGGGTCAAGTATCTTTGTAATCGACTCAAAACCAGCGTAAAAGGAAAAAGCCTGCAAAATCTCCAAACTGTGTATTTTGGTTAATTCAATAGAAATTAGATTGATTGCCCTGGCTGCTCCTCATTAACTATCTGTATGAGCTGATGTCTGAGCTTACAGATCTGGTGTTAATAGTCCTGGAAGCTTGGTCCCAGGTAATGGGCAGTTCAACACAACAAACTTGTTAGCTACCTGCAATCTGTCCGGGTAGATACAGTGAACTTCACAGCACTGTGTAGTTTGCTATTCAGTCTAGGGCCTGATCCAACAAATGCTTGCACGTACAAAGAGGGCTGCTGCTGTCTTTAAGTTACTGAAGTGCGCAGGAGTTTGTATGACTGAAGGATGAACTCCTTGCCTTTCAGAGATTTCTGAAGGATGAACTCCTCATGGCTTATCTTTCTGTTTTCTGAAGGGTTTGAAAGGGCAGCAGAGGCAGCTTTCAATGTGCTGAAGATTTAGGCTTGTTTTAAGAATTATGTAGACAGAGGTATGCCAGCTTGCTAAACAGACTTAACAGGATGTCTTGGACATATACACAACTGCTTGTTGAGTGACGGAGTAGAGTACAATTCAGCCTCAGCGAATTTCTGTTGGTCTTATGCATCAGATGACAATCATTTCAGCCCTTAAATATGTTCAAATAAAATAAATGTTTTCCTGGATACTCTTATTTTCTGTTTCCCTGATTTTCCAGACCTTGTTGGTATTTCTTGCTTCTACAAAGTGGAGAGCAGAGAGCTTTTTAAATGTGTGTTGCTGATTCCCAAGGGACCTGGGTAACTTCTCCTCCCAATTGTGTTCGCTCTGAGCCCCACGCAGGACAGAGGAAGCAGAACATCACACAGAGCACAGGCTACAGCCTGGCAAAAGTGCTACAGGCAAACCCGTCTTGTGTTATGTGGTATGGTTCAAATCTTCAGCGAAGAGTTTTATTCCCATGCCTTGACTGAATATTTTATTTTATTTGAAGTTATTGGCTGGTTTTGCTCTTGTACCCCCGGCATTTATTTCTGAGGACTGTTAGGTACCAGGTGGAGTTTTGTGAAAAGGAGTACTTTAAGTAATCATTTTCTGGTGTCCTACCTTGCAAGCAAGAGCTTATGAGTACATAAATACTCATAAAGCTCAACATTTCTAATGTAGTCTAAACCCATCCTTAATCAAAATGCTTATATAGTAGCTTACAAGCTAATGAAATCTTCCTGTGAGCATGTGATACTTGTGTTTTTTTGGTTATTGTCCCATTTCTATCAGGTTATTTATATGAAAGAAGCCTGCACAACTGCTTTCATTCAGCCTTCAAACAGGAAGACTCAAGGGCATATTTATGATCATACCTATACACGACAAAACTATTGATTTCCTCTTTTTTAGGCAGCAAAATACAGTAATAAGAGCTTTTCCTCCTCACAGAGGAAAAGACAGAGATTAAGCAGACAATTCTTCCTCCCAGCCAATTGTCTAAATGCATTACTGCTTGTTTTAGGTTTTTTTTCTGCAAATCCCTGTGGACCACACAACAAAGCTGAAGATATCAGGCATAAAGCTGATAATGAGTTCTTAATTCAAGAACAATAATTAGCCATCTTACAAAAAAATCATAGTGGAATAAGGCTTGCAATTTCTCGAGTTTTCCACTCATGTCAATGAGTGTCTTTTACCGGTGTGAGGTGGTAACGAAGCTTCATTTCATGGATTTTCATGAGAAGTAGTTTCAATTCTTTGTCTAGACAGGCAGCTTGTAAGATACAGAGTTAAGATTTTTAACCAAAACAGAAATTACTATCAAAACCATTGCTAGGTACAGTATTTTTGAGAAGCTGTCCTTTCTAGTGACTTTACCATAAAGTTTGATGGGGACAGGCACAGGTACAACAACTCCTATATTACTTCTTTGAGATACCGTTTTGCAAGTGTGTTTATGGAGTTGTACTGCCCTAGCAGCAGCCTACTCAGATAAGACAGTTTCTTCCTTATTTTACCATGGTTTATGGAGAAGATGCTCTGTCATGACTTTTGGCAAACAACCAGGTTCCTCCTGATGCCCATGAGGCAGGACCACAGTCATCCCTTTCGTTCCTCAGCTGGGCGTCGCACAGCAAGATGGGGACAGCTGCCACGTCCAGCCCCTTTCCTCCCATGACAGGCCTGAAGGACTGTGGATTGTCAGGAACAGCAGAGGTTATCCTCTCAGGAAAGGCTGGCAAAAATGAAAGCAAGTGCTTCATCAACTTTTTCCATGGAAAACTTCGACTTTTCACAGGTCAATACCTGAAAATGCTCATTTGGAAAACCAGAGGCATCTACACTCAGCTCTCCACTGTCTACTGCAATGAGGCAGAGGATAACCTGCATAAAGTTTAAACATTACCCGTAGCAAATTCAGCCATGCAGGGGCAGCATCAAAGAGTAAATGAAGACGAGATAACCCATTGCAGTGATTCCTAAAATTTCCTCTGTCGGGACCAAAGCAAGCAGCTGAGACCCTGCAAAGCAGAAGCACTTGGACTGAACTATAACACCTGCAGAGTCAAGCCACCTCATGCAGAACTAGTCTAAATGCCTTTGTTCTCCAGGCACAGTTATCCCAAATATAACCATCTTTTGATTATTTACGGTAGGACTCATCTGAGTTTTGGAAAGGCTGCAAGGAAGCATCATGGGCATTACAGTTCAGGTGTTCCCATATTGCTGTCTCTCTCTGTGGGACAGACTCTACACCCCACCAAGCAACATGACCAGAGAATCCCATGGCAGCTGTTATTATGCAGGTCAAGGAGAAAAATGTCTCTTTTTCCACCCCTGCAAAGCTTTCTCTACCAAATATGTTGTATAGCACCAAAATACTAAAATGAATTCTAAATTCAATCTTCTGTAGGAAAATGGGGGACAATGTATTTCTTTTTAATTTTTAACCAATCAGAATGAGAAGAGCATTTTGCCCTTGAAGATCCCATTTTCTGGGGCAAACTCACCAGAAAGTAGCAATGATTAAACATTTGCAGTGTAGTTAGTAAGCACTCAGATGCAGTAAAATATATGTGAAATGCTTCCATAGTCTGATAGGGATCTATGTAAAACAGAATGAAAGTGCATAGCTTTTTATTATTCCATCCCTGGCTCTCACAATAACAACCACTTCTGTTCTCTAGAGTCTACCCTCAACTTTGCAGCCACTTTTTGAATGTTAACCTTGAACCTTTAATCATTTCACAATGTTCTTCAGTCCTTCCCAGCTGAAGGCTAGAAGGTAAAGACTCACTGACCCTTTTTGGATGCAGTTACAATTACATCTTTGCCTAATAAACTGATTCTCGACTTGTAGGTCATCTGCCCACCTTCAGACATCATGGTTTCTCCTAGGTCATCTGTCCATAAATCCAGATGAACCTATAAATCAATACTGCTTTTCATCCTAAATTTAGGCATGCAATTGTCCTAACAGTTTCCTTTTGTCTCAAGTCCCCGCTCCCATTTCAACAAGAATTTTGTCCTTGTTAAAGCAGTATGTATAAATGAGATCTTGCATTTTCTCATTGTTTATTTTATAATATGTGAGATTATTTGTTAGGAGATAAAGATTTGAAGACAGATACAGCATTTAATGTTAAGTTTGGATTTTTTTTTTGCACAGACAAACAGAGGCAATTAAACTTAACACTCAATATATATCTTGCTTTGAATAGCTATTAAAGCCTGAAATTAAATACTGCAGATGTAAAATAAAAATGGACTGTGGAAGCTGTATTTATTTTGTCTTGTACAGTACTGAAATGGTTAAGGATTTTTTCTGAAGAACTTTAGAGGCACAATGGAGAAGCACAGAAGCATAAATCCGAAGGTTAAATTTGTATTGGCTTTGCTCCTCCTTCCCATAGGAGCACAGATGGTAAAAACCTTAAAGCTACCCCTGCTATTATCATGGAATAAATGAATTATCAGCTTTCTCCCTCACAATGCTAACTAGAGAAGGCACCTTCCTACTCACATCATGAGTGAGATAATTTAAATGAAGAAATGCTGTTTGTTTGATCAGGATAAAAAAGAAAAAAATGGAGGGAAAAACAAGAGATCTTTATAAGACCTGGATCACCCTTTGGACTTGGAGCAATCACTTCCACACAGTTGCCTAAAGCTGCAAATCCAGCCAAGCCCACTGGATTTCTCAAATGATACAAAGCACTCTCTCCTCAGCTTCTGCTTCAAAGAGCCGCTGTTTGTTTGTTGTGGTGGCTGCAAGAGATGCTGATACCTTATAAGGGGCATTCCTAGAGGGAAGGCAAAGAAAAAAACATCAGCCTTGCATGTACCTTCCTGGGAAGAGAGCAAGGCAATGTGAGGGATAATGAAAACAAGGCAATGCAAAGCACTAAGAAATGTACTGGAGTAAAATATTCTCTCTGATACTATGATTAAAATTATCCATTAGAAAAGATGAACCCCACTCTGCTTGTGCCTCTGTAAGCCTTCATGCACAACATATGACCACTTTAGCATTAAGAATCTGATAGGCTTCAGAAAAGCATCTCTCTTCACAGAGAACAGAAGCAATTAAAGTAGATGAAACGGATTTCAGCTGCTGTTCTGATACTAAAACGTGGATGAAACACAATCAGGGTTTAGGCCTCTATGTCAGTATTTTTTCTCAAATTCGGTGTGAAAAAGGAGAAGAGAGAGATGAGAGCGCAGTGACATGGTTCTTAACTAAATAACATTACCAGCTGAACCCTAAGGGCAAAGTGAGTACCAATTCTTGTGCGTACTATCTACAGTTACTTAGCAGTTCTATCATCTCTTCTTAACTGTCTATATAGTGATTTTTTTCTTAAAAAAAATCTGGAGTTCCACTGTTGGGTTTGGGTTTTTTCCCTCTCAATGTCTAGAGGTTGTATTTTCAAGCTGTAGCTACATGACCAGCCAGCTAACCCCAGCTGAAATCCTCAGTAATAATCTTCTTCCGAGAGCTGCATCTTGAAGAGCAACTTGAAGAAACCCAGCTAAGCAGCAGGAGGTGGCAGTCAGAAAAACTTGCATATACTTTCGCTTCTGTACGTTCTGTGAAGACAACCATTCTCAGTGAACACCAAATTTAATATTAATAGCGACTAAAAGTAACAGTTCGCTTCTTTTCAAATGCTCTTGCTGTGCATGCCTGCAGATTATTGTGAGCATTTAGGTAGGGTTTTGCTCTCCTTTCTGGGTAGAGCTGTGCACTGATGTGTTCTAATGTATGAAATTAATTGGGTTGTGTTATGCAGGTAATCTATAGCTTGAAGTGTCAATGAAATAGGTAGAAACTTGAAGAAATGCAATTTTATTTTAAAGGCAGGTGCAATCTAAAAAAAGATTTGTTTTTCTTCAGTCAATTCATGTATAAGCCCCTTTTCCCTTTAATTGCCATGGTATATAATTTGGAAAATATTAGTCATTCTTCTTTCAAAAATACAAGTAGGGAAATTACATGGGCACTGAAGCATTCAGATGTAAGTGATATCATTAAAAAATAGCAGAAATACAGTAAGGAGAAAATTAACAGTTAGTTGTTCCCTTCAAAAAAGTTCAGCAAAATTATGAAATGCTTCCTCTGAGTTATGAATTTAGTCATTTGTGCTGCATTATTTGTACAGACGAAAGCAAGTTATTGCATGATTGAATAGCACAATTAGATTTTTATTGTTGAGATTTACCGAGCCATTATACAGCCGTGGTCTGCCGCACAGCAATTGTCCACACCAAATACTGGTATGAGAAAAAACCAGCAGGACTGAAGGGAGATCATCCACTAATGAACAACACAGATGAACTGATGAAGGGAAGCTAAGTGTCTTTAGTACAACAGAGAATACTTTTTCCATCAAACCCTCAGGTAGCAGGTGTATTTTTTAGCACTAGTGTTTTTCCTTTGAGTGCTTAGTACAGCTGGCACAAAGCCTTTATAGACAGCTGCTTATGCATGTCCACTGCCTGCTTTATTCAACACTGTGGTTTCCCTGGTTTTTGGAAACACCATGTCCCTCTGGTTCCTTTGAAGTTCCAGAAACTCAAAAGGAGCTTCTAGCAGAGACAGCAAGAAATCTCCTTTTTCCAAATTTTCTGTCCCCAGGTAAGTGCTTAAGTATTATTGAACTTCATGGACACCATGCAAAAAGTAAGATGGTACAGAAATAGTCTCAAAAATGTGACTTTTTTGGTTGTACCCCTTGTTCACTCCTCCCCTTTTTTTCACAACTGAGTTGGCAGAAAGCTCACAGCAATCCTCCCTGTACATCCTGCAGCCCCTAAAGCTAGAAACGCGATGAGGACAGCAGCTCTCCCCTCACATTTAGCTCCTCAGAAGCACGGCTGTTTCTACAGCTCTCTGAGAAACACAACCCCTTGGATGGCAAACTGCAGCTGCTACACTAACGTATATCAAGCACCACATCACTTAGCAGCTTTATTACACAGAGGGAGAGGAAAAAAACTTGCTGGAGAGAGGGCAAAAAATAGCTAGAGGGAGACAGTAGGAGCTTGGGGGTTACCATTTAACCCTGCGGGATAAAAACTCTTAACGGATAAAGAATAATTTTGCATTTCTACCAACAGTGGAATTTCAGCAATGGAGCCAAAATAGCAATGGGAGAGCAGTAGTACAGTGGGGACAGGGAGGTCTAACACATGAGGGCAGTAAGAGGGAAGGAATGCAGCTCATGGTGGTAGACTTCCCATGCATAGACAGGACAGTTCTCCGGTTTCCCACCTCCACATCTCACTGAACCTTGCTGTAAAGGCACATACAGGAAAAGATCAGCAACAAATGGCTGGGCACACAATTTGTATGTAAAGCAGGTAAATATTGAGCATCTCCCATACAAAAAAAAACAGAGCATGGAAGAAGGAAACATCCTTGACCAAGAAAACAAAGACAACCTGAAGTGTACTTAAGTGAGCAGAAATTATTCAGCTGTTATCTGCATCAGCACAGGGGAAGGCATGAGTCTTTTTGAATGGGAACAGCGTAACAAGGCATAAGGTATGGGGCACAGCAACAGCAGTGCAGTGGGTGATCCGGTCTGGAGTAAAGCTGTATTGCAAATTATGCACACAGCAGATATTTCATAGAATCAGAATATCCTGAGTTGGAAGAGACCCATGAGGATCATTGAGTCCCACTGTTGACCCAACAGGGGGCAATCTAAAAGTTAAACCATTTATATGTTGTCCAAATACTTGCTGGGCTGCTTCCCTGGGAGCTTGTTCCAGTGCTTCACCACCCTCTCAGTGAAGAATTTTTTCCTAATATCCAATCTGAACTTTCTCCAATGCTGCCTTAAGCCGGTCCCTCATGTTCGGTCACTGGACACCAGGGAAAAGAAATCGGTACCTTCCTCTCCGCGCCTGCTTACAAGGAAGTTGTAGACAACAGTGGGGTGAACCCTCAGTCTCCTCTAAGCTGAACAAACCTAGCATGTTCAGCTGTTCCTCATAAATCATGCTCTCTAGTCCTTTCACCGCCTTTGTTGCCATCCTTTGGACACATTTTTTATATTTTTATATTGTTCTTATGTTGGGGAGCCCAAGATAGCATGCAGTACTCAAGGTGAGGCCTCACCAGTGCTGGGACAATCACTTCTTTTAACTAGCTAGCTTAAGGCACTCCGAGATATGTCTGGCCCTCTTGGCTGCAAGGACACGCTGCTGACTCCTATTGAGCTTACCATCAACCAACACCCCAGACCTATTTCTGCAAGGCTGCACTCCAGACTCTTGTCCCCAAGTCTCCCAATCTATATGTGCATCCATGATTATACTGTTCCAGGTGCAGAATCCAATGTTTGTTCTTGTTAAAATTCATATTGTTAGATTTGTCCATCTTAGATCCATGCCATCATCCATTCATGGAGCCCTTCTCCCATCAGCCACACCTGCAAGTGACTGTCTATGATGACTAAGATTGACTTCAAGCTCAATTCTGCACTCATCATTCAGATATTTCAATAGCAAACATTGTTACTCTCCAGCGTCTGATGACGTCTTTTTCTCAAAATAGTAAAAAATTGAATTCCCTCTGACCATGACTAATCAGCATGTGAACCACTGTATCTTACCCTTCATTCTCACAGTCCTGAGAATGGACTTGCATGGGAGAGGAGTTTTGAGTCAATACAATCAGATAGTCAAAGGGGGTAGGGGGTGGGGAGGAAAAGCAGTTTCCACGTGAGGACCATTGAACTTCATACAGAAGCAGGCCATTATGTTGAGCCAGGGGAAGAGAAGGTTAATCCCCAAAATAGAGATGATCTATCCTGAGCAAGACAGAGTATATGGAGGGTGACAAATATTTCTTTCATTTTCTCTTGGATATTAAAAATAAAAATGTAATAACCAGAATAATAGCTTGTGGACAAAATTGCAGCTAAATGCATTTAGAACAGCTGCTCTGAAACAATCTGTCCAGAAATAAAAGGTTTGCATTACAGTTGGTCAAGTAACAGGACAAAGAAGTATTCAAAGCATAGCAAATCTCATGGAACACGTGAAATTATCTTTCCCTGAAAGACAGAGAGGGCTCAGTCCTGTAACATTTACTCAAGATTATATTTGTCAAACACTATTTGTCTGGTCCTTTGTTTCATTATGATGTCTTGTCCTGTCTCATTTTACAGTTTCTGTTTAATTATCTTTCTGTGATAAAAGCCCAAAAAGGCATTTGATGCTGAAAAAGCATCTGACATTTCCTCTGCATTTCATGCAGATGTTCCTCACCTGCCTCTCCTACTGGGTTTGCACCACTGTGGGTCCCTAACTGACACCATTTACCCTTCAGCATCCACTCGAATACACTCTGGCATCCATGGGTTTAATGACAGCTATTATGTAAGAAATTGTTTTAATTAGTTGTTTATCTAAAAGATGGAAAGATATGATCTAATAGCATGAAGAATAAACTGGGAATGTTGATTTCTCAACCAAATACTAATATCAAATTCCTCTCAAGTCTCCAGCCAGTTATTTCGGCGCTTTGCTTCAAGTTTCCCATTTGTAAAGCAGAAATGATATTTCTTTACCTCATGGAGGTGTTGTGAACTGCATTCCCACTTCACTTCACCATGCTCACTCATCCCTCCAGATTGATAGCTACAGTTTTTAAAAGATAATGCTCTTATTTAAGGAGGAAAGGGATTTCAGATTACTGGAAGTGATGGTGCTCTAAGTTTGAAAGCATGCTCTCCTTTCAGCTCCTAGCAGCTCTGATTTACCCTGACAACTTGTAGGCTTTACCTACAACAAAAAAAGGGGATGCAGAAACCATGAGAAATTATTTCCCTGATGGATCTTGGGGCAAATTTTGAACCTGACCAGTGAATTTCACACCCGTCGGTATCCTGAGCACAATAAATGGAAAGTATGTCCATATTCCTTCTGATTGCCAATCACCAGTTTGCTCCTGAAAAGCCAGGGAAAGTAGATGGAGGTTTGAGCAACCCCATTAGAAGGCTCAGTGTGTGCACACACATGCCAAGGCACCACAGAACCTCTCAAGTAACAAAGACTGCACTTAAATGCTTCAACTTGCCATTGCCTTAATGAATGAAAGCCTCTCTATTTTTCAGGCTGTAGTACTGTATGTCTCAAAAGAAACTGTTAATCCTTCTGTTCTACTTTTACTCATTGGCCATAGTCTCTCTCACCTGAAGTGGTATGAGGTCCAAACAGAAGGACTCTGGGCTCATACACTTTGGGCTGAGCAATTCATTGCATCAAGGAGAACTGGGCTTCCAGCTTCTCCTCCCGTCACAGGAAGTTATTTCACCTCCACCCTAGTCAAAGGCCTGCTCCAATAAATCATCAGTAGATACTTGTCATTAGGGATTTATTACTAGGATTCTTCTTTGATATATACATTGAAGAATCACTTTGCCCCCACCTCCTCCAATCAATTTGATATACAGTTTTGGTTAGGAGGCTGTGAGCCTTGCTGGCTTGGTGCATGAGATATAAGGTCGCTGCAGTTATTCACCTGTTGGTTAAGCATGTTACTTTACTGATTTTTCCTCCCTCTTCTCCCTAACTTGTATCTCAGAGAAGATAAGCACCTGAAAGTGCTTAATAATGGTCATCCATATATTGGACTTCTTTTCTACCTGGTATCAAATGCATTGACTTCCCCTTTGTCTCAGTCTAATTCCTTGATCTTAGTTTCTAGAGAAATTTGGGTATGCTAATTATAATCACCTTCCTCATGATGGAGACCTTGTTGTGACATGCTGAAATGCTGGCTTTCAAACAGAAGAGGGAAATTGTGCCCAGGCAGACAAAGAGTTCCTCTTTGAAAGCACATGGTGTGGGTTTTCTACGGATGAAGGGCAGCACTAGCTGGAGATGTTTGTCAGGAAAAATTCAACCCTGTATGGCTGTCAGCAGGGAGACCCCCTTCCACATATTTCCCTGCTCCAGGCATCACAAACTCACCTGGACAAACCCAGAGCTACTGCAGCTAACAGGTTACTTGCAAATAGCAGCTGAGTTAGGAAAAAGTGAAGCCCTGCTAAAATCCTTCTACCTTCTGCAGCTCAGGTGCAGTCCCACAGGGCAAAAAGAGGATGAAATGTTAGCCAGAGGCAGATGGGACATACAGGAGAATGGGATGTACTGCAGGTGGATCCCTGCAGGATACTGCAGACACTGGGGGGCTCAGGGTGAACCTGCTCGGCTACATGACGCTGGGCCAGATGCACTCGGTTGGCTCCAATACAGGCAAAAGTCCATAGCATATGCTTGCAAAAGCCACATAGGCATGCTGTAACATCACCCACAGATGTCCATGCATCTGTGACGTGTCTATGCAGCGTAATTCGGGGCTATGAATTCACCTAGGGTAGCTGTGGAAAAAACTGCCTGCTCAGTTGGCAGGAAGGACTTGATTAAAGACATACATGAACACCACTGTATTACCTCTGGCACCTGCACAAGCTCATTTAAATCTCACCTGGGTGTGCACGGGCTGGCATTGTGTTTTGCAAAGACATGCTTTGCGTTACTTTTAAAAAAACAGAGAAGGAATCTAGTTCCTTGTGGCAGCAGTCAGTGCCTGCAGTCCATAAAAACACCATTTCCCTAACAAAATCTCCCACCCAAATAACAACAACTTGCTATTTCAATAGGAAATTATATGGGAGTCCTGAGCAAAATTGCTTTCTGCATTATAAAACCCTGAGTATACCACTGCTAGCATCCACTGTTGAAAGGGCCCCACAGAAAAACATTATACCCAAATTTATTATTAAAATTTATGTCATACTATATACATAGGAAGGCAAGCTTAATACTGACATTTCACAACCTTTTTATGCATTAATTTGTAACCTTCGTGTCATTCTTTTAAATACAGTTATTTGTAATGTCATTAAAAATGGCAAATGTCTTGCTTGACATGAGAACTATCCTCTTAGCTGAGAAACATGTATTTTCTTTCCTGGAATTACTGTTTCTAGGAACTGTCAATGAGAGGCAAGTAGTAAACAGCTTTTTAGGATTCCTGTGATTAGTGCTGAACCAGTGAACCCAGGTGTCTTGCAACTCTCGCCTCTCTCCCAAGGTATGAACCTATCTAGGTGGCACATGCAGGGGACACGTGGAGAGCTTGGGGCAAGCTGAGGACACCAGTCAGGCACCACAGGGAAGGTGGGAAGGAGATGTCCGCGGTCCCAGGCACCCACTCCTGCCCTGCAGTACTTCACTGAGAGTTTGAGGTGTCATTACCTACTGCACAGTAAGAGCAAAGACACAGATATATTCTTAATTTGCTGCAGCTCTGTTATGGCACATAGCCGGGGGCAGAGTAAGCCATGCGATGCCTCAGGCGCTGCTGCTGAGCTCTGGAGCTGGCTCGTGCCCCACTGCAGAGCGTAATACAAGGGCTGCCTGAGAAGTCTGTCATGGGCGAACTTGATCAAGCCAAAGCACCTCACTGCCAACAACACTGCAGTCACTCCCTAGCAAAAAGTGAAGCCATAGATTCTGGTTCAAATAGGAGATGTGTACCAGAAGAACTTTTGCCCCCATCTGTCTTAATTATATTGAATTACATTTTGAAGAAAGGAAATGGTGTTCCCTGCTCCCCTTCATACTAAGTCACCTCTTCACATCCAACCCCATGCTGTAAGTAATTTGCAGACATTCCTCTGTGTTTATTAGAGGAATTACACCTTCTGAATAGATACATGTAAATTCATTTTGGACAAATAAAAGAAAAGCCCTCTCTGTGCAATCCTGCTCTTGTTTTGTTTGACTAAGGAATGGCATTTTGCAATAAACTGTTGGTTGTGTTTTTCTCTATGCACATGCAGCTCTTCCCAAAGTGTGACCTTAGCAGTGAATAGAGTGACTCCAACACAGCTGGCTGCTCTCCAGCATTTCCAGGCTGTAGAAAAAATACCTTTATGAAATAAAGAGACATGCTGTTCCTTCCTGCCCAAGGTCTGCTAGGTAGCAAAGGTTCACTGGCAAAGGGCTGTTTGGATAGACGTGGTGACTGAGAGTAAAACTGTTGATTAGAAATGACTGGCTACTAAAAAAGTGCTACTTATTTCTACCTACAGGCACTTGACAATAACTTCCCGTTGGTAGGCTCCCTGAAAGAAATCTGGGCAAGGGGTTGTCTCTGAACCACTTAATGATTAAACTAAGACTGAGCAAAGGAGGAAGAACTTGAGAAAAACCTATTTATAACAAATTTAACCTTGACATAGCTCAGCTTATAGCTAGGTTCAATTTGCCTTGGTATTTTTAGAAAAGATATAAAAGGAATATGATCATACATCAGATTGAGAGGGGAAGAAATTAAGTTATCCTAAAAGGTGAAGTTGTGTTTGGAATATTTTTTCCCTCTTCCACCTCTACCCCCTTAAACTTAAGCCTAGTTTCTACTTCATACGACAACTTCACAGCCCTCTGTGTCCTGAGACCTGGAGGATGCAAAGATACAATTGGATTTGAAAGATAGGGCTGTTGAATCCAGCTGAGAAGGAAACTGCAGTCACCACCCCTACCAACCATCAAGGCACCATCATGATACAGTGTCTGGAACAACCTGCCCCTGGTGCTCAAGGCAGCCTGCCCAATGCAGCACATATTTTACCAGCTCAGGGAGCCCTCTGAGGAACCAGGTAAGCAGCAGACCTTCCCTCCTCGTGGACAGATATAGAGCTTATAAATAAAGTTTCATGACACCTATTAAAAATCTCCCAAGCTGGAGGCAGACTGTCCCTAGAGTATCCGTGGATATCCTCTCAGTTCGGTGCTTCAGTCTACATCAGGCAGCCAAGCGGGGCTCAAAGGAAAAAAAGGCCACAGCAGGCCAGTTCAATGATCCCCACCTCTGCTTGAGAGTAGCCAGTCAACACCAGAGTTCAGTTACCTCCTCTGGCTCAGTTGCACTGAAAAGGCACAACCACAGCTCAGGAGCTCCACTACCAGTTGGAGGACCTCTCTCCTGCCGTGGAGGTGGCTGAAGACTGCTCTGTATTACCTATACCCTCTTTTTCATCCACACTTTGCAAAACACATCACAATTCAAGAAGGTACTCCTCAGCTCTAGACTTTAAGTGGTTTATCTGGGTTTTTTTTTAATGTAGAATTCCCCTTAAAACCCATATCAAACTGACACAAACCTTCAAAAATTTGGATTCTTGCAACCCTGCATTCCTGAGTTTCTAGAATAAATAAAGGACAAAAAGGGAGGAGGGGGGCAAGAGAAAAGCATTAAGTATGGAGGAAAAGGGAAATGGAAACAGATGAGCAACTTAAAAACAAATGGCCCCAAACCCAGTTTTCCACACAAGCTGTGACACAATCCTTAGCCTGGAGATATTGTGGGTATACCACCTACCTGCATGACCAATGTGTCCTAGCAGTGTGCAGCGCTTTCCCAGCCTGCAAACACTTGCATGCTCACACACCAGTTACATTTTATGGCCTGGAAACAATAGTAATGATGATAAGAAAAATGCCTATAATATGGCAAATTAATATTGCTAGCAAGCTGTTTGATATTACCTTTTCCAACAATGTTGTAGAGATAGGACAGAACCCTAGCAAATTACATGCAGAGTATAAAAATAATAAATTAAATTACACGTGAACTGCAACTCAATATTTTGCATGAAAAATCAATTTTCTCTCTCAGCTCTGTTATACAGCCAGCAAAAGAAAGAACCCAGCGTATAATCTCCCCAGACTCCAAAACTCCCAAGTGAAGACCTTCTTGTTATTATTCTAAGCCATTAAAGCTTCTTCTTTTCATACTGCATTTTGGTTTGGGTTTTTCCTTTCACTCTCCACTGACTCCATGATGCAGTAACTTTATATGTGGAACTGACAGCACTGCCTAATTTTATATCGGTCGATATTTGATAGTGCGAGGCCTACTTTGTTCGCTTATAACTTTGCCAAACTTGATGTGTTTTGGGTGAATTTAACCATTCTGGTTATCAAGCCGAGATAGGCTGCAGGGTGTTTGCATTTGTTTAATTTCATTTCAGTCTAAGAGAATCCACTCTTCCTGTAAACAGAATGATGGGGATAGACATAGCCATACCCTGGCAAAATAAACACAAAAATTTAATGTTCCTTTTCTTGAGAAACACATCCTTCCTTGTGATTTGTATCCTGAAATTCATGGGAGACAGCCTGCTCAATGAAGGAAAAGCCTTTTGTGGGGAACATGAAAATTTGGGTAAATTTGGCCAAGATGCAAGACAATGAAAATAATTAGTTTGTACATGCACAGAAGACTCTTCTTCAGCTTTACAGCTTATTTCTTTATTTTATTTTTACTGAGCTTAATGCAGGGGAGATTAAGAAGGACTGTAAGTTTAAGCAAAGTTGTTTGGAAGTGGCAGCCTGGAGCATACTTATCAGCTGGAAGGCCAGGTAGGAGAGGACACTGGCTGAGAAACCAGGAGATGGCCACTTGGGCTCAGAAAATCACTGTGGCTGGATTGAGACACACAGAAAATAAGACTAATACAGGCTGAGAAATGAAAATTAGGTGGAGATGGCTAAGAGGCAAGGACTGTTCCCAGAGATAGTAACAAGAAAGCAAAAAGTTCATGATGCTGTCTTCTAGGATGGGATGGGACAGAAGAGAGCACTGCCCCACCACCACCACCTTGAGAACCAGCCAAGAAAAGTGGATCAAGAAGTTTCATTATCCTTGTCAGTGATCAAACTGAGTGTCAACACAATGCCAAGTAACGGGATTTTCATTTTGTTTTAATTTGCTACTAAAGAATCTTAGGCAATTTCATAAATGCATTAAAAGGGCATTATTAAGGTTGAAAAATCTACTACTAAGAAGTCAGAAAAAATGCCCTTGAGAATATAACAGTGACACAGAATTATACTGCCTTTGTTTTGCCTTTTATTATGTCTTTACTTGACTTTATAACCCTAGCAATGCTTTTTAACACAGCCTGTGTATTTGTTTGTGTGTCTGCATGCAAACATCTAGAGATATTTGTCAGTGCAGATTTTATGTGGGTGGACTCAGAAATATCACCCTCCTGCCAGCAGAGACGGCAAATAGGCCCTGCCCAAAGTTCTACCATTGGGCTCTAGATGGTTGGAGATAAAAAAAAAGTAAATGAAAGCACACCAGCTAAAACATCTCCCACACAACTGGCCCCTTTAGAGTTCCTACTGAAATCTAATTAAGACTTTGCATGAGCATCGTTCCGTAGCTCTTTCCCTAAGATTCATTTCAATTAGTTCTGGATCTGGTCATCAGCAATTCTTTTACTCAGTCAGGTGGCATTTTTATTACCAATGCATATTTCACTGATAGAGACTATCAGAAAGCCACTGAACAGCCACTGAGCAGGCTGTGAGGGGAAAAGGGGCCAAGCTGTAAATCAGAACTTACTCAGAGACTTTTCTCTAGGATCTTTCAGATTCCTGACGAAACTTTCATCTCATCACTGAGACTGTAGCGGTCTCCATTTTTCTCTTGCAAATCAGGAGTAAGTTTACCAGTATGGTCTTGACAGGTTTTATTTTCATGGGAGCTAATAAATGATGGCTCCAGGTGAAGGCCAGCTGTAGGTGTCTGTTAATGCCACTAGTTTTGGAAAGTTGCCTTTTCGGGGTCACATAAACATGAGCTTAGTTGAAATATGTGTATCTGTCATTGTGAAGTTGATGGGATGTCAGCCCGGTTCCTAGAAGTGTGGTGTACCACACATATGGTACAGTATTTGGGGGAATAGATGTTACTTATTTCCTTACCTTGATAAAACTGGTGAGTCACAAATACTTCTACTTGTTCCCATGAAGAAAGAGAAGCCGTGAAAGCACAGCTGTCATATTCATGCCAGAAAATGCCCTGCTATGTGAGGTGAAAAAGAAAGTGTGTCATAGAAATGGCAGGGAAGCCCTAAGAACCTGTAGGGTGAGAGACCGTCAGCATTGTCCTACCAACGCTTGCAAGTAGGTCCATCCCCTGCCTTAGATGGGACCTCTGCATCTGGCAATGAAGCAGTAGGGTTAACTGCCGAGCCCCCTGTGTCCTGCTTCTTTCTTGCTGGACCACTTGAGTCTGCATTGTCACCCTTTGGATTGATTCCAGCAGGGAGCCTCTGTGGGCATGAAAGCTGACTTGGCATCCCTGGATTTTGTAGGCACCTGCCCTAAATCCTCTACTGCGGGGAGGATTTTGGTGGAGGACTGACTCTGTGCCTGGCAGATAATGGAGAAGGCACATACGTGTGGTCATCTACCCCTTCTCCTCCAGCTGGATTTTATGGAAGAAGTGAGGTGCACATCCATCAGAGCTTAGCAGCTGCACAATCTGGAGGAAAAGGATGCTTTGGAGGATGCCTTTATCCTCTGCATGCAGCAAGGAGGAGCTGCCCCACAGCAGCAAGGTAACACCACATCGGAGGCCTGCACTGCCATCTAGCCCACATATGCCGCCGTGGAGCACTACAGATTTGGCTAGGAGGATATTAATGATCCAGACCTGCAGTTTTCAACCTGTAGTGGAAATATCCCTACAGAGTAAGAAAAGTTTCTAATGAGTGTATAACAGGTCACACAGGGAGCCAAGCCTGTTGTCAATACACTTAAATCTGCTTGTTAAAAGGCTGCACCACCACTGGAAAATAGGGGACTGCAATTGGGAAGTGTTGAAAACTCACCAATTCAGACTTATCAAGGAGTAGGTTGGCTTCTAGAGCAAACACACACACCGCACCACCCCCAAAAAGCATTGTAGAAGAGGACAGTGATGCATTCACCATGAGCGAAAGTATTGGTCAGGACAGGTAAAGTCAGATGAGCCACTTCTAGTGTCTGTGTCAGGCCAGAATATAAAGACCTATTTTTCCTAGCACCTTCAAGCATCATGATGTCCTGGTGTTCCTTCCTCTTTAGTGATACAGCTGTGGTCTCCTCTCTTTCTGGACACATTTCATACAAGCCACAAGGACAATTTGATCCCTCAGGAAACTTGTATTCAACAAGTACAATTTTCTGGCCCCATCAGTATTAGCGTGCACTTTGCAAAGTTATGTTCATCATCCAGGGTTGCTGTAAGAGGCACTCGCCCTTCAGACTTTGTAAGAAATCCAAGTTGCTAACCCCCTTCAGAAGGCACTGGGGCGGTACTGAACACGGTGTGGTAAAAGCATCATTACCTATTTGCAAAGGCAATGGTTGCAGCCTCTGCCACCAAACTAAAGGCCACCAGCAGCAGCATCAATTTCTGGGCTGTGCCACCTCCTATCAGGCAGCTGTGCGCCTGTACCAGGGGCAAGATGAGTAGGGATGTCAGAGTAGGAGCTGCACATCCAGATAAGGAGCTTATGCTGCCCTGCTAGGAAGGTAAGAGGGAGATGATGAACTTAATGGAGATGTTTTTTATTGCCCAGTTCAAAAGCAGGCTGTGCTTTACCTAGTTCTGTCAAACCCCCTTCAGCACAGCCCTAGCCTGTTCTTAACTAGGAATTAAGACAAGAGTATCGAACAGCCTAGACAGTGATTCACATCTAGCCTTTCTATTTATGCGAAAATTAAAGAACTAATCACACTTTTCCAAAATTCAGTGTCCCCCAGTTTATGTAATGGGGCAGAAATGCCAGCACAAGAAATTTCCAAACAAAGGCATTTTGGGGCCAAGATCACTTGGACATTTCCTCCCACCCTCACAGTTTATACTGATTTAGGTTTTGTTACATTTTGGGGGATTAATTCAGTTAAAGTGCAAGAAGAGGTGTGAACTATTTTGCAGTGCTATGTTGAAGTCTTTGCTTTGAAGGGGCCAAAGTGACCACTTGTGAAATATTGAGGGGCAAGTGTAAGCAGATAACTTCTCCTCAGCACTAAGTAGCTCTTTCCACGTAAGAAAGAAAAATAATTTTTACTTCTTAAATTAACCAGCTAAGGCTTAATGAACGCTCACTAGCCAGAATGAACTTAAGCCCTAACGGAGGAAGATAATCACAAAACAGAAAGGCTCTGCCTCCATGGCAATATGAGCCCAGCAGCAAGGAAACCTCTCGCCAAAGCATCCTGTGGGCTGGAGGCAATTCTTGCAGCTCTGGAGAGTTAGAAGCTCCCCAAGTGTGCCCTAAAACAGGTTATACTCAAATAGCTCACAGTCCACCTCAGTGGGAATAAGAGTTTACTTGAGTTCACAGTTCAAGTTATAAAACTTCATACTTCCAGCCAAAATGTTCCACTGAATAATGCCTGGGGCCCTACCACTTGGCATGCCTCAGGTGTATGCTCCAGTGAAATCAATATCTGGATATAAGGGAATGGGAGAAAGATGAAATCTTTTCATAATGTTGTTTTAAGTTGTCAATACCTATTTCCTTATTTTAAATTTATTTGATCTCCAAACAGACAAGGTGCAAAGTTTAAAAAAAAAAAAAAAAAGAATTTACCAATGGCCCATCAAAAAAAACCACTATGTGATAAGACCTCCATGAATTTTTCTTTTCTCTGTCTTGCTGAAGCCCTGGTCAGACACATCACTTTGTCTTTTTATACTGTTGCCAGTTGTGAGAATAAATAATGGTGTTTGAGAAGCATCTTCCTTGTCACTGATGGAGACAAAGTTTTGGTGTGTAAGTTTACAAATCTTGGGTGGATTTCACAAGACAATTAACAGTTGTTTGCCACATCATTTTTCGTAGGATTAAAGTTTCCTTAAATGTAGCCTATGTATGAGGAATCGGTTCCTGAAAGTCGCCAACAGTAGGACGCTTCCTCACCCAAAGCAGAGTCTGTTGACACACCGAATAAGTAAGAGCTGTGGCGATGCAAAAATCATTTTATCTTGTCCTATATAAACTCTTCCACAAAATGTAAATTTTATGTTTCCATGCTTGACTCCCTTTCTTTGGACTTTTTCTTCTCACGGCCAAAACCAAATACATTCCAAATTTTCCTGAGGGAAGAAAACTTATTCTCTCTTTCAAGTCACAGCAAAAATATAGCTGACCCAGTTACCACTGTATGCGTTAGAGCTGCTCAGTCAGAAATTAGCTGGGGAAAGCAGGATGAATAAATGACATAGTAGATCAAATACATAATTAAAGGGTACTAAATACAGCTGGCCATAATTTTTCAAAGGAAGAGGATTTTATATAGTCTTCTGTAAATCAACATCTTTGAATGTCTGTCACATTGTCAAACTTATTTTTTTAATGTCTCACATTTTGAATATAGCTATTTCTACCAAAATAGCTAGGAACTATTGAAAAAAAATAATGGAAGCTGGTTTTCACAATAAATTAGTTTTTCATTGTCTTTGTAGAACGTAACTCTCCTCCCCTGAACTTGCAATTTTATCAAAAATGGAAAATTTTAATATTGGTCTGAAAATTTGCTACCTAGAGGTATTTGGGTTGTTTTTCCCTCCCAAAAACATCTGTAAATTAACAACTATCTTGTTATTAATTGATTAGATCAGTTAAGAACAGATTATTCATAGAATCATCATAGAACGGTTTGAGTTGGAAGGGACTTTAAGGATCACCCAGCTCCAACCTCCAGCCATAAGCAGGTACAACTTGCAATAGACCAGGTTGCCCAAAGCCTTATTATTATTGATCAGAACATTTAAAATTTTGAGGTGATCAACAGTACTTTAATTTCCTCAAAACTCTAAACTCTTCTGATTGTTTTTCAATGACTATTTTCATAAAGATGTGGAAAAAAAGCTCTCCATTCCTCCATCCACCAAGTATAAGGACAACATTTTGAACTCTGCAAAATGAAACAACTTTAAAATTTAAAAGATATCAGCCTTCTTCTCATGAAGAAAATACATAGAACCTATTTTTCCAGGGAACCAAGCATTTGTTACTTTCTTCTGTCAGTTTAAATCAGTTTAGAGTAACTACACCTGCACTTACATTGTTGCCTATTGTATTATTTTTCTTTGATCACATAGCAGCTCTTCCCTTTCAAACGCTTAACTGCTCCCAATAATAATCAGGAAAAGCAATGTCAGAACTTTCTCACAGCACCTCTCTCCTCATTTTTCTTCCTTCTCTGACCTTCTTCTAAGCCTCCTCCCACTAGAAAGAGAAGAGGGGCGTGAAAGGCAGTAATTAATTTATCTATCACACATATTGGTGGAAAGGGTGGCCCCTGAACTGTTTCTTTTCTAGGAGTAAGTGCCTCATCAATCTCAAGCAGACCAACCTGCATATGCAACTAAAGCCAAACAGAGTAATAATGGCTGCGATTTGAGGGCACGCTGTACAACGTCCCAGGAACACGCAGCCAGGGCTCACTTGCCATGAGCCTACATGTCTCTTCACATCCTGTAGGCAATCTCACATGACAGAAACCATTTTTGTAGTAAGCCAGAGATGTCTTTTGGCCACTTGCCATAATAATCACCTTGTTGAAGAAAGATGACACCCATGAGGGCAGGAATGAGGGAAGCAAAGACAGGGTGCTGGCAAGCATTTTCCACAAAAGTTTTCAAGTGGGAAATGGGGTGTGGAAGGTCACCTCTGTCTGAAAGCAATTTACTCCCAGAAAGAGGCTTGTGGACTCTTCAGCTGATGCTGGGGGATCCTTAGATTAATTATTATTCCAGGCTACAACTTCATGTAAACACGGCTCAATCCCTACCTTCTACAGATCAAACTTGTTCATATGCCACTCTAACAAGAGGGCAACAGTAAGATGTGCCAAGATGAAAGGAGAAAAATGAGCATTTTGTAGCATTTACTATGTTTTTAATCTTTCCCTGGGCATAAAATTCAAGCTTGGGAGTTTTCCTTGCCCTCCTTTACCTCTGGTTGCTATTTGGTTTTCCTTTTCTGTGTTTAGATCTCTCCAAGTTGTTTTGCAACTTGATTACAACATGAACAGAGTAAATTATTTTTACTTATTCTTTCATTTAAGAAATGAAAGATCATATTGACTGAACTGCTGGTTACAATTAAGTTGGTTTAGTCAGAACAAATTTCTAATAGAATTTCTTTTAAACAGTTCAGACCTGTTATAATCATGAAAGCGTGAAGTTACTCACAAATGTTTTATGTTGTTTTGACTAAAATGTCTCCTCTTAACCTGGAGGATAATTAGTGCCACTTTGGCATTAATGTTGCTTTGATTTCTTTCACTCCAAACTATTTAATGTTTGCTGGCACTTTGAGAACGAAAAAAGTTATTTGCAGAGCTCTAGCCTTTGTAGCATATGTGTGTGCCTACATGTCTGTGTTATTCCACAAACGTTCATCTATTCTGGGAAACTGATCTTG
Organism: Phaenicophaeus curvirostris; assembly: GCF_032191515.1. NCBI lineage: Eukaryota > Metazoa > Chordata > Aves > Cuculiformes > Cuculidae > Phaenicophaeus > Phaenicophaeus curvirostris. The sequence continues at coordinate 82,032,780 of NC_091392.1, read as the reverse complement.
GACTGAACCACAGAAATGAAAACCGCTGGGTTTATGGCAACTGGAACAATTACATTCTTGCAAAGTTTCAGATTCATTTGGATGGAAAAGTCTTTTCTCTATCATTACGTATTATTACAATGTAAGAAAAGAGTTGGCCTGTTCCACCCCAGAGTGGATGGCATTTAGATCTAAGTCTCATTAATAACTTCACCCAGTAGGACGGAAGATATTAAACATTGAATTATCTTTATTTATTTTATGGCCTTCCACCATAGCTCTATTTCACTATGAAGTTGGAAAAAAAAGGTAAGTAAATCTTACATCATGCACTTCCTAATAAAAAAGGCAGTCCTCCAACAGGGCCAAATTGAACAGGTTATCACAGAAGCACACACTTAAAAACTGTCAAGGAAACGAGCAGTAAGGAGTACATGCCAGAAGAATGGGGCAGTTTGTGCTTTGTAGGCACCAAAAGCAGCACACTTCTCGCCAGGCTACAGAAGTTAACTGTGAACCCTTTGCCTGATGTGGTGGATCCTTTAAGGGCAGTGGAGAGAAACAGATATTCATGATGCAAAATTTGTTTTAGACACCTACCTTACACAAGTCATTGTACTTCAGTAACGCTACTGTCTTGCTGCTGACTACATAGATCAGGATTCCCAACCATACATCTAGACTGTAGAAAATTTAGGTGTCTAAACGTGGACAGAGCCCATCCAGATGGCTGCATACAACAGCAGAAAGGTTCCAATTCAAACAATCAGATTTAAACTGGAATCAAGTATTTAAACATTACAATTTATCTTCCCATGTCTGAATATAAGCTACAGATTTTACTGTTGAGATTTCTGGCTTCTAGTCAAACTATACGCCATCCACCTTACTGTGCTCTATGTTGAGAATTAACATAAAAAATAAGCAAAAGTGGGACTTACAGTCTGAGATAAATTGGAACAAAATTATATAAGTGCGATATTCAAAATAAACTTTTTCAAAAGACTTGAAAAATTCCACCCATTTCTGTTTTCCCCTCTCTTGGGTGCAGAATAAGTATTCTAAGTTTCAGCAACTGATAGAACAGAGAATCTGTTCAGAGAGTCCTTTAGTGCATACAGCACTGAACACAGAGCAGCAGAGTCCTATGGAAATGAAAGCTTTTCTCTAGTGCTGCAAGACGGATTGAAAAGGAATTTGGGAAACTGAGTGCTTGGAAGCAGAACAAGGGGACTAGGCAGGCTAAAAGAAATGAAGTTATCAAAACACGACAGTAAAGTAACACAAGGGATATACACTAAGCTGATAAAAAGCAATACAGAAATAGGAACGAAAGCTGCTTGTCAAATTTGACTAATCAGTAGGCAAGCATTTGGGTGGAGGTTCTCTAAACAGCAAGTATCTGTTGAAAGAGTATTTGAACTTCCTAGCGTCACTGAAATCCCTTTGCATTAGCTGAGATAGTTTGGCTCTCTAAGCTGCACAGGGAGCGTAGGATTGTCAGTGTTAGTTCTGAATGTTCTGGCTTTTGCAAATTCCATTATTTTATCACTGTAGGTTTTGTTGGGCATTTTTTTTCATGTATACATGCAGATTACAATTCTGCTCACAGAGCTGCAACAAGTGAACAGAAAACTGGCTGCCCTGGCAGTATTCCCCAATATACCTTGTGCAGCTACTGATTGCATTCATGTTTCTCCCACAGCAGCCCCCTGCGTGCAACGAGGAAAACATACAAGCAGTAGAAAAATCACTGTCAGAGCAACAAGCTTTGACTAGCCTCCCTATTGCCTGTGAATGTATGTGAAGTGAAGAGAGGCTGTGGTAAATCTAACAGCGTTTGCAAGTGAATATGAATTGCATGTCTGGGCGACCATCTCCTAATTGCTGCTGATTTTTTTTTCTCTTCAGTGGAGCTGACTTTTGAGGCTGGTACTTCCTGAGCAGCCTGTGTGGAGCTGATGCCTGCTAGGAGGAAATTATCAAGAATTAGTGCAGGTGCTTCTCTTGGATCCTGTCTGTGGGAGCCAGCAGTGCAGCTCGGAGCTCCTTGTCCTTCATGACAGCCTGGGAAGACTCCTCTGGCAGGCGCACACAGTGCTGCTCAGCTCCTCCGTTCAACACAATTGAGACTTACACACAGAAAGCAATAATTTTGTCTAGGTGTTGGTTTATTTAAAGCTGAGCTTTTATTCTAGTTACTGTCTCTGTAAAATGGGCAGAAGCACTTTAGGTCCTAACTTTACCATTGCTGATAAATATTGATTTGAAATGTAAGTTTAGTCATGGCATATTTAGCATCTTTGAGAGCCAGAGCTGAAAAAGTAACAATTTATACATGTTTCAGTTCCAGTTACTGCAAGATAGTCATGGAATAAACAGATTTACCATGCCAGTAATTCTGAAATGAACTGGTAAGGTGAACAAAATTATTTTAGAGTTTAGCAGCATCACTGTCTGTGTTCAGCATTAACAACTCACACTTATACTAGCATAGTCCCCGTTTTGAGGTGGCTTAAAAGACTGGTGCTTACAGATAGAGCAGCCAAGGCAAAGCAAGGTACAGTGGCTTCCAAAGCTGTTCAACAGATGCATTGAGAAAGCCGGGAATGAAAGCCAAGTCTCCCGAGCTAGAACCTTCTATCAGCCAGTAACTCCCCCTCACGTTATGGTCCTTTTATTTTCATCTTGTTTACCGTCTTATCTCTCCAGTGTCAACGTATGCAGAAATGGTTCACTTAAAAACCTTCAACTCCTTTCTAAATGCAAGAGCTGGAGAATCCACAGTTGAAGAGCTGAGCTTTGTGAGATGGGAAAGGGCTTGAATAGAGGGACTGAGCTAATTATATATTTATGTGGTGCCTCACAACCACAACTGATATCCCTAAAGCTAACATTTGAGATACCACAACTAATATGTTGATTCTAATATCTTATTTTTTTAATGTTACTGTGGGAAACTGAGGATCTCATCCATAAACATAATTATTCCTTCAGATACTGATTTTAACAACTTATGTCTTGTTTTCCACACCTGGCTCGTAAAAATATATATCAATTCATATTCTAAGAAAAAGTATCCTTGTGGTAGGGAGAGGCCTGCCCTAGGAATTATGTGAAAGATGTTCCGAAATGGCAGGTGGTGCAAAGAAATGCAGACGTTGACCATACAGACTCCTCGGTTTTAATGAGTCCAAAAAGATAAACTAGAATCATAGAATCCCTAGGCTGGAAAAGACCTTTGAGATCAAGTCCAACCGTACCTGTCTACTACTGAATCATATCCCTAAGCAACTCACCTACCTGCCTTTTAAATACCTCCAAGGATGGGGACTCAACCACTTCCCTGGGCAGCCTCTGCCAGCGCTGGATAACCCTTTCAGTGAAGAAGTTTTTCCAAATGTCCAATCTGAACCTCCCCTGGCACAGCTTAAAGCCATTCCCTCTCATCCTGTCACCTGTCATTTGGGCAAAGAGACCAGCACCCATCACTTTACAACCTCCTTTCAGGCAGTTGTAGGCAGTGATGAGGTCTCCCCTCAGCCTCCTTTTCTCCAGACTAATCAACCCCAGCTCCCTCAGCCACTCCTCATAAGATTTGTTCTCCAGCCCCTTCACCAGCTTTGTTGCTCTTCCCTGGACACACTCTTGCACCTCAATGTCTTTCATGCAGCGAGGAGCCCAAAACTGAACACAATATTCTCACCAAGGCCAACTACAGTGGCACAATCACTTCCTTAGTCCTGCTGGCCGTACCGTTTCTGATACAAGATTCTATTGGCCTTCTTGACTCTTCTGTTGACTCATGTTCAGCCACTGTCAGCCAAGACCCCCAGGTGTTTCTCTGCTGGGCAGCTTTCCAGCCACTCTTCCTCAAGACTGTAGCTCTGCATCGGGTTGTTGTGTCCCAGGTGCAGGACTGCACTTGGCCTTGCTAAACCTCATCCCACTGGTCTCAGCCCATCAATCCAGCCCGTTCAGATCCCTTTGTAGAGCCTCCCTACCCTCCAGCAGATTGACATTTCCTCCCAGTTTAGTATCATCCATGAACTTAGTAAAGGTACAATCAATCCCCTCATCCAGGTAATTGATAATGATATTGAACAGGGCTGGACCCAGCATCGAGCACTGGGGACACCACTTGTGTGGCCAGCAGCAGCCAATTTCTCAAGTTGAATCCTGTGAGAAACTGCATCAAAAGCTTTACTAAAGTCCTTATACACTATCCATAGCCTTTTCCTCATCCATCAAGTGGGGTCACCTTGTCATAGAAGGCTATCAGGTAAGTTTGGCAGGACCTGCCTGTCATAAACCTATGCTAACTGAGCTGATCACCCAGTTGCCTTGTGTGTGCTGTGTGATAGCACTCAAGATGATCTGCTCCATGATATTCCCTGGCACTGAGGTCAGACTGGCAGGCCTATAGTTTCCCAGATCCTCCCTCTGGCCCTTCTTGTAAAGTGGAGTAACATCTGCTAGTCTCCAGTCAAGTGGAACTTCCCCAGTCAGTCAGAACTACTGGTAGATGATGGAAACGAGTTTGGCAAGCACCTCTGCCAGCTCCCTTAATGCCTTTAGATGAATCCCATCCGGACCCATGGAATTGTGAGTGTCTACCTAGGGTAAACAGAGAAAGTTTAGATACTGACATTGTACTGGTGGACTAGAAGGGTGTGTTAGGTGAAGTGATAGCAAGAGCTGCAGCAATTTTCAGGCATTCTGGTAAACTGGGGGAGAAATACAGCTCCTGAATTGTGGTGCTGTCACTTATGCATGCACCAGCCCAGTTTTGTCCCCCTTCTACCTCCAAATCCTCTGTTGCCATTCTCTACCTCAAGACACATGCTGGCTGTGCTAAATCACAGCCATGGAAAACGTATATAAGCACGAATTAGAATTTCTACAAGATCTACCTTAACTGTGACCGCAAGTTTCCAATATACAGAATTTCATACAGTGCACGGAATTGGATGATGCAGTAGGCACTTTTCTGTTCTCACCCTTATTCCCTAGCTGTATGTAAGCTACAGAATAGAGTTTTATTAAAGCAATGGATATATCAGAAACCACTGCCACAGAACTGTATTCCCATACAGCATAATTGAGGCTGCAAGAAAAGCTGCAGGTTGTCCTTCATAAATATTTTAAAATTAAACTGTAGAAAAGCCTGACTTACACTCATTTTGTGAACTTTAAAGATGACTATTTCTATCTCTACACCTACATATGTTCCCACACAAAATACTGTATTAATTTGCAGTAAAAGAACACAGAGGATTATATCCTGACTGAAACTTATACCTTAAAAGACAATAGAAATAGTAATGTTCAGAGATGCAGAAAGTGCAAAGTAGAAAGATATATGGAGGGATAAGGAGGAATAAATTCACCAAAAATTTGTGTTGTGAGGAGAGTTTAAACTCTATTGTTACAGCTAGAAAGGTCAATAGGCAAAGGAGAGTCATGCTCCACAATATGGACAGAGCTTGGTTCACATAAATCAGTTTTAAGACTGATGCACGAGTATAACTTTCATACACAGACTTATATCTGGTTGTCTAGATTTAAAATACTACATGAAATAAATGAAACATAGCAAAAGTGGGTCATAAAGATTAAGCAGGATTCTTCTATTCTTTCACAGCATTTTTTGTTTACACTACAGCATCCATTGCTTTAAATTAATTTATTTTCAGGTTACTATCAACATACTTAGCTTATTGGAGAGTAAATTCCAGATTCAACACAATGTTCAGGTACAAATAGAGATTTTGAAAAACCTTCTCTAGGTGTCTACATGTTTGCATCTTAAGCTGCACAAGTAAAGAAATCAGTAGTCATTCTTCTAATAACATTAGCAACATTACTCCCTCCAGCCAAATCCCTGAACCAAGACTCCTAGGACACTAAGCAGATGACATTAAGCTGGGTGGAAGTGTTGATCTGCTGGAGGGTAGGGAGGCTCTGCAAAGGGATCTGAACAGGCTGGACCGCTGGGCTGAGACCAATGGCATGAGGTTTAACAAGACCAAATGCTGGGCCCTGCACTTGGGGCACAACAACCCTATGCAGTGCTACAGACTAGGAGAAGTCTGTCTGGAAAGCTGCCTGGAGGAGAGGGACCTGGGGGTGTTGGTTGACAGCCGACTGACGTGAGCCGGCAGTGTGCCCAGGTGGCCAAGAAGGCCAATGGCATCTTGGCTTGTATCAGAAACGGCGTGACCAGCAGGTCCAGGGAGGTTATTCTCCCTCTGTACTCTGCACTGGTGAGACCACTCCTCGAATCCTGTGTTCAGTTCTGGGCCCCTCACCACAAGAAGGATGTTGAGGCTCTGGAGCGTGTCCAGAGAAGAGCAATGAAGCTGGTGAAGGGGCTAGAGAACAAGACTTACGAGGAGCGGCTGAGGGAACTGGGGTTGTTTAGCCTGGAGAAGAGGAGGCTGAGGGGAGGAGACTTTATTGCTCTCTACAACTACCTGAAAGGAGGTTGTAGAGAGGAGGGTGCTGGCCTCTTCTCCCAAGTGACAGGGGACAGGACAAGGTGGAATGGCCTCCATCTGCACCAGGGGAGGTTGAGGCTAGACATCAAAAAGAAATTTTTCATGGAAAGGGTCATTGGGCACTTGAACAGGCTGCCCAGGGAGGTAGTTGAGTCACCATCCCTGGAGGTGTTTAAAAGACAGGTAGACAAGGTGCTGAGGGGCATGGTTTAGTATTTGATAAGAACGGTTGGACTCAATGATCCAAGAGGTCTTTTCCAACCTGGTGATTCTATGATTCTATGACATTGCAGCTTGGTCTCCCCATTACCCTGTCTCTCTTGAGATTCATGGGATTTCTACCATTGTTCTGCCCAGGTTTGTCACAGACAGGCTGGAAGCCTCTGAGGAAGCCACCTCACTGGGGAATGCTTCCATTTTCCAGTTTATAAAATGCAAATAACAATACTTAGTTCTTGTGCTACAGACCACTAAGGAAAGACATAGTAAAAAAAAAACACCCAACAAGTTGTTATAATTAAGAAAAATTTCCCATGCACAGGTGTTGGCTAAAAGCAACTCCAGAAATCTTACCTGCCTCATCTTGCTGGTCATAGTGAAAACCATCTAATGGTCATGCCTGTAGAGTAAATATGGTTCCAGAAAAATCCACTGGAGCAGCAGCTTTGTCTTCTACCCCAAGATCAAAACCACGCTGCCACATAAGTCAAAATGGTGATCCTGTATAAGTTCATTCTCCCAAATTAAATGCATTCAGAAAGAATATATTTAATGTTAAATACACCAACAATAAATAACATAAATATATGAATGTATTTAATATTAAATGCATTAACAAAGAAAGTGTAGTCCTGGCAGATTTTTATACTCAAGCAAGTACTCTCTGTCCTCCAACAGGTGGAACGAAGCTAAAATAAGGTGCTCTGGCTAATTTGGGGAAAACAAATCGTACCCACACCTGTTCTGGATTACAGCAATAAAACCTGGCAGGTGACAACATCGGGCACAGTGTGAATTGCTGTGGCAGTGCAGTCTAATGCACTGCAAAAAAATAACCCACGAAAGGCTACGCCTGGATTTGTATCTGCCACATAACAGGGGCTGCTGCACACAACACTCAAGATACTCCTTCAACCTGCTGGTGGAGTTGTCCAGTTTGAGCATGGCCTTGGAATGCAAAGTGGCACTATAACTAGGATAACCTTGTTTGATTTGCTGCAGATTCCTCTGAGGCAGTGGCTTCCTCCAGCCCCTACTGAACAGGAGTTTTAGGCTTGGCAAGCTCAGCTGCATTATGTAGTCAGAAACTGAACTAGAAAAGAAATAAAACACTAAAGAAGTTTCCCGCAGACGTTAAGGGCTGCCTCCTTCTGCTCCCTGCAAAACTGCTTTCCGTGTAGCCATCTAGTGGAAGGCAATTGAAATGTTCCCTATTAGGAAAAAAAATAGAGAAGGTTTTTTCAGGCATTCAAAAGACCTCAGTACAAAACCCCCAGTACATTGGAAGGGACAGCCACCTCTCAGAAAGTCTGCCTAAAACATAATATTCAGTTATACAGTAGTGTTATTAGGCAACCTCCTATCTTTAAGAAAACATAATAGAACATGCCTGAGTGTGATGGGTTGATTTCTCTTATCAGATTGATTTTACTTTGATATAAGTCTGTTGCACATTAGATGAGTTTGTTTCTGATCACATAAAGGTAAATGAGATGGGAATTGGGCCCATTAAGTGTATATTTATCTGCTTCCCTAAGCAATCTATTTTTTCAAAACCAGACCTTGTTTATTTGAGATAAGTGTAAACAACTAATAGAAAAACAAACTCTCTGCCTGAAGAAACTCAGTTTTGATATTACAATCAACACAGCCACAGGTGACCCCAAAGGACTAAAGCTTCACTGCAGCTGTGAGTGGGTGTGCGCTGCTCCATTCTGTAAAATACCCTGGGGGGAAAATGCCTACACTTTTATAGATGTGAACCAAACGTACGAAGCGCTATACCAACTTAATAAGGAAATCATGAGGAACAAACAAGACATTTCTTCAGCTTCTCTGGCAACTAAGTGAGGGCTGCACTCTATACCAGGCAAATCTCTCTGTTTTCCCAGCTATTAATAAAAAGAGAATGCAGAACTGCATTACCTGTACTTTCTCCCCTCTTCTTCATTACAGCACTATCATTTTAATTGCCAGCTGGGTTCACAAGAATCAAGTTACTCTGAAAGACTGAGAAGTGCTTTAGTGAAGGGCAGAAGTGGTAACTGAATGTCAATTTTGCTCCTGACTTCCACTCATTTTCTGGACGGAAGCAATTTACAGCCATATTTCTCCTTCAGTTTTTCCACCTTTAAAACGAGAGAAATGACCATGCGAAAAAAAGCACGAAGTTGGGATTCTTTTACAGCAAGGCTGGTCTCATCGTGTAAGTTTTGATACTAACAGCAGAGCAGTGTCCAGCTGAAATACATTCTCCGTAAGATAATTGCTAATGAATAAGCATCTCTTCCTGATTTTACCTAATTTACAAGTGCTGTGAACTCTAATAGTCTCACACTTATCTCTATGTTATGCTGACACATTGATTAAATGACAAGAGAATCTGGTTTAACATTTGCAAAGCATTTTAAGGGTAAAATACACCAATAAGCTGTAAACTGAGTATTATTGTTCTACGCAGAGGTGAACTGGAAAGGTGACTACCAGCATTGCAGGTATTTTCAGATCACGATACTGAAGAAAAACCTACCTCTGATTCAGCACGTTAAAAAGTGTCTTTTTGACTGATGCCAGCACAGCAAGATGATAACCTTAAGTTGTTAAGAGAATCATAGAATGTCCTGAGTAGGAAGAGACCCACAAGGATCATTGAGTCCAGCTCCTGTCCCTGCATAGGACAACTCCACCATTCACACCATGTGTCTGAGGGCATTGTCCTACGGCTTCTTGAACATTGTTAGGCTTGGCACCATTACTGCTTCCCTGGGAATCCTGTTCCAGTGTTCCACCACCCTCTACGTGAAGAACCTTTTCCTAATATCTAACCTAAACCTCTCCTTGCACACGTTCCTTCCATTCCCTCGGGTCCTATCATTGGTCACCAGAGAGAAGAGGTCAGCGCCTGCTCCCCCTCCTCCCCCTGTGAGGAAGCTATAGACTGCTATGAGGACTCCCCTCAGTTTACTCTTCTCCAGGCTGAACAGACCAAGTGACTTTAGCAGCTCCTCATACAGCTTCCCCTCTAAACCATTCACCAACCTCGCATCCCTCCTCTGGACACTCTCCAGTAGCTTGATATGCTTTTTACACTGTGGCACCCAAAACTGCACCCAGTACTCAGGATGGGGCAGCACAGCGTAGAGTAGAGCAGGACAATCAATTCCGTTGATCAGCCAACAATGTCATGCTTGATGCAACCCAGGACACGATTGGCCCTCTTGGCTACCAGGGCACACTGCTGGTTCATGTTCAACATGCCAATGACCAGATCCCTTTCCTCAGGGCTGCTCTCTATCCTCTCATTCCCCAGCTTGTATGTACATCCAGGGTTGCCATGTCCCAGGTGCAAAACTGGGCACTTGCCCTTGTTAAATTTTATGCAGCTGGTATATGAAGGTTTCTGACTGGGGAGAAGGAGGATCGTAGATTGCTTTATTCTATGTTCCTTCTAACTCCACAAAAAGCTGAAATAACTGCATGGGCTTAGGTTGTCCGAAGGGCAAGTTTTTGTCTAGGCTAAGCTAAGACTGTAGAATTTGTCCTTATGTGGTTGGGTTTTATTTATAATTTGAAATCTTCTTTGCCTTCATGTTAGTCCCATAATAGAAACAAACAATTACAGACTATGTGTTATTCTAGACTTCTGGTTGCATTTTTCCTAGAAACACAAAGGTCTCATTTTTTATTTTTCTGCATTCCCAGGGTTTACTTGCGCAACTCCCATTAATATTGATGGGAGTTAGATATCTTGAAAATCCCAATGCACACAAAAAGGAATAGACTGCTAAGTGAATGTCTATTATAAAATGACAAAGAGCTGTAGTCTTTGCAAAAGCCAGCAAAGAGTATTCTTCTGTTTAATGCTCTAAGAAGTGTCCTATTATCCATTTAGTTCAATTACACTGAATGAGTCTGTTTTTTCCAAAGCCTTTCACTTTATCACACTGAGTATGGGGAGGCTGACAAGAAAGATGAGCCACTGCTAGCTCTTGGGTAGCTACAGTGATCTCTCACTATACCTCAGTGAGAACCAGGATCCACTCATTAGCAGAAAGGAAACAGGCATGACAATGGCCCCCAGTAGAGCCCTCCAGGTACAAATCTGACAATGATCCCTTTGTAAACCTCTTATCATCAAAATGTTTTTATTCTCATCCATTACCCAATCTTTAGGGGCTCAGACTTAGAAAACAAGGAAGAAATGTCTCACTTCTGAACTGCTCAGAAGAATATAAGACTGCTCTGAACAATTTAAGCCAAGAGCTACATAGGTTTTGATATGCTTCTTAATTCTCAGAAACTGGGGTTTTTTTTGTTTTTTCTACAACAGTGACTTTATCTTTTAAGAGACACCCATTTTCTTTTTAGGAGAAGCCCTCCACTGTGCCACAGAAAGGGGCACAAATACACAGTGGTTTCAAGTGTAGAAAGTATATAGAGATATTTCAGGCATCATTGACACCATCACAAATTAGTTAATCTTATCCTATCAGAAGTATCATCAGCTGAAAACATGCATGCAGAATAATTAGGCTTCAAAGTGTTTTGAAATACTATGAACCCTATTCATAGTATTTTAGCATATACTTCATAATTAAAGGTGGGTTGTATATGCAGACTTCTGTATTATCCCACCTTATCTTTTAACTTTAATCTTTTAACAGTTCATCAAACATGCAGAAACAGTAGTAGAAGAAATCTTTTATATATATATATATATTCTATTTAGTAAATAATCCAGTTTAAGTTGTTAAAACACATGTGGACTGTCATTGTTCCACAGAAGCCCCCATAATATAGTGCATAATAATACACTTTAAAAATTGGCTATAATTTTTTTTTTATATTAGGTACACCATAACAGCAACTGGCAAGGTGTAACAGCATGTCTGGTAAACCAGAAGCAACTGAAAAATTCTGTACTTAAATGGACACATACATAAAGATACATGCGTAGTGTTTGTATATGGATATACACCCTGATACGGTTACTTGAATCTGTTGCAGGGATTGGATTAAAGGGTCAGATAGTTTCCTTTTCTTTCCAATATTCTTATTTAGGGTTCTGTTAAAATCATTGCTTATTTCCATAGAATCATCATAGAAACAGCAGCTGACATCTTGATCCCTTCTGTCTCTGTCTTAGTTTTAAGTTCTTCTTCCCACAGAGGTGATGCTACTCAGGCAAAGAGCGTTCTGCCAGGTCTGTGTGGAAACCCTTTTCCCTGTCAGGCTCACCTGGTCCCCATCCTGTCCCTCAGCTGCTGCCATTGCCTGCATGCCACAGCCACTGGGGGCTGTAATAACAGTTGCAGCCTGAAGAGCAGTTCAAGTGGGCTTTCCCTTATCCAGCTGTTTAAACAGAACTAACTAAGTTGTATCAACACACACCGATTTTATATTCGCCACAATATTTCAGTTGGAAGAGTGCTTCCACCAAGATAATTACTGGGCTATTGTCCCTACTACAGATACAGTTACACTGATGCTGTCCTGTCTTCTGCCAATTATTACTATCATACCCCAAGGATATGTTTGAGGAGCTAAAAACTATTCTAATATAAATAAATATCAAATAAATCCATAAATCAAAACCCAAACAACTCCTTTATGGAGATACTCAAAGTGCACATTTCTTTTGCCTGTGACAGCAAGTTGGGGTTGTTTACTTTCACGTCTCCTTGCTCCCTGCACACGCCCTGACCAGCAGCACACAGATATGGTTCTTCTTGATTTCCTCCATGAAAAGTGCTCAGTGTTCTCATCTATCCTATGGCACCAGCACGTGAAGGAGAGAAATAGACTGGCCTTCAGCACTTTTTGTCCAGAAAGAAGCAACTACTTTTCTCATCCTAATCCAATTCAGCGTGAATGGGTGGAGCTGTAGGTGTGAGGTCTCCCACGTGACTCATTCCTGTCCCTTGCTTGGGCTTTGCAAAGAAAGTTGGAGGATCACAAAATGACAGAAGCATGAGTTCTGTTCTCAAAAACTGACGAGTTGAGGATCTTTACCCATAACTGGACAGGATATTTGACTACTCTATGGCAGAAGTTGTTAATACAGAGATATAAACCCACTTGTCAGAGGTTTTCCTTCACTACTGCAGAATGATGGATATGCAGGTCATGTTTGGTGCACTGAGGGAGAAAGACAAGGGTGCTTACTGGAGTGGTGGAGAGCCATGACTGAAAGCTTGTTCCTTTAAAGCCTATGAAACAACATCCTAAGATTTCTAACAAGGTGCTCAAAAGACATTATCCTAGTAGCAGAAAATGTCATGGATGGTTCGAAGAGGTGGCTTTGTCAGATTGTAGTATGTATTTCAAATGTTTTACAAAGGATGCAATGGCAATCAACATTTGACATCAATAAGGGCTTTCTAGAAAAATGATTTTTTTTCTATTGATGTCAATTCTCATTTCCATTCAGTAGAGAACTTGTTAACAAAAGGGTGAATGTGATCTAAGTTTTCTTTCTATCTGTGATTACACAAAACATATCCTTTTTCAGTAAACTCAGGATGTAATTATCTATGGCCTCACTGATCTCAGCTCATTATTCCCTTTAAATCCTTTTCAGTATGTCCTTAGTGTTTCAGACCAACTCTTGTCTTTATACATATCATAATAATCTAAAAGCTAGAGTCCCAAAAAAGAAGTTAGAACTTACTTTAAGTAAACAAGTTTATCAATAAGGGCTAAAATTACAACCAGAAGTATGTCAAGATCGAAGCAAAACCAAAAAAGCAAAATGCCCAAACCCATCACCAGAATTTCAAATACGATCCCACGTTTGAATACCTTTAACACACTATAAAGACAGCAGGAAATCTGTACAGGGAAGATGTGTCACTAAGAGATATCTGTGAGTTTGAGAAGTGTTTCTAAGGAAATTGAACTTGCTGAATGTTGATATCAATGCAAAGACTACCACTGTAATTCCTGGGAATTGTACAGATCGGAAAATGAATTGCTGTCTCACAGCTGTGTATTTAAAAGTTCATCCTTCCCAATCTGTATTGGCCATGTCCGAATCCTGATTTTTCAGAATAAATAATTTTTCCAGCTTCATATTCCTTATATTATTTTTCCAGTACCTACTAAGAGTAGGTAACAATACCTTGTTATAACATATTATTCATAATACTCCTACCTGATGAAAGGAAAGAAATAGGGTTTAAATACTGTATATAAATAAAGTCAACAGACTGAATGTTCACCGGTCTTATCAGCCAGAACAAGGATTATCAAGCAGTAACTGACACTGGGTAGGAATGAATTTATATGTGCTTGGATGAAAACCTTGAATTTCCTTTTCTTTCTCTCATATTCCAGGAGTGATTGTTCTAGTGGTGTTTATTACCAACAAGTTGTGAAAAATATCAGAGACATTTTAGGAACATGTGCTAAAATCAGGATTCATTTCTTTCCCTTAAAATCTCATTTTCTTCCGCTTTTCCATAAAAGTTTCAATAGTCCACTAAGAGAGCAAAGATAATGTAGCACTGACCTGGGCTTCTTAATACACATCATAGAAGGCAATCAAGGATGCCACTGAAACAAGCAACTTTCAAGTGATCTTTGATTTGTCATTTGAAAAAAAATGAGTCAACAATTTTGGTTAACAAACAAGCAAAAACACCAGATATTTTTGGACAAAATTCTGACAGACTAAAGGTAAATAAACTGTCAGAAGTGTTTTCCAAAGATCTAGTTAACATGGGTTTCAATGCAGGCAAAACTGCTTTAATAAAACTGCAACTTGTTACCCAGCATAACTTCAGTATCTTTATTTGCTGAAAGAAACACAGATCCAGAAATTAAATTCTGGATCTCAATTTGGACTCAAACTGAAAACAAACAAACAGGAATTGGGGAAAGTTCATAGAAACAGATGTAATATGTTTAGAAATAGACTTAATGATCTAACACCCCTGATATTCCATGTCAATTTTTCAGCAGGCTTTAGAGGACAGATAGAAATAAAGGCTTACTCATACATAGTCTTTGAATAAATGCAATGCCAGAACCAATTTGCTGTTCCTTAAAAGATGGTTTAAATAAGTGCAAAAGGCAAATTTAACTATGGTTACACCAAATGAACTCAGACCATTGTTTTCTTTCCTGGAGGCTTTGACATTGAGTAATTATTAGAACGTTCCTTATTGTCAGCATTTGAAGGGAATAAATAAATAGGTACAAGTGTTTACCTGAGTACTATTTATTGATTGGTTGGTTTCCAAATCATCTTTGGCAGAAGGCCACTTCCAGTTTTTTCAGAATCCATCTGACACTAGTTATTCGGGCAAATACCTACAAACAGCCCTCTTCTGGCTGTGCCTATGGAGCCTGTAGATCTCACAGCACTGAAAATGCATTTTGAATAGGATTAGCAAGCTTCTACTTGGTATGGTCAGAACCGTATCTATGATTTCACTTTGCAACTAACGGTGCCTATTAGCCATGTAACACCTGCGGTTCCGGTCTCGCAGAACTCTGATGTGCCATCAGTGCACATGTTGAGAGACTGTATAAACTTTACGGGCCGTGTGAGAATTTACGGCACCTTGCAGCTGAGGATTCAGGCTATCCAACAGACTCCAGCAAGCACCTGTTTCTTGGTGGTTCCCCTTACTCTACAACAGTGAACGCTAAAAGAAACAAGGTGATTTATATGTTTTTTTCACCTTTAGGGTATGAAGAACTTGCCTGCTCCCTCTCTCCTTCCCACCAGTGTCCCCACCTTAATGCCATCATAATACAAATTAATTACATTTTAAATACTGTGTTCAAAAGCTCCCTTCATTAACACCCACTGCCATTAGGACATTGAAGCCCATCTGCCTGCAGTAGGACCTGGTAAAGTTCTTGCTGCTGTTTGCACTTACTTGCAGTTTTCAGTTTGCATATGGATGGCTCACCCTAAATCCAGAAACACCTAATTGCATGCTTTGTCACTGTATTCCTGGAAGTTTTACCATCTGTCCTCTTGTTATGCAATCCCTCTAACAGTCCCTTTAAAAATGCAATCAAATAGGGCTAGCATAACAGAGGTGGCTGTAATATGAGGAAAGACACCATCTTGCTCCCTGTCTGCCTTCCCTGCAGAAGAAAATAGGGCCAAATTCTACTGCTACTTTTGTAGCACACTGATGTATGCCTAAAGATTATCACCTGGCCCTCTGGCAGGGGGAGAAGTAAAACTTCTGGAAGGGAAAACATTGAAAGAAGTCTCTCCCATGTGAAAGGTTGATTTGTCATAGCCACCCCAATGAGCTGCCCTAAAAACCACACAGGACCCACTTTGCTGTGTCACAGGGGCTTTTTACAGTAAACTGTCTGCCAGGAACCAGAAAAACCTTGATGTCTGGGACAGCACATTGCAATCATAATTTTGTACTGAGCTTATAAGATTCCTTTCCACCATTCCACTGCAAGGATGAAAAGGGTCTCCTTCATGTATTGCTGTGTGGCTTCTCAAAAGAAGTCTTTCATATTTCAGAGATTAACCCTCCTACTTTGTGCTACGGTATAGGAGTTGCCATGGGAGGTACTTGTTATAGCAAATCCTTCCACCCAAGCGCTAATACCACAGAATTGATTTGTTCTAAATATCTTAGCAAGTCTCTGAGAGAAACAAGTTGAACTTCTCTTTAATGAAGTAACGTGATTATCAGAGCACAGTATTACAGAAAAGTGGTAAGTAGTAGAAAAAAATTGAATTATAGTAATGGGATACTTACATCATTCCTTACATTGGTTTCCAGAACAGTTGTTGGAAAAGTTGCAGAAAATGGCTTTTCTTCTTTGACCAGTGGATTTGCTTTTGTTTGGTTAATTAATGAAATCAAAAGTTTACTGGGGAAATTCATATCATGTTTCAAGAAGAACAGTTATAGCGAGGATATGAAGTGAGAGACTCTGGGCTTTCTAAAATAAATGTGCTTGTTTTTCAGTCAGGGGAAAATAACTTTCATTTGTTAAGAGACTATATAATGTAATCCATAAATCTATACACTTTACTATACAGGCAAAAGACTCAGCTGTGAGCTAGGCTGCAGACAATTTCTGTCAAAGGAGTACCCAGAAAATTGGCAATTCTACTTTGAAAATCTTGTCCTTAGAACTTACAGGACAGGACAAATAGAAATAAAACAGCATTGAATAAATTTGATGTCATGATTATCTTATTGCTCAATCTCTATAGTATACACATGGCCATAAGATTACATATTTCCAGAGAGAACAATGACCACCACAATTTCAGATGATGAAATGGCCAGGATCATAGAATCGTAGAATCATTTGAGTTGGAAGGGACCTTACAGATCATCCAGTTCCTACCTCCCTGCCATAAGCAGGGACACCTCCCACAGGATCAGGCTGCCCAAGGCCCCATCCAACCTGGCCTTGAACACCTCCAGGGATGGGGCAGACACAACTTCCCTGGGCAACCTGTGCCAGTGCCTCACCACTCTTACAGTGAAGAAATTCCTCCTTATGTCTAGTCTAAATCTGCTCCTTTCCAATTTATACCCATTGCCCCTAGTTCTATCACTACAAGCCTCTGTAAAAAGTCCCTCCCTAGCTTTCCTGTAGCCCCTTCAAGTACTGTAAGGTCTCCCTGGAGCCTTCTCTTCTCCAGGCTGAACAACCCCAACTCTCTCAGCCTGTCCTTGTATGGAAGGTGCTCCAGCCCTCTGATCATCTTTGTAGCCCTCCTCTGGACCCGTTCCAACAGCTCCATATTCTTCTTATGTTGGAGATTCCAGAACTGGACACAATACTCCAGGTGAGGTCTCACTAGAGAGGAATAGAGGGGCAGAATCACTTCCCTCAACCTGCTGCCCACGCTTCTTTTGATGCAGCCCAGGATACGGTTGGCCTTCTGGGCTGCGAGCACACATTGCTGGCTCATGTGGAGCTTCTGATCAACCAGCATCCCCAGGTCCTTCTCTACAGGTCTACTCTCAATCACATCATCCGCCATCCTGTATTGAAACTGTGGATTTCCCTGGCACCGGTGTAGGATCTAGCACTTGACCTTATTGAACCTCATGAGGTTCACATAGCCCCACTTCTCCAGCTTGTCCAGGTCTCTCTGGACATCCCGTCCTCCTGGTGTAGCAACTGCACCACTCAGCTTGGTGTCATCTGCAAACTTACTGAGGGTGCACTCAATCTCACTGTCTATGTCATTGAAGAAGATGTTAAACAGCACTTGTCCTGGTACAGACCCCTGAGGGACACCACTTGTCATGGATCTCCATCTGGACATTGAGCCATTGACCACTACTCCCTGAATATGACCATCCAACCGATTTCTTATCTACTGAAGTCCACCCATCATACACATATCTCTCCAATTTAGATAGAAGGATGTTGTGGGGCACTGTGTCAAAGGCTTTATGGAAGTCCAGATAGATCACATCTGTTGGTTAATGGATGTTGGATCCCATAGAATATCTTGTATATTGGAAACATTCTCCTTAAGCTGGCTAAAAGCTAGCAGGAATAGCCACAATATAGTTACCAACTGATGAAGACACAAGCTTGAACCTGTCCACTTACAGTTTTGGCCTCTGATATGATGACTTGAATGTGATCATGTTTGTTATCAACTTCAGGTCCAAATCCTGGGTCTGTTTTCCTTAATACACTAGATCTGCTACTCAGCAAAAAAAAAAAATAAATCAATTTTTTTCTTCCAGTCATGGAGCTCAGTGGTGAAACAGCTCAACACATCAAAAAAAACCCCAAAAAACCAGCAACTATGGCAACTATGGAAGTTTTTCTTGCATTTGGACTAGTAAAATTTGCACTCGTAGGAAACATAATCCCTATACAAAACCCCCTGTGGCTTTCAAACCTACTTGTAGACTGATGAGGCACACTGCCAATGACTTTGAAAATTTCACATTTGCTGCAAAAATATAACATTTTTCAGCAGCTTATTATGGGATATATCCTTAAGGGAGAAAAAGTCATAAATAGTGTTCTGGAAGAAACACCTTGCCTTGAGACAGGGTGTTTATCAAAACATAATGGAACCTCTAAGTAGTCCCTTCTCACTGGCACTCTCCTACACATAACAGAGTAAGAATCAGTTTATTCCACAACCTTGAAGTTTGCATAGGCTGCGAAGGACACAAAGTCAGCTTTTAAATGCTGCTTCTTGTGATACTGTGTTATATAAGGTAATCAGAGTATTTAATATATTTGTATGTTAATTTAAATAATGACAGCTAGAAAGCTGACTTAAATTATTCAATCGCTTCAAACAAGCAGTCTCCTGCTAAATAGAGTGGAGGATCATTGAAAGATCTTGGCACTTACATTAGAAGATGCTGCTTTCAAGACATGACTAGATATATTTCTTTTCTAGAAACAGTAGGTCTGCTACGTAAGAGGTTAGTATTCACTCCTGTTCTAACTAATTTTTATTCCTCCCAACACCGTCTCCATCAGTTTTAGAGTTTATTGTCACTTCAGTATTTTTGAGACTGCACTCTAGGACAGGTCTGGAGAAAGATCTAGCTCGGAATAATTCCTAGGGAGAAAGTAGTATCTACTGAAATAATATTAAGTCCTGACAATGGAGTAATATATACGTAATAATCTTCAGCCTGTGACAGACTAGGAGCAACGTTAAGACAGCTGGTTTTGCCAGTCTGGGAGCAAAGTGAACCAAAAGAACAGCAACAGTTAAAAAATGAAGATAGACTAAAATAATCTCCCCCTAAAAAATCCACAGAGAACAAAGAGCATTGATTCTACTGTAGGATCTGAAGAAGTGAAACATCTGTGACTCCATATCACAGGGCAAAGGGCTTAGGCTAAGAAAGACAACATGTAGCTCTTCTATTGCATTAAAATGCCTATCTGTTTTGTTCTTTTCTGTTCTGACTGTAAAGATTAAATATTTTGGTTTAAATAAGCAACGGGGTATTTGTGCACCAACTCGGGGTGGGGGGAATCTAAACTCTTGGAGAGGAAGAGAACCTGTGGGCTCTACACTTCAACACCCAAAGTTCTGAACTCCTCATTACAGGGATGTAGGGAGACAGCAACATTAAACAAATTGAAAGTTTGCCTTCAAAATATTCAGTATATATTTCAGCTATGGTTCAACACAGACAACCCCCCAGCAGTAATGATCCCTTGGATTACATTAAAACCTCCTTTAATCTTCAAAAATACACAGAAAACTTAAAGCATTTGCAATGTCAAGAGTGCATTGTACACAATATTTTCAGCAAGATTATTAAAGTTGCATTGCACAGGGATGGCCGACCAAACTAAGGTAACTGAAGTGCACCAGCTTTTGGAGACTTCTTCCTTCTGCCACAAAAAGCAGCTCACTGTAGAAAACAGCTTTCTGCAAACAAACACAACAGGGGGGGTCAGTCAGCCATATGCATCAGCTACTAACTTATGGCTTGCCACTCTCTCTTGAGGAAAAAGCAGCATCAAGAGTCCTTTAGAAATAAGAATATTGCAGGACCGATGTAGTCAAGTTAATAATGGTCAATACAGCTAAGAAGAGCCTATTATTTGGTTTAGTAGCTTAACTGTTTTTCAGTCTGTTCTCCTCCTGAAGAGCATATTATTTCAAGTATTTCTAGATGTGAAATGAGGGCATTATTATCTTGGATTTTGAAAAATAAAATAAAATATAAGAACAAATCATAATGTTTCCTGGCATTTTTTCTATCCTTGAATCACAAGGACTTAAAAAATACCTTGTACAATAGCTCTGAGTACCATTTTCTCGGAATATTTTATTCTGACAAAAGAAAATTGCAATTTCAAGTAATTCAGACTTTAAATGTAGCCCTCATAAATATTGAGTCTCTTATAGTCCTCATTTTAACATTTATTTCAAAGTTACTTTCCAAAACCCCTTCTTTTTTTCCCCCCAAAGAACCCTGAAGTTTGTCGCTTGCCTCATTGCTGACACTCATTAATTATATGCACTGTAACGAATCTTCAACTAGCTGAGCTACCCGAAAAGTGTCTCTCCTCTCTTGGGGAAAGGCACTGGAATCGCAACATATCTACTGTGAAGCAAAACTGGTCTCACTTCTGGTGATGACAGATGAAGAAAAAAGTGACAGACTTTGCAGCCAGCCTTATCTTAATTATCTCTAATTCAGAGGAAGTCCATTCATGGTGCAGCTTGCATTTACTGAGATAACAACACAAACGCAGCGGCTGCAAACTGAGCGAAGCAAAGACAGCATCACCCTTTCTTTCAGATAGTGTTAAACAAGCTCACTGCAGTGGAAAGATCCAGTTAGTCAATGATGTATTTAAAAAGATGATAAAGCACATTTTATCAGTACGTGGTATAAACTCCCTCATATTTTGCATCTGGTTTAAACATCTCTAATGATAAGGAAAAGGTTACTCTTAGGAGTACAGTAACTGCCAGTTAGCATTCTTTCACATAATGATAGTGTGTCAAACTTTCTGTCATCTCTTCTCTATAATGGAAATTTGCAATGGTATTGCCTTGCTAAGAGAGACAAACAAGCAGAGAAGTTAACAATGTAGTACTCAAATAACTTTATTTGCCAAGATAACAGTCAAAACACATATCATACTAAATTTATTAATAGCATCAATGTTTTTCCATCCCATAAATATTTTAGAGATGTCAAATCTCTCCCTATTCTTTGGGAGGGCAAATAGGAGGACTTTTGAATAAGAAAGACAAAGACTGACTTTTAAAGTCAGCGCAATGAAACAGGAAAACCAAAACCCCAAAAGAGCTATAAAATTTGTGCTTCAGACATTATCCAGCCATGCTAGTGCAAAATACATGGACCACAGTGGTGTGTCTGACAAAGCAATAAATTAAATTATAAACATTTTCATGACTATTTGCTGGTTTCTTGGGCTATCATGTAACACGTCAAATTAAGAAACTACTTTATGCTAATGAGTTAAAAAAAACCCCCAATGTTCAGTAAAAGGGGGAAAAGGCCCACGAGATGTCATAAGTGCTAGGTCATTTTTGTCCTCCCTCTCCAGTCTTCAATCAGATTAGTACAAGTGTGATGGAAGCAGGGGCAGACAGAGCAGAAGAAAACACAGGCGCACATTCAGATCTTACATTAGGATGTGAAAAGGTCCTAATAGAGATATTTGAGGGCAATGGACTGGGAGAGAAGAACCTGTTTCTGCAACCTGCTTTTCAGTGTATGGCCATCTATAATCAAACAGCATGGACCTAACAAATATAATCACAATAGCCACTACGAAGACCCTCTAGAAGCAGGTTGCAGCCCTCAAACTATGGTAGAAGAAAGAAACGTCTCTTTCTACAGATTTTCATAGCCCTACTAAGATCACTTTCCCCCTCCTCTCTTCTCCACAGCCCAATTAACCTATTATACTTCGAGCTTCCCTATTATTCCCACCTGACCACAATGACAGAAAATACCTTTGCTGCTGCCAGCAAACACAAGCTACTTTGGCCCTCACCCTGAGGGCGGCAGAACTTTATTTTATCTATACTGCTTAGAAACACTGAACTTGCTGCTTACCTGTGTACCAAAGTTTTTCCTCAAATGAGACCCTTCTCCATTCCTGCTTCTCCATTGAGAAGACATTTCAAATAGGTTCTTTAAGAGGGCCAGCTATGAACACTGTTTTCAATGATGTGAGAAGTAGTTATTGTTTACTTACAGACTATGAAAGGTAATGTTAAAAATCAAAACCAGCCAGCAGTTCAGTATATACAATAACCAGCAAATGTTTATTTGAATCAAACAGGAAATTTCTCAGAACGGAGTGAAGACCCACAAATCATAACCACACCACCAATACATCTGTACTTAATAGCACCCTTCCCATAAGGAGGAACTACTCAAACAAGTAGGGTGTGCAAAATCACTAAACAAATAAATGAACATGCAGTTTACTGCAGAAAATACCATCAACTACCAACAGTTAGGAAAAATGGGAAGGTTGTGATGCTTCAGGACTATATTTTTGGCAACAAAAAAAAGGCATTACATAGGGCTGTTACAGCTACATCCAATATACAAAAAAGGTAAATACACAGATGCATTTAAAACTAAAATGCATTCAGAACTTCACCGGGGCTGAGTATTGTTATCATTCATGTTTTCTACTTACAATACAATGTATGCATATTTCTTGTAGACAAGGCCTGGAGGAAGAGAGAATTCAAATGAGATATGTCATAGTTTGGCTGTCTGAGTCAGCCTGATTAGACTTTCATATATTCAGGAAAATTTACAAATGGATTGTGCGCCTTTATTTTGAAAACATCCTTGTCTACATGACAATCAGGAAATCCAAACCTGCTGCCCTTTCAAGGACACTTGTCTCGAGCACAGAAAGGTGCAAAAAATATTGATAATGGATTTGAAAATCTTTCTAGTTTCCCTAAAGGAGGAAACAAAAGACACCTTGGAGGCTTTGAAGAATCACAGCTAAATATTAAGTATCTATTGCATTGGCTTTGAGCATGGATTCAGTAATAAATATGTAACCACAACCAAAACCTCACCTTTGTGATCTTTTTTTCTATCTCCCTCGTGACATTACCTGTATTCTCCTTAAAACATATTTCAAAGACTTTCTGCAGCCTTCACATTCCAAGTAACTTTGTGTCCCTTTCACATCAGCAGCCGACGATGAACTCTATGATCTTTAGGTCTGTCCTCAGGAGCAACACTGCGGCTTGTGTGAACTGCAGTGCCAGGAAGTCAGGGAAAAGCCTTGACCAACTGTGTTCACTGCCACTCTCCGACATCCTAGGATCCTGGCATCGTCATGTGACATAAGCCTGTGAGCTGCTGTCTAGTTTCTTTTGCTTCTCTCACTGATACCTGAGTTGCCACCAAGGTTTGCTCTGTGTTGAGCTTTCGCGATGAACTGTTTTTTCCATGCCTCATTATAATCTTTCTAAATCCTGCCAGAAAATGTGCTGCCTCAGTCCCACTTTTCTTAATGACTTCACTGTTACTTGCTCCTTTTTCTTATTTGAGTCACCTGTCTCAGCACTAGAAATTTGTGCTCCATACCGTGCACCTGGGCCCTGAAAGGTGCCAAGTGTCACGGCATTGTGCCAGATGGAGGCTCCTAGGGTCTGGGGTCAGCAGGGGCTCCCCATGACGGAGTAGAGCAGACTGGTAAGGGAGGTAGGAATGGCTCCAAATCCTACACAAAAAATCCTGGGACACTGGGACACTGCAGTGGGTTAAGACCAGCTAATATTTCAGCTGGTTTTATATGTTAATGCACCTAACATCGATGTTCTTACGTAAGATACATCCACAGAATCCCTGTGTCCTCTAGTAACATACTCGATAAACATTTCTTTCAAAACTCTTGTTATAGTATACCCATCATTTGCCACCTTTGTAAAATTTTCCTTCCTTTCAACTCAGCAAGAGCCAGAATGGAAGTATCACCTTTTCAACTTTGCTTCATTTAATTTAAAAGGGGGGAAGCAGCTAATTAATGAGAAAACTTCTACCCCACTGTTTATGAAGATATTATTTTATCTCCCCTGGTTTGACCATCATCCATGAGCTCTGAGATAGCTCCCACTAATATCTTCAAGAATTTGTTCTTCTACTGCCTCAGTGAAGATTTCAGTCATGTTCAGGTTATGTCCTAGCTAATGTGTGACTTACTACTAGAAGCAAGATTCCTATCAAGTTTATGCTCCATCTGTTTTTTCCTTTATTATTCCAGACTACTGCGACCCTGGAAAAACTGTAAGTGCAATTGAATTGTGTCCTGTGTTGCTCCTTTTTTTATTTTCCAGGGTTTCTTTTTGAGAGAAAAGTTCTGTAGGTCAAAAATTATAACAAATTAAGTTGCATAGGCTACCTTTACTTGCAGGTATGTTGTATTGAAATCTATACTATCCCCTAACTCTTTTTAGCCTCTTCCATAAAAGCAATTTTTGTATACTATGTGTAATTTATGTGCTTTTTTGCATACTCCTGTAATACAAATAAAATGGGAATAAAAGGTTTTCAGTGAGGATGAGAGAATTCTAGAATTCTCCATCCTGAGTCTTTCCCCAAGTTATTGCTCTCCACAAACTGGGGGGGAGGCGTGTGGGGGGGAAATCTTCTGAAATAACGCACACAAACATTGCATGTGTTGTGGCCACCTTCCAGCTTCTTCATGCATTTCCCCACATTTTACTCTCAGTGTCTGACATACGTGCTACTCCACACTGTGGAACACTTCAGCTTATCCTGTAGGGTCATGAGAGCCCTAAGCCTGCTGCCTTTAGCAGGCTGACTTGCAGCAGTACGCAACACGGCTGCATAATTAATTTCAAAAAGGAGCTAGGCAGCAGCTGCTGCTACAGTCCTTGCTCTTGGGTGTGGAGATGTGGTCACTGAGGGCAGTGACAGAGGCAAACAGGCTCGTGCTGAAGAAACCTGTATGTGTGATGCCCAGACATCTATGAGGCACCTTCGGTACTGCAGAGCACTGTGATCAGTGTGTAGAGCAGGCATGACCTGTCCAACTCAAATTAAGGTGTGCTGCTTGCCCTAAGAACCATGTGATAATATTCACTGCACCTACCAAAGCAATTTACACATAGCCTCTTACTTGTCCAGATATAATTTTTGGATTCATGAAGTCCTCTAGCAACTAATGCAGGGTTGCCAGTAAACAAAAAAAAAAAATAGATTCGATTTAGAGCTTGATTCTGGTATTTGAGCTGCTGTTCCCTTGAGCTGGCAGAATTGTTTCCGTAATCAGCAAGAGAACTTGATCAGGAAACTCACCTAAATTGAATCCATCCTAGTAAATACATGCAACAGTATTAATCCAAACCAGTTCTCTAACTTTAGCTGTAGAAATCATCTGCCAACACAGGGGAGAAACAGGGAACTGGGAATGGGTAGTAGCACTACTTTTTCTTTTTTTCTAGCAGGGGTACCAGCAGAAGTGTTTATAAAACTATCTTCTACCTTATTCAATAAGACTTGTAAAACTTAGCCACAGACAGACAAGTTGTTAAATGTCTTCTTGCAATAAGCTCTCAGAAGTGAATTAAATTAGAGAAGGATCAGGATGAATAACCTTTCCTCGTTATCTGATGATCAATATTTTGTACTTTGTTCTGTTTTTTTCTGGTTGTTTGTTGTTGTTTTTCAAGTAGAAGGACAACATATCAGTCTAGTACTTAATGATATAAATGAAGCAACAGTGGGCTGAAACATTGCTTGTTTGAAGAGTTATTAACAAAAATTAGTGATACAGTGTAACACCGATAATACCTAACCTCTGCATCAGCCGCAAACTTACTCTCTGAAGTCCTGTTTTAACATCTTTGCTTTTGCAGCTTGAAACAAGGACAAACAGAAAGTTACCATAGTCGTTGGGAAGGCAGAGGACAGTGTTTTTGCAAACTATGAAACCCCACTATTGAGTCATCAAGCAATTGGCGCAAAGAAATACTGAACACCCTTTTTTCTTTTCTATCAATTTGGAAACACCTTGTTAATGCTCCTTTCAACTTTCCCTCACCCCCTTTCAACTAAATCTCCTTAAAATCTCACCTGTCAGCTATATTTGAAGACAATACATAACACTTAAATAAAAGCAGTAAGGATTGTTTTGCAGAGAATCTGAGACCCAATTCAACTCACAGTGTTATTAAGGAGATTCTTTTCACCATCTTTTCATCAGTGATTTCATTTTAAGTAGACTCCTGCCGGCTGGCAAGATCCTTAAGTGTGAATGAGGAGCATTCAGAACAATGTATACTGGATGTATTTAGGAACTAGTATCTCATCATTTTAAGATAAGATTTACCCCTAAATATGTGCGAAGTTGCTCTCTGTTAAGTGCAACAATGTAAAGCTAAAATTATTTCTTCACATTATGATTAGAGAGATGGATTTTTCCTTGCTCTCTTATAAGAGAAAACAACCAAACGGGATTTTGCAAAGAAATGAACTTATAGTCCCACAGGTGATATTTTTTTTCAATTATTTAACAGGTAGAGGAACTATTGCAGAGGTCATATGGGTACCCAAGCATGCGTAGAGATTTAACAAAAAACCCAAATGGCCAGCATATATCTTCAGTACCAGTTGTCAACTGGAAGGTTTAATATATTTTTAAGGCTTAAGTATATTACAATTCCTCTTGCTTTATTAATATACTGTGTCTGATCTTCTACCTATTCATTGATATTGCAGTATATCATACTACGCAACAGTACCATATCTTGACAGTGATACCTAGAGGAGCTAGTTTCCCATGCATCGATAAAAATGTTTTAAAACATTTATTGTACTTTGAAAATTGTTAGAAAATATTTCCATTACAAACTACTAAACAATATTTGTTGACTTTTTTTATTTTAATAAAAAAAGAAGGACATATCAAGATCTGATAAAAGACAAAAGAAATTTTATTTCCCCCTTCTGGTAACCGAGAGACTTGACAATAAAAAGTCAAGAGTCTTTTTTGGAGAAAGCCAAAAACACATTATCCATTAAAAGTAAATTCAGTGAGGTTACATATAGGGTGATGCTGAAATTTTTGCATTTATGCAGGCATGGCACAAAACAAGTTAATAGCACAAATGTATATTTTTCAAAGGCATGGAGATGTTTGCATTCAGGTGAAATGCAGATAAAAAAGGGCTATATCAAAGTGCAAAGCACTGGTCCAGATCCTTCCCCTTATATCTGTGTGAACAACAGAGTTATCTATCACCTCATTTAAAAAAGCCAAGTACTTAAAAGCAAGAAAATGAGCATTTAAGGACCCTATAAATCTTAGGCTGCCTACATCATAGAACACACTATTATTTCTAGGCATAAAGAAACGTCTATTTCATCATAACAAAACAATCTTAGCTACAGAATTCAGAATAAATATTATTCTCTATGCAAACATAGCATAAAAAGCCGTGCAACAAAAGAAGTATGAAAGTATACAACGTGAAACACTGTTTGGCCTCAAAAATAAGATGAATGTAAGTATCTTTACTGTAAAGCAGAATTGAAGGCTGTTCCTCTTGGATGGCAGGTATAGTATTATTGTCAAGAAACAGCACATATAAATATTTTACCATGCATTTCTTGACAGTTAGAGGGGTTTTTATCAGCTGAAAGGACATGTCCATACTAGCCCATCTACATGATATACTGCATATCTATAAAATAGCAGACACTAGCCACAAGAAGCATGTGCTTCTCAGTGTCCTCCATACCACCTTCAAGTTCACTGCCTCACAGAGAACAGCTGTCACGCATCACAGGACAGCTACCGTGAAATGTGGACAACGTACATTTTTGTTAAGGATCATTTTTTAGTTTCTTTTATATTTGACAGCATTCTTAGATCAAGTTCCAACAGAACCCACTTCATTCGGCACACAAGGTGAATGATCGTCTTGTAACATTTTACTTTTTTCTCATTCAATGAGAGACTCAAGCCTTTCTTACTGGTTGCTATTCAAATACTGCTCTAAAAATTAAAATAACTGATTATTTCCTTGCCTCTCCCCCACTTCTCCTTTTTATCCCCATAAGATTTCTTAGCAAAAGTGTGCCTGGTTGTCTCCCGGGTACTGAGTTTACTCCTACAAACACCTGTCCGGTACAAAGAGTGTTCCTGATGACAGCTGAAGACTTGAGATCAGAATTCATTGATTTTAAATGCTAAGTTGAGGCATTGCTTACAAAAGAGAGGGCACACCAGCACAGAGTACTGCTTGTGAAACACATTTCTTAGTGGCTAGTGTTGAACTTGGCCAGCCTGCCTTCTGCATCTTTGTACCACTTTTGGATTTTCAGGGAACAATTGCAGTTCCTGTTAATCTGAAATATCACTAAAATACTTATAAGTGAATTTTAATTATGAAGAATGTTGCGGATCTAAATCCATTTGAAAATTGGAAAATCTTACTGAAAGTATAGATTTGTTGTTTGTTTGCTTGTTTGATTGACATCTGCAGTACAAACTATACAGAAACCTGGATGATCCACCCATGGATAAATCAAGTATGAAGTCTTCTGGGAAACACAGGAGGAGGAGGGCAAGCTGTGCCAAACGTGCTTACTAGAGTTGAGACTGATAACTGAGTTCCTTCAGGTGCCCAAGTGCTAAAACATCCCTAAGGCCTCTATAGAGGACTTCACTGATTTAGAACAGTACCTAAAATATAAATACACAATTCAACAGTGGTATCATTAAGTAGCTGAAGATCAGGAAGATTTATAAAATGTATGGAATGCTCAGAAAGCCAAGCACCAGCAACAGTTTTGACATAAAAGTTTCAGGAGATGAGCCTTACAGACTGCCATAACCAAAAGGAGTTAGGAAAGGAATGGCTAAGGAAAAGCAGGGCTAGGAACAGTTCTAGCTATGTTACATAAAACTGAAATACCATTGTGAGAGATATTCATGGGGTAATGGCTGTACAAAAGGAATCACTGCCATTCTCCCTCCCTAGAGTTTTGTGAGTCTACCAAAATATGCACCCAGCATCCTGGAAGTAAGGCCAAATTTCCTGAAAAATACCAACAATTCAACAACTTCTACTGAACTAACTGCAAAGCATTTGAGGCTTCTGAAAGTCTGGCCCATGACAGCTAAGATATTTTTATGTATTGAGAAGTCTACTCTTGATTTAGCATGTCTTCACCTAAATAAATATACAAAATTCACTTAACGTTAAGCTTGCTGTCACTTTACAAAAATCTTTAGCAGTGTTATAGTTAGGAACTAAGACACAACAGAAATCATACGAACAAGTGAATTTTTGTAATCTAATGTGCATGTGCCTTGTTGTCCACCAGGTAAAATCACCAGCTACCCAGAGTTCTCCATGCACAGTGGCTTGAGTTTTTGGGCTCAGAACTGGCAGCAAATGCTGCCTAGCAAATCAGAGTTTCTGTTGATTTTCCCCCAGATTCCATCAGTCAATAGCAGATGGAATTTCATTTTTCTAACAATGACTATAGGCTTAAAATAACAACTCCTACATTTCCAACAGAGATGATGGAAAGCAACAACAACAATAAAAAAAATCCCACACAAACATTCTGGCCATCTGGACACTAAAATTCAGAACTAATGCTTTTCTACTACTAGGCTCTTGTAACATGCCCACAGTCTC
Organism: Phaenicophaeus curvirostris; assembly: GCF_032191515.1. Classification (NCBI taxonomy): domain Eukaryota; kingdom Metazoa; phylum Chordata; class Aves; order Cuculiformes; family Cuculidae; genus Phaenicophaeus; species Phaenicophaeus curvirostris. Next base: position 82,002,933 of record NC_091392.1, on the reverse strand, counting down.
ACTGTGGGTAGAATTAGATGCTCTGTTTCTACAAACTGTCATATGTAGATAATAGCATAATTTGATACTCATGAAGAGATAGTTCTCTATAAATATAGAAACTGTTAATAAACCTGATGGTTTCCTAAAACTTTATGAAGAAGCACCCAAAACTATGACATCTGTTTGTAAAATGAGAAAAAATTTACACATAAAAAATAGCTCAAGCAATTTGTAATTTTAAAACTAAGACAGTTACTGCTGCAAAGATCTGCAAACTTGGTACAAAATAATCTTTTATTTGAAGTCTGATAGAATAGAATTTATATTACAGTCAGAGAATGAGAAAAATTGACAGTCTTGACCTATTTTGCAGCTAGGACTAAGCAGAAGTGTGCTGTAAGCAGTTTTGGATTGCTGGGGCATATTACTAAGACAAAATATTCCACTCTTTCAGAACACAATTCACCTTAATACTCGTGTGTTTGTAAATATTAATTAGGGCTAATGACCCCACTTTGAAGTAAGTAATTAATATTGCAATGATGATAAAAATGATGATAAAGTAGAGTTCTGATAAAGGAAAGTTCTAATACTGTATAAAATCTTGAAAAGGACATCAAAAAATCTTTTTTCACAGGTATTTTTTCTAACTGAGGTAGCAGAAACCACACTGAACAGATATGCCCCAGACTTCAAATTCTGAATTTGAACTGGTCAACTATCTCTTCTTCCGACAAACTCATTATATAGATTTAAGTGATTGTATATTAGTTGAGGAATATTTTATTGAAATTTGTCATCCTCTCCACCCCAGGGAAGAGTGCAGAGAAATCCTAACTTTTTCCTTCCTTTTCCCAGTTTTTATAAAAGAACTATTGAAACACAAGCATGAAAAGAATGGAAACATTTCATTGTATTTTTGACAAGGTATGTCAACTGGTCCTCAATGTCTGCATTTTTTGCCTTTCTTTGCCAAAAAAAAAAGCAGTAAGAATGTTTCCGATTAATATGAAATTTTAATTTTTAGAATATTTTATGGAAGGAAATATTAATAATTCACATAGCTCCTCAACCATACTGACCCTCTTTAAGATGTTGTAGAGCTCTTCCTCCTAGGGGAAATAGGTGTTATGTCTTCCAGAGCTCTTTGATGCACAGTGATAAACATACTATACACATAATCCCTTAGAAGCCTCTATAAATGTGCTAACTAGCCTGGACAGCCATCTTTGGCACTTAGTAGCGCTGAATAAGCACAAAACATTAGAAATAGTTCATGGCATGGGCAATCCTACTAGGAGTCTACAGGAATGACAGTTTGGTTCATTCCCTCCAAAAGCAGTCTATAAAAGGGAAGATCTTATACATTCTCAAGCATCTTCCTCACTGGAGAGAACAGCTGTGTTTAAGACACTCTAGTTTTAGCAGAACTGGAAAAAAATAATTAGAAAATATAGGGAAGCGGTTTCAGTCCTTACTTTACATAAATTAATAGGGAATCAAGGTTAATGACTGGAGTCAACACATCTCAATGACCACCAGAAGAAATCTTACGCTTTCTTAGCTGTATTACTAGAAAAGGTTTGGATATTCCTTTGTAAGTACAGTTTATTTTTAAATGTAAACATTAATAATTTCCTAAGAATTCCCATTCTTTATATCAACTTTAAAATTTCTAAGACAGTCAATGTTTCGAAATGCAGCTTTTGTAAAAGATCTCTCACTTGACCCCTAATTCAGTAATTGTGATTTTTGTTATTTAGGAGTAGTATAAACTGTATTTAATTTATACCCATATTCTCTCTCACCGAGGACCGAGAGACAACATGGTATATTCTGAGAAGCTAATTAAGAGATTGGTGGTGACATTTTAACAAAGCCAAATCCCCACTGGGAGATATTCCTTTAATTCCCTCTTTCATAATTTTTGGACAAGAAAGAAACAGCCAAGAAAACAAATCGTTTTTATAGATAGCTATTTTCAGGAACTCAGGGTTTTAACAGCCAATCAAGTAAATACCATAAAACAGAGTCAATGTCAAGAAAAACATCTGTAACACTGCTCTAACACTGGATCAACAGTGAGTTTGTTACCTGCCAGCTGAATCACACAGTGCTGAATATTTTCTAATCATCAATTCATGGTGCAGACCAGGAGTTCTTATACAACATAACAGATACCTTCCCAATTAAAATACTTGCTAGCAATTCCTCAGAAACCATCCAGGCAACAGTGTCCGACCATACAAGCATAAAAAACAGAATGAGGAAATGCCTAGAATATGACTAAGTGACCCTGGAAAACTCCTTATTGAAAGAACATTTTATAAATGGACCTTTTTTTTAAGCACTGTAAGTGCTTTAGTTATAATGAATAAGAGTTGACAGTAAAGCAATTTTAGAAGCTATATTTCTGGAATAACAAAATGTGCAAACAGTGGAGAAAATGTTTATCTACTCTAATAAAAGATTTTTTTTTTAAAGAAGTTATTTTTTCTTCTCTCATTTATTACACTTCAGCAAGATATCTGTATTTGACTTCTTGGCCTTTTTTTTCCAGCAAACTGCACCTGAACTGCCTCACCTTTGGTAAAAACAGACAACCTGTCAAAGCCTTATACCTTCAATGGATCTGGCACGGTGGGTGATGCAATCATGTAGGCAGTGACCTTTTCAATTTAAATTGAACGTGTCTTGCGAGGGTAACTCTGGATTCATCTTTCAGCTCCTCTTTCCGTGTTCTTTGCTCCCTACTGAGACAAAATTACAATCTTTATTTTCAGCATTCAGGCTGGAGACAGTGTCGGGTGCAAACCTCTATCTCTGGCTGACTTTCTTCTTGTCTCATACAGTTATTTCTGATGATTATTTTTGCTGCTGGAACAAGACACTATTTAGCATCTTCTAGACTGGTACTTGAATCACAAACCTTCCTATTGAAACTTGGCTCACATTTTCATACAGCTCTAGCGTAGCTGCAAAGCAGGGGCTTGGCTGAACAAAGAGCTCAACTGCAAGCCTTGGAGTGAATCCATATTTCTCTAGTACGTGTTTGGAGTTGGTGTTTTAACTGGAGCCAATCTGAACATTTCCCAAACAAGTTCTCTGGGGAAGCTTTCCTGCATCACTAAGACTGCATCTGCCTACTCATGCTTAGTTCAAACACTTCACAGGCCAGAATTTTTCCCATGCCAAAATCTGCTAAAGGCAGCTTATGGTTCCCCGGGCCTGTGGTGCACATGCAAGTCATGGAGCTGCTCTCACTTGTGCCAGCTGGCAGCCAAGGCTGGCTGGAGTGAGTGCAGGAACCCCCCAAACACCATCTTCTCTTGCTTTCTGCTCACCAGGTGACTGGTGCCAGCTCCTACTTGCCAGAGAAAGATAAGATGCAATCTTTATCTGGCAGTGCTGTGTTGCCCCACAGGAGCTACGCTGCAGGTGAAGCCTCATCTTAGACTGTTGGAAAAGGGAAAGGGAAGGAAAGGAAAGGGAAGGATTTTGAAGCTTTTCTAATATGGATATTCTGATTACAAGAGAATCGCATGGACCTACAGATGGCAAACATCAGTGTTACCTGATGCTGACGTGAAAACTCAGCTCTGTAAGTCAGCAGAAAGTATTTTCACATAGCATACTTTGGTTTCTCAAACTGGGAAACAATCAGTCATTACAAAAGGATTCTTCACTGGCTTACATCCGGCTAGGATGATACTGATATCTTCCACTGTACTGGGGGCAATCTTGGGACAGTTCTACAAACTGATACACAGGTTTGCTCCCTCCTGAAAATCAAGTGGCTTCATTTACTACATAAAGGACTGCGAGGTCTCTGACACACCTATCTCTTTTCTCAGAAGTGTATTATTTCTTGAATCATATCTACTTATACTAAGTTTTAACAAGATTATGGTACATATTTGTAAGACTAAACAAGCAGTGCTCAAACTCAACAAGCTTTTTCAGTTTTATTCTTTATTTCCCAGAAGAAGTGTATAAAGAAATGTGGTGCTGGGGTCTAAAAACAATACTTAGAAGCTTAGTAAACTCCATACACATGCATAAATAGTTTACAGTGAGGTCTGACTACAGCAATAATTTTAGCAGACATTCATCTGGACATAGTGGACTATACAGTCTACAAATAGAGAGCTTGCTTCAGTTCAGGGTCTCTCAAATTAAGATCTTAACATCCACTCCTTTGGACAGGCCTACTGAGTTTAAGATCGCTCACACATGTTAGCACTGCAGATTGGACACCTACTCTTCCTGCCACTGCATCCAATGAAAAACACATTACACACCAGGTGGTAATTTTTCAAGACTTGTTACAAGAAAGCACTCTGGGAAGAAAATGGTATATAACTTTCATGAACTGTAATGACAGTGAAGTTAAATAAAGCAGAGATGCCTCAGTTTACACTGAAAGCTATTTAGAAATAAATAGCTTTGTATTTTTATGTAATTGTCTGTCATACTGTACTTCATGGTGACTAAATAAACTGGGCAAAACATATTCATAAATGTGTGTTTAAAAGCTGACTACAAACATCAAGTGTCTTATTTTGGGCCAGGCCACTACCTTTGCCAGTTTTTAAGTGCACGGAGTATTGGAAGTCAGGATCCAGCAAGAGACTTGCACAGGACTACTCCTCAAGATGTAGTCAAAATTACTGATTTACAGGAATAGAAAAAATACATAATTAAACAAATATGCCAAACTATCAGCTCTTCTTTTCCCAGTTTACTTCAGCTCCAATTCATTCTCCAGTCTTTAAAGCATTCAAGATCAGTAAGGTTAACTTCAACCTGTAGCATAACTCATTATGAGAAAATGGTATCCTATATAGCACCTTATGAACTGTGTTAAAATGCTGAGCTAAAGAGTATAAACGGCAGAAAATATTACTCTTGTGAATACTCATAAGTGTATTTATTCTGCAGATGTGAATACTTCCCATGTCAGGATTCCAATGTGCTGGGTGCTGCACAAAACTAAGAAAAACACTGTCTACCCTAAAAAAACTTTATAATGTAAATTGATAATGTATATATTTATTTAAGAAGCACTGTGAACACTCCTCTGAAACTGCACGTGGAAATGAGCTGTTCAGGGTTCCTAGCTTGGAGAACACAGAGTACAGTATTTTGACAGCATGCTGGAAGAAAATTAGCAGAAAATGAGAAGCAAGTAGGAAGACCATACAGCAATAAAGCTACTGTTCACATAAATCACATGGGGGTTGTGCTTAGAAATGTTATTTTGTATGAAAATGTTGTTATGTTCCAATCCATTTCTCAATAAGTATGTCTTATCTGAAACAGAAGTTGATACATTTTGTTGTAAGTTTGTTCACTGTAAGATCTGCATAGGCATTTTGCTTCCAACAGTGACTTTGTCACACACATTATTTTGCTTTGCAACCAGATTGGCCTGGAGGTGTAGATGTGTATCCTCACAGTACCTGGAAACTGCTCAAAGGACACCTTAACTAAATGCAATAGGAGGATAATGCTAGATGAGATGTCCAGAAAGTATACAAAATATAACTGAAAGATATTTGTCATTAACCTTTAATTAAATGTTCTAATGATGACTATCCAATGATTTTTCATTGGTAGCCTGTAATAATATTTCATGGCTCTTGCAGAATTTCTTATGTCAATTTCTACTTTCCCCAGCTATAAATAAATTCTTTGACTACTTACTCATCCCTTCAAATGACATAAAAGAGGTTTTATTATTTTTCCAACCACCTGCTACATATTGGAGGACAAATCATGCTTTAGTCCCCAAGTCCTCACTTTTCTTCATCAAACACAAAATTACATTGACTTTACTTCATTGGTCATCTGTTCTTCACTGTTATAGTCTTTAATGATTGCACATGGATATGTTGCATCCATCTGAAAGCTTAGTGCCCAAATCTGGACAAAGTATTTCACCTAAGCACTTGTAATTATTTGACTCTACTCGGTAGTGAATTTCCAAGCCTTAATTGGTCTTAGAACATCATAAAGAACACTTATAGTCTGCTATAAACCCTCAGGCCTCCTCAGCCTCATACTGTTGTATCAGTAACTGCACACTTCGCATTTGTGGAGGGCCTGTTCCTTTTATTTCTAATGTGATACACTTATTTTCTTTCTGGGATTTATGAAGTTATATGCTCATGCTTAAAAATTTTCAGTTGCATCAGTTAAGCTACTGCCTTCCAAAAGAAGGAATTTCCACTGGCCAATTGCACTTCATCTGAACAACCTACCAGCGTTCAACACTGACTGTAGTATTTCACTGAGCTGCACCTTAGGTTTTTTTATTATGAGATGACATAAAAGTAGGAACAGGACATACGAGGACAGGCCGAGAGAGTTGGGATTGTTCAGCCTGGAGAAGAGAAGGCTCCAGGGAGACCTTATTGCAAACTTCCGGTAACAGAAGGGGCTACCTGAAAGCTGGGGAGGGACTGTTTACAAAGCTTGTAGTAATAGGAATAGGGGCAATAGCTATAAATTGGAGAGGGGCAGATTTAGACTAGACATAAGGAGGAATTTCTTCACTATGAGAGCGGTGAGACACTGGCACAGGTTGCCCAGGGAAGCTGTGGCTGCCCCATCCCTGGAGGTGTTCAAGGCCAGGTTGGATAGGGCCTTGGGCAGCCTGGTCTGCTGGCAGGTGTCCCTGCCCATGGCAGGGGGGCTGGAACTGGATGATCCTTAAGGTCCCTTCCAACCCAAACCATGATGGGTGGTTACAAACCAAAGGTCATTTAATGAGCACCCCAAGCACTGAGCAATTCATGCAAAATGAAATAAAGGCACCTTAGCATAAGGCCTCACAGCTTTGCACGTACACAGCATATACACAGGCTTAAGGTTTCTCTTTGTAACATTAGGGAGTTGTTCTGCCTTGTACTCCTCTCATTTCTCAGGGGAAACTTTCCTCGGTAGTCCTTGATTTGTTACTTTGCAGTCTATCAATTTGTAGACCAGAATGCTCACATAGCTGTTTTCCATGGGAAAGTATAATAGTGTATGTAACTAATGATTGCTTGTTGCTAAAGGAGAATTGTAGAATCAGCTTGTTACACAATAGCTTGTTTCAGCTAAGTAAGGTATAAAAATGTGTTATGAACTTTGAGTAAACGGCTTCACTTTGATCACATTGATCACTGCGTGTTGTCCCATTTCTTCCATCGCGACAAAACCATTCTATGATTCTATGACTCTATATAATAAATATCAGTGCCTCTTATCTACTACAAAAGGCTTTTTTGTTTGTCTTTCCCATTATTTGATCAATTATGATTTAGAAGAGCAAGTTCTCCATAAAAATTACCTGGGTTTTTTTTAAATTTAGGTCAAGATATTTCAGCCTGCAAGAGCAGCACTCGAACTCTAAGCTGTAAGCTAGCACCAACTTCTTTGGTTATGTGAGGCAAGGGTGTGATACTAATACAACATGTGGAACATTCAGAAGTGGAATATTTCAATTTAAGCTAAAGTATGGTTAAGTTTCATCTAAGCAGATGTGGTTCTCAAAAGTTAGACAAAATGTCCATTTGATAGCACGTTTTCCTTAAAATGGTGTTTTTCAGACACTGCCCTTTCTTTGAAAATGATAACTTCTTGTGTTCACTATGATCTGTACTGAACAGATGGCTGCTCTTCTGTAATCACCTCTGTTCGGAGTTTTAGTCTATCTTAAAGCCAAGGTCAGCCAGAGCTGGCTCCAAAGTGCAAAATTAGCAAGAATTTTGACTGTTGAGAAGTTTCATAACATTAAAATTAGACCTTGAAAAGTAACAGAATATGCATATGATTTCCGGGAAAACTTATACATATGCATGCAAGTGGGAAATACATTCTGTCCCAGCTCTTGTCCCGCTGCAGACGACTGATGGAGATCACTCTGTCATGTTGCCCAGGCCTGATAAAGGATGCCTGTTTTCTAAAACTCCAAAACAAGTCTTACAGAGTTTTATCTGTTGACAGTTTTGGTATCAATAAAAAAATCAGTTACTATTACAAAAAGTGGGATATTTTTCATTTAAGCTAAAGTAGATTTAAGTTTTCATCCAAGAAACTGTATTTTCTGAAAGTTAGACAGAATGTCCCTCTGATAGCATGCTTTTTAATATCTTTTTTTTCCCAAACACTGTTTTTCCAGACACCATTCATCTTTTTTTAGAAATGATAATGTGCTAAGTATGATGTGTGCTGAACAGTTGTCTTTTTCTATAATCACCTCTGTTTGCAGTCTCCCCCTACTTCAAATGCAAGGTCAAGCAGGGAGCTGGGGCCAGTGAGACAAGATTATTATTAAAAAAAAAAAAAAAAATTCCACTTTTTGATTTAAGATAAAGTTCATCCCAGTAGCTGTATTTTATGAAAGCCAGACAGAAAGTCCATAGAATCATACAATCACAGAATGGTTTGGGTTGGAAGGAACCTTAAAGATCACCCAGTTCCAACCCCCATGCCATGGGCAGGGACACCTCCCACTGGATCAGGTTGCCCAAGGCCGCATCTAACCTGGCCCTGAACATCTCCAGGGATGGGGCATTGTAAGGGTCGGTCAAAGGATTGATTTCTGCCTCGACATTTCTCATCAGGTTCTAAGCCTCAAAACTTGACTGTAATCACAGATACAGGAAAATGGCTGAAGCTGGTACAAAACTAGCAAGGCATGTTTTGTACCTATCTCCAAGCCTCCCTGCTACCTGTACCTACCTGCTTATCTCAAGAATGCTTTGCACCTGTCTCCAAGCCTCCCTGCTCTGTACTATTGTGAAAGATCCATGCAGCAAGAGAAAATTAGACAGGAAAATTAACGACAGGACTTACCACGGACCCATGCCCCAACAGAGCATGCTTGTACCTGTCTCCAAGCCTCCCTGCAACCTACTGTTGTGAAAGATGATGACTACTGGCCTTCATCAGGGGACCCAAGTCGACCACCGTTGGCAGGAGGAGTGCATGTGCAAGGGGAGGAGATCTGCCTACAAAGCAGACTCTCCTCTCTTGGCATGTGTGGCCTCCTAGGTGAAGATTGGCACATCTCTATAGGATCGCAAGGAGATTGACTAGCATATAAGACAGCTCTGGAGCAGCTGAATTTTGAAGATCTTTGCCACCGTGAGGTCACATCAATCAAAGACAGAAGCAGTGGAATGCCTTCTGGACCAGGACCCCTAGAGATGCTGGATGTCTGTGGACCCGTGGTGGTAGCTATAAAACCCTTTTCTCCCCATCTTTTTCCCTATTCTCTCTCTCTTTCTATCACAAGCCTCTTTATGGGCACAACTAATACAGTTACTATTTGAAATGACATTTAGCTCCAGCTCCCTTGACTTGTTGAATTATTGCCCCTTTTTTTTTTGTTTTTTTTGCACTCCGAGATTGTAGCTGAAACGAACTGTGCACAGCTTCCCTGAGCAACCTGTGCCAGCGCCTCGCCGCTCTCACGGTGAAGAAATTCCTCCTTACCTAGTCTAAATCTGCCCCTCTCCAATTTATACCCATTGCCCCTAGTCCTATCATTACCAGCCTTTGTGAAAAGTCCCTCCCCAGCTTTCCTGTAGCCCCTTCTGTTACTGGATGGTCGCTATAAGGTCTCCTTGGAGCCTCCTCTTCTCCAGGCTGAACAATCCAAACTCCCTCAGTCTGTCCTCATATGGGAGGTGCTCCAGCCCTTGTAGCCCTCCTCTGGACCCGTTTCAACAGCTCCATATCCTTCTTACATTGAGGATTCCAGAACTGGATGCAATACTCCAGGTGAGGTCTCACAAGAGAGGAATAGAGGGTAGAATCAGTTCCTTTGACCTGCTGGCCACACTTCTTTTGATGCAGCTGAGGACACGTTTGGGCTTCTGGGCTGCGAGCGCATATTGCCAGCTCGTGTCGAGTTTCTGATCAACCAGCACCTCCAAGTCCTCCTCAGGGCTGCTGCCAATCACATCATCCCCCAGCCTGCACTGAAACCGCGGGTTGCCCCGACCCAGGTGCAGGACCTCGCACTTGGCCTTGTTGAACCCCATCGGGTTGGCCCAGCCACCCTCCTCCCCCCGCCCCCCCCCGCCCCGCGGTGCCCCAGGCCAGTCCGCAGGGGACTTTGAGCGGCCGCCCCCGCGGGGCAAGGGGCGTTACTAGGGGACCGGAGAGGGCGCGCCCGCCCCACGTGACCGCGATTCGAACGGCCGGCGCCAGGCTCCGCGCACGCGCGCGAGGACGGGCCGTTGGCCCGGGGGCGGAGCCCCGCCCCGTGGTCAGTGACGACCGCGGCCACGTGACCACACCCCCCCCCCGGCTCCGCGCGCCCCAACGCCCTGCGCCGGCCCCGCCCATTCGCTCCCTGCGGCGGCCCCGGGCGCGCGCGGACGCGCATGCGCAGCGGCGGCGGGGGTTGGCGGCGGTTTCTGCTTCTCTCGCAGCTCCGCGCCCCCCGTTCCTTGTTTTCTTGGGTTTGTTTATTTTTTTGTTGTTGTTGTTTTTAAACCGATTCCTCCTCCGCTTCCCAGCGCGGCGGCGGCGGCGGGATCAGCGGCGCCCGGTTGTCGCTGTGGGGCCGGGCGATGCTGAGCGGGCTCCGCGCGCGGGCGGCCTCACAGACCGGATTCCGCAGCCCCGGCCCCGCCGGTGAGTGCCTGCTCCTTCCTTCCCCGCCCCGGTTGTGTGGGGGGGGGGGATCCGGTGGCGCTTGGGGGTGTCCTGGGGGGGTCCTTGTGCCTCCCTTGAAGGAAACGCGTGGCCAGGGTGGATGAGGCTTGGAGCTGCCTGATCCGGTGGGGAGGGTGGGGGCTGGGCCTGCCCATGGCAGGAGGGTGGAACTGGGTGATCTTTAAGGTCCCTTCCAACCCCAACTATTGTAATGGTTCTAAGCTGAGGGAGGTGAGGACCTGGCACAGGTTGCCCAGGGAAGCTGTGGCTGCCCCATCCCTGGAGGTGTTCAAGGCCAGGTTGGATGGGGCCTTGGGCAGCCTGATCCGGTGGGAGGTGTCCCTGCTTATGGCAGGGAGATTGGAACTGGATGATCTTTAAGGTCCCTTCCAACCCCTATGGTTTCAAAAAGGCGAGGTGGGGAGGAGAAAGGGTGATCCGGCTTCAAGTGTCACCCGCGGGGGTCGAATAGGAAAACCTGGAAGCCGGTAGGGATGGGGAGGTCAAGCCGCCCGGCAACACAGGGCCCGCCCCGCCTGCCGTGGCGTTTGTTGGGGAGGGCTGGGGTGCAAAACCACATCCAAGTTGTTTTTAAAAGCGCGTAGCCGCGTTGTGAGGCGGGAGGGAGGAGTTAGGGATGGTAACGGGGAGGCCTTTGGGAAAGAAGGAAGGAAGTGAGGCTTTGTGCGTGAAACCGAAAGAGCCGACGCCGAAGGACGCCTTGGAAAGCAGGAGCGGGGTTAGGGACCGGGCGGCAGCCGCTGCTTATCCCGGGATCCCGCAGGACTCTCCTGCCTCTCTCGCCCTCCTCCCGCACCCCGGGATCCCGGAGGGGCTCCACTGCCTGTCGGTAGAATCTGGGAGCGCTGGGTTGCGTCACCGCGCCGGACGGTGATAATGTGACATCGTCACGCGAGTGTAATGTAACACAGTTGGTGACTCTTGTGGCCCGGTTTGAGGCGGGGTGCTCTAGCTGAAGTTTAATGGCAGATAGGTGATACTGTGGAATGAGAGTGGGGAAAGTAAGTCTTGTTCTCCAAGTGCTGCCATAAATAACTGGGGAGCTCCAGTTACCAAGTGGATTTCATAAAATCATAGAATACTTCGGGTTTGAAGGGGGCTTAAAGATCATCCATTTCCACACCCCTGCCATGGGCAGGGACACCTCCCACCAGACCAGGCTGCCCAAGGCCCCATCCAACCTGGCCTTGAACACCTCCAGGGATGGGGCAGCCACAGCTTCCGTGGGCAACCTGTGCCAGTGCCTCACTGCTCTCATAGTGAAGAAATTCCTCCTTATGTCTCCAATTTATAGCCATTGCCCCTAGTCTTATTACTGCAAGCCTTTGTGAAAAGTCCCTCCCCAGCTTTCCTGTAGCCCCTTCAGTTACTGCGAGGTCTCCTTGGAGCCTTCTGTCGTCCAGGCTGAACAACCTCAACTCTCTCAGCCTGTCCTTGTATGGAAGGTGCTTCAGTCCTCTGATCAACTTTGTAGTCCTCCTCTGGACCTGTTCTAACAGCTCCATATCCTTCTTACGTTGAGGATTCCAGAACTGGACACAATACTCCAGATGAGGTCTCGCAAGAGCAGAGTAGTGGGGGAGAATTACCTCCCTTGACCTGCTGGCCACACTTCTTTTGATGCAGCCCAGGACATGTTTGGCCTTCTGGGCTGCAAGCACACATTGCTGGCTCATGTGGAGCTTCTGATCAACCAGCATCCCCAAGTCCTTCTCTTCAGGGCTGCTCCCAATCGCATCATCCGCCATCCTGTATTGAAACTGTGTATTGCCCTGACCCAGGTGTAGGGCCTTGGCCTTGTTGAACCTCATGAGTTGTGCAGAGACCCACTTCTCCAGCATGTCCAGGTTCCTCTAGATTTGCATAGTTCAACAAACTATCCCTTTCTTTAAATAAAAAGAGCTATTTCTCAAAATACTCGTGTTCAGAACGCGTGCTACTAAAATGTTTTGAAGGCTGTGGATATCATATGGAGGTAGTTTTGTGTTGCTTGTTTCATGGGCTAGAAAATATGTCAAGGGTTTTCTTGCTTTTGTCTTCATGTGTGTTATATTCTGTTTGCTCCTCCTGTTTTCAGTATTGATGTAGAGAAATCCTGTAAACACAGGTGGGTGCCAAGAACCTGGAGCCAGGGCCAACAGGTTTGCCATTCTTTTGTAAGTGGCAAACAGGCTTTCTGGTGGAATGTGCTTGTCCTGCTTCAGTGGCTGGGCTAAGAGTGGTAATTTGGTCTTCTGTGGAATTCGATGGTGTAATTCTAGTTTTTAGTAGCCTTTGAGGTTCAGCTGTTGCCAAAGGGTTGCAATCTTGTCTTCCTCTGGTCACAAGTGTTTTGTATATTCTTGTGGAAAACTGGACTGAGGAGGCAATATGGCTTATTTAAAATAAATATTTTTTTTTTCTTCCAGTGGGTTAGATGCAAATAGTTCCCCAGTCTGTAGAGAATCGAGCTGGATTTGTTAGGATCGCTATTTTGAAGATTATGTGCACTTGGGTATTTTCAAGTGTTTACACAAACCTGTCTTTTGTCACTGTATTTCCAGAAGATCTTAATAACTTAACCTTATTTGTAAGGTGTGTTGGACCAATATTTTTGGCTTTTACATGTGACCTAAGACTGCTGTGCAGCTGGATTTACTGTGCTGTGTAAAAATATTTCATCAGCTAAACAAGATGTTCTGTAACCATGTATTGTTATCATTGTTGGCTCTGAAATTCAGCTATCTATGGAATTTATTTTTATCTGGCGAGGTCTTAATCACAAACCTAAGAGCATTTTTTTTGAAGAGTTTTAATTTTGTGCTCGCTTGAGACTTAAATTCCTACAGAACTACATCTTTCTTTGACAAGTTTTCATATTTAGTGTCAGATGATATAATCATATCTAGTAAAAAAACCTTTTTTTCATGTAAGATTTGAGTAAAGTGATTACTTGCCAAGTCTTTCCAGATAAAAAATATCATAGCTGGATTCATTCCTTTGTTTTTGTACATAGCTGATAAGTCATACTTTAGTCAAATGGAACTCAGAACTGTTACAGACATTCCTTCTCCAAGGCTGATTATCCTTTACAGTGCAGAGGTAACTGGTAAACAGATGATTGGCTGCATACAGTAATTGCTCTAAAATCCTCAGTAAACTTCATGTGTCCTCTGGAAGAATAATAATCCAATTTGTTTGTAACAGATTTTTTCAAATTTATTATTAGTAATATTCTACCAGTCCTGGTTTTTGTAGGAGAACATTGTCTTCATTCTTACCCAAGCTTTCTGTCCAGTTGCTTCAGCAGGCCCTCATTGGTATTTATTCCAGATGATATAACGCAACTTAGTTTTCTCTTGCTGCCTACATGGGTTCTTGAGGCAAGGTGGAGTGGAATATGGAATGTTTTAACCAGTATCATTTTTCCATACTTCTGGGTTTTTGCAGACCTCCAGTCTTAAGTGGTGACAAGGCATATGGGTTATGAGACTGAAAGATGTTTCTCTAGCCAGCGTTGCTGCTAAAGAAAACATATCCCATAATTGAACTGCATGTTTCTATTGTTGCTTAACTTGAAGATAAAATGTGGCTTATAACCACAACTTTAGTGTCAAGCGCTGATGATTGTTGTAGCCAGTTGCTGGAAACACTTGGTTTTCAACTGTCATTCCAATTTTGACCTACTTCTGTATTAACTCTGATTCTTAGTATTTGTTCTAGTAATACAAATTGAAGATTACTGTTACTTAGAATTTTAATTTCTGTGCCATTGATTCTATGCAATTTTATTCCACACAGGTGTGCAAAAATGGCAAAGAGAATTGCAGAAAAGGAACTGACCGACAGAAACTGGGATCAGGAGGATGAAGTTGAGGAGGTAAGATAAAAATTAGATAATCCCCACTGCTGCAGGTAGTAGGGTAGCTATTTACATGTGCTGTTTATCTTGGGGGTGAGATCTACAGTAAAATTTGTTAAAAGTGTAGTAATTAAAGATAGTTTTATGTAAGGGCCTTTTTTTTTAATAAAGCTTCCAATATAATGCAGACCATGTGGCAAAGCAGGTTTCGACAGTTAAAATGACACCAACAGCTCAGAGGAAAGGAACTTTACATTTCTAAAGGGAGCCTTAGGCTTCTTAAATGCATAATGTTTTTGAACTCATCAGATGTGTGATGGGCATTCATTGAGTTCACAAGAAAAGTGGTTTTGATTTCTTGAGATAAATTTTCTAAATAGCTCATGTATTTTTGTTTTTTTTAAAGGTCAGTAGTAGTTAACATATTTCTGAAATTAATTTGTAGCACTTGGCTGGATAATCCCTGCATGGCTAGAGAAATTAAGCACTCAGTCAAATGATATGTTTCATCTAATTGTAAAAAGAGGTTTTCATGTTTAGAGTCTTACATTAACTTATGGCTCATGTATTAACGTTTACAAAGATGTGCTAGCTTCTGTGCTACTAAAAGTATTAAATGTATAGGCCTACAAAATGTGAGAAAGAAAACTGACAGTACTCTTCCAGGAATTTGAATACAAGAAAACATAATTTTCCTCATTTATTACAGGGTAGTAATTAGACATTAGCTGCCTTTGCTAATACTTGAACTACAGCAGACTGCACAAGATTTGATTTACAGCGTGCATCTCAACATACCATCTCCAAACTGAACATAGTTTGTAACAGTGCAATACTGACAGGTTACCTTCAGTGAAGATATCTTATGGCTCTGTTTAGAGAAGAAAAAAAGAAAAAAGCTGAATTACTTCTCATTATAAAATTGAGATTACGTGAAAAGAAATGTAATGCAGAACAGGAAAGAGAGTTTTGAAGTTATCAACTAAGGTCCAAGTAGCTGGCAAGCTAATAACAGTACTCTATTTTCTGGATTATTTTTCTTTTACTTCTTCCTTTATTTGTTAGGGAGCAGCGTTACAGTTGTGTTCAAAAGCTGATCTTAGCCGTTTCTTCAGACTGTGATGACTTTATGCATTCCAAGTATTTCACTAATGATTCCATAACTTCTTACAGGTGGGAACATTCTCAGTAGCTAGCGAAGAAGTCCTGAAGAACAGGGCTATTAAAAAAGCAAAGCGCCGAAATGTCGGATCAGAGGTAATGTAATCACTGAACCATCAGTGTTGTAGTTTGACTCAGTTGCAAAATATGACATCTGTGCTCAGATTTTTACTTATTTGGGCTTGTAATAATACTGTATAAAGCTATTGGGTAGAAGGTATATGTAACTAGTCAGCTCATACATCCAAATTAGTGTTTGCATACTGTTCCATAGGAAAAATAAGGCTAGAAAGAAAAATGGGTAATACCAGTATTGACTGGAGGAAGATACGTGTATTTTTGAAGCATAAATGCTGAGAGTTTCAGGCATGATATCATCTACCATTGGATAAAATAGCATTTGAACCAATCCAGTTTAATTCTTTGCAGAGATGGAAGCCTGGAAATCAGAAGATTCTAGTTATCCATACTGGAGGGCTGGGGAATGTCTCGGAGGCTAAGAAAACAAAAGCCAAAACACTGAGCTGTTCTGAGAATGAAAAACACTGTCTCTTGTTAAGAACGCTGCTACTTTTTTCTTTTTCCCCTGTGAAGAGCTTTAGTGCCACCTACTCTCTGCAATAACAGATTGAAAATTAAAAGGAAGTTAACCTTTGTTACAGGTTTGGTCCCTGTGAAAGCATTAACCCAGTCCAACCTAATTGTAGTCCTTTGAAAAATCCTTGACAGATACTTTGTCATACGTATCTTTCTATGCAACATTCTTTCAGCAGGGCATATACCTTGTTAGAAATCGGACAGAAACTTTACATATCCCTCAAATTGCTTTCAGATTGAATAGGACTAGATATGTTTAGGGGCTAACTAGTTTTTGCCTGTGCTTCTGATTTTTCTTCTGCTGTCTAAGCAACATAAATGTGGAAGTTCTTATCCCACTTTTGTCTACAGTAGTTTTAGCCACAAATGTAGTAGAGGATGTATTTAATTAAGGGATTGTACAATGAAGAAGTGATGCAAGAAATAAGCCACAACTTGAGCAGGAGGGATTCAGGGGCAATTGTAATAGGAAAAATAGTACTGGCTGAGAAAGTCTATCAGAGGATTGTAGGAGAAATAGTCAGGAGAGTAGGAGTCAGCTATTAAGGGATCAAAGCTGTAAGAAGAGCTAGGATGGGCTGGGTGAACTCTAAAAAGCAGAAGAGATGGCAGGACAGCTGAGGCTGTGAAATATTTACAAAAGACAAATGTGGAATTTATTATGTTCCTAAATGGAGCAAGCAGAATGCTGTAAAAAAAAAAGGGAAAAAAAGACTGCAGTTTAACTTGAATGTCCAGAGAAAGAAGTAGGTAGAACTGATAAAAGAGAGAGTAAAGATAGCTATCTAGAAATGAGAAACAGAGGACTGCACTGGAAAAGGTAGAACACAAAGATCCCATACGCACAAGGTCAGATACTGGAATAGAACCTAAAATTGTAAGTTTCACTATTTCTTTAGTGGCAAAAGCAGATGGAACTCAGAAGCAATTTTCCTCTGATGGCTTCCCAGAGACACTGAAAGTCCACTTCCAGTAATAAGTGCTCATTACCTCCAAAGACATTATATGTAGTAGCTAAAAGTAGCAGTGCCTCTTTGCGTGCTTATGGAGCTATCTTCTGAAAACATATAAGAAACTATGCAATAAAGTTATATTGTTGCAAAGGTAGTGTTCAGAACTAGGTAGAAAAGGCTGTAGAAAGCATATGTATTGTATTATCAAGTACAGTCTATCTTTGCTTCCCCCATCAATCACACTGGAATATTCTGGGTGAATCACTTGAATGTCATGTAGGTGCCTATAAAGTATGCTGTTTTGATGAGCAGCTTGAAGTGCTGGACTGTAGTTGTGAATGCTAGAAGTTGCTGGAAATAAGCCTACAATAATATATTGCTTTGTAGTTATGCAAAGAAAACAAGACGCTATGAGTGTTGAAATAGGTGGTCAAACACATCTGCTGCTCTAAACTATTACGTACCCATTTCCTAGATCTACTTTATTTTCATACCAAATTTCTGAGTCTTTAAAAATAGTAGCAGTATGTGTCATAAGGAAGCTATTAACTTTGTTTATATAGATGACTTAGAATAATGCATGAAGTGCAGGGTGAAATAAATGGAATATTAAGTGGGGATAGGATTTTTGTGGAGGAGATGTGTGTAACTGATTGTAACTTTATGTAACTTTTTTTTTTTTCCTCCCCCTTTCTCCCCAGTCTGAAAGTTCTGGAGCCTTTAAAGGGTTTAAAGGTTTTATATTGCCGTCTGGAAAAGGAGTTGGCTTTAGTGGATTTGATAATGGCGCAGGAATAAAGCCTTTAGAAGGGTTGTCTAATGGAAGCAGTAGTGTCTCTAGCACTCCTTCTTTCAGCAGTTTAAAGACCACCTCCGAAACACCATCACCATTTGGTAAGTTTAAAATCAGCATACATATTTATCTAACAAATACAGCCATAAAATCTTTAGGACTAATTTAATAGTGAAAAATCAATTTCAGTCAACCTTGTAGTTTTGTTTTAAAGTTTTAAGACTTGTGTTCCTCTTTGTAAGATTTTTATTTTTTTGTATACAACTGTGTGCTCCACCTATTTTGACTATCCCTGAACTGACTTCTGTAAACTTAGCAAGCTTAGGTCTATTTCACAGCATTGTCCCTTTACCTGTACCACAGTATTTCCCACTCAGTGCTGTGATACAAGACAAGACAAGTAACTAAACAGGTATGAGTGATTTGATAAAGCAATATGGAGAATATTTGGGGTTTTATAGCTCTGCTTTTTTTTTGGAGGGGAAAAAAGTGTTCTAAACTATGTTTTTCTTCTTACAGGATCCACAATGTCAAACGGTCCTGCTACCACGTTTACTGAGAAAAAGGTTGCAAGCCCAAAAGCTAATGGTGGCAGTCAACCGTCCTCATCTGGCTATGCTCAGAGTAAAGTTTGTAGCTCTAGTGCTTACCACAAACAGTTAGCAGCTTTAAACTGTTCTGTGCGTGACTGGATAGTTAAGCATGTAAACACAAACCCACTGTGTGACCTGACACCCATCTTTATAGACTATGAGAAATACTTAGCAAATATTGAACAGCAACACGGAAGCAGTAGTGACAGTGGCTCTGAAAATGAAAGTAACAAAACACCTGTCTCTCAGTCTACTGTTTCTACATTTGTGAATTCAAAGATACAGCAAGGATCAACATTTTTGTTTAACAACAAAACTGAGGACGCCTCGGACAAAAAGCCTGAAGCTGCATCAGAAAAAAAAGACCCATCATTAGGAGCTACATCAGCCGCCTCATTTAATTTTTGCAAAAGTGTTGACAGTTCCGTTTTGGGTTCCCTTGGTTCAGGAACGCTTAGTAGTTTCTCATTTTCTCCTGGGAATTCTGGTTTGTTTGGAAAAGATGCAAACCAGGCTAAGTCTGTCCCTGCAGTATCCACCAATGTATTGGAAGCTCAGACCGAAAGTGGCAATAATGAAGATAAAGGTAAATTCTATTTAAAGTGATGCTTCTTAATGGTAAGCTGTGAATGTATGTGACTTAAAAATACTGCAAAGATGAAATAATATTAAGTTGAACTAGGTCGTAGTTGTTTTTGAATTTAAAAGCTGCAGATCTGTTCCACTAATCTGGAAATATCAGTGTTGCATACTGCTTAAATAACAGTAAAAGTATATAGTTATCAAAACCTGTGTATTTCTATCAGATTTATACTTTCTGTAATGGAGTGTAATTCTTTGGCTGAATACAAGACTTGAAACGATGAAATTTAAATCAGCCGATACATTCATCTTTGAGCCTGCAGGACACTGCAATCCTGCTGCTTTCCCCAGTAGGTTTATCAAGAGAATCCTCAGTAAAATGCTTAAGATGTGAAACAATTTCATACATCTTTCTTACAAGTCTGTCAAGCTGATGAAGACGCTTATTACCTGACAGTTTTACTCTGCTGTTTAGCTCAGCTGGGTACAGTAAGCTGATAGAAATCCTAGCAGCTGAGGGACTGGAAAGGCATAATCCTACCACTGTCTTTTGGCTGTCGTTCCTGCAACTGATTCCTTTCCCCCCAAATTCAGCTTTGCTGTTGGAAGTATTTATTATGCTTCACTTGGACCTGTCTGTGGAGACTATTCTTTGAAGCGTTACGACTGTTTCTTCCTTGACAGAAGGTTTTGGCTTAAGTTTGACTTGTTAAGCTTTGTACTTTCTGGTTTTGATTGCGTGTGTGTGGTTGGGTATTTTCATCCCGTTTCAATTGAAGGTAAGCATAAAGTTGCTTGAGGGGTGTGGCTGAGTGAAAAGAAAATAAGACTTTTCCTGTAGCTGCTTTAGAGCCCACATTGATTTAAAGGTACTTTGGCAATCGTTGACAGGCTGCACATGGATACGTCAAATAATAGTATGCATAAGCTAGTTCTAATACAATGCTAAAAATACCTTCCTGATTATATGCTCACATTAACATATGGAATGCATTAAAACTTTTTATTTAAAGGAGGAGAAGAGGAGGAAGACGAGCCACCAAAAGTCATCGTTAATGAAATAAAAGAGGATGATGCTTTCTACTCAAAGAAGTAAGTGACTTTAACTTCTAATAGTGAATAGAATTACAACCTTGAGAATAAAATTCATACCTGCATATTGCTATTGTTCACTACTGCTGTACATAATTAATGACGTACATGTTCTTCACTTCCTAGTTAATAAAACTTGTTGGGACACCATAAAGAATATGAAGTGTAAAGAATGTGTAAAATCTTAGCAAATGTTGTAATGGACACAGCCCTGATAGCTGGTTTGTGTTCTGCTTGTGATCAGTTTTACAAATGAAGATGTTTTTGCCTTCATCAGGTATTTTAAGTGTAAGTGGTAGGGTTGTGCCACAGAAATAAGGTGCTGTACTTCTGAAAGATCAGCCAGGTGCTCAGCTATTTGCATAGCTTAAAATAAGATGTTTCAGTTGCAAAATATTGATTGTTGTATGAAGGAGTGACCAAGTTGTTCTTTTAAATTCAAAATGAGAGTAGCTCTAGTAGAAGCAGTTTTTCAAGGCATGTTCAGTAGTCCAAGTACTTGCATGTCTGCTTAATGCTGAACACAGAATTTGTCCTTCTGCAAAAAGTCATTTGCTATATCTGAGAGAAGGTACATGCTAATCCATGAAGAATAGCATTAGGTTTCTTAAAGCTTCACTTGAATGTTTTTAAATTTTACATAACAGTCGTATTATAATTTCAGAACAATACAGCGAGTTCTTATGGTTTTGTAATTAGTGTTTTTAAACAGTAGCTTACATTTATTATTCCTTATAGATCCAGAGCACAGGTTGCTGTGCGTTTTACTTTTCATGAAATGTAATAAGTTTGTCATTACAACACTGAAAGAAATAATTAACTTTCTCTTTTGGAACTGGAAGTACTATCTGTTAGCACATGAGACAATGTCAAGAAGAATAGTATTCATGCTATTCACAGCATGTTAACTTCTGATTATTGTTATTGGCTTACTGTGAGTCAGATATATACACGTGTATATGTGTGTATTTGGGAAAACATCTGTATTTGATATCTACATATCTGGACAAACAAGTTTGGAATTTTTTCTGCCCAGATGCAAACTGTTCTACAAAAAGGATAATGAATTTAAAGAGAAAGGTGTAGGAACGTTACATTTAAAACCAGCAGGAAATGGAAAAACACAGCTCCTAGTCCGAGCGGATACCAATTTAGGTAAGTAAATTTCTTCTAGTAGCGAATCTTGATGTGAAATTCCTTGCTAATCATTAGGATTTTTTTTTATTAGACAGCATAAGAGACACAATTAGTGAAAACATTTCTAAGGTTTAATAATTTCAAGCATACACAAGCAGTTGGATGCCTGTAATGGGTAGTACAAAACAGTGCGCATGAAGCAGTGCAAGGAGGTAAAAGGTTGTGGGGTTTTTAATGGCTTGCCTCAATCCCCTGACTTGCTGAGTGGCTTTGAAGTGGCTTAAGATTCACAGAGAAGTATTCATGTGTCAGGTGTGATGAATGAAGATGAACAAAAAATGTGCTAAGATGCAGGCCAGCCACCACTTGTCTGCAATTCATCCTGTATAAGTAATAGTTGCCCACATGGGCAGACATCCATTCTACTTGGGGACAAAGGGGAGTGTTTCACAGGTCAGGCATGCAGGAGTTTGCTATATGCATTGCTCTTAAAATGCATGATATCCAACTGTTGAACTGTCTATTAGCTAACTTCGGTTGGATCACAAATGGGAGGTTTCAGTTCCACAGAATTAGAGTAACTTGTAGTGTTATAGTTCCTCAGAATATCTTCTGACAAGAACATTAACACGTGCAGCTAATAATTAAAAAGCCCCAGCCATTTCTTTGCTTTTAGAAATTAGGGGGACACAATGTATTAGTTTTTATGGTAATGTTCTGCCTGAAAAGTATTTATACCCTCAACCTGTGAGTGTGTAACTCAACATTTTCATACTCCTTGTTGAGCAACTTTGCTACACTCTCCTACCTAAAACTTGCATGTGGGGTTCAAATACACTTCACAAGTTCTATAAAAAAGAACAAATATGCTTATAACAGGCCTGAGGACTAAAGCCATGCTGCACCGTAGGCCATCAGTAAATCTCACCTCAGTTCCAATTTATAATGCACGGACAGTAAGTCTGCATGAACTCTCTGCAGGCCTGTAGGGATAGCTTTCAAATACCTGGTGAGATTGGGATTCCCATGTTAGTCACTTCTAAATCACTGTCTTTCAGCAGAGACAGGATTTGCCAGATAAAGGGCAGTTCTTAGCAACAGAACTGCAGGCACTTGCATGGCAGAGTTGTCAGGGCTTTCAGCATTTCCTTGGGATTTGGTGTGTGTTGAATAGAGCAGATGAATACTTGATTTCTCCAAGTTACCTACTCTTTAACGCAAGTCTTAATTTTTACTCAGCCTGATGCTAATTTTCATGATGTTGATTTACATTCCTTCTACCTTCGTCTGAGGTGATGTATTAGGAAATCTTTCCTTTTTTTTCAGCTCATACACTAAGACCTGTCCGCTTGGAGTTTCCAAGCATTGGTTTCTAGAAGCTGCTGCAGTCATAGTGATGCACGCTTTTCTTTTTGCTGTCTTCACACAGTGCTATAATCCTTTCCTAAAATCTCACTGTGTTGAAAAACTGAACTGGAAAGGAAGGTGAAGACTGACTTTTCCCTAAACACTACTACCGTGTTGTGAACTATTTACCAGGTTTACAAAATGTGTGCATCTTCCGTGGAAGCAGATTTGAGTTTGTTTGCAACTGTTTTAATAGACCACTAATACTGAAGCTCTCAAACTCACTACATATTTTAACAAGTTGACATAAAGCTGTTTCTAGTAACCCGGTGAAAGACCACATCAGATGTCTTGTACAATTTGAGGATACAAAGTACTTATTCTATCATAGTTTGCCCAATTTTAGATTAACATGTCTGTATGCGTGTCAAAGCTAACTTTTTGCTTTTGCTTCTGAACTGTGCTTGATGATCAGAATGAGTAACTTGTGTAAGCGTAAACTAAGCATTGTGACTGTATTCCTCATTTGCTGTTTTTCCTGTGTGTCCCTACTATAACTTGATGTTCTTCAGGGTTCTCCCTTTAAAAAAGGAAGGGGACAGTTTATGCAGAGATTTCATCATTCCTAATGAGGAAAGAAATCTGTGAGAACAGTGGCTATGAGCAGATGCTTAGGGGAGAATAAGTATAGATGACGTTTGTAAATTGCCTTCCTTCCAAGGACAAACTTAAATCCCTATTTAGTAAGTATACTAACATCTGTATTCCAGTAAAAGCTGAACAATTGCTAACTGTAATTTTTTTTCCTCCTCATATGCAGGAAACATACTGTTGAATGTCCTGATTCCTCCCAAGATGCCATGTACAAGAACCGGAAAAAACAATGTTCTTATAGTTTGTGTTCCTAATCCACCGATAGATGAGAAGAATCCATCTGTTCCTGTCACTATGTTAATAAGGGTGAAAACAAGTGAGGATGCAGATGAGTTGCACAAAATCTTACTGGAGAAAAAGGAGGCTTAAATAGGTTGCAGTCAGTGATTTGAGGAATTATTGCCAAACTGCTGCTCTACTTTTCTTCCATAACTTCACTTGAACACTTAACTCTTTACTCTGATATTAAGAACTGTTGTAGGAATTTGGGAAAATTCTGTGAGGAAAAGCTAAGCTAGCAAATAAAAGCTTTAACAGAACACAAGTGTTGGACTGTGCTCCCTCATTTTATAATGTCTAAATGCAGGACCTCTTCTGGATAAAGCACATTGATTTAAATTAAAGCATACGTTTTTAACAGTGGTCGATTTGACTAAATGGACAGAAATCAGAGTACAAAAATGTGGTACCAGAGCTTCCTCATGGACTGCAGTGCAATGCAACACCCTCCTGTTTTGAGAAGGGAGGATGTTGAAGTTTAACTGTTGAAACTCTTTCTATGCTCCAGATTTTCATTTTTAATTGGTCTGTCATATTCTGGCAAGACTAAATTTTTCAGCTTGGTGACGACAAAGTACCCCAACAACAATAATATTATATATAGTACTGTGTTTTAACTCTTAACAGACCCATGTGCTTTTGGGACTCTAAGACTGCGTCTCAGCTATTTAAAAGAAAATTTGCTTGCATAGTCTTGTTGACAGTAGTGTTTCTTAGAGAAGAACTGTCAGTTCTGTTCTTACTGTAGCAACAAGCCAATGATGTGCAATAGTACAAGCAGACAACTGGAAGACTGTTTTATCTTGGGCCACAATCACAGCTGGCATTTGCTGACTTCTGACAAGTCAGGGGCAAAGAGTTGCACTTTCATTATGACCCTCTGAGGTATTCTTCCCTCGTTCCTTGGGCTAAACCTGAAACCCAGCGGAGTCAGCATTGTAAATGTTGTACTTGCTCTTGCTACTGGTTCTTTGCTGAAGATAGCTCTTTTCACAAACGTATTTCAGGATTTTTATAATCTTTATATTGGCTCTGGCGTTACCAAGAATACACGCGTAAATGTGTGTGTTGGTAATTATTTTTCCCATGTGTTAAAACTACAGCACTTCACTGCATTACATTAAGTAAAGCAGGAGTTTGCAGCTTTGGGATAAGCTTTCTGGTACAAGGAGAGGATACTGGGTTAATCTATAAGTGAAGTTTTCGGCTGTGTTTAATCACATGGCAATAATCAATTTATCAGAAAAGCTTTCTGTTCTCAGTTTCCATCTCAACTTTATCAGGTCCTGTTTGGTGATTTAATCCTTTTTCAAATCTTGTTTGCTGGAAATTCCTTCCCTAATAATTGGTTTTTTTCTGTTTCACTTCTGGCTCTGGAAACTATCCAAAAGCTAGATGTTAATACTAATGTGGACTGCTAACTGCACTCTGCTTTGTCACACCTACCAGCTCTGGGGCGAGGGAAGAGACACATGCCAACCTGCCTCTGGCTAATGCAGCACAGAGGAAAAAATCCTATTCTCTTAAAAAAAAAAAAAAAAAAAAAGGCAGCATGATCCATTTCTCACAGGGGACTTAGAAATTCGGCATCCTATGGGTGAGGAAAAAGTAGTAGCACACTGATTAGATGCAGCACATCTTACCGGCTCCCCACTGCTCAGTGTGGGGGGACAAATGGCTGCCTTCAGACCTCATTCACTGCACAATGGAGGTTATGGCCTTCCCCTCTCCCAACAACCAAAAGCGGGGAAAACTTGGTAGGATCTATAGCCCTCTCAACCAAAGTTGAGAAAGGCAGGCCTTTGCTCACATTTCAGCTACACTGAAGTCACAGGAATTGCATTTTCAATACTTAAATGTAAAGGAAGCTTAGATATAGTTTCAAATATAAAATTAGTGCCTTTTTGGGTATTTGTTTTTTTTTTTTTTTTTTTTGGCATCTGGCTCAGTACTTAACCATTAAAAGTGACATTACTTTCCTTAAGATAGTGTGGTACTTTTTAAAAAAGTCTTGATACCAAAATTTAAGGCCAAAAGCTGAAGGCTTGTTGGTTAATTGTGTGTGAAGGAAAAGCAGAACATGCTTGAAAGTTTATTAGAGGTTCAGGTTTAATGGCCAAGGGCTGAGTTAATTTTGCATTTGTTGTTTGACTGTAGCGTCTTACATGCATCTCCATGCAGAAGGGTTTATAGACCAGAGCACTGAATGCAACCAGCAGATTGGTTACACATCACCCTTGAAGAGCAGCTCCATACATATTCCATCAGTGGTCTTGGACTTGTGTGTGTTTACTTCTGAAAGCTCATGGATATGTAACTGTTTCTCCATCTGTTGAAATGTGGACCAATTAACTTAAAGAAGTGAGAGGCAAACTGAACTTTCCGTGTATCCTTAGGACTTGCCTCCAAAGTCTTGGGCTTCTGCATGCACGTGTTTTGCCCAATTTTAAAGCCAGAAAATTGAATAATGGCTTAATGGCTGGTGCAGGTTTGTCATGTTTTCAAGGGTGGCAGCCTGAGGGCAAGCACAGAGTGTAAGGGAAAAAAAAAGATAGAATAACGATAAATCACATTGGAAAGACTAAACCATATGCTACCCATGGTAGGTAGTAATATCTTCTGTTATCTGTGGGAAAGACTAATTGAAGCAAGACACCGTAATTCTTTAGCCATTTATTAGTAATCTCATGTTTGCATGAGATTACTAAAAGTAGTAATCTCATTTATTGCAATCTCCTGTTAATGCAAATGTAAAAAACATTCATAAACATAACATTTTAAAAGTTTTATATGGGGGAAAGTTGCCACTAAAAGAATAGGGAAGATTTTTACTGCAAATTAGAGATTTTAATCAATGTTATTCATAGTGACCCTGCAATTATCTGGACTATAAAACAGTCAGGCATGCACTTTCTACTTGGTGTTCAGTTATAAAAGCAAGTTTTTGATGATGCTTCAATTTCTACTTAAGAACTATTAAAATATGTCAGTATTGCAAAAAGCCAGAAACTACTACATGAAGGCCTACAATAAGTTAAAAATAAAAAGTTAGAAATCAATATACTAGTGCCTTGATAACAAAGTGGCACATGGTATTCAAGGAAGGAATATTGATCAGAATTCCAACTCGGTGAAGCATTCCTGTACCTTGGTAGATGCTTAATGTATTTAACAGCTGGATATCAGATAGCTGATGTTAAAGATAGACGTTTCCTTCCTAATTTGAGCTAATGCCAACACTGTTTCAGCTGTACATAGGTGTTGGAGTGTCTTACACATCACGCATTCTTCCTTCTTCTGTAATTTTGAAGTTTCAGCTGCTTGGAAATCTTTCCCTCTCACATCCCCACAACTGGAAATCAAGATCTCTGCTTCTTTTAGTTATCAGTATCATCTGTAAGGGAGATTACTACAGTTGGTTTGAATTTTATTTTTAAATATTAAATTGCTGTAGGCAGGGGTTTTATTGCAATGTACTTAAAGTTATCTTATTTGGGAGCACAAGAGTGTGTTCCTGTAATCCCTTTTGGTTGATGGATGCGAGAGTTTAATTTAAATTTGCAGTTCAAATGAACATGTAGAACATAAAGCAATTAGGAGGTATGCTTTACTATTAAGAACTTCAGCTGCTGTTGCAGCACTGTTAACATTGAAAATGTCCTTAAAGACTTTCTTTCCGATGCCTTAACTTATTTGCATTTGCTAAAATTTTGTAGCTAGTGCCTGTGTGCAGAAATTAACTGACATTAAACAATTTAAAGTGGCATGAGATAGTATAAATCCAACAAAAATGCTGAATGTGATGATTTGTTAATCGTTATTTAGATTTCAAACTGCTCCGAGTTTTTCAGTGGATGTTTCAAGTTTCATATAACTTGTCATGTAACAATGTTTTCATTGAGAAAGTGTACAAAAATCCATGAAAAATGTGAATAAATGACTGGGAGATAAGCGTCTTGTGTGCATCCCTTCCACTTTGACTGTAAAACACTTAATTAGTAAGAAGACTTCCACAAATCACATTTTTGCAGGTGAACTGCCCAGAAGATCCTGTGCGCAGCCCTAGTGCTGCTAAAAGCAGCCATGTCCTCTCCTGCCCCTTACTCAAGCCAGCTTTGAAATCCGTCACATGGGTAAGAGCCAGTTCAGCAAAAAAGTTTTCTGGGAAGACCAGTGAGCTGAGTCGGCTTGGAGGGAAGAGTTAGGGCTTCCTTTTACAAGAAAAATGAGTTCTTGCATGCTAAGAGAGTGACTGTAGAGCTTGACCTCTAAAAATCCCTCCACTTGAAAGATTTAAGTGCAAAAGCAATTTGTGTTTGCCTGATTGCGTATGTAGAACTTAGGCTGGGTCTAAAATAAAAGCACTATGCTGAAGCCAGGTCACAGTGATTCTTCTCTGTTCCTTTGTCTTCCCGACAGTTTGGCAATTAAAAAAAGAGAATAAAAGAATAAAATCAAGACAGTTGTCTTGAACAGCATAGATAGGGAGGTGGTTGAGTCACCTTCCCTGGAGGTGCTTAAGGCACGGGTGGATGAGGTGCTAAGGGGCATGGTTTAGTGTTTGATAGGAATGGTTGGACTCGATGATCCGGTGGGTCTCTTCCAACCTGGTTATTCTATAATTCTATGATAAACCTTTCCAATGCACCATGAACTGCTGAGACCAGGGGAGTGCCTGTCATCCAGCTGTACTTGCCACTATTAGGTGCTGTTCTGCTTCACTTCTCTCCACAGCTGTGGAGCTTTATACCCACAGACGGGAGCTAGTTCTTGTATGAGGATACAGTTATTGCTTAATAAAAATTATCTTGACACCCCCCCTGCATCAGTCCCACAATTACAATGATTGTGAAAACCAAGAGCCGATGTTGCAGTTTTAAGGATGCAGTTGCTATCAACAGAATCACGTTTCTACCTAAACTGAAAAACATTTAGGACTCATCTTACTCCCTTCTACTTTTTGAAAGACACACAGCATGGCTTATGGAGTCCCCCTAGCTTCTGGCAGCCATAAAAGACAGCAAAGTAACAGTTCTCAGGAGCACAAACAAGGTGATTATTCATTTCAGGCTGGCGCAGTCTAGGACACGTAAAGCTTTGCTAATCACCAAAGATTTTACCACTTGCACAACAGGAAGGGGCAAAAGTAACAGCACAGCGGACTAAATCCTGAACATCCAGACTAAGAAAATTCAACGCTCCGAGAAAATTCTGCATTCATCAAAACCTGTCCCTTCCCTAACCCAGCAGGAAAATGCCCCCCTCAGCAGACTGGTTACCGCAACCAAGTGATACAAAATTCAGAACTGATCTATCTGAAACGCACATCAAATAAAATCTAAAGGCTGAGTACGTATCACCATCAAGACAAATAGTGAAAATGACAAACTTTAATCGTGATCCCAATGATGCATCGACATACAGGGACCTGCTGTAATCAATCTGCTAAAGACAAAACTGAAAGCCAAAGTGAAGTGCAACAGCCAGGCAAGTAATTCTGAGTAACGCAGCCTTAGGTATGACAATGATACTTGAAGCTCTGAAGGAGTTCAGACTCAAAGCGGGATAAACACCTTGCTCTGGTAAAATACTTCCTTCATAGGAAGGTCGTAAGACAGACATGCAACTAAAGCTTAGGTGGAGAGGAGCAACAAACTTCTTTGGATACTGAGCAGATGACAACTGGATTACAATCCTCTGCACAAGTTACAGTAGGTGCCTGCGTGAGCATCTGTAACTGACCTGCCTGAAATAGAGGAGGAGCAGCACACAACAACAAAAGGCTGCACAAGATGAGTAAAGAGGCAGAAGAATGTACGTTGTTTGAAGTAGCCTTCGATATACCTATCCCACTTTCTGCTGGGGGAGTATATGGCTCATTTTCTTAAGACATCGTACTTATTTAGAAATCCTTACTTGTATCTTAGCATCCTGAATAAATATTACAATAAAAATAAATATGAATTCTCATCAGTTTAGTGATTTTATTACTATTAGGAACATCACACCCTTTACAGAGAGGTAGCACAGAAATCTGGAATCTACAGAGGCTTTAAAGATATCAATAGAACCTGCCTGCTCAGGCGGTACCACTGAGTAAAAAGTCTCTGACTTTGGTGTACTATCATATATTATAGAAGATATAATGCACTGCTAATTTTTTTGTTTAATTTATCGTCAGTGCTAGTTTTGGAGCCCTACCTGAGCTGGTGGGCGCGTCTCCTTGCCTGCAAATGGTAACTCTGTTGACTGCAATTCTGGGGAAAATCTGCAGATGATTTCTACATTGTAAAAAGCAAATTCCCAACACTGAAGAGAAAACAGCAGATCATATACCAAATGTAATTACTTTGAGTTCATGAAGTAAGCATTTCCTTACCTTCACAATGAAGTCAGAAATGACTACTGTGAAAAATCACGTATGATGCTGGTCTTGTGTGCTGGGCAGGCTGACGATAGAGGTACTACTTACCAGGAAGCATTTATTTCAGAATTCCTGCTGAGAAGGAAACTTCAATAATAACTCTTCTTGTTCCTTGATGCAACACCACTGTCATTTTCAACCCAAAACCTAGTCTGACACATGCAGCAATGGAAGAGTGGGTTCTGCCAACCTTCTTGTTCTTTAAGAGCAAAGAAACGCCCCTAAACTTGGTGTAGGCTTAAGGCATTCTCTATTTCTAAGTGGCACTGGGTTTTGATGAACACAGTGGCTCCATCTGAATTAAAGGCTGAGTGTGAGACATTGAAGATCCTGTTGCTCTGTAAGCTTGTAAGCTGCTTTTTCTGGATTTCCCCAGCAATATAGCTCCAGCAGGAAAGCGCAGAACCATAAATACAAAGGCAGAAAGTCACAAGTTGAATAATCAAATATTATAAAATAATAAACTTTTAATCACCAGCCGAACTTGGCACAAACAGGTAACAGGGAAACACTAAAGCAGATGGAAGTAACACTTCAAGACAAAACTCTTCTTGAATGCAGGTAGTCTCCTCTGATCTGGGGCACCTGAGTTGTGGCTGCCTCATCCCTGGAGGTGTTCAAAGCCAGGCTGGATGGGGCCTTGGGCAGCCTGATCTAGTGGGAGGTGTCCCTGCCCGTGGAAGGGGGGTTGGAACTAGATGATCTTTAAGGTCCCTTCTAGCCCAAACTATCCTATAATTTCTACAGGGAGACTGGGTCTTCTTGGAAATTATCAGCCAGCTCCACTCATTTCAATAGGGTTTGAAAACTGTTCATTCCCATTTTCCTTTAACCAACCTCTTTCAAGTGAATTCAGAACCACGCGGGTTAGTTACTTGCATACTTATTATCCACAAATGTATGTTGTTGCCTGAAGTTCAGCACCTTCAGCAGTGCGCTCACACCTCCACATGCAGTGGTTGCTCCAGTCTGCTTTGTAAACAAATAGAATGCCAGCTCGCCCTCTGTGACCCCTCATCCATCATAAGTTTCTTGTCTGAACAAGAAAATGGATCATCTACCTTGGTTTTCAAACCACTATTCTCAATCAACATAAACTACACCTAGGAAAGAAACTAGCCAGACCTGTGGAAGAGTTTTCTGGCTTAACCAATCATAAATTACTTATTTCCCATAATGAAATTACTAGATCCCTTCGTCACCTCTGTGAGGAACCAAGCTGGTGACACAACTTGAATTAACTCATATCATCCTTTGTTTGCTTTACTGACTGGCATCTGCTACTCTCAGATTCTCACCTACACTGTTAATGGAAAAAATGGACCCGCACTCTTTCTGTATTTTACTCTGCAAACTTGTAATTACAAGTTTCAAGAACAACATGTCTGACAAAAACACTCAAGTAACTATTCGCTAATAAAGACGCATATTTTTTCTTCAATCTCAAAAACATGATTTTACTTTTACTCTGTAAAATCAGACTTTGATGATACTCTTGCATGCAGAGCAATATTATGGTATTTCGTTGGAGCATCTCTCCATGAGAACAGGCAAGACAAAACACTCCGAGTTAACTTGGCTCCCCGAAGCAGGGACCCTATTGAACAAGATATACTGCCACGCTGTTAAAACAATATTTTTCTTTTAGCATAGTGTATTCACAAAATTAATTCATTGAAGTTGTGAGAGCTTTTCAAAGATGTATGTGGCAGTCCTCTGTCCCCCCAGCATTCGGATTCAAAAATAAAACCAAAAGCAAGCACACCTTGCCCTGTCACTACTTCATGTTGAAAGACTAACCAGAAAGGTGAAGTTTGTCACCGTGGTTTATAAACTTCTACTGCTCTTTTGCATTCTTTCAAATAATGCTTTCTCTACTACATCTGCTTTCAATGTAGGGCATACAAGGAAAAAAAATAATAAAAAAAAATCACACTCTCAGTTTCTAAGCTGTATTTTGCTCCTTTCCAACCCAGTCGCGTGTGCAGACCCAGAACAATGCCAACAAGCAACCCAAATATTCATATGAAGAACTAACACACCCTGTTCTCCTTCTTCATAAGCCCTAGATGTTTTTCTTTTGCCTAACACACCACCTATCTCCAAGCAATCACGGATGGCTTAGGCTTAGCAAAGATGCTTTTCCATCACACATGGGATCGTAAAACAGTCCCAGTCGGGGATTCTTTAAAATGGAACCATCAGCAAGTCACTCCATATCTACAGTTGGTAACATTTGTTTGATGAGTGTTTTACTTTAACTAATTTAGACAGAACCAGATCCCCCGAAGAAGCCTACTGTGAAATGTCAGTCACAAAAATCAGCTGGAGATGAAGGATGCAATGCCCCACGGGTCTTGAAACCAAAATTCTTTCAACGTTGGTACGCACAGTTTAAGGCAGCATAAGCAGTTAAGAGCTAAAGGGCAATTTGATTTTTACAACATTGCACAAACTCTACTGAAGTTTATTCCTGAGTTTATCAGGAAGAAACCATTACAGCCATCAGTCTCTCAGTATTATACACTGCACAAACCTAAATGTTAATGACTACATAATTAAGTTTGAACTGATATGTGCTTTGTTTTAGAAGGGCTGCTTTGGGGTCTGGGTTTTTTCTTAATGCCAGCATCTAAAGGAATAAATTAAAAAAATAAAAAAAGTCTTTTTAAACAAATTCAAGATGACATTGACTTTTACCTTCTTCTTCCTCACACAATATCAAGTTGTCAAAGGCTGACTGCCGAAAGATTCAGCAAGCAGTCAAAAGTTTGGTTTCACTCAGAGCGGAATAAGAACGAAAAGTAAAGAGGCCACCTCACGAGTGTCAGTTTAGCAATGCTTACCAAGAGCGCCACAGAGCATTTATGCTTGAATGTTTTCCTTGATGGTGGCACAGTAGAGCACACTAGGCACAGTAGAGAGAAAACACTATTAACAAAGATCATGGTCATTTCAGAGGTCTGTTTATTGGCTGCAGGGTCCAACACTTCCTGCACTGCTGCCATATGCAAAGTCAACTCTATTTTTGGTGCACAAGGATTCTTTGTTCAAAGGGCTCAGTACAGCGCCAGCATGATTTTTCAACCCACCACCTTTTAATCAACACTGATGATCAAATGAGGCAAAAAACCCCCAAACCATGCAACATGTGTGATAAACTTAGGCTGAGAATATTTATATATTTACACAGAGAACGTTTAACTTTGTAACCTGCTTGCAGCCTTATATTAGCTTGACCAGGCATCCAAACAACTACATTCTGGTGTAAAATACTCTTTCATTTAAGGTTTGGTGTAAAAGCTACTTATTTCACAATGCCATTAACTGGATTCTACTGCACCTATTTTTGACACATAATTTCTACACACCAGTACCACTCATTTCCAGTCATACCTCACAAAACAAGATAAGGCATTCACAGATATCTGACTGCTGTGATCACAAGAAATCCATTTTCCAGAGCTTTCAGCCACAACCTTTGGAGACTATGACAATCTTTCAAACACAAAGGGCGAACCTGTAAGAGATGGCCGGTTCATTTGAGAACTATAAACCTGTCATTTCTTGATGCTGCTACACACAACACAGACAGAATTTAAGACTACTTTAATAATTTCCTAAATAAAAATTTGTTCTTAAACCCCACTGGATAACAACAGGGCTTAGGCACTTCTGAAGATTTTATCTTATACCTATCTTTAAAAAGGGGAAGCCCTAGACTACAAAATACAGGACAAGCAATCATCTGGAAAGGGAAAAAATTATGACTGGCAAGAAGCAAGCCAATAATCTAAAACTGTATACTATTTATGTGAACATCCATACAGAATCTCAGTGACCAGATGAGATTCTGTACATGAGGGTCTGCTGGAAGAAATCTGTCCGCAGAGCCAAGCACTTCACTATTTAAATTAACACTTGGTGCTAGAATATATTTTGGGAAAACCTTTTCACTGTGAAAAGTCACTTGTGTAAGCAACTCTCTTTTCAGGAAAGCACACCATGCCTAGAAATGGAAAAGTAACAGAAATTCAGAGCCCAATATGCTCAAGCCTTGTAAACAATGCAGACCAGGAGAATAAAACCAGAAGAAATGTGAATCCACAGAAAGTAGATTGGCTAAGACAGCTGAAAGATTTGTGGCGTTTCTAAAAATGGCTTGTTTTACAAGGAGACTTGGAACCCACCCTGTGCTGGCTGGCAATAAGAAAATGCAATTTCACATACGCAGTGGTCTCTAAGGCAGAGCAATAGCTAACACAAAATAATTGATTTAAGAGCTTTCTTTAAAAAAGGCTTTTTCCTTGTTAAAATGACAGCAGTGAAAACCTTTATAAGGGCAAAAACATTTACATCCTTGCATCTGACAATCATTAATAAACATTATCTAAAGACAGTTGAAGTGATAAGCCTCAATCTCCAGAGGAAGTGAATAACAGAAGGATGGAAGTTAACTGAGAAATAAGGTATGGTGAGATTCTGTAAATAAATAAAGCTGTTCTGCCAAGCTTCCCAAATTTGTTAACCGTGCTGCTTTCTCAAGCATCAACATAACTAATGAAAATCACTGTGCTCCAACAACTAAGACATTGACAGCCATACCAGCCTTTATGCACACAGAACACACCACTTCATTCCTTAGCAATTATCTGAATGGCCAACAGAGGCTCAGAATGGTTAACTGCTTAGGTGTTACAGAAATAAAAACCCCTCCAAATTCAAAGGGTGAGAGGTTCTTGTTAACATTCCCTTTTCTTTTCTGGTATAGTGCAATAACATGCTAAGGGCCCAACTGTGCCATCTTGACCCAAGCAGAATTTACATCATCTTCTCTGTCAATTTGTCTATACAAGGACTATAAATGATAATTTTAAAGGTTTGTTTAAAAGCAAAACAAAAAGTGGAATTTGTTTTCCCCACTTGATAACAGGAAGTGGGAATCAGAGGCTGAAGTAGTCCAAGACGGTTGTTTAGAGAAGGAATAGCTGATAATCTGGCACGTATACTTGTTTCAGAAAAGCACTATTGACATTCAGTAGACTATTTGACCTCTGTTTCCTATGGATGTCCAACTGGGCATACCTGTAGCCCTTTTATACTAAAGAAGTTTAAGTCTTTAATGTTCCTATGGCATATCTGCTCGCAGGATACAACAAATCAATTGACTTTTCAGGACATTTACATCGCAGCCCTTCAAAAGCAAGACAACAGAATCCATCCAAGCACAAGTAAGCAAGCGGACAATACTTCCTGCATAACAGATGTGGGATGTGAACTGTACTTCCTGTAACGTTGCCTTTATACTAATGTACTAGTTTAGAATCATTCTTAATTTGCTCTGAAATCTTACACAGTATGATTCGCTCAGTCTTTCAGATCGCATGAAATTAAACTACCTAAACATAATATACAATATCAGAAAGCATTACAAATTAATGTTGACTGAGCAGTGTTTAGGCACCTATCATCTGGGTTCCAATCTGCATACATTTCCTTTTCGTGTGTTGCTCCTCTGGCTGTTTGACTGAAAGGCATCAATTGTCACTAGCAGTATGAATATTAATCCTCTTTCTCTTCCCTCCGCAATGAATATTTAAAGGAAACCAAGTACTGTTTTGCCCCACTCAGCAATATGAAAGTGCACAATAAGGAGCATCTTGAGAGGCTTCAGAGTAGGACTAGCCTTCTAGCTGAAGAGCGGTTTATGTCTTGGCATGGACATGGGGAGAATATTTGTACCAACTGCCACCAGGCACACAACTTAGGGATCTCAGATAAGAACCTGAACTGCCTAGCAAGTTCCTTGAGAGAGAGCACTTCAGCTGACAATTAGGACTCCATCTCTCCCCTAGCTCAGGATGGAAACCTGGGCACACATGCCGCAAGTCAGAACCACACCCCTCACACACACATGCACATGCACAAGTGCATAGTCCCGTAGAGCAAAGTTCAAAGGCTGCACTGTGAAAAGCGTGGCTGTGCTGGTAATGACAAAGTGAACTTTTTCTAACGCTGTTGCAACACACTGGAAGTGAACTAAAAACTGGTCAGTTGTCCTTGTCATGCATTCATGCTGCCAGTGTTACAAATGCCATCACTCTGTGATAAGGTGACAGCTTGCAGGCCTAGCCACAAATAATAAAAAAAAAAAAAAAAGACCTTACCATGCTGGATTCACCACATTGGGCTGAATGATACAGTTATTATACCTTTATGCTGAAGTGGAGCTACGGAACCTGGCCTGAGAAAAAAAAGCAGAAAGTCCTGTTTGAGAAGTTAAGTCATCAGATGCTATTGAGACAATAACAACCAAGCACTTTGGGTAAGGTTGAGTATGAGTGAGACAAAAGTCCAGGCTCAGAGCACATGCCATTTGGTGACTGTGTCAACAGCACTGAGGTGCTCAGAGTCTGAAAAGTGACAAAAATGGCATTCTTCACCCTCTCTACATGTGTGTTGGAGTCTCACATGCTCTAAATGACATATTACTCTACCCTTTGCTGTGCCAGTTACGCAATCATAAATAAACTGAAGTATTGACTAGCTCCTGTATCAAAAGAGTGACCCAGACTGCAGTAGTCTCGGCATTCTATCATTTAGCTTTCAAATGTCAAGGACCACAGAGCTCGGCTATTTAGAGAAAGTTGCATTTTATCTGTAAACATAAGGCTTTTTTCCTGAGAACTCCTGACATACAGTTTTCAGACCTCCCACATGCTATTTTTAGTCACTTTTCAGAGCAGAATTACATTTCAATCTTTTGTCTTCCAAGATAACTCTCCGTGCTTCAGCATGTAATAGTACAGCAAAACACTACCTGGATATGAAAAATCCAAGTAGGCTGCCTGATCGTTAATCAGCTCTCATGTCCTCCTTGGCTATAAACACTATCACAAAGACAACTCCACCTACTCTGAAGACCTGTGCATGCAGGAGGATATTAGTAAGGTTATTAGTAAGGTTTTTAGGTTTTGAGGACTGATTACAGCCTCCTATTTTTCCACTTTAGACTCAAACTTGTATTGACTCGGCTAACAGAGATAAGCAGCATTAGTTCTGGGTATGAACCTCGGCTTTACTTAGCAGCACATTTTAGCCTTCTTTTCACTGGCATATTTTGTTAGCCAGTTCTTGAGGATGAAAATGTTGCTGTTCTTTGGTAGATACAGAAATCTGTCAGCAGAGTTCACCTGTCCCAACACTGACACACAAACAAATGGGAACATTCTCAGCCTTTTAAGCTCTGACCAGACCCGCTGCACATACCAAAACAGTGATGTATCTTTGTAGCGTGTTTTTCCTTTTCCTTCCTCAGCAGGAATTTATTCTTTCATCCCTTCAATCCCCACATGCACGCACGCACGCTCACACACATATTAAGCCAAACCAACAAGGAGAGTATATGAGCAAAAGTCTATGGAACGACGTTCATTAATACACCATTACGAAATTTCTCTGGTTGTTTCTCTCAAAGAATATAAAGTTTAACACATTCTGTACATATTGTTGGTTTCTTAGTTATAAAGTAAACACAGTATCAAACTGTCCATACAGCGTTGACTTGTTTTAAACACAGCCCCTTCTCGTTTTATCTTGCTGAAAGTCCTCTTCCAGTCAGAAACACTCAAGTGATGTACTGCAAGTGTGCATACGGTGTATGACAGCAGAGGAAGGAAGAAAGAGGCACTTTTGATCGGCTGGTATTCTTGGACTTCCCTTTTTCCTGCGGAGGTTTATGTTCCTGACACTAGATGGTAGTGTTAGCACAGAAAACCGCTGTGGTTAGGCACTTGGCAACAAGGCTCCAAGGCAGTGCCCGCTCTTTGCTATGTCATCAGAATTGGTTTCTGCCGCACTTCCAGGATATCTGGGCATGGGAAAGAAAGAAAGAGATAAAGAAAACTTAAGTGGAGTGCAGCACAATTCCCCCGTTACACCACTAAAGGCATTTAAAACACAACAAGCATGCAACTTTGCCTATTAACTAAGTTGAATTTAACTCCTCCCAAATGCATGCCACTTGTGAGATGGTAAGCCACAAATATATCCCATCATGTAGAATTGACAGCTAATCTACTAAGAATCCTTTATGGCAGGCTGAAGCAACGCGTCAGAGAGTAGCAAAATCTTCCAGAGAAAAAAGTGGAAGTGCCATTACAGGAGATGCCAAGGAGTTTCCCTTTCTGGAAAGGAAAAATGCACCATCCCAAATACCCTTAAAAAGACTTTTGGATCTGAAGATGTGGGCACAAGTAATTCAGCTATTTCATCCATTCTGCAGACTGAAGCTCATGTTTCTGCACTCAAAATGTGGCAAAAAACTCCTCCTTTTGCTGGCTCCTCAGTTCCATGTCATCAAAATGTGACTGAATATGAACTTGTGAAGTATCTGTCATAAGCATGGGTATCTTTCCAAATGTGGACAGCAAAAAAGCCCTAGCACACTGGCACAGCAGTACATAGAAATATCTGGAAACTGGGCAGCCAGGTCCTTTTCCAAGGCTACACAGAGAATAAAGAACATGGGAAAAGGGATCACATGCTTAATTAAGAGGCTGATCACATACAGCTGCACAAAGAGGATGACGTGAGCAAAAATTGATCCACAGCTTCAGAGGGCTCTAGCCACACTAGTAAAGAATGAAACACAGCAGAGCGAGTCCACTGAAGGGCCACAAAGATGATTAGGGGATAGAGGCACCTGCCAGCTGAGGAGAGGCTGAGAGAACTGGGATTTTCTAGCATGGAGAGAAGGCCCAGAGCAAGGGAAGCCTTATCAATATGTATAAACTCCAGACATTTTAAAATGTACTTTGATCACTAGCACTGGGATTTTAATTTCTTAGTACAGGCTTCCTAAACTACCCAACGGAGATGAGCATCTTTCCCCCCTCACCCTGCCCACTAGCTGGAAAGCTGCCACTGGCACAAATGCATTAATTACAAAAAGGTGCTGGAAAGGTGCTCCACCCAAAATGCCAGGCTAAAGCAAACATGGATAGAGAAAATCTGCAGATTAAAATTCTGCCTTAGAGCCCAGACATTTCACATCCTATTTCTGCGCGCCTCAATATATACACTGACTCTTGCAACCGTATGTTAAACAAATTAAGTCTCAGAAAGGATGTTCAAGCTCAGCGCAAATATTTGAGCATGAAACCTTCTATGCCACATGCTTCAGCAAGTACTAAATGCCAGCAGGAACAATACCTCCTCTGTGAACTCCAAAATGCCTGTGCTAAGAGAGTAAGTGAGCTTGATAACTCCAGCTAAGTAGCTGTAAGATTATCAATACAATTATCATAAAGAATAATGATGTATTTTGCTGAAGCATTGTTCAAAATCCACCCTTTATTACAAAGGATCAATTTTTACTGGAAACTGTAATTTCTTCTAAATTGAAACCAATCCCTACATACAGTGAAAAGGCAAATGTAGAAACAACTCTTTGCTAAGGCAGAATTGGAAATTTTACTTAACAGCTACAATTCTGTTGACTGTAGAGAGCCACAGTACTTTTGCAACAGGCTCTAAGATCTTAGCCTGCAAATGAAGACAAGGCAGCAGCTACTACAGCTAAATTAGCATAACACAGTCGGTGACATTAATACACCCATGCTATCTTCTCATCTCTTTTAGCAGATTAACCTGTTTAACAACAAATTTCCTAATCCACTCTTCATAGCTACCTTTTAGGAACACTCTGAAATAACCACCGTGTAATAGATTAGTTCTGTTTTCAGGTACTTTCTCTTTTTAGAAAAGAAAAAAGCAGGCACTGATCAAAAGCCCATGATCCAGACAAACCTAAGCAGAAGTCATCCCACCTGCTGGACGGCAAAAGAAGGAAAAAGATGAAGTTCTCAGAGGATTTAACAGTTTGGAGGATCTTCCAGGGTTAGAGACTGAACTTTATATTGCTATGGGGTCATAACTTTATCCTGGTCTAGATTTTGGAGCTGAGTAATAGTTTTGCCTAAGATCACTGTGCAGCTTGGTTAAACTTTCTTTTTGCCCATGATGGTCAATGAGAAGGCATCTCAGGGCTTCACTTAGGAAGAATGAAGAGAGTGGATAGCAACACTAATATTGTCTATATGAAAGAAATTGTCACTGCATTTAGACAGAGGAGAGAGCCCTTAACCAATGCTACTTTCTGAGTTTCCAGACTTATCTCAAAAGCCTCATTGACACCCTCATACTGCAAGCTGAATCCTTGAAAGGTCAGCAGGCTTGCTGATGGTTAGAGTTCAAACACACCAGTTGTTTTCTCTAGTCTACCTATACTTGTAGGCATACAAGAGTTATCCGGATGAAAATGAAAACTTCAGTACTGCCTGCAGACTGTAAAACCCAACTTACTGTGCTACCTTAGCCCAGCTGCACAAATGCAGAGCTGGCAGTCATCAGTGTAGTAACTGGCACAGCCAGACCAACAGCATAGGGGACCCTGATTATTCACGGTAGAACACACAAACATCATCAAGCCTAGTAAAGGCATTGAATACCTGACAGATTTGTGGGCACTTTGATCAGTCTAAGCAACTTACATGGAAACTAAATCCAAGAGCCAAAATTGGCACGGGTCTCTGCTACAATTACTGCTGTCAGTGGATGGGCTCACAATGAGTTGCCTTGCACTCATGAAATGGATGAAGTTTGAATTCCAGTATTAAAGCAACACTCTGGAAGTTTGTTAGATAAATCTACCAACCTGTTCAAATCTTCAATAAGCAAAACTGGCCCAAAGCTAGAGAAACAGGCTGACACCATTCCACTTGTTCACACTGATTTGCTGCTGCTGCAGTATTTCCCTTACAGAAAAATACTTGTTCCTCTACCTTAACAACAAAATCCCACAACACAGAAGGCTGTCTTGGAATCAAAGGACTCTCTGCTTATGTGTAATACACATTAAAATTCACCTGTTAAAATTCGATGCAATGGCAAAGTGACGTAAGTTAAGTGTGCATAGAGTAGAAAGTTTTCATCTGCTCTGTT
The DNA here is from genome assembly GCF_032191515.1 of Phaenicophaeus curvirostris. Classification (NCBI taxonomy): domain Eukaryota; kingdom Metazoa; phylum Chordata; class Aves; order Cuculiformes; family Cuculidae; genus Phaenicophaeus; species Phaenicophaeus curvirostris. Next base: position 81,961,817 of record NC_091392.1, on the reverse strand, counting down.
CAGCTTCAGCCACGAGCCCACCAGAGACCGTCCTGTTCCAGACAAGGACCGCGACCTCAGATTTGTCACATTGTGCAGATCTGTAAAGATAGAAGACACCAAGCTTAAAGTGACTGTACTTTTTGTATTTTATTAGAAGACCTAATGAAAGCTTCCAGAAGTAATAAAAAAGAAAAGCCTACTATTCATTGTCTAGAGAGAAATCACAGGCAGATACTATTATTATGGTTTTGGTTTTTTGTATTATAGGTTTATTTTTAAAATGACTCGGATGTTGCCCAGTACAGAATTCACCATTTACACTGAAGCTAATGAATTATATCAGCAGCTGGCAGCAGTACTAAACCATTATCCACTAAAAGACCAGCCAGGAGAGGGAACGAAGCCTTTGCTACCATACTCGGCAAGCAGATTCCCAATCCAGCCTTCTTTCATACACAAAATAATAGAATATCCCTACAGTTACGTAGCTATTAATGCAGAAATTCACAAGTATAATACAAGGGAAATTGTATCCTATGAAGAAAACTGTCATCTACAAGACAATGGGAGAGGCAGTGTAAATAACACAGTTCACTGCAGATTTCCATGCATCCTCCAAGCCAAACCTGTGACCCTTTAAGCAGTACCATTCCCCCTGAAATTAGTTTAGAGGTTTACAAATAACTTAAAACAAAATGCTGAATCCACTGTAGGCTAGAGGCGTTTTTATAGCTGCAGATCTCCCCTGCAGCCAGGAATGCACATATCATATACTTGGAGTGTTTCTAAACTTTCCCTTCATTCCCCTGTAAAACTCAGCCTTGTCCCACAGTGTTAAAAGCAGATGTTGAAGTGAACACAATTCTGATCCAGAGTGATCCAAGCTTTGTGACTCATTTGTTTAAAAGAGGGTGCTGATCCACACAAAGGTCCCAGCAAAGGTAAAATACATAGCACCAGCAATACTCTGACAAGATGTGTAACACTTGGGGGTAGGGATGGAATCTGTATCTTGTCTTCCCTCCTTCCTTGTAAAAGTCTATAGCCAAGCAGTCTATTCCCTCTCCCCATCCATCACCACTATGCCAAGAGCACTGTGGTGGTAAGGTCAGAAGAATGTGACTGTGGGAGTTGGAGCAAATACAATTCTTCTGCTGTGTCATGCTTGCACACGGCCAAAGCAAATGAAGTGCACCCTCATGGGCTCCTCCCATCCACAACAGGTCTGTTCGCACTGGGGGCAGGTCTGCAGCAGCACTGGCCAGACCAAGGACACTGCTGATCTCTAGACAAACAGGTTATCCTTCACCCACAATGCCAAGAAGCCCCAGAAGATCTGTGATTCTACAAAACCCAAGTGCTGGGTGAACTGAAGTCAGCTTTCCCACTCCAAAATGAGAATTTCAGCACTGCAGCTCTGGAGCAAACACTGGTAGGACACTCATGTTTCCAAAATTACTCCTCCTTGTAGAAATACCATCTTTGAATAAATTAAATTTCCTGGCATAAGGTGTTAAAATATTTCTCTATTTAATTTCAGGACCAGAAGAATAAGGTGAAAACACTTATAACTAAGTGAAACTGCGCTTCTTGGTATTTTACATGCATGCTATAAAATGTCTGGAAAACTTGGCATTTGTTTATTTCTATAAATATATTAGAAAGAAAAGAAAATGAAAATAATAAGAATGTTCATCATTAAGTACATTAGGATCAGACCCTGCAAAATGAGCAGACACTACCACTATCTGTAAGAGATGCTAGATAAATGCCTTGAACTCCATTATACGCTGTACAGTCTCCAGGAGAAAGATTTCAAAAGCAGGACTCAAACCTGCAAAAGCTGCCTTTATCCCCACACTTTGTCGTTAATTGACCCAAGCCCTACCCTTTGCCTAGTAAAACATGCTAAAATGCATCCCATTTGAAACAACAGATGTTTTCATTAGGCAAATTAAGGAAGAAAAGGTGAGGAAAGGTTTCTATTGATGGAACCCTGATTTAGTTACAGCCAATTGAAGTTGCACAGAAGTTGAATTAAACAGTATCACTTAAGCTTGGTTGATCCAGTGCCACTGACAGGTGATACCTTTGCTACTACAAACAGGACTTGTCATCTGGAAATTATCTTTGTGTTGGTCTATTAGCATGCCAACAGACAGGTAGATTTTTTGGCTTTTGTACTGAATTGTTTTAAAACATATGAAAAACAGTTTGGACTTCCATGTTTGTGAGTCTCCCACCTACCAGAACTGCAATATGATTGGACTGAGACACTACATTCTAAATCAGACTCAATTTTTTATCTTGTTGGTTGTTTCACACTGAGTAACTAGAATTCAAAGAAGAGTTCCACAAGGTCTTAATCTTGTATCAACAAATTGATTAGGTTTTCTTTTTAGAGAATTCAGAATTGATCCAAAGCCAGTTGAAGTATATGCCTTTTCACCAACTTTAACGATCTCTGGATGAAGCCAGGGAACTCAGAACTTGTCCACGAGACCATGCTCTATGCCACTACATGGTGATATCTGGAAGGGAACCACTTGAGAGTGTGGTATTTGTGAAAGGGAGAGGCTCTTTCCTGCTCGAGTTTATACCAAACAGGTCTACATAAAGGGGGAGATAAGTTTTAAACATATGTACGAATAGTTGTCTCCAGCCTTCAGAAAGATGCGAAGACTGAAAATAACCCCATTTTCAGAGTGGCACTGTTGTGGTCTTTATGTGGAGCTAGGCTTTTCACATTGCAAACTTCCTGGAAAATCCAGCATTGCGATCTCTTTCCATAGCTCTGTGCCTTCCTTAGACAAGTGCGTTTAGCTGATATTACTTCTCTCACCTCCTCCATCATCATCTCTGAAGAACTCCTCACTATCATTTGCTGAGTGGGACTTTTTCATCTCAGCAATTCGATTTCGGGGCACTTTTCTCTTGAGGGATGGGGAGAAAAAGGATGGACGATTGTTGCGTTCTGGGGTTGGTGGTGTGCTGAAAGAAGTGACCTGAAAGAGAAACAGAAGAAACGTTAGAGAAAATTTTGTTATGCTTCTAATAGAAAAATAATCAGTCTCAAATGCGTGCCACTAGGCAGTCACATGTGTAAAAATCAAATTTGTGACTGGTGTCTAGCTGTAAGTTTTATCGAAGTGGCCAGAGAATGTCAACTGAACAGTCATCTCAGCTTCAAGATACTCATCAAGATGAAAATACTTTGACATATCGTCACCCCCAATGGTTACATGAATAGTAAAAAACCTCTCTCCTCAGCAGAGCACTTTTAACAAGGATTTATGGTTAAAAAAGGAACAAAATTCATAACTTGGGCAGCAAGAATAACAATCTTATTTTTGCACCCTGAGATTCAGGAGAACTAACAGGCTAAGAATATATAGTACTGGACACTAAAATTGTGCATCTTCGTTTCTTTGGTAAACACAAGGTAGCAGTTTTGCTGCATAGAAGGAAGCCACACGAGACTACTGTGAAAGGTCACAGTGCCTCTGTGAAGCAGAGTCACGAGGCAATTACTTAACCCAAGATGTTGACACAGAAGTGAAGTAAATGTACAATTATATGTGTATCGTATTTCAATATAGGATGGGGAAAACCAAATTGAGATGCCCCTGATGATTTGGCTAGTCTAAGGGACGACACGGCTGTCTATGGTGAAATACAGGTTAGGGACAAAACTAGAGAGATAACCTTCCTCCAGAGCAGTTGTTGCTCTTAAGTAAATTACAATTATAGTCAATCACATGTATGTCAGAAAGAACGGAAATGCTTATGTTCTGGTTTTGCTAGTAATATTTTAATTTTTTTTTTTACGTTAAATGAAACAACTACTTTACAACTACTTTGGGGTTGTTTAGCCAGGAGAAGAGAAGGCTGAGGGGAGACTGCATTGCTCTCTACAACTACCTGAAAGGAGGTTATACAGAGGAGGGTGCTGGCCTCTTCTCCCAAGTGACAGGGGACAGGACAAGAGGGAATTGCCTCAAGCTCCGCCAGGGGAGGTTTAGGCTGGACATTAGGAAAAAATTCTTCACAGAAAGGGTCATTGGGCACTGGAACAGGCTGCCCAGGGAGGTGGTTGAGTCACCTTCCCTGGAGGTGTTTAAGGCACGGGTAGACGAGGTGCTAAGGGGCATGGTTTAGTGTTTGATAGGAATGGTTGGACTCGACAATCTGGTGGGTCTCTTCCAACCTGGTTATTCTATGATTCTAATGGGCCACTTCCATCTCATCCTTCCTTCCCATAACTCTCCCTGAGATGACATGTGATATTGCTCATATCTGTCCATATAAATAAAGGAGTGAGGAACATGTGAGTGAAGATGCCAGTCAAGCTAGGCTGGTGTTGCACAGCAGAAACACTATGTCATCCCTCTATCCTTAATGTTAAAGAGAAAAAAGTAGAAGCATTCTACCACTCAACTGATCCTCTGTTTGTGCATTTGATCTCTAATTTGTGCTTGTCTCTATTTTTAATTCTGTAGTAATTTCATGTCACACCTGGATGGAAAACCAGAAACGGACAAATAACCATTAAAACCATTAGCAAAAAGGAATGATAACACATTATCAAATCTATTTTGACATTTTCCAGTTGACATGGGAAGTTTTGGAGCCAAAAGATCAGGAAGCCCGTCCCTCTAGGCCCGATTCCTAAAGACTGTCTCTCTGCTGTGGAGAGCAAGTACATCTAGTTAATGAGCTCTGTGCTGGAAACTCATTTTGCCTTTTCGGAAGCCAGGAACAACAAGCCACACAGCTTGCACAGAGGCCTTTAGAAGCAGTCCTGCAGACCTCTGAACTACACAGGTTAGCTACATTACATTACATCAGTGATCTATCTGGACTACTATAAAGCCTCTGACACAGTCCCCCACAACATCCTTCTCTCTGAATTGGAGAGATATGGATTTGATGGGTGGACTGTTCAGTGGATAAGAAATAGGTTGGATGGTCATACTCAGAGAGTAGTAGTTAACAGCTCAAAGCCCAGATGGAGATCCATGACAAGTGGTGTCCCTCAGGGGTCTATACTGGGACCAGTGCTGTTTAATATTTTCGTCAATAATACAGACAGTGAGATTGAGTGCACCCTCAGCAAGTTTGCAGATGACACCAAGCTGAGTGGTGCAGCTGCCACTCCAGAAGGATGGGATGTAATCCAGAGAGACCTGGACAAGCTGGAGAAGTGGGCCTGTACGAACCTCATGAAGTTCAACAAGGCCAAGTACAAAGCCCTACACCTGGGTTGGGGCAATCTGCAGTTTCAGTACACAATGGGAGATGATGTGATTGAGAGCAGCCCTGAGGAGAAGGACCTGGGGGTGCTGGTTGATGAGAAGCTCAACATGAGCTGGTAGTGTGCACTTGCAGCCCAGAAGACCAACCATGTCATGGGCTGCATCAAAAGAAGCACGGCCAGCAGGTTGAGGGAAGTGATTCTGCCCCTCTATTCCTCTCTTGTAAGACCTCATCTGAAGGATTGTGTCCAGTTCTGGAATCCTCAACAAAAGGAGGATATGGAACTGTTGGAATAGGTCCAGAGGAGGACTACAAGGATGATCAGAGGGCTGGAGCACCTCCCATATGAGGACAGGCTGAGAGAGCTGGGCTTGTTCAGCCCAGAGACAAAAAGGCTTCCAGGAAACCTTATAGTGACCTTCCAGTACCTGATGGGGGCTACAGGAAAGCTGGGGAGGGACTGTTCACAAAGGCTGGTAGTGATAGGACCAGGGGCAATAGGTATAAACTGGAGAGGGGCAGATTTAGACTAGACATAAGGAGGAATTTCTTCACCATGAGGATGAAGGTTGCCCAGGGAAGCTGTGGCTGCCCCATCTCTGGAGGTGTTCAAGGCTGGGCTGGATGGGGCCTTGGGCAGCCTGATCCAGTGGGAGGTGTCCCTGCCCATGCCAGGGTGGGTTGGGACTGGATGATCTTTAAGGTCCCTTCCAACTCAAACTATTCTATGATTCTATGATTACACAGGAAACAAGACAAGAATCCTTCAAGAACTACCCAGCCCAGGTCACAACACATCTGTGCAGGTATTTTGAAGACATGTTGCTTAATCTCTGTTACCTAGGTAAAATGCCATAATGTAAAAAAAGGCTCAGGACTGAACAAGTGCAAAAGCAGCATCTATTGACTAATTATACTGGTATTTTACTGCACCTTTATTAAACATACGCATAAATATGGTACTGTATCTAGATCCATAATCTTTGCTTCAGTATTATACAGGCTTCACATTGGCAGCATTTACTGGTGGCAATATCTCCTAACAGAAACATTTCCTGTGAGGTTCAGCAAGCAACCTACATAATACATGAAATTCCACGTTTCTCAGTAAATCCCATCTTGTAAAGAAATGCAATCTATTAGTTTTCATAGAAAACAAGCAGAATCATCATTTGCCCTGGCATCAACATTGCTGTTGTTTCAACAAAACACTCCTCCAGAAGCGAATGAATCAGTCATATCTGTATTCAGCATTTGCTCAAGAGATACCACTAAAAATCCATCTGCATATGCTACGTAATTTCAAAATATACACAGGGAAACTAAGTTCAGAACCTTGATTTGGTTTAATCCCAGCTTCCATCCATCTACTGGCTTTGAAACAAACTGTGTTAATGCTTAACTGTAAGTCAGTATTTTCTATCTGCTACTTACTCTCTCATGCACTGGGGAGTCTGGATTTGAATCTTCTTCTGTCCCATATGGTGAAGTGTCACCAGTAGAAACTCTGCTCACTGCCATCTCCGCATGTCCTTTCCCTTGTGGCCCTTTCATTCGGACAAACTCCATGTTGTTATATTTATAAAAGCCAAAAGACATTCTTTGAGCCATCTTAGCTGCAACACTCACCTACAACGCATCAAGACAGGAGAGAAAACCATGTAATATTATTTCCATGTTTCCAAAAAAATAATATTCTCTGAAAGCAGTTATCTAAGAATTACTCAAAAACATCATGGGTAATGATCATTATCTTGCTTCTTAAGAAGCATTTTAAGCCACAATTTCAAGTGATTTCCAAACGAGAGGCAATTTCACAGATACAGAAACAGAGGTTGGAGAAAATCAACTCCTTCAGCTAACTCTTCAGCAGAGTTATCCAACAGCATACTGAGACAAAATAAAACTTCTTTTATTCAAACCCATACAACGTGGCACACCACAGCACAAGCAGGCATGTGCACAGCTTGACCTGTGTGGGGACGCTCTTTTACGTTCAAAAAGCAACTGGCACACACATAAGATGCCCCAAACTAGCAAAGGGCATTGCATAATTCTGGCACTACTTTGTGGCAAGTCAATTGAGACGCTTTTGTGTCCATATTGTCAAGTCCAAAGCATAAAGAACCAGCCCCAACACACAACTAACCTACATCACATTGCTCACCGCAAAACCCTGACAGAACCTTCTCAACAGACAGAAGGCTCAATTCCCAGTTAACAAAACTGAACTGAAAACTTAATTGAGAACTGAAAAAAGGAACAGGATAATATAAAAATAGTCAAGGTTTTGCCAAGTGAAATAAGTAGGAATTATCCATAAGTTTAAGTGGTTTATCACAACTTTCAGCAGCTTATCGCCTGAAAGGGGCAAGATGCTCATCAGGTAACACAACTCATACTGTAGTAAGAATTAATGGACGCAACCGAAATCAAGTAACCATCAAAAACATGGAGAGCTTGCTTCTGTTCTGTTAAAAGAAAGGCAAATTTTCAAGTTTTTCCTTTGGTTATAATTGTGTATTTGAAGACCTAAATTTTATTTCATATGACAATGTAAAGCAGCAGCATGGTCAAACAGGATGTTCCTAGGATATGAGGTGACATTACTGCATCAAATCTTGTCCTTCCACTGCAAGGCTTTTTTCTTACTTCAACTTTAGTAACTGCATTCCCATGTATTTTAATAACACATCTGTTGATCGTGAGAGGCCATAAGATAACAGTGGGACAGAGAAACAATTCCAGTTTCATGTTCTCTCAAAAAACTGGTTTAAGTTTATAAACTACTATAAGTGTATAAACTACTCACATTTACAACAAGGGCAAGGGAAATTATTCAGGACCTCTCCTGAAAAGGGCAGGAAGACAGCGAAATGAAGTTTACATCACAGCATATACTGGTGGTGTTTTGTTGTTTATTTGTTGGGGAGGTTGTATGCATTGGGTGAGTTTTATTGTTTTGTTTTAGGGCAGGGTTTTTTGTGTTGTGTTTTTCTGGGTTGGGTTTGGGTTTTTTGGGGGATGAGTACAAAACAACTTAAGGAAAACACGTTTTACATATAGTAAAGTAGTTTTCAGAGTTTAAGATCTCCCTGAAAAACATGCCTTCTCTTAAGTAACTACAAATATCTATGACATTTCAAAAAAAGAAGGGGCTCCTAGAACTCTGTTATTCAGATCCATTCCTGTGTCATGCAAACACCAGAGCAAAACATCCTAATCTGAACATTCTCAAGCTGTCTGGGCCAAAAGCACTAGCTTTCAGGTAACTTTCAAAGCCAAAAAGGAAGACTATGATGCATGTGATCTAACAGGACAAAAAGCTAACAAGCGTCAGCAGCAAATAAAAACCATAGTCGGAGTATTATTGTTGTAAAGGATGTTGTTTTTCAAAAGTGCCTTACCCTGTTGTCATAGACCTTCTTGAGTGCTTCATAGCGGATAGACCCCTGAAAAATCACCCCTTGGAAGGTGTTGCTTTTGTCACTCGCCACCAGCTCCACACAGACCATCTCTCCTTCTCCCACAGCCATGTCACTGAAAACCTGCCAAAGATGCAAGATGAAACACTTCAAGGCAAACTGCAGCTGCTCAAGTTCAAATATACTCAGATTACTATGATTCTTCCTAGGCTCAAGGCACTTTCAGTGTAAATGGAAGAATGCAAGGGAGCTGTATTCTCCATGCCAGCCTTTCAAAATACAGGCTTCAGGCAGTGCACATTGCTAATCACATGTTGAGAATAAGTAGCTATCACATCAGCCTATGATGGGCTAAAGCAAGACAAAAACAGATGCCAAAATCCAGCCTTAAGCTCAGATTTCAAACATTAAAGAAAGAGGAAGGTAAAATAAAATAAATAAATTGAAAATAAAATAAAAATAAAATAAAATACATATATTAAAAATATAATAAAGTAAAATAAAAACAAAACCAGGATTACTAGAAGCTAACCCTCAGTTAGCCAAGAATATTTGTTTAAAAGGTACAAGGAAAAGCTAATCACGACATAAGACTAGAATAGAACAAAACTCTGCTGCTGCAACAAGGAACTCACCTCTTCAAAACTGTCGATCATGAAGAATATATTGGGGTAGCTGATCTTTGACTCTTCTCCTTTGCTGTCCATTGGGTGTTTGCTGGGAGATGCAAACACTTGCTGAGAAATACATGGATAAAAAAGAAAATATCATCTCAGCTAAATGTGCTCAGCAATGGATGCCCTGAATACAAAGCAAGCAATACCAAACACCACAGTCCACCACGGCTCAGTCAGCCAACATTTTCACTTACACTAGAGATACTGGCAAAGTTAAGCTGACTTCAGAGTACAGACCGTTCTGCAATAATGACAATGCTTGTGATATCCTTGCATTTTCACATGCAAGTTATCACATACTAGTTGCTCCACAGTAAATATCACTGTGTGTACCTGACCTCTCACCATCCTGTAGTACAGGAAAGGTTATTCTTTTCATTAAGAGAGAAAACCACCTTGAGCTGCCTTGAAGTTACTGCAACACATTGTAAAGTAAAACCATGCACAGCAAGAAAGTTACTGGGGAGTAGCTGATCTAACATTGTTTCTACCATTAATTTCATTGTTATTGTTCGCTTAGTACCATAAGAAGAACATCACTCAGTAAAAGGAAACACGGCCCTCAGGAGGACAAGCACTTGATTGCTCACCCTCATCTTCTGCTTCATTTTCTTTCCTTATCCACTGTGCTTCCTCTCGCACCTCCCTCCCTCTGAAGCAGTTCCTGAACTCCTTTGGTAACCTCACTCCTCAAAACAACCAGTGTTGATAAAGGCTTTAGATTTTATTATTCCAACAAAATTAACAGGCAGGTAAAGAGGGAGAAGAATTCACACCAAGTAGAGCTCTTCGCTTCCAGCTCCGTCTACAAACAAAGCTTTAAGTTAAAGAAACTTATCAGATCTTAGCCCCTGTGAATATGTTGAAAGCTCTGAATCCACCCAGATTGTCAGCCTTGTGATACCCTTGCTACAACTCATTCAGCACAATATACGGCTAAGGGTACGATATCAGATATTAATGAATGTTGCTTTACATTATTTGTACTTTTGAAAACTACATGCACATTCAAACACAAGTCACTAAAAGAAAAGGTTGGTTCATGACAAGAAACAGCATTAGAAACTAACAAGACTCCTCAAAGATGACACTTGCACCAATGACTGAAACAAGGACATATTTCAGGCATCCATGTTCTCATGCCATCCAATATAAAGCAAAAATAACACCAAAACTAACCTCCAGTCAGACACATCAGAGGAAAATACAGTTTGCAGAGAGCTTATTGTGAGGCCAGTTTGGCCTGCAAAATAATTTAGAGGAAAGTCAGCCTTTTTTACGTCACTTTTGTGCCTTAGGTACTCTACCGGTATGAACACAGTAGCTTTGCCCTAGTTTTGGAGTAGCACGGCAAGTCCTATGCCTGAATACGGCATCTACCTATTCAATATCTGGCTGCACACCAACAGGATAATACAGGCTTTCTGAAGCAGGAACCATTGAGGCAGTAATAGAGATGCAAAAAAGTTGGCTTTTGTTAGTTTAAAACTAGGAATCTCAATGGTGCAATGAAATGCCCTACTGCAAATATGCTTTCCAGGGTACATAGAATCATCTTTTCTCTCTCCTGAGATTAACTTCATCATGTTGAAGTGTTACTAAGTACTGGTATGTTTTAATGCGCGCCAAGTTTCTCCTAGAAAAGGGGAGACAAAAATATTTATCAGCAGCCTCACAGTATAAGCCTCTAAGAATGAGGAACAGACACCCCTCCACAGCCTCCTTTATTCTGAATACTGCCCACATGCACTGAGAGCAGGTCTCTGATCCTCATTTTCCTAGTTTTCAAACCTGCATGCAATAATTACAGACTTTTCTCAAAATAATTTTGCAGAAGTTAACTCGAGTGAAGCTTGGACTAGTAAACAGTGGAAACCACAATGAGGAATAAGAGGCTTACATCACTGGTGTAATGTCGTGTCTCAGGAGCACCAGAAGGAGGGAATTACACACCTAACTAACGGAAACTACTAATACAATAATCAGCATTGCTAGTTTTGTTTGTAGGCAAAGCAACAACTGTTTTAAAAGGGTAAAACAAAATTAAAGTATTAGAAAGCATTGGTTTATTTTAGGTGAGGCCACACAAGCAGCTGAACGAGCTAAGGGAATGGAAATGTCTGGGAAAAACAGCCTTTTAAAGGCAAAAGGAGCCTTTTAAAGAAAAAAATCTGCCAACTAGGAGATCTGTTGCAAGATCCACTGGAAAGCTGAGTGAAGAAGCCTGGGGTTTCTTTCTTCTTCCTATGCTCTATATGCTTAGTCTACTTCACTATGTTAGCCTTTGGTGTGGAGATGGAGATAATGAGTAGTTTAACAGAGAAAACAAGTATCTCATAACACAATAAAATGATAAATCCGTAAATGGTCTACCATGTAACAGCCCTATGTTACAGATTTACCCTGAAGGCTTCTCATAACTCGAGTCTCATACAATTTCATGTATACCCTCAAGCTGGTTAACAATTAAGCATCCTCCTCCTCAGCACTGTCTGCCACCGTCCCTCTCTCTCAAATCCAGTGGGCAGAGACATACATCTTGAAAGCATGCAGAAGTTTCTACAATTTTTTGAGAAGGGCTATAAAGGACATTTAGACAGTTGGTAGGAAATGCCCCTGACAAGACTTGAGACGCTTCGCAGGGATGCACCTGTCCAAGTAAAGCCTAAGAACCACTGGCCTGGTTTCGATACAGTTTTTGGGACTAAGTAACACTGGGTGCCAGCCTCTAACGCACAGTAATAACAGGGTAATCTCACCTGAGATTTTTTTTTGTGAATGTGAATATCTCCTCCATCCGAGCGTGTACACACAGCACATGTCACCACATAATCCAGCTAAAATAGAGTTAGAAAAACAAAATATTCATGTGCACAAAGCAGAACACATCTGCCTTAATTCTTTTAGCTGTTTGGCTAAAAAGATGTTTCAGTATCACTGTTTTCTTTATTGTCTTTACTACACTGAAACTCCTACAATTTTCAAGCCTGTGTTTGTTAGCTCAGTAATACCAAATTCTTTTGTACAGATGTTTGCTGAGGTGCACAACCTATGGGTAAAGAAACTCCTGTCAATAATGTTTAACATCAGCATACTGGTCAGAATAAACATCTTACATTTAACAAGCACATTTTAAGGCAGAATTTTTTTCCTTTTTGAAAAGGGAAAAATAGAAACACTAATGCACACAAGCAACACATTAGAGAGGTTAGAAGCCATGACTGTAGCCTGCCCAACAACCTGAAAAAACTTGTAAGGAGCAAGTGTGATAGATTGGGACAGCAATGCCCAGTTGTAACAGCTTCTTTGAACTCTGACTGTACCAAATGGATTCTGGTTTTACTCAGCATCAAATAAAGGCAGAAATTGCTCTCTGCAGAGAAGTTTTGCAAGGAGACTTTTGGGAGGAAGGAGAGACAATGAAAACAATTTATTTTCCAGGATGTATGCAATAAGCCAGCAGTCTCTCATTCCGAGATTATAATCAACAAAACTTTTAAGGGATCTCAAATGACCACAGTAATGTTCAGCTTCCCTAAGTGCCAATATAACATATGCAATAACTAAAAAACCTGTGAGCTAATTAATGAAATATTTTGTGCTACTTTCATGTTTCCACCACCAAAGAAAAAGTTTTATTAAGTTCTGATGTTGGCAGCAGCAAACTCCCAGTGTAATACATAACTCGTTTGCTGTATTTTCACACAGCAGTTTCTTCTCTTAGTTGCACCAGTAGTGTGATCTTTAATGGAAATGTTACTCATCTAACAGTGTCATTAACTCTCAAAAGCTACTAATCTTAACAAAGCCCTCCATTTTGCAAAACTTTATTACAGAGCATAAAAATCAGCCCAGCTTCACCGGATATATTTAAAGTTTTTTGAGGAAAGCTATTAGGACTCTACTGAAAAATAAACATCTTGGCTTATCTTCATTTAGACTTTGAAAAGCAAAATCAAACCCACATTTTCTTTCTACGCTCCAGAAATGTCCAAAACCCCTAAGCCAGCGAGGAAAGCAGACAGATCAAAGCCTTCCCTGAAACCTCTCTAACATAAATAGTCCATGAAAACCAGACAAGCATCACCGTTACCTTCTGTAGGATAAGGTTCAAGTAGACACTCTCTTCCCAGTCAATGTCAGGGTCTCCCAAGCCAGGAAGCTTCTTAGAATCTCTCCGGTAAACTTCAACTTCAATCTGCTAAGAAAATATTACATGTCCTTGAGAAATATTACCCGAAGGTACCTACGTGCATACATAAAACTGAAACCAGAAGCCGCTTCAGCCCTGTATTTTTCAGCCAGGATCAGATTTTGTAGACCTCAGAGGGCCAGCCCTCATGCTAGGCTTTGTGTAGAAGCTGGGGAGACAGTATATGAAGAACAGGGGAGAAAAGCTAGTTTGTGCAGAGGAATCTCAGTTTTGGACAGCAGCTTCATTTATTTCTTATGACGGGTGTGTTTTAGCAAAAATGTAATAAATAAAATTCGCCATCCTCACACATCTAGGCTTCTCAATGCAATCCCTTGGAATCAGACACATTATCACTCTGATGCTCAGCATTCTCTAGCTGGTAGCTGCTGCTTGTTCCCAGGTGTGGTGGGAGACTCTGGAGAATGAAGTCCACTAACTTATGCCTCATAGAAGACATTTTTCGTAACAACTCTTCTAAACAAAAAATCCCAAATAATTCCAGAAAGCAGAAAACAATTCCACTAATGCTAACATATTGAAGCAATTGAGAGAAATCATAGAATCATAGAATGGTTTGGGTTGGGAGGGACCTTAAAGATCATCTAGTTCTAAGCCCCTTGACATGGTGGTGTTCCACCTTCCACTGGATCAGGCTGCTGATAGCCTCATCCAACCTGGTCTTGAACACCTCCAGGGATGGGACATCCACAACTTCTCTGGGCAACCTGCACCAGTGTTTCACCACCCTCACAGTAAAAGATTTCTTCCTAATGTCTAATCTAACTCTACCCTCTTTCAGCTTAAAACCATTACCCCTTGTCCTATCACTGCACTCCTTGATAATGAGATCCTACACAGCTTTCCTGTAGCCCCCTTTCAGTACTGGGAGGCTGTGATGGGGTCTCCCCAGAGCCTTCTCTTCTCTAGGGTAAACACAACCTCAACTCTCTCAGCCTGTCCTGACAGCAGAGGTGCTCCAGCCCTCTGATCATCTTCTTGGCCCTCCTTGGACTTGCTCTAATGGATCCATGTCTTTCCTGTACTGAGGACTCCACATCTGCATGCAGTATTCCAGGTGGGGTCTCACGAAAGCAAAGTAGAGGGGAGGAATTACTTTCCTTGCCCTGCTGGTCACACTTCCTTTGATGCAGCCCAGGATACGGTTGGTTTTCTGGGCTGCAAGTGCACATTGCTGGGTCATGTTGAGCTTCTCATCCACCAGCACCCCCAAGCTCTTATCTTCAGGGATACTCTCAATCCCTTCTCCATCCAGCCTGCAATTGTGCTTGGGATTGGTTCAGTATAAAACTGGACTTGATGTGGTACACAGAGTTAAACAGTAGCTTGATACTTCACAAAAAAAATCTGCAGCACAGCTGAATCTCCAAACTAGCGCATAATACAAAGCAGGGTGACAAGTAACACATTTAACATGTCAAAGCTATGTGCCACCTTGACGAACAGCTGCGAAAGCATTTGCTTTCTCTTTTTTTGTCAAGAATCTTTTTTTTGTGAACATGGTAACATACTTCAACAGATGTTTAAATAATGTCTGCAATATTGTGACCAGTTAACATCACTGCAAACAAGGCAGTTTATGAACCTTTTTTTTTGCTTTGGTCAGGGCAGAGAAAGAAGTAAAGTACTGACTTGTTAGAAAACAGACTGTCATAAAAGTCAGAATATGTGAATTAAATCAAATGAAATAAGATTAAGCCCTATAGTAACTGTGTATTTATTTCAGATTGTCTGGAAAGCATAAAGCTACAAGACCGATATATAATGAAGAACAGTGAAACGACACAATATTTCAGTGTTGCCACCATCATCAGATAACACGAAAGTTGAATGCACTTTTTTAATTTGCAAGTATCTTTTAAAAATGCCTATCAACATTCTCTTGTTTTGTTTCTAGTTCTTCTAAAGTTCCTAGCCATGAACTTTTCTGCTGGTGACATAATCACACAAACTAATGAGAGTTACAGTAAAAAACTAAGACGTGAGCAGCTGAGGGAAATAATCTAATTTAAATTCACCTCTAAATAAACAAATGTGATATTTGCACTTTCCTGCCTAAAAGCACAGAAACACCACATTTGCAAGATTCCAGAAATACCTTGTGAAAAAAAATCCAACCTGTCTCTGAATGAAGGATGCAGCAAGAGGATGGGGTGAAGGCAAGACTGAGTAACTGCAGGGCAGAACTCCAGCTCTAACTAATGCCAGGGTGAGAGAGCTCGAGTGCTCAGCAGACACCATCCCAGTCTCTCTTGCCTCCTTATCCATGGGGCTTTTTTTTTTAAATCCAGAGTTTAACAATCTCTTAACGATAAAGTTTAAACCTCCCTTTGGAGAAGTCGGCCACTAATGTTTTCTGATGGTGAAATTAATTCACACACTGAACAACTACTTGCTAGCAAATACAAAGCCATTGCACAACAATTATTTCAGGGAACACCCCACCATTTTGTCACCAATAATGACAGAAAAAGGGCTTCTCTTTCATCACCTGTACCAGGAGCTTCAAGCTGTGGGTCAGGGCACAGTAGATTACTGTGAAACTGCCAAGGCTGTTCCCCAAGAGACTTTATTCCATAGGAAATTAATTTAGGGAATTTACTTTTTCTTGCCAGGCAATAAACTGCATGGGGTACAGATGTCTGTTCAACCGGGCAGGACAAGAGCAACCTGTTCCCAGAGAGAAGGAGCCATCAGCAGCCAGAAGTGACAGAGGTAGCACTTGTCCCACCCGAGAAAGGCAGAAAATGGACTTCTAAATGCTCTCCACAGTGCTGGCATCTGCTGGATGTGTTTTGCAGCTCATGCTCATGTCAACATAAATGTCCTTAGCGAGCACCCAGGGAAGAACCCAGCCCCACCCAACACTAGGGCAATAGCAGTTACACCAAGAAGCCAGCGTTTGCTTCAGCAGCCAGTAGTTTCAGATGCCTGACTTTCTACACTGCTGAGGAATCTGCTTTATAAAACACAAGCCCTCACCAGGGTGCTATAACAAGCAGCACCATCACTCCCCATCTGACTGGTAATGCACTTCACAGTGTAGCACCCACACTACAAGTCACTTTTGAAAAACATCTCGCCCCTTGTCTCATGAACACCTCTACCTGCAACATCTCTTTTACTCATTTCTAAACAATTCTTCCAGAAATAGCATCCATAAGGCATCCTCGCACAAAGTGCTGAATCTAGGTTGGCCAAAACAAACAGCACTTTCCAGGGACTCTATTCCCCATGCAAGTGCTGTAGCTCATAAATTAACCTCAGTTACCCTTTACTGCCATGGTGCTGGATGGGCAAATGTGGCCGTGCAGTATTACCTGGAATAAATCAATAGGCTTGGTTCAACTCATAGCAAATGATCCTGTTGTCACTGGCACACGGTACAGTCTCAGGCGAGCCAAGGGACAGGGGAAAGCCTGGGGATTACTCCATTTGGACCCTACAGCCACTTGTTCAGTATTAGCTAATAAAGGAGGCATCCAAACCATCAAAAAACCCAAATCTAAACCAAACCAAAAACCTTCACACAAAGAATTCAGACACAATGTAAACAACCTGGCAGGCTAACCTAATTTGCCCACATCCCTAGGAAGCTTGCTCAGCATCTGCACGCTTATCTTCCTTGTAATACGTACAAGCAACATATATGTCAAGAACATAGAATCAAAACATGAAGCCTCAGGAAGACCCATTACTCAGGTTACTCATGTGCTTAAGAATTGCAGCTATAAGATCACATAAATACTGTAGAGGTAGCTACTTTTAAAGAAAATCCCTTGATGCCAGTTATTTAACCCCAAAGCAAAAAAATCAAGGGATAAGTACTAAGCCTTTATATTTAAGTGAATAATTTCAAGTGATCATAGGCATTTGGGACTGACAGCATGGGAAACAAGACCAATGTGTTTGCTGTTCTGTCCTCTTAGTGCTCAGATATCAACAGACAGGAGTCCTGTTAAAATCTCAATGTACTCCCAGTAACAGAAAACATTATGTGAGTTTAGGTCACTGTTGCCAGTGCTGAGCACAGCACTTCCTAAATGAAGAGAAACGCCTGCCTTATAGAAGTGCTGGCTTATATTTACATCAAAATCACATGATAAATGTGAGACTAGGTTTTTTTCCACTATATAAAATAACATATATATATCAAAACACACATATATATAAAATAATTAAAATACAATTTCTTAGTGTTATCTCATGCTTTTCATCAGAACACTGTTCCGTGATATTCTAGGCTTAACTCACGTTGTCATGTTTGGCTTTCTGGAGTTAAGAAATTATATGGACTGGAGAACATGCTGGATTTCAGACAGCCGAGTCCTCCCAAGAAAAGAAAGTCTGTCTCAGACATGGATCCAGGAGACATTGGGTCTTTTTCCAGGTCTGCTGCTGATTCACTTGGCCATGCCTCACCTCTGTGCTTGTTTATCTGGCTTCAGATTAGACATGCCTTCCTGCAAGCTTGAGAAGTTATTAATAGAAAGCCTTACATACTAATTACTTATTCCCAATGAAATCCAACAGCCAACCTGGATATTTCTTCATACAAATCAAGATGATGATCTTTTTACAGTTTCAGCAAGCTGAAATCCATTATGCCACCTTATAAACAATTACATCACCTAAGCTGACCTCCTATGTGTCACAGACATTTTTACTTTGTTACTTCTTCACAAAGCCCAGTTAATCACACTTGACCGGACAGCACCTAGGAAAATATTTGATTTTGATAACTTGTCCTGATGATCAATCTACTTCCACAATGTTATGCTCAGGTTTGGGGATTTTTTGGTCATTTGTTAACCTTTCCAATAAACCAGACAGAACATCCTTAGTAGGTCTCAAACCAGGGCAGCTCTGCATATCTTGTGCTCCTTTTGCATCCTTACAGTATTTCACTGGTAATGAAGGTTCTGGTACCAGCACAGCACTCTGTACACAGTACATGCTTTTACAACTCCCTTGGGACTGTGCTTTTTCTGCACAGCAACATGATCATATGCTAAATAACGCACACTCTTGTACTTTGCCTGCCCTTTCCAGAGTCTGTATGCACTCCTGAGACTGAAATATTAAAAATATTAACAAATTAAATTAAAAATATTAACAAATATTAAATATTTGTTAGTGGATTCACATTTGCCAGGGATCAGGCTGCACAGTCCAGTGGTCATGCCCTCACTGTAATTTATGCAGCACCAACGTGTGTCACCTGTAAATCTGAATCCACTGTAATTCTATAACCTCTGTTGCTGATGCCCATAGAACCTCCTTACAAACACCTCCAAACAGTGTCCTTTCCCCCTCTACCTGCTCCATCTTGCTGCTCCTGCTAGCCAGGATCCCCACCTTCATCCCGCTTCTTCTCAGCCTGTTTATTTTCCATGCATGGCAAATGTCCTGGGTACCTTCTGACACAGCTCTTGAATACTAGTCAAGCTATGGTCCATCCCTAGGACTTCAAGGGCTTCTGTGCCACAGTGCTTGTGCCTACTCTGGAGCAACAGAGCTCCTGGAGAGCCCCACAACTACTCCTGCCTGCTGCAACTCCCACCCACAACACACTTACTGAAACTGTTGGCAGGACCTATTATCTGCACAAAAGGAACATCCTAAGTGCACAGGAGAAAAGTGTCTATGAACACTAATGTATTTTATTCATAGAAATATATCTTTTAAAGATGTATATATTGTGGACTGGTTATCTTTACAAAAGAAGTCATACAGAATCACAGATCTTATCCTGGAAAACAATACAACAAATGTTATTTGTATTGCTGAAGAGCTGGAACATTTTTAATATAAAATCAAGAAAAAAGCATCCGAGATCCCAGTCTAGGTTTAAAATCTTTGTGATAAACTGGGTACTTTTCCCATCATGCCTATTTGCTCCGCAAAATCTCCCAGTACGACTTATCCTTTTAGTTGAAATTAATAATATGACCCAGACATTTAGCACATCCCCTAAGAAAACCTGCTCTCAGGAGAGCATTAATTCTATACAGTTCCCAAGGCATTAGAACAGTTTGATGAGATGGGTGTGAACCAAAAATGACCTTGTTTGCACAGCTTAGTGCATAAGCCTTTAAAAAACTCCTGAAAAGAAACCTACAAGCAAAAATCGATACAGGCTGTCTGCAGGGCAGCATGGAAAGCATGGAGTAATAAGAAGAGGGGTTATGAGAAGCACAAAAGCGGATTCTAGTTTGCTGTTAAAAAGTAGTCTAGCGGGATTACAGGTCTGTTTAGTAGTAACATGACTTTGCAGGGGTTTTTTTACATACCACATTCACTAAAAAACAGTAAAGGGGAGGAGGTTGAACGGGAAAAGGGAGAAGATGATCAGTAGTGAATAAATTCAACAGTTTTTCCACAATACAAGTTCAGCAAGGAACTAATACCATCTCCAGAGCCAGCTGCACTACAGAGATGAAAATTTGATTTTTAGGATTTTACACTGATACATTTGGTTGAGAAGGTCAGGAACAACCAGCAAAAGAAAAAAAAGTTTATTTCAAAAACTGCCCCATCTTCTAAAAAAAAAGTAGAATTAATCCCTAGCATGCCCCCACCAGTGAAGTTTTAAAAGACCATTATGAAGCCTAGTGGTTTTCAACATTAGAAGCATCTTTCTCACATTTGTCCATGTATTTCCTTTTACTCGTATTTCCAATAGCAAAAAGGTATCATTCCAAAATGGTATCTTAAATACTAACCAAATCAAATAGTCTTTCTAAATTCATTAACCAAAGGAACTACTGTCCTTCTGTTCTATACTTCAGATACACTTCCAAACACAGTCTTAGTTAATTCTGGTCTTTTTTTCTGCATTACCTACCAACCACTTGCTTACTTCCTCCCACTTAAAATCTTCCATTTAAGCAGTTTCACACACAGCAGCAGCAGCACCATGTGTCAAGTTGGAAGTAAGGAGTCATTTCACAAATTGCAGGCAGTCACAGACACATGTACCCCATCCAGACCCTCTCCAAAGAGAGGCGTTGGTTCTCCAGAACACAGGGCAACAGAAGAGCCCATCCGTGCAGGTGTGATACTCAGCTGCTTTCATGTAAGACTCCTATGCAATTGATAAATACCACGCTGCACAGCGCATTTAGTTAGAGATTTGGACCATGAAAGAAGATAAATTTCACCAGTATAAACAATCACAATAAGACTTTTATCTTGAGGGAATAAAATATGTCTTTTTAAAAGTTAGAAAAAATATTTGAAGTACAACAAAGAAGTGGTGCTAAACGCTAAAGACTAGCCATCAAGCCATGTCAGGACAAAAATAACTTACAGTTAACTATAACTACAATGTTAATGTGAATTCTAACTATATTCCCAAGCTGGGCAGAACATTCAAACCCCTTTTGTTTCTGGATCCTGTGAACACATACAAGTAATTTGAGACACTTCATACAGCACCGATAGTGTTATTGTACTGATGTAAAGGAGAAACTGTGACTAGAGCAGCTTTTTATTAGAACCAATTGGTCAGACAGCAAGAACAAACCCTGGGTCATAACTAGTCATCTTTGGCTCCTTTTGACACAAAAACTAACTTATTTTTCCCAAACCTACGCAAAGACATCAAATCTCACTCCCAAAACTCAGCTCTCCAGCAACCTGAAAACACAGTACCTTCAACGGATTCTCAAAGCTCAATGTACTTCAACTTCTGCATCATGTCGATGACTAGTGCCACCAAGGCTATCATTGATACAAATGCATTTTGGAGGCAGCAATCAAGCTGTAATAAGCTATTGGAATACTTAGAAGGGTCCTAAAAAAGGCATTAAGATAAAAATCCAGATCCTCTGATAGAATTAGACCTCCATTAGAATGCAAATTATAAAGGGCATTCCCCTCCTGTTTTACTTTCACTGTAGATCCAATTTCAAATCCCAGTAAGCTTGGTCCTAACACTGTTAACCAGAAGAATAAAATTACATGCACACTCCCTTTTAACTTTCAGAATATAATTTAAAGGTGTAGCAATTTTAGATTTTGGATCAGCCTCTGAAATGTTTCAAGCTGATTTAATACAGTGGTGATTGCAAAAAGGCAGGGTTATATTGATTACTGCACCTAAAAAATACGATTAAAGAAAAAAACCCTAATGAGCTCTATGACTGATTTAATGCAGAGCACTCTACCTGGGTCTGAACACTTTATGGTATTTTTATCAACAGGCATCAGGTCTGAGATTAGCAGATACTAGATAGAGTCAGTCTGAGCCAGAGCTACCAGGATCACCAGAGGGTTTGAATGCAGTGATTCTTGCTCTTGGGGAAGGAGTGGAGGTAATTCATAAAAAACCCAAAAGGTGGAAAACAAGACTGCTGCCTGAAACCCAGTGGTAATACAAATATGTGTGACAAACACTAAAATCTTTAAAAGGTCTCCATCTTTAGTACCTCCAGCTCATCAGAGCAAGGTTGGCTGCACTGAGACAGACCTGCCAGAAAATGTCCAAATTTCCCTGCAGTGTGAACCTGCTGTTACAACAGTGTTTGTTTCTTTGGGCAAAGACTCCTCACCTCTAAAGCACTGAGATGCAGATCATTCCTTGCTTCCTTGCCTACATACTAGGATGTATCAACAACATGATACAATGCAGAAGGAAAAGACAGTATCCCGGGAGCCGCCAGGACTCCAGTGACACGCACAGAAATAGGACATTTAATCAGAACAAGAGAATGAACCACCATGAACAGCATGGAGGTCACTACTCTAACCTCCACAGACTTTGGTCTCATGTATTTAACAAGCTAGGAGAAGTCACAATAGCAGACCTGTATATGAAGCAGTGCTTTTCTGTTTTGTACCAGGCTGCCAAGCATCATTGTAAAATATACACTAGATAAGACAACATGAACTGATCTGACCAAGTCACCCATGAAAATCCATCTGCTCACTCATCCGCTTGGCATCGACAGACCTGTCTCTAATAAATAGGAAGAAAATCAAAGAAGTCTGGTATTTTCTGGAGCATGCAGATAATCCCTATGGGAATGGTGCATCCCTAGTCCTGTCACACAGAGAAGCTTTAGGAGGGACAACAACACTCATGATAGATCACGTTATAAGCCTTGCCTTGAATATTTATGTCCAAGATAATAGCTAAAAGGGGACAACTGTATTTAACAATGCAACAATGTACTAAAACAAAAAAGAAAGATGCTTTCAGACCTTGGATAGAACCTTCTGCTGAGGATTATGGCTACTGTAATTTTCACTGCCAGTTAACTGTAGAGGACAACAAGAAGTAAAACCTCTGAATCAAAATTCCAGTTCCCTTTTCCAGGATACGATTTATAATTTAGAAGTTGCACCCAATCCTTGAGAAGAAAGCACTCCAAAACAGAATTCCATTTCCCTTTTTCCCAATGCTATTAATTACTTAGAAGTTGCACTCGATCCTCCTAGAATTGCTCTCTGGTGCCCCCATAAAGGCAGCATAATGCCCAGCAGCTACAACACCCACCTTAGCTACAAAGCTGAAACAAAGCACACTCCAATAAAGTAACTTTACTGTTTTGTGCAAGAGGCAAAGCTCAGCTACAGACAAAAACATCAACTTCCTAAATATTTGCTTTGATATTAATTACTTCAAACTTTGACTGTACAACTTCGGTATAATCAAAAGCCGAACTGACAGAAAGAATAGTAAATTATCTAAAAAGTTGGTAGCACTTTCTAGTATATCTGGATAAGCCGGACCAGCGAACCCAGTGTCTTGCAGAGGTTCCTTCAAATGTCCAAATGGGACAAGTTGCACACCCAACAGCAGTTGTTTAACTTTTCCATGATGCAGTTACCAGGAGAGCCCATTCATAGCTTTGGACTCCCCTTTCCATTTGTTAGATGAGAAACGCTGGATGACTATTAACTTCTGCTACTCACCCATGACATGCAGGCAAGAAACTTTGCAGCCCAGATCATCCCCAAAAGCAGTATTTATGCCCTACCTCTGTAAACTCCATGCTGACATTTACCATCAACATTGAACTTGGAAGATTTATTTCAAATGCTGCATGTATTTGTAGGCAAGGACACACAAGGGTGTTTGCAGGTGGAAAAGGAGCCGTGGAGAAGGTTAGTGGAGTTAGCATGGAAGAGGCAGAGGAAAGACCTTATCACTGTGTACAACTACTTAAAAGGAGGTTGTAGGGGGGTGGGTGCTGGTTTGTTCTCCCAAGTGATCAGTGATATGATGAGAGGGCCTCAAACTGCGCCAGAGGAGGTTCAGATTGGACATTAGGAAAAACTTCTTCACCAAAAGTGTTATCAAACACTGGCGGAAGCTGCCCAGGGAGGTGACTGTGTCCCTATCCCTGGAGGTGTTTAAAAGACGGGCAGATGAACTGCTTAGGCATATGACTTAGTAGTGGACAGGTACAGTCAGACTTGATCTCAAAGGTTGCTTCCAACCTAGTGATTCTGTGATCCTATGATCCTTTTTCATCATCCAAGCTGCAGGATGATACATGAAAGATGTTGCAGCAAGAGAAACAGCTCCTACTCCAATCCATACTAATCAGGAGCAGAGGTTCACAGGTAGCTACCAGCAAAGAACACTTTGTTCTATGACTAGGTCTGAACTGAACTGTAAACTCTAAAGTCAGACCCCATTTATCTCTAATGAGACTATAGTAAAAGGTAAGCAGGGCAATCCATAGCATCAGTTGGCAGCTAAAACACCACCTTCCTTCCTCTTCAAAGACAAAACCACACTCCTGTAACCTTTGAACTTCAATCTGTAGCAGAAAACATTGTTTGTCTCCTTAATTTGAGGCTACATACAAAACACTAGTTTTTCAGATTCTGCACTGCCTTGAGACTGTTTTCTCACTGAAGTCTCATTTTCTTTCTTCATTATTACATAAGTTTATAGTTCAATTTTAAAGAAATTACCTTAAAATTGCTTATAGCTTGTGCAAAAGTAATTCTTAATCACAAAGAACTCCTACCAAATATGTTCTGTTTCATTCTTTTCAATGAGCACAAGACATCCCTCCTTTTGGACCAACAAGTCACTCGTGGAAAACAAAGACTTAAGCCTGTACATCTAATAAGCCTACACATCTAACCGTTTCCAGTATCTGTATATTGTACATGAATAAATGGAATCTGAAGTGATAAGAAGAGTAATTTAATTATAAGATTGAGAAAAAGCTAATAGAAATCACAGTTAAAAGCTGACTTCAACCAACCACAACCGAAATTATTTATGTGAAAAGAAACCAGAAAGTCTAGTTCTTTCTTTGCAATTCTAGCAATAAGAGAAGAGGTGTAAGAGATTAAAAATAAGAAAAGAGCAAGTTGTTTAAATTACTGAAGCAGTCTGAATGCTTTATAATGCTCATCAAACAAAAGGGGGTAAAGCAACAACACACAAAGCATAAGACACACAAGGTGTGGAAACTTCTCTGCCAGCATAGCTGCAACACCAGGAAAGCTACCATAGCTGTGGCTAAGCAAGACAAGGCTGCAAGTTACAACATGCTGGCAAGTATCAGCAATGCAAGAAATCACTGTGAGATACGGACAAAGTAATACTACCTGCTACCTGACACTTGTACTCTGTGAATGATGTGAACTTTCACTCCCTAACTGAAACGCTCCATACATCTGCTAAATCAGCTTCCAAAAATTGAAAGCACAGACACACGCATGACTATTTAAGCATTATCAAACCTGGCCCTAGACCACAGAATAACCAATATCTTCAGATTTAACAGATTGATCACTGTTACCTTGTTCTTGTAATATTATTTCCCAGCCCTCCTGAAGTTGTCCCTAAAAAAGCACAAGTGCCTGAAGCAACATGTAGTATACCCCCTGCGGAATACAGTCAGCAAAACAAGGGAAATCATGCTACATCAGTAATGAAGGCAGCAGTAAAGATATGGGAGATAAGATCACAGAATGTTAATAATTAATTGTATTTTTTGATTAGAGGCAGCCAGCATGGTTTCACGAGGGGCAAGTCCGGCCTGACCAACCTAGTGGCTTTCTATAATGGGGTAACCATACCCGTGGACATGGGAAATGCAGTGGATGTAATCCATCCGGACTTCTGTAAAGCCTTTGACACAGTGCCCCACATCCTTCTCTCTAAACTGGCGAGATATGGATTTGACGGGTGGACTGTTCGGTGGATAATAGTTGGATGGTTGAATTCAGAGTGTAGTGGTCAACGAGTTGATGTTCAGATGGAGATCCATGAGAAGTGGTGTCCCTCAGGGGTCTGTACTGGGGCCAGTGCTGTTTAACATTTTCAGTAGTGATATAGACAGTGAGATCGAGTGCACTCTCAGCAAGTTTGCAGATGACACCAAGCTGAGTGGCACAGTTGCCACACCAGAAGGAAAGGTTGTCATCCAAAGGGAGCTGGACCAGCTGGAGAAGTGGGCCAGTGTGAACCTCATGAGGTACAACAAGGCCAAGTGCAAGGTCCTACACTTGGGTCAGGGCAATGTGCAGTTTCAATACAGGGTGAGGGATTACATGACTGGGAGCAGCACTGAGGAGAAGGACTTGGGGGTGCTGGTCCATGAGAAGCTTGACATGAACCAGCAACATGTGCTCGCAGCCCAGAAGGTCAAACATATTCTGAGCTGCATCAAAAGAAGCATGGCCAGCAGGTCGAGAGAGGTGATTCTGCCCCTGTACTCCTCTCTCCTGAGATCACACCTGGAGTATTGTGTCCAGTTCTAGAATCCTCAACGTAAGGAGGATATGAAGCATTAGAATGGGTACAGAGGAAGGCTACAAAGATGATCAGCGTGCTGGAGCATCTCTCATACGAGGACAGGCTGAAGAGTTGAGCTTGTTCAGCCTGGAGAACAGAAGGCTCTGGGGAGACTATAGAGTGGCCTTCCAGTACTTAAAGGGGGCCTACAAGAAAGCTGGAGAAGGACTTTTTACAAAGGCTTGTGTTGACAGGATGAGGGGGAATGATATTAAATGGGAGTGTGGAAGATTCAGACAAGACATAAAGAAGAAATTCTTCATGATGAGGGTGGTGAGGCACTGGCACAGATCACCCAGGGAAGCTGTGGATGTCCCATCCCTGGAAGTGTTCAAGGCCACGTCAGATGGGGCTTGGAACAGCCAGGTCTGAGAGGAGGTGTCTCTGGCCAGGGCAGGGGGAGGCTGGAACTGGATGATCTTTAAGGTCCCTTTCAACCCCAACTATTCTATGATTTTATTTCAAACAATCTCTGTTGGATGTGGAAATGCATAACCTGGATTACTGATCAGAAAATGGGGTAAGGGGTATGGACAGGGGAGAGGGATCCTGGTGGACACACTAGACATTGAAGTTGTAATTGCTAGTGGTATTAGGCACTTGATTACAACATTCCAAAGCTTCAATACAATTGCATATGAATTTCAACACTGAACACAAGCATTTTCACACCTCTAATGAGCAAACTGACACTGCATAACCCACAGATCAAAACCAGTAAGGGCTCTGCTGAACTAGCACCCTGATGAGTCTTTCAGGGAGCTCCACGCAGACACTTTAAGCTATTCTGGAGTGTGCAAACCAGCCTAGCAGTGTTTTTCTGTCCCTCGCTCCCCTGCTGACTCAGATATACTACATTTGCAATACTGAATTATTCATTAAAATTCTATCAGATGGGGGAACTGGGCTTGGGCTTCTTTTCTTCCCAATGAAATTTTCTCCACTGCAGAGAACAGAGAATCTTCTCAATGACATGACTCAGGGCTGCCATGTTTCAGTGCAACTCATATTAAATTCACTTCTGATCTTAGTTTTCTTGTCACCCTATTTGAATGCTTAAGGAGCGTTCTTCAGAGACTGGAAGCATTAAAAAGCTCTTCATTAAAAAAGCCCCTGCAGCTCACACCCCGTTTCTGAGTCAGGCATTTACAGACTGTGACACTATGAGGATGTTCAGCTGCATGCTTCCTTTGCCTCAGACACAAATTAACTCTGGAAACAGGACAGAGTGTGAAAACATCTCCACTCCAAATACTCGTTAGGCTGCCAGGTATGTCACAAGCATATTCCAGGTCACAGATGGCCATACCCTGTTCTGTGTGGGAAAGAGGTGTTCTTGAACCACCTATGACAGTAGTATTCTCTTTCCTTTTGCCAAGCATTCTGTCACAGCACACAGAAAATGGAGATGGGCTTGCAAAAAAATGCATCATGAGCAGAGGCTATTAAGTAGCAGCTACTTCATGTTTATGTATTTAGACAACCAAGCATCAGCAAAACAGCAGGAGAAAGCACAGGAATTTCTCAGGATAACTGTAAAAGAACACACAACTTTTTGTTCTTAAGATGTTGAGCTCCTTACAGAAAATCGTAACACCAAACTGATAGTATCAATGTTCCTTTTTCATGCTTCAAAATACTTCAAGCAATGTGTTGATGTCCTCTTCTGCAGAAGCCACTCACTGCAACACCTCCACAAACTTAGCACAACAGAAGAGTTAAGGAAGAACAGCTGTGTCTCTGTACTGACTTGCACATGCTGCAATCATTGTTTGTTCCCACATACTACCCATGCACAAGGAGAGAATTTATTCGGCAAAAAAAGATGCATTTTTTGGCTATTTGTTTCTCTTTTGCATGGTGACGTGGAACTGCCATGAAGTATACCAAACGGCTCCTCTGGAGACATCCTGTTTGCTTACAAAAACCACTGCTCTGAAAGGTGTAACAGACTGAGCAATGTAAGATCTTTACAATTCTGTGAGATGCTGAGTTCAGGTTGTCAAATCGTCCAACCAGACAGATGGTGACAGTGAATTAGATATTCAGCTATGAAAATGCTGTGATTTTCAGTGGGAGTCATGTGCCTAAAGCCAGTTAGCTTTGGAAACTAACTGGTCTCCCACCACAGCCAATATTTCTTGTGTCACAGGTCCAGATGCATGCAAACATGTAAACCTTGGCTCTAGTTCAGTTCTGTTCCTGAAGCTGCAGCCACAACATCAGTCACTTCAGCTTTTTGAAGCCTTGAGAGCCCGAATGACTACCCCATGCATTTGGCAGTAACTCTACTCCTTCACATTTATAGGATGCTGAAGAAAACAGGACCTACTCCAGAATCGAGGCAAGCTCAAAAACATACACCAACAGTGTCTTAAATTTATCTTTTTTATTGCTTTGCCATATAAATACAGCACCTTTTTCAGGTGACAAAGCATAATGCAAAGCCTAAAGGGTTAATTGAAGCTAGCTCTTCTGGTCTATCACTGAGGTTTTACCTTAGTTTCCCTACTTGGCAGTAGTCTCTTAACATCATACTAGCATCTTCCGTAGCACCATGAGAAAGTAAAGCTTCTTTCTACAGAAAGATCATGAGCTTGCAGCTGTAACAAAGCAAAATCCTTTATAAATGCCTTTTGCACCAGGAAAAGACAGATATTAAATCCTGATGTGATACCATTTTAAAAATCAGAATCCCAAGTTCAACCACTTGAACCTTTTAAAGCTGTAGGTTTTGGCAACGTAAAGGACTCTCTTAGTGAGGATCAGGGCTTACATCTTCCAGTAGGTCACATCAGCTGGTGTGTGAAGCAGCAGTGAAGAGCTTTTTTGAGTCTTGACTTAACAGCATATAAAATGTGATAAATCAAGGGGATTCCACCTTTAAAAAGCCTACTAAATCCCTTAACCTTGAGAAAAGCTATGCTTCACAGTGCCCTGCCTGCACAGACCCTGACAGATGGGGTCTGTGGTTTTCGCTTACAGACACTGAGAGTAGTATTTCAAAACTCGAAAGAAAAACTGCAAGAGTGTTATTGTGACATGCCAAGGAAACATGGGGTTGAATGCACTTCTCTGGGATCCAAGAGGCTGTGTAATGGATATAGCCCAGAATCCGAAATGGCAGTTTTGTCCTGGCATAGACCATATTAAGAGCACAATTGCTGTTTCGCCCACACATGCATGGTTTACTGATATAGACAAGAGAAGCAAACAGAAAGTCACTTAGATAAGGGGGTCTATGAAGTAGATCATTTAAATGGCCTTTTAAAATTAAATTTACACTGGTAGAGAAGTTCACCATTATTGCTTACCAATACCCCAAATTGTGAGATTTATTACTTCAAGCTATTGTGACTTACCTGCACCTGAAGCCCTCCTCATTCAGCCTTAAAACTGAACAGAATAGCTAATCTTGATCCCATCAGTTTTTTTCTGCTTATCCTCTATTACACTTCAACTTAAAATTAAATGTTATTGCTGACATTCTTCAGCTCCAGTAAGCACAGAAAAGAAAAAAAACAAACACAAGGAGGAATGACTTTTAATCACCCAAGACAGCCATCAAAACCTGAAAACCATTTGATAAATCAACACTTGTTTCTTGCTGACATGAATCATCACACCACAGCATGCAAATGATGTGAACCTGCTGCATGAGCTCGTCATCTCAGAAAACAATTGCCATTGTCAGCATTCAGACAAACAGCCCCTCCTTGCTCAATCCATTTTTGTTGTTGTTGTCATCAGTCCTACAGAAGATTACTATGCTCAAAGCTGTGCAAATCTTATTTTCATGAATATAAACTAATGCTCTTAGATGTCGCAGGACAACGGTTCAGCTCACACATTCCTGCCAGCATTCTTCAGTCAAAACCTACCATGGTCAGGCAAATGCAGAGCACATATATACCGTCTATGGAAGAACTGCAATGAACTTTATTCACTGTACATCCAAGCTACAGAGACATCCACTTCTACAGTTACCTTACAGCCAACTTCTGCATAGCACATGGAGAAATCATCACCCAACTGTTCAACAAAGCCTAGGCATGAGGAAGGAACTGACAGTACAGCTCCAATTCTAGCCCTTCATGGTCCCAAACAACTCTGGACCTCTCCCCTTCAACCACCTTTTCAGTCTACCTCAGGGGTTGCAAATGAGAGCACACAATTTGGTATAGTGGCAGGGATGCTTGAAGTTATATTTAGCTTCTTTAAATATCAGTCTCTAGCTTCTTCTCCTTTTAATGACATGACTTTGGTATTTTGACACTATCTTTGGTATTTTGACACCATCTTTCATGAAAGAATGGCCAAAACTACAGAGTAAAATAAAAACAATAGCCATAATTCAGAGTAGGGATAGTTGTTTGGTGCCTCATTGCAAAGGAAAAGCTCAAAAATTAGATGCAAGCAGAGCTGCTACTGCAAAGTAGTGAGCTAAAAGCAAACAGAAGGAGAACTGCACAGTTTTCATAAAACATCTGAAATACTTAAAAGTCACAGGTTAATTTCTCACAGGCTGAGCAAAATGCAAACAGTCAAGGGGGAGCACACTCTCCATCTTAGTTTTTACAGCAAGGGATTCACTAATGCCGATTTTGTAATAACTACCACTTATGAAACCCCCTCAGAAATAAAAATTATTTATGATGCTTTTAAGACACTTAAATAAAGCTCTGAGAGTAAATGCAAGGGTTTATTTCATTGTTTCCTTTCCATGAGAGGTTCAAACACTTTAAACTGATTAATAAGTGCAACAGAGACTGATCAGGGGTCTGTCAATGAATTCAAGCAATCAGTCTTCCTCTGAGGTTCACCTTCCCTAGTGGGAAGGGTAAGAGGTTAAACTATCCATGCTTTTATGAAGCTGAACAAACCCACAGTGTTGTTTGATGTGAACCAGGAATGCATTCATAGCCATTTAAACAAGGATTAGGACAAAGATTCCTCCAAAAGTCTTAAAGCTCCAAGCACACAGGCTGAAGACTACTAAACCACTAATCTAACAGAGAAAGAACAACATTTTGCTATCTTCTCCTAGTTTCCATCTTTCTTAGTACCATTGTTTCTTCACTGCTTGTCATTCCTGTATCCCAGCTCCAGGAGGCTACATAAATTCTGCTGCTGAGTACACAATAGGTGTCCATTCCTGATACTCTAGAATCTTAGGAAGGGATCTTCTAGAAATACCAGAGTGACCATCTTACTCCTTTTTTCCCCTCTTTTTCTACAGATTTAAAACTTTCAATTTATAAAGTATCATAATTGAAAAGCAAAATAAAAATCAGCATGGATTTCCTCCCTTTCCCCCTAAATGCAGGCTGATGAACATAAAAGCTTCTCGAAAAAGCACGCAAACTTTGATCTCATCAGGTCTGGAATACTGAGGCTCACTTATACTGCTCCTCGTGTTCACAGCGTTAACCATGATATCTCTCTACGGGCCAATTTTGCATAACTTCTTGTGGTGGGCAGGGCTGGAGATTGCTTATCCTTGGTTTGTAGTTCTTCATGAGTTTCGGGTACTCCAGAACACCAAATCCCACGTTACCTTAAATTTCCAAGGTTACAGTATATTATTACTCACCTTCTTCCCCTCCGTGCTATCACCACTGACATAGGACAGTTTTCGACGGACATAAAAGAGCATATCATCTTGCCGGGGGGCCCATTTCTCCATAAAATACGTTGAAAACATCCAAGTCCAGAACACAATACGGTCATCTTTGAAACACCCTAAGAGGCATAAAAGAAAGGAGAAATAAGCTGTGGAATTGGCATGTCACATTTGATTTGGCGTAACATGACACCCAAAGTCCTTGCTACATATGGTGCAGTCAAGACCAACTGTAGCACAAGTGCTCTTGCACAGCTCAGAGTCACTTTTTCTACAGTGTACAGCATAGCTGACATTCGGTATGAACCCACAGCCATCGTGAATCAAAACCACCTTCTGGCAAACAATCTGCTTGCCCACACAACACACACAGATCAGGGCCCATCAGTATACCCTGGCTGTGCCGATGCCATGGAGAAGGACAGGACCAGTGCACTCAGCAAGAATACATCAAAGCAGCACTCAAGAAGTAATTTGAAAGGTATGCAGTGCCCATGTATGCTCCAGTTAATGATGCGAAACTATCAGCTGCCAAACGGTTGTTTTATTTGCTCTGAAGGAGCATAGCAAATCCTAGAAACTAGCAGCTGATACCTTCCTTAAATCTATACACACGAACAAAAACGGACCTGTGCAGGGGCAGCTGCAATTCACTCTTTGACAAGGAATAAAACCGTCAAGGAAATGAGGAGTTTTGAAGTCCTGAATCCCAATCAAAAAGAAAAAGCAGGAGGAGAAGAGGGAAAATGGGAAGAGGAAGATACAATAAAGCTTTGTTCAAGGAGACAAATTACATCAGCATGAGAAAGAGCATAGCAGCTGGCTTCTTACCAAGAAAAGGAGGCACAGTAGAGGTGGTAACACATTTTGTGGAACTATTCAAAGCATTTCACTTTAATAAGCCAGCAAAAGGTGCTGCACCTCTTCAGTGCTATAAACCTTGGACATTGATAAAGACCAAAATTCATATAGACAACTAGAGAAGCCACTACTGAGTCTGGTGACAACGGAGCTGAATTTGCCCACTGCGCTTCACTCCTACTGGAGGCTCCTTGCTGAAGTAATTGCAGCCCTTCCCTGAAGCCCTACTGAGAGATAACTGCAGCTGTTAGTCAGACACAGTCTGTTTCAAAAACTGTGAAAGGAGAAACACTAAAAAAAACCCAAACCAAAACTGTATTTCTGAGAAGAAGCAAAAATCTAAATTGGATGATGGATCATAGTGTTACGTACAAGACACTGAGACAGGTTAGTGGGGCATATGTACACACATGCAGCTGACAACCCGCCCTCCACAGCCTCTATCCTTTGCAGTGTCTTATTTTCCTAAAAACGATACACTGGCTGACAGATAGGTACACATGTCACTCCCTGGCCCTCAGCAACCATTCACCATTGGAGTGTCTCCCTCCCAGCAGTACCCCCCCCCGCCTCCAAAATAGTTCTGCAGAGAGAGGAATCTTGCATGAGAGCAAAGAGGCATTTAATTAGAGCTATTGCTTTAGAATATTTTCCAGTCAACTGCCAAGAAAGCTGACACATACCATAACAATGAATGACTTTTCTTAGACATTGGTGGCTTCATAAAGCAATCGATCTTTTAATCCACAAGTGTAACTCAGCACATTTTCCTACTTCATTGTCTGTGCAATATTTGTGAGACAAATCTTTGTTCCAATCTTTAATTACTGTGGCGGGTGGGAGGTTAGACAAATGGGTGATTGAAATCAAATTCTTGTGTCTCTCCAGCTAAATATAAAAGTAATATTGAAAACAAAATGAAATTCCACTGATGGGCCATGCACAGAATACATTAATCAACATCAAGTAGGATAGTACATGAAAGTATGTATATAGTTGATTGTATTTAAAAAATTATAATAAAAATCCTGAGAGAGAACATAAAAAGGCCAAGGTGCTTAGTTCCAAGTGCAGGTTAATTCCAGGCCACACTGCAATTGTTTTATTTGCATAGCTGCAGTGAAGTCACTTCAAGTACTTAAGGCAGCAGAGAACATAACGTGCTATTGTGAATAAAGACTGCAATGCACTTAAATACTATCCAGTTTTTCCAGCAGACGAAGGGAATCAAGCCCTGGAGAGATCAGATATGGCATGTTGGGCATCTGCACCATCTCACCCCCTCCCTTGGGCTCAGGTGAACAGGACTGTATGGCAAACAGCTATGTCTGAAAGCCTCCCAAGATCAGAGGGGATTCAAATGTGTTCTGATTCCCAAAACCAGGCTGAGAAAGGATGGGATTATTATCAGTTAGTGTATTCACAGATAAACACCAAGAAGAGAAAAAGAACTATTCAGGTGAAGGATCTGCTGCTGACACAAAGACAAATGGCTCTAAACTGCCCACCAACATGTATATAAGGCTGGAAATTCAAAGCCAATTCCTAAGTATTGAAGCTATGAAGTTCAAGAGCAGCCCCCTCAGTTGGAATTGTAAAGGCAAAAATACCTACAGCTGTAAAGATAACAGGTCAACTTGGTTGAGAAGTTGACCTTCTTAAGTTCTTGTGGTACCAGTGACAACCGAGGACATCATGACCCAGTCCCACCTCTATATTTAGCAAAGAGTAGAAAACAGGGCATGCATTCACTGTGATTCATTAATGGTCTCAAAGAAACTTATTAAATCTCATGGCTTTTGAGTACCTGAATTCCCAGCCTTAATTAAATGGGGAGAAGGGAGGGGAGGGGAGGGAGGGCAAGAGGATTGCCCTGACTTCATCCGGAGTTCTAGGAAAATCAAAGGAAAAAGAAAGAAGAATCTACATTCTTTAGGAACCATCTCTGAAAAAGTTCTAGTGTTCAAAAGTACACCCCTTTGGTTTAGCTTCATAAATGAGTAAACAACGTAATCCTAGCCAAGACAGTCCTAAATTTATACAAAAATGTTCGCCTACCAGGCAGGGGGAATATTTTTTCCTTATGAAGCAAAAATCAAGTTATCTAAACCCAGCATTATGAATGAGGGTTAAACCACTTTCGGATTCCAGCAGTTCCTGCAAAAATCATAAAAGCTGTCACCATCAGATATGTTTTAACGCAGCAAAGCACAAGATTTATTAGGCTCTTCTGAACTATTTATGGGTGGTTATAAAAGGGCATCAATACATGCAGAATAGCAAAACCAGGTAAGGTACCAGGAATTCATGTATGTTTGTACCCTTGTTGGGGAAGGTAGGACAAATTGATTCAATGTATTCAACATAAATCTAAAAGGAAAAAACAGACAGAAGTGCTGAGGCAGTGAAGCTACTGCAGCAATAACCCAGGGTGGGGAAAAAAACCTGAAACCCCTTATAGCAGTGTTGGATGGCCGTCAGTTCAAAAACCTCACCTGCAACAGATTAGACGTAAAATTGTCCTCCAAGCTTCAGGGACACCTGCAGACATTGCTGTAATTGTTCTAACTGTTTGGACTGCGGTGGCTAAAGGACTTTTCTTGAAGCCAAAAAGAGCCAAGTCACTGCAATATAGCTGCTTTTATTAAATTTGGTAGAAACAGTAAGTATAAAGAACAGCACAGAAAAAAGAACTAGCCTTTAAAATCTACTATTAAATAGCATTTACTTGGAAAAGAGACAAGAAAATTTTTAACAGTAATCCAAACTTCTTTAAACTTGAATAAAAATCTATTCCAATTTCAAGCCAGAAGCTGTCAAATCCAATATGATCACTCAAGCTTGCCTTTAAGTATTAGATCCTCAAAAGCCCAGCATACCCCTAACAGTTATTTTGGTGGTTTACAGCACCTCACTGGAAACCTTCCAGCTTTGCCAAGAAGAAGCTTGGAAACTGCTTTTAAAAATGTTTTGGGTAATGGTTTCGAAACCGTCAGGCTAACAGCCCAGCAGACAAAATTATTCTTTTCAATAGACAAAAGAAAGCACAAAGCCTTAATTTCTCAGCCTTTGCCACGGCACCCCATTGTGGGGCCTCAGCTGCACTCAAGACAGCAGAACTCGAAGAGCAGTCCCATCCCCATTAACTGCCGCCCACCACAGAAGTGGACAGACTCAGCTCGCAGTTGGATGGCTGATGACGTTAATCCTCGGCTATTATACTTGATACTGCTTCTATCCACCTGGCAAGGACCAAGAGCAAAATCAGAAGCCAACTTTTCATAGCCTGGACAATAACGAGTCAACACCAGCTTTCTATCATGTTGGTCCATTGTGGTTTGCATAACGCTCAAAAGATGTGCATGCATGCATATACACCACCATATATACTAAGCTGTAAGGCACTTAATGAAACACCTGGCACTTAAAAGCCTTGGAAGCTTTGACTTCAGTATTCAGGGAGACGTTTTAAAATAACAGGGTTGTTTTGGGTTTGGTTTTTTTTTTCACCAGTGGAGAATTTGAGTCTTCTGCAACACCAGAATTAGATGATATTTGCAAAAGGACTCTAATTCCATCTGTAGTTGAGAGCATGTAGCAACACAGCTTCCCGAAAACACTCCTCCCCTATCAAATTCTGTTTCTAAATGAATAAAATGGAATTAAGAGTTCAGACTATAAATCTTAATACACTAAAAGTTGATTATATAATTATGAGACCTTTGTCATGAATAAATCCTAATTACAACAATTTACTGTAATGATTCATTTACATGGATTTTATCCTCATTAGCAGCAAGATTTATGCCAGCTGCTATGTAATAAAAGTCTGCGATTTTACCTATTAGATTTTTATACTGAGCATTCATTTTGGGGAATTGACTCCAGATCCACATAAGAAGTTACGATTATTTTTTTTTAATTAATGCTTTCCAAACAATCAATTGATAAAGAGAACTGCCAGCATATTATTTTGCTTCAAAGGAACAGAAGAAAAAGATTCTGCATTTAGTGGATTTCTTTTTTCCAGCATAAAAGTGTTCCTAAGAGCTTAGAGGAACAATAATTTCAGCTAGACAGAGCTTCTTCCTATGCTTTTATTCCTCTAGCCTGCCACGAGCTACTTTTAAGTGAGAAATGTCATAAAACTCATTTCATCCAATGCTGCCACAGTGCTATAACCTGCAAAATGAGCATCTGCATATGGTTAGGGGTTAATTAAATGCTTATGAAGACCTTTATAGCACCACCATGGAAAGCAAAGCTAGAGTTCTGAGCAATACACATTGTACTTAATTTTTGGTTTGAGTTTAGCCAAGTATTCTTCAAGGGCAATATGAGAAGTGCTTCACATAGATTAAAGCTACCTTTGATATTAAAAATTTATAATTATAATTTATAGTTATATGAATGTATAAAATCAGAACGGATATCCCCTGTACCATGATAGCTGCCAGCTAGCCAGATCATTAGAAATCAGAAGTTCAGTCTTCTTCCCACACTTACATAAAAGACCATCATTTAATCCCTTCAGTTTGACCTTACACAAAACACAGGACTTCAAACTTTCAGAAGTTTGAATCAACAATTTGAAGCATCAACAATTTGAGAGCAGGCAAAAGAGAGGGAATGCAATACCAAACAAGAAGCACCCAGAGTACATCCTTGTAACATCTTCCTCTCAAATACCTGGGGCTGGGAAAGGAGCACCTCCACTGATGCCAGCTCTAATGACACTGCACAGTGAGAAGTGAGCTTTTGCAAGCATGCAAGTCCTAAATCTGTCAGAAAAGACAACATATACTTTCAACACAAGTTTTTCTGGCAGAACTCTAGCTAGAAAAGGAAGGCATCATGGTAAAAGGAGCGACAGGGACAAGACAGATGTCACGGATTAAAAACCCTACTCTGCCATAGACACAACCTTCCTTTTTTCCCCTCACACTAAAATGGGGGTAACATACACATATCCATTAACATAATATTAAAAGGATAAGCAGGATATTATTAGAGATGAGAGAATAAGTTTATAACAAGTACAGCACACGATTCTTTAGTAATAGACAGTAACGTACAAGGAGGATGGATGGAAACTCATTTGAAGTTGAACGAAAAACAGTCTAAACCAAAAAAATGTTGCTGCTCTTCCCTTTCATTCCTATGACATTTTAAAAATATCTCCTCTGTCATGCTTTCAAACTTGCACACATGTATTAGACTATAAATAATTGATTTAAACCTTGGCTTCATAGCATGTCTAGAAGGGAGATGATGGAATTTGAGGTTCAAGCACTGAAAAAGGCTGAGAAAAATCATTAGGCCAATTAATCTTACAGCTGCTGTGCCATATTTACTTATTTCCAATAGATATCACCTCTCTCATAATTATCAAATTCTTTAACCACAACTAAATAGCAGATATCTGTATGATTCCCAGAATCAATATACAGTTTCAGTACACATCTTAAATTTAGTCTATTCTCACCAGACAATTGTCTCAAAGGCCCAGAATAATGTGAGCCAGGCGCTGCCACACTTGGATCATAGACAAATGTAGTCCTCTGTGTGGAGATAAACACATTTCTATGTTCAGGAATAGCCTATAAAGACTTCCATGAAGGTCTGTGAACAATTCCATAAAATAGTAAGTCCAAACCACTAGAGATTCAGAGGAACTGAGCTCATTTTCAAATGATGATTTCCATTTCCCAACACACAGAAATGACTCGGAGCTAATTACACAGAAATTGCACTCAAGCTTTATGCTAAACCAAACAATAGTGTGTATATAATTCTGTTCTAAATGTAATTCTGCCCTGAAGATCACAGTTTACCCTAACCAGTGACAATTTCCTTGCTATATCACAGAGCTTTCACTTTGAAACTCTCTATAAAAGGTCAAGCCACTGTTGCAGCGATGCAGTCTAATGGTTCATACTAGTAAAGTACCTGTCAATCACATCACATCTATCCCTCTGCCTTCCACTGCAAAGCAACAGAATGATATTGCTTGAGGGGGAAAAAAAGGAAAAAAAATGCCACTATCGAAAACCTTTTGATTCCAAGGACCAAAGTATAACCTTCAAGTGTCTTTGACATTCACTAGTGGTGGACCCCACTGCCCCATGCTCCTCCCGATCCCCATACAATGCATTTTCATTCATGTAGTTAGATACTGACTTTGCCTAGGTTCTAAAGCCTTCTCCTTTATCTGCAGAGGCTATATCATCAGGACTGAGGCTGATGCACCAAGGAACATGAGTTGCAGAGATGGTATTTAGGAAGTACAGGTTCCCCATACCATAACCACACCCCTACCCATTTGCTCTTCATTGGATGGGACAGATTTGTGCCATAAATGTTAAGACAGAAAGCTTTGGTCCCAATATAGCACCGTTTTGAAACATCTAGACAGTAGACAATTCACAGGCAGTTTATCTTTGTGACTACAATTTACTACCTTCTTAAGCATAGCATGAACTTCAACTAAAACCAGTTTTCTGTCTCCCTGGAAAATATGAAATAGTTCATTTATATTGCAGCATCATTGTAGAGAGGAGGGTGCTGGCCTCTTCTCCCAAGTGACAGGGGACAGGACAAGAGAGAATGGCCTCAAGCTCCGCCAGGGGAGGTTTAGGCTGGACATTAGGAAAAAATTCTTCACAGAAAGGGTCATTGGGCACTGGAACAGGCTGCCCAGGGAGGTGGTTGAGTCACCTTCCCTGGAGGTGTTTAAGGCACGGGTGGACGAGGTGCTAAGGGGCATGGTTTAGTGTTTGATAGGAATGGTTGGACTCGATGATCCGGTGGGTCTCTTCCAACCTGGTTATTCTATGATTCTATGATCACTTTGGGTATCATAAACAATCTCTTCTTTTCTGCCTAGGAGAGAAAATAATTCATGCAAATTAAACTTTCCCAATACCTCCCCTAGGTTCTTAGGAGTGCATGTTATTCCCAACTAAGCCTCACCCACAAATAACTCTGATGCAACAAAATGTACCTTATCAAAATCACTGTTACAATGATGATAGGCAAGAACCAGACAACAACATTTAGATCCATCTATCATTATGTTAAGAATGCCTTCTTTTGTGTAGGGCTTGCAATAAATAGTACAAGGAGTACTGTACTCAGAAAATATTTCTAATGTTAACTGTGTTTGCTTGCATTCCAGCAGCAAGAAAAGGCAAAGATAATTTTCAGAGGAATAACCTGTCCCAAGAACGTTGCAGATTTCAGCCTAAAATTTAGAGTAACATTTCCTGTTAGACACACAAAAAAATTAATATATTTAGATTTGTTCCTTTTCCAAATATTTTTTGTTTTAGGAAAACATCAGATGAATTCCATCAAGGCCATGTTTCTGGAAAGAGCTTAGAGAAACGTGCTTTCTAATAGCTACAAATTGAAGGCTAAATCCTAAATTCACTGAACTTGACCATTAAGCTTGTAAGGGTGAAAGCTGAATAATAACGGTTCTCCATTGGCTTGGCTCTTACATGTATCGGTAAGACAGGGAGGAAAATTCCGCATGTTGAGCCATCAGTTCTCAGTGCTCTAACACTAACAATTACTGCCAGTCATACCAAGGAACAATTAACATCACATACGTCAACAATCATCAGTTGTTCTTCACTTTTTGGAAAAGAATTAGGGTTCAAAGTGGTACTTTCTGAGCTTTTCAAGTCAAATATTGCAATGATGAAATTAGCAGCATAGATATCATAGAATCATAGAACAGTTAGGGTTGGAAGGGACCTCAAAGATCATCGAGTTCCAACCCCCCCCCCCAAAGATACATGTTGAAGAATGATTATTTCATGGATAAGGGCTTCACTTCAAGATGACAGTGACCAACTCTTACATTACAAAAAAAAATCTAAAGAAATTAAAATGCTTCAAGACAGATATCATGTATAATGCACTGTTTTATATCACACTAGCATTTAGAAGTGTTTGCCCCCTTGCAAGTGCTATAAAAACAGCATCTGTTAACGTGAGCAGTGACATAAGCCACCAGCTCTCCATGTGGAGCATCTGCTTAGTGAAGAGCAGAACTACCTGCCAATGAAGCTTAAAAAAGTGTCTAGAACCTGAAGAGATCATATGGAAATCCTCTTATGGAAACACACGAGTAAAATATAAGACCTGCCACTTGAGCTCCTTCTGACCAACCATGGAGCACAACATCTTGTTTCTAACAGGGACCAAGAGCCTCAGAAAAAAACAAGAATCATTTCACAACAGGTAGGTAAGGGATAACCCACCACAGATTGAAGTCTCACCCTAACGCTTAGCCAATGGACCTTGTGCTGCACCTTAAAACATGAAGATTTTTGTCCTTTCTAGACCCTTGGAATTATCCTAGTTTGCCTCAGTAACTTGCGGAAAAAAAGCCTTATGAATATAGGAATTCCTCTCTGAAACTCACGAAGTTCTCAGACTCATAGAATTAATTTTGATATCAAAGATTTGTGTAGTTTTAGGGCGGGTTGGGGGGAATGTTTTGTTGCCTTCTGGGTGCGTTTTTATTGTTTTGTTCTTGTTGGTGGGTTTTCGGTTTTTAAAAATATTTCGTAACATGCAGAACTAGTTTTGGTGAGGGGAACAACATAAAGACTGTCACCCATGACAAAACTTTTCCACTTCTGGAAAAAAACACACTGTAAAGGAGCCAGC
The DNA here is from genome assembly GCF_032191515.1 of Phaenicophaeus curvirostris. Lineage (NCBI taxonomy): Eukaryota > Metazoa > Chordata > Aves > Cuculiformes > Cuculidae > Phaenicophaeus > Phaenicophaeus curvirostris. The sequence continues at coordinate 81,920,326 of NC_091392.1, read as the reverse complement.
TAGAGCGTTCCTAGAGGAAGAAGATAAGATTCCTCTTGTGGCTTACAGGAAACAAGTGTACAGCCATAGGAACAGATTAGCATTATTAGCTCCTGCTTATTATTAGCAGGTGATAAATGTATAATTTCCAGGCAATGGCCATGGACAAACAGCAAATTTTAGCGTACAGCCAAGAGATTCTGCAAGTGGGATTGCTACAGGTAGCCATATCCATTTGACGCAAGGAAGTACAATCCAAGGTTATATTTGGCTTCTGAAAGAAGCAAAAATGCACTTATCACAGGAAACACACCCAACTTCGGAATCCAGATCCCATGTCCAAGCAACCGCAAGCACTTGAAGTATAAGTTTCATGGAAAGTCAAAGGACTTGTGTTTCTAAGTGCCACTTTATTATGTGACATTATTATTATTAATTTTACACATTTCTTTCTGCTTTATCCCTTGGCTTTATTTCAAAATTCCCATTATGGGTCTCCTTTTCCCTGAGAAGACACATAACAAATAGAATAAAATCAGGATTTCAAAACAGCTAACTAAGAGACAGCAGACAAACAGAATCCTTTAAAAATTCCTTCATGTATGGAATCTAGAAATTAATACTTTCTCTCTTTCCAAAGCCCTGGATTTGTCCATTAAATATGATTTATTTTAAGCTTCTTTTCCATAAAAATAAATGAACAGATTTTTTTCTGTTTTTAAATGCAAAAGAAAGCATCTTGGACGAAAATGATGAACTAAATCAAACGAAGGGAAAGGTTACTGGAAATGCTAACAGATATAGCAAGCTAAGAGAGAGCCTATCAGAAATGATGCCAGATTCTGCAAGCTGTCATTATGACCAGAACTGGTGTAAATTCTAGCCCAATTCTAGTAACTATATACTTGAAATATATGTCATTTAAGAACACAAGATAATAATGGACAATTATTACTACAGCAATCAAACCACAACGTTTTAAAAGTTTTGCATTCAACATACCTCCTCTGGCTACAAAACAGGGATTTCAAATAGTCCGTGTTTCACTGAAAGCACACAGAGACTGGGAGTGACGACTGAACAGTAAACACCTATATCACAAGATTAAACTAGAGTTAAGAAGCCTTGAATGTTTTATAAAATGTAATGTGAAAGACATGAAGACACACATGAAACAGCTCCCTCAGTAAACAGGAGTATTTTTTAAAAAAGCACTCACAGGTAGCAAGCAGTAACAAAAAAAAAGGTTACGAACATCCTGGTAGAATAGGATTATGTCTTACAAATCCTTTCATCCAGATCTCAGAAGAAAAAATGCGCTAGTTTTGAAGTGAACAGCTGACTGAAGGTAGCAGTTACAACTTAGCCCTCCAACGCTAATGAAAGGCCACACCAATGTACTCCCAAGCTAATCTTTAAATTTTACTTTGTCATTAAAAGCAACCACGCAGAACAAAAGAAGCAAGAACACTTCAAAGCAATGTGTGGCACAAAGGAGGGCTGCTGTAATGGCCAGGACTGGATTGCTTTGATTTTGCTTTGGCTTCTGTTCCAAGCTATTTTGGCTACCCTGGGAAGCTGGCCAGTTCCCTCTCAGGAAAATAGAGTAAGGAACGCTTTCTTTTGTGGTCAGCCTTGCTTCCTTAAGTTGAAAGAACACATACAGCTGTTCTCTTGATTTTAATTTTCATTTTCAAGTCGTTGGACTTCTCAAGTGGTCTCAGCACTCTCTACAAGCATAACATCTCTACTAGCATTCTCTACTAGCATAAGGCCAATGGCATCTTGGCATGTATGGTGTGACCAGCATGTCCAGGGACATTATTCTCCCTCTGTACTCAGCATCGGTGAGACTGCACCTTGAACACTGCGTTCAGTTCTGGGCCCCTCACCACAAGAAGGATGTTGAGGCTCTGGAGTGTGTCCAGAGAAGAGCAACAAGGCTGGTGGAAGGGGCTGGAGAACGAGTATTATGAGGGGCAGCTGAGGGAACTGGGGTTGTTTAGCCTGGAGAACAGGAGAATGAGGGGAGACCTTATTGCTCTCTACAACTACCTGAAAGGAGGTTGTAGAGAGGAGGGAGCTGGCCTCCTCTCCCAAGTGACAGGGGACAGGACAAGAGGGAATGGCCTCAAGCTGCACCAGGGGATGTTTAGGCTGGACATCAAGAAAAAAATTTTTACAGAAAGGGTCATAGGGCACTGGAACAGGCTGCCCAGGGAGGTGGTTGAGTCACCTTCCCTGGAGGTGTTTAAAAGACAGGTGGATGAGGTGCTGCGGGGCACGGTTTAGTGATTGATAGGCATGGTTGGACTCGATGATCCGGTGGGTCTTTTCCAATCTAGTGATTCTGTGATCATGTGCAATGAAAGCTATGCAAACTGAAAAAAAAAAAAAACCAACAAGATGAAACTGAAGTGGTGCCCATCCCTACTTTAGTCCCATCCTGTAAACTTTAAGATACTATTTCAAGACACTTCCAGGTCCTTTAACTCAACACTTGCACAGGTGTGAGTAACTGTACAACACACCAAGTTAAGGGACACATACATGTGGATGATTGCATGCTCCTAGGACGTGCTAATACTTTTACCCATACACAGCACAACAGTGACACCAGAATTACATGCCCGCTCTTTACAGAGTAAAATTCCTTATACTCAGGCTGCAAAAGATACAAAATGATCTCCTTCCTATTTTTTTCCTTCCTTCCTTGCTTCCTCCCCTTTTTCTTTTTAGCCTTCCAGCTGTGAGACTGGGCCAGAACTAAGCTTCCTTCCCAAACCTCATACGCATAACTGCTCCAGTCCCTAAACCCTACTGAGATTTTGTTGAAAACTGATTGAATGTTACCTGAGCACATTTCAAGAAAAGACAAAGCAGGGTATGAATAAAATACAAACTGATTGCATCATCAACAAGCAGGGAACTGACAGGGAGAGCCCTCAACACAAGCCTTTTTGCCACGTAGCCAAGTGGACTATACAGCGCACAGCAACACCTGTTTTGTTGATACGTTACCGAAGAGCCACTGTAACTTACCCTCAGTGAAGAAAGCAAGATAGGGGTAAACCAACAAAATGGAAGGGGAACACAATTAATCTTATCTCATCATCTTGGTTTTCTCCCCATAAAGCCCAGATTTATGGCACCATCACAAAGTGAAAACAGCATCCATTTAGCCTCCAAGCATACCAACATCCAGCTTCCTCTGGTATTTGCATCACCTGAGATCATGAACCAACCCACATATATTCCTACATGTTTTGAGGAAAATACAGAATGTACCATCAAGCTTTGAATGACATTTTGACACAAATATTTCTAGCTACATGGAATGAAATCAATTCTTCAGTCAATTGTTCTTAGCCAAACACCACCAAGACTCAGAACATCTGAAAGATCAAAGCAAGAAAATTAACTTAAAGGAAGGGGGAATTTAGTATTAAAAGCCATAAATGCATAACAATTATTCTACAGTCTTTCAATATAGCTTAGAAACACCAGGCATTTCCAAGAGGCATGAGTTGAGCAGACAAGAGAAATGAAATATTTCTGGTTTTACTAACAAGGACCCTGACCTTTCTTGCTTCTAGTGAAACAAGAACTTAATTCCATTACAGAATACACCTAAGCAAATGCAGCCAAGTGAGTGGCTGGGGTTTCAGGCACACAAGGCAACTGGAAAAAAGAAAAGGAGTATGACAGTGATAAACAGGTGGGAGAGGGAGGAAAGGAGAGTTACTGCCAAGGCCTAGCATTTGTAACTCACAAATTAAAAACTTCAATTCTTATCTGCTCTCCCATCCAGCTTTCTTATGTCAGAAACCTGACATCTTGATACCTTTGACATATGCATTTCTTTCTGCAGGAAAAAAAGAAAAAGAGCTTTCTTTGCAGTGTATCAGTTGTCAAGCTGTCAAGATGACTAACGTTCACATCACTGCCACATCCCTATTGTTGCCCTGTTTAAGCACTAAAAGCATTTGTCAGAAATTTTCTGTGAAATTAAAATACAGGAAAGAAAACAGCAGAAATCATTATGGAAAAGGATTCCCAGCTGGAGATAGAAAAATAAAAATAAATCACCATCTGAGTACAAAATTATCTCTCCTCCAGATATTAACACAGACCGTTGTAATACCTGGAATAAAGAAAAAAATCTTCCTAGGCCTGATGTGTCAGGACAATAAATTGCCATGAGGAAGACACTTCCATACATTAGAATCTGCACAATTAAATGAATCTCCTGACTAAAATGCATAACAGAGTGGAATTAAAAACACAGTCTTCCTGTAGTACAGCACTTACTGAAAATAGCCTAGTGCACTATTTGGATCACAGATTTTCTCCTGGGATGAATTAAAGTTCAAATCTTGAATACTAGCACAAGCAGCCTGGGGATAGGAAGGAATGCATGAAAGTACTGCCTTTCCATCATGGATGCACACAAAGCAACTCCAAATACACAACTTCTGTTGGAAAAACATCAAAGGTTGTCATATGTGGCTGATGGCTCCTTCTTCCACCATAAAGTACTTCCCTTGGAGCAGGACAGCGTGTTGAATTTGCAACTCAACAGCTGTAATTCAGAGTACTACCCTGAACTGACTTGAGTTCTTTTTTGTTAGTCTGCCAGGCTTTAAGCACCTGAGGAACAGAACCAATGACCACTCTACAACCTCTGCTATGGAGTCACTCATCTCCATCAGACACAGTTGAGTCTGGCAGCCTCTCAAATCCTCTCAGCATGAGCCTCCTGATGATCTACCGCATGTCTTTTCTCATTAATTCCAGGTATTCATTCTTTAGAAGCCCAAGCCAGTAATCTCACAGATAAGTAGTGTTTACAGGGGAGAGCTGCCTTCTAGAGATCACAGAAAACACAGCAAATTAAAGGCACCAAGCTAATAAAATAATTGGACTCAGTATTAACCCAGCAAGAAAAACTGATACCTCTTGCTTAATGCTCATCCAAAAAAACAGCTGTAGATAAGCCATGAAATTCATAAAAGGGGATGTAACATAGCTACAATCAAGTAAGTATTGATTTCAAGGAAAACCATACCTATACCTTATCCTATGTAGTTACAAATTCCCACAGCATCAGTGACCTCTTAACAAGCTTGTGGCTTGATATAAATTAAAATATTTGGAGTGTGTTAGAGTGCGAAGAAGTTGTCCTCTCTCTCGTAATAACACAGAAAACAATCAGACCCTCTTCCTCCAGCTAAGTCTGGGACAAAGAGCTTCTTTCCTCCTTTTCATTATCTTCAGAAACTAAAGAACCTCATGGAGGTAAACAGAAGGGAGATGAGCAGAAAACACCACTTCAGAGAAGCAGATACTGAAGCACTCACTGTATTTTCCTATGTTGCTCCACCCAGCAATATTAAGGGTCTGAAAGAGTAGAAATTGCCTAATCAAAATTGTCACTTGTCTTTTCTTTAGCCTTCAAGTGATTTGTAAAGACCAGATTCTTTTACTCATCCTGTAGACATTCTAACAGAAGTCCTACCGGGTCCCTCCGGCCTCCCAAAACTCCACAAAGAATGGCCATAAACTGGCAAGTTTGAGCACACACGTTCCTCTCAGGTCTATGCATTCACCTCACCAAAGATTTGCCAGTGTTTCACCCCACCAGACAGGACCGATACAGTGTCATATGATGCCACCTATGTCATTTCCTGCTCAGCTGCCTGTCCTCTCAATCCCTGTGGTTCAAGGCATCATAGGCACTTAGGTTCTCAATAATACTGTTTCAAAAGCTGTTTACCTCCCCCCAAAAAGTTGAAAGAAGTTGTATTGGAAGGTTCATAATCAACTGCATGAAATCACTGTAGAAAACACACATTACATAGTAATTAGGTGAGTTCCATAAAAGAGTTCAAAGCAAATTTACCATCATCATCTGTACATGAACAAAACAATTTTAAAACAGCAGGTCAAGGGAGGTGATTCTGCCCCTCTACTCCACTCTCGTGAGACCTCACCTGGACTACTGTGTCCAGGTCTGGAATCCTCAACATAAGGAGGATATGGAACTGTTGTTATTGGTCCAGAGGAGGGCTATGAAGATGATCAGAAGGCTGGAGCACCTCTGCTATGAGGACAGGCTGAGAGAGTTGGTGTTGCTCAGCCTGGAGAGGAGAGAGGTCCAGGGAGACCTTATAGCAGCCTTCCAGTACCTGAAGGGGGCTGTAGGAAAACTGGGAAAGGACTTTGTACAAGGACATATAGTGATAAGATGACGGGGAATGGCTTTAAATTGCAGAGGGGAAGATTTAGACTAGAAATTAGGAAGAAATTCTTCATGATGAGGGTGGTTAGACACTGGAACAAGTTGCCTAGGGAAGTTGCCCCCTCCCTGGAAATGTTCAAGGTCAGGTTGGATGGCACCTTGAGCAGCCTGGTTTGGTGGGGGATTTCCCTGCCCATGGCAGGGGGGTTAGAACTGGATGGGCTTGAGTGTCCAAGCATTAAAAACCTGCTTGAAACCTGGTCAGGTGCCCTGGAGCCTTGCCCGCGGGGCGGCCCCCAGCGTCAGCACCACGGACAGCGGCACCGCCCCTGCCCCAGCTGCTCCCAACACACCAGGATAACCCCAGGTGGGGGGAACTTCGATGTAAGATCCCAAGGATGCTGGTTAAGTGCATCAAAGTATGGCAAAGCCACGCATTTACAGAAGTGCAAATAACAACTTCAACCCATGTGTGCTGATTTTAGCCCAAATACATTAATTTTGATCAATAGGTGTGTAAGGAAACTGGGTTATCAGGGATACTGCCTCATATTCTAAAGACCTTTTGAAGCAGAAAGGCACGTTGAAAAACCTGCTTGCAATACAGGTGGCTACGAAGAAAGTTAATTCCACCCAAGCCAGACCTGGTACATGGGTCTATCCTGGTGAGATGATAAATGTAACACCTTGGACAGAGGCCTTACATATAAGCACAAGCTGTGGCTGACACCTTCCCCCTAACCCATCTACTCCCAGACCCCAACCCTCCCACCCCCCCTGCCCGATTTTAAAGATTTATTTGGCCATGCTTTGGCAGGGAAATTTCTTTAATTGGTTACTTAACAGATGAATATCTGAAGGGGGCTAAGAGAAAGCTGGGAAGGGACTGTTCACAAAGGCTTGTAGTGATAGGACTAGGGACAATGGGTATAAACTGGAGAGGGGCAGATTTAGACTAGACATAAGGAGGAATTTTTTAACGGTGAGAGTGGTGAAGCCCTGGAACAGGCTACCCAGGGCAGCTGTGGATACCCCATCCCTGGAGGTGTTCAAGGCCAGGTTGAATGGGGCCTTGGGCAGCCTGATCGAACGAGAAGTGTCCCTGCCCATTGCAGGGGGTTTGCAACTGGATGACCTTTAAGGTCGGTTCCAACCCAAACTATTCTATGATTCTAATACAACAGGTACCACAAGCAAAGTTTCGAAGTACGTAAAGAAGGATTGCTCTGTTATGTTGCCTAACAAATAAAAAGCACTCCCATCTTGTCTTTAAAAAAGGTGATATTAGATACATTAAAAAACTAGATGCAGAAAAGCCAAATTGAAGTTAGAATAAACAAGCATTTATAAATGTGTATAAACAGAATAAAAGGTGTTTCCTTTGCTCAGGGGGCACTCTACAGGGCTTTTTCCATGCCTGCAGACAAGCGAGAACTCTCTTCCACCAATTCTACCTGAGGTGTGGCCAGTCATCCTTGCCAATTTGCCCATGCTCTACCAAGATACAGAGGGAACCAGGGAATGGACCCGCTGGAGCTGACAGCTTGGTGACAGCTGCCTCTCTCCTCTCCTGTTGGCACTCCTCCCACCAGTCCTGGGTGGGAACCTGGAACTGGACTTGCTTGAGGCAGCTGTGCTCTGCCCTTCCCTATAGAGCAAGGCTACCAGGGTCCCTCACACATGCATATGCTGTGCTGATGATGTCACAGGAAACATGAAAGGCATGGAAGTGCTCCTCCAGCTCTTGGGGTGGGGGAATCAGAGAGACACCTCTCTCGTATACTCCCACCTATGCAGTTACTCCACAAGTGCAGGCAACAGCCAGCCCAGGCTCCACAAAGACTCCTGGGAAACACCGCAACAAAGGGGCTTCCTTCCACATTGAAATAAGCGCTAACACTAGCCACCACCATGGCCTCAGGCTCCGGGAATGAACCCCAAGGCCACCAGCTGTCCCCTTCTCCATGGCCTCTCCTGCCAGAGCTGTCTGCTTCCACATCCTGAGACAGGCTCCCAAGAGCACACGTCCCACCATAACACCCACAACGACTTCTGAACCTGTGGGCCAGTTCGAACCACATCAGGCTGGGAAAGGCATGTCCCACAAACAGCATCTATTCAGAAGCACAATGGAAACAGAGGCACAATGAAGAAACTCTCTGTTCAAGGCCTCTAGTGCAGGGCAAGGCTGAAGCTTGAACTCAAAGTACTTGGAAGCTCAAATTGACCAAGAACTATCCTTTCCTCACCAGTCAAGAAACAAGGGAACAGTTGATCATGAAACATCATGGAACAGGTGATCTTGAGTGCTATCATGAAGCACATGCAAGAGAACCAGGTGATCAGGCCCAGTCAACATGGGTTCACAAAGGCAGGTCTTGCCAAACTAACCTGATCGCCTTCTACGACAAAGTGACTCGACTACTGGATGAGGGAAAGGCTGTGGATGTGGTCTTCCTGGACTTCAGTAAAGCCTTTGACACAGTTTCTCACAGCATTCTGCTTGAGAAACTGTCAGCCTCTGGGCTGGACAGGTGCACACTCTCCTGGGTGGAAAACTGGTTGGATGGCCGGGCCCAAAGCATGGTGGTAAATGGAGTTAACTCCAGCTGGAGATCAGTTACAAGTGGGGATCCCCAGGGCTCAGTGCTGGGTCCAGCCCTGTTCAATGTCTTTATCAATGACCTGGATGAAGGCATCGAGTGCACCCTTAGCAAGTTTGCAGATGACACTAAGTTGGGAGGAAGTGTTGATCTCATGGAGGGTGGGGAGGCTCTGCAAAGGGATCTGAACAGGCTGGAGCGGTGGGCTGAGACCAATGGCATGAGGGTTAACAAGGCCAAACACCGGTTCCTGCACTTGGGGCACAACAACCCTGTGCAGTGCTACAGACTAGGAGAAGTCTGTCTAGAAAGCTGCCTGGAGGAGAGGGACCTGGGCGTGTTGGTTGACAGCCGACTGAACATGAGCCAGCAGTGTGCCCAGGTGGCCAAGAAGGCCAATGGCATCTTGGCTTGGGTCAGAAATGGCATGACCAGCAGGTCCAGGGAGGTTATTCTTCCTCTGTACTCGGCACTGGTGACACTGCACCTCGAATCCGGTGTTCAGTTCTGGGCCCCTCTACCACAAGAAGGATGTTGAGGCTCTGGAGTGTGTCCAGAGAAGAGCAATGAAGCTGGTGAAGGGGCTGGAGAACAAGTCTTATGAGGAGCAGCTGAGGGAGCTGGGGTTGTTTAGCCTTGAGAAAAGGAGGCTGAGGGGAGACCTTATTGCTCTCTACAAATACCTGAAAAGAGGTTGTAGAGAGGAGGGTGCTGGCCTCTTCTCCCAAGTGACGGGGGACAGGACAAGAGGGAATGGCCTCAAGCTCTGCCAAGGGAGGTTCAGGCTTGACATCAGGAAAACATTTTTTACAGAAAGGGTCATTGGGCACTGGAACAGGCTGCCCAGGGACGTGGTTGAGTCACCTTCCCTGGAAGTGCATAAAAGACAGGTGGATAAGGTACTGAGGGGGCATGGTTTAGCGTTTGATAGGAATGGTTGGACTCAATGATCCTGGGGGTCTTTTCCAACCTAGTGATTCTGTGATGGGAAGGACCTGGCAGGTGGCACCCCTTTCGTTTGTATCTCACACACTTGATCCCAGTCTCAGCCTTAGTGCCACCGAGTATAGGAGCATAACACACAAGTGCATAAAACATGATGAGAGATTTGGTAAAGCAGCACTACCTTCCTCTTCCGTAAGGTGTCACACTGCGTTTTATCACACAAATTTCTCTGTGCTACCATCCTCCATCAAATCTCTTAGTCTATTTTAGGGACATTTCTGGCTCTTGCTGTAAGCCCTAGCAAGTGACTGAGGCATCACAAAAACCAGCCCAGCTATCCAGGCATAACAAGGAACTCTTTTGCAGGCTCCACAGAAGAATTGCCAATGTATTGCTCCCAGACACCTTAACAATCACACAGCCTACTTCTCCCCATCTCTTTCCTGAAACTGCTACAGGCAAGGTGGCAGGAACATCAAAATCCTTACGCCCAGTTGCCTCCCCATAGTCAAGCATTACACCAGGGTTTTGTGTAAATCTGTGTTGATTAAGAAGCTTGGCTGCAGAACTGAGTTACCAAAATCAAAAGACAAGGATAGCTAGTGCTAATCTAACACATGCACACAGACTTCCTAATAAATGTAATTATAGTCTTTCTGTAATGTATTTGGAGGTCTTTCTTTCCACCGCCTTGTTAGCCGTTGGCAAGCAGGAAGAGGAGTGCAGACACAACCAATGCCAAGAGATCAGAGCACAGTTCCTCTGTGAAAGTAAACAATTGGGGTGTTGATCCGTCAGTTACTTCTGATTTATTAACAGTATCAGTGATACTGTTAATACAGCAAAAGCATTGACCTCCCTCTCTTCAGACTGTTGCAAGAGAAGTACTTTTTACAAAGTACAGAAAAAAAGTGGTAGTAGTTTTATTCCAACTCTTTCTGCTTATTTTGTATAAAAGTACTTAAATATAGTCCAGGCACCTAATTATACATTACTGTCATCAGGTATAACTAGCTACGATCCTGACTTCTAGAGTGCATTTTTTAGAGGTTGTTGTAATTATTCCATTTAAAGGCTTATCACTAGAGAAGTAATTCCTACATTCGTCTAGCATGTCAGGAGCTGTCTTTTTGAGTTACTTTACCGTTTATGTTTAAATAATGATTTTACTCTAAAGTCATCGGTCTTGCTATCCTACAACCATCTCTAAGGCCTAAAATACTGTTTACCCACCTTTTCCTGCAGCTCCCACTGTTCTAAACTCTTCTCCTCCTCCTCAGAGGACTCTCTGTACATCTAGACAGAAATTACACCAGACCACAGCTTCTAGATTCATTAATATAATGCCATGCAGTCTTTCCAGATACTGTACATTATACTATGCAAAAGAACACAATGACAGCACTTCCAGTCAAAGATACAAACAGTTAATGCATGTTAAATGCTTTTAAGGACTTGACTCAGCCCCAATGTTACTACTAGGCTCAAGAGACTTTTGAAAGGGAAGAGAAGCACATGGGGCATAAAAAAAAAAATCCATAAACACAAGTACCAATTCCACCACTTGCAGCACTAAGTTTGGGAAAGGGAAGGTCTCAGCAGGTTTTTAACAACAAAAAAAAAAAATAGTAGAAAAGAGAAGACCCCCAAGGAAGAAAAAAAAGCAACCAAAAGAGGTTCTGGCCTTCCAGATCTCCCCAGGGACGGAATGCAAAGTAGACAGCAGGGCTTAACAACTCAGCAACTGAAGGGTCTTTTAGAACATTTGTTTTAAGGTCCGAAAGATTAAGTACTTCTTCAGTAACAAAGCAGGGGGAGAAGAGGCACAACACTTCCACACACCTAAATCATAAGAGACAAGAGTCTAATCAGAAAGAGAAAAAATAGTGAAAGGCAGAGTCAGATAGCGATAACCATAGCACTTGATCATTTTGGAGGAGCTCTCTCACATATTCAGACAGTAAGTTCAAAAAGAAATGTTCTCAAATGATGTTGTTTTGTACGGGAGATATGAAAACTTAGACATCCTCACATTCAGGATTAACATCACTAAACATTCAGTAATAACATTACTTAAGATAACATTACTGAAGATTCAGCTTTTGTGAAGCTGACAAAAAAAAAGATAAATCTATGGACTTTGAGCAAACTTCATAAACACATTAGCAGAATTATTTAATGCAGTATGCTGCTCTTTGTATCCCAGATTTTAGTAATAAACTTAGCATTCCAGAAAAAAGCTCAAGTCAAAAACATCAGAAGAGGGTTATCTTCCCCTGTCTCCAACTCTTTTGGTTTGAGTAAAGTCACTTAGTAGCCCTGCTTGACTCTATCCAATCTGTCAGCATAAGGCAATATTTGCACCCTGTCATAAAGACAAATCAGTTTACAAAAAAAAAAATCCTCCAAATATTTCAATTATAGTTAAAGAAAAATGTGCTTTAAGCTATACCTTTTTCCAAAAATGCTCTTGATTTTATATATTATGACTCAAAAGAAGTATACACATAGATGAGCCTAAGATCATCAATGGAAACATAAGAAAGATACTGATGATCTACTTAGATGCTGGTTATCAACATAATTGTTATCATCTGTCCAGAACTACTGATTTGGGTGTACTGACAAGACACCACAAAATTGTAGCTTAACTTCTTCCTAAATCAGTTCCATGCCAGTACCTTGGTCTTCCTTGGTTAACTAAACGATGACATAAAAGAGCTTATTCTTCTCACCTCTTACTAGCTGCTTGGAATTAACACCGCAGCACAATTTCTTACATTGGGTTTAATCTTCAAAGTTATATATCCTGTAACTCCACAGAGTTACTAAAAGAACAGCATAGAAATAGCACAAAGATGCTAAATTCAGATACCTGAGAACTGTAAAGTACAAAAATAAAGAAGAATATTTAGAATTCTTTCCGTATTAAGCCATTACCTAGAGAAATGCCATTGCAGGGCATTCCTGATGAGGAAATCCCTTGGGGAACATTCTCCTTGCAATTCCAAGGAATACAAAGCCAGCATGTGAGAACTCCAAGTCCAGACCAAAGTTTGTTTATCCCAGTATCATGCCTTAAACAGTAGGCAATGTAGGTGGATATGAAGGAGCAGACGATAAAGGTCAGTGATCCTCTGTACCAGAGACCTGTGCATGTGGCAGATCCTCCTGGATTTCTGTTCTACCTCCTGTTCATGCTTTCCTTGGACCCATGTAAGCTTTTACAACGCAGAGATATCTATAACCATGAATCCCACAGCTTCTACCACACATTTTGTGTTTGGGGTTGGGCTATTTTTTACCTACCAATTTCCAGTTTTATGCAATGGCTTTCTTCACAGGACAACACAGTGACCAGTTACTACCTACAATACAGTATTCATGCCACCCACTTTACAAGTCTCCATCACAAACTAGAACTGAAGCATCCTTTTTCCAGGTTCAGAAGTGCCAGCCTACCAGTTAAACATCCTTCATACAGAAGTCACGCACATAGCACCTCTGGTGCCCTTCTTTGAACCTTTCCAAGTCTATAATATCAAAGATGAGCACATTCCATGGAAACACTCTATGGCAAAATCCTGATTTCCACCCTTTCCCTCATATCTTCTAACAACTCCTCTTTCAACTGCACTGAGCAGAGAAACTATTACAGAACTATTACAGCTCCAAGACCAGGTAATACCAACTTGTTCTGTGAAAACAATGCCTGTAAATCAGCTAAACCCAGGGGCAGAGTTTCTAATGCAACCAGTTTGGGGGCACGTACAGGCCTTCCACAAAACTATCTCCTCTTGCTCCTTGCTCTTCAAATCTTCACATTGCAGAGCTCTAACACGACTAAAAGAATGAATCGACTGGCATGTACATCCAAGAACAACAATCAAGATATCAAATGTTCTCTTGTCCAAGAGGATATGTTAACCTGCCTAGAAGAGGGTATAATAGAACTCTCTCAGGCAACACTTAAAATGCAGCCATAATATGAAATTGCACAACTTTATATTAAGGAAATTCAGCCCAGAGCTCCTTGGTTTGAATTCCTCTTTATCAACAACATGTAACACAGTCAATGAGCGCTAACAAAAAGGAAAGCTCAACATTTAGTATGTTTCATTTTTCCAAGATTAAATTCATAAAAGCCTGCTGCATCAGCAATGAAAAAAATCTCACCTATATGAGGAACACCTTTGGAACTAAGGGAACTGGAGAGCAATCAACCAACCCAACATGTTTCTCAGTTGCCTCCTTACTCTTAGTTCTTGTACAGCTGTTTCTGAATTAAAAACATTCTTTTCCATTATTTTCTGTTTCACTCAATTTCACCCAAGAGAGAAGTGATTCACAGAAGTTATACTGAGTGTGGTTTTAGGCACATCTTTAATGTACAATGAAAAAAGAGAACAATACATAACACAAAGAGAAGTTCTTCCACAAACTGAATTGCTTTTCCTACACCAAAGCGAAAATCTCCTTATGCAGAAAACAGCTAAAGACCAGCAGAACAACTCCCATGAAGATCTGTGATCTTGTGACAGAAATGACACCACAGTTCAAACATCCTCTCGTAGCTCCTCTCATAGCTCCCAGAGGGGAGGGGGAAGGTGGTTCTTAGCAAATGAAGATTTTCTGCCCAGGACTCAGTTCACGATTCCAGATACTTTCTAGACTGCTTTCTAAAGTACTTCTGGTCACTTCAGAAAACCTCGGTTTCTGGAACATTTCAATTTCTGCTTTCTGAATTCTCATACCACCTGCCACTTTGACCATTGTATTTGTTTTCTTCCACTAAGAGGAACACAGAATGACCTTTGTGGAGGTCTAGCACAAGTTGATATATGATTCTGTATTACTCCGAAGGAGAAGGTGGGGGAGACCTTCCTTTCTCTGATCCACATTTATATCAATTCTCCATTTCTGCTTATCCTTCTCCTGCTGCAAAAGACTGCTGCATATATTATCATGGCTGAGGAAACACAAAGATAACCTCCTCTAGAAAAAATGCTGTAAAATGTATCCTTGAAGTTCATGCCTCTTCTTTTCAGTCTTTTCTCTTCTATTACTACATGCACTATGGAAACCATCATGTAACACTGCATCAAATCCCACAGGATTTAAAAGCATAAACTACTGTGCACCATCTACAGATACTCACTTTGAAAAAGTGGAATTCAAACTGAACTATAAATAATTTAAGAAATATTTTCCTACACAAAGCAATTCTATATGTGAAATTTAGAGAGAAATAATTAAATATCACACATCAGTATGAAATACCAAATCTAGAGACCATCTTGCAGGCACTTGTCAGTTTACTTTAAATATCTAATCAGAGCAAGGGTCAACACAATTGACAGCATTCAGCTACCTGCTACTGGACTTTGGTGTACAGAAATAAACTCTTTTTCATCTAACAGCCATCAGCCACTTTTCTGTACTTCAGCCTCTCACAGGATGCACAGTTCAGTTCCCCAGATGCTGCATCCAAACCTCACTCAAACCCATGTGCCATTCCATGAGGGATTGAAGCAGTGCTTCCACAGATTTAATTTATTCATTATGACAGCACCAGAGGAACCTAGTTATGCCTTTCACATAAGAAACTAATGCAAAAATCTTCTATGTTTTCTAACTGATATAACTGTGGGAATTTAGTACAAGTGTAATCATCCTCCCTTAAGAGAGGCAACCTTGATTCCATGGGATGCAATCACTTTAAACCCAGTCGAAGAGGGACAAACAGCTACACATTCCCTACTGCTGGTCCCAGGATCTACAAGCAACAGTCCCAAATTTTCCAAGACCTAAACCCAACCTGAGAAGATCACTTGGTAACTTAATGAAGCATGTTGGTGCTGCTGGAGTGCAGAAACTCACCTGTAACAGGACAAATAGGCTTTTTCAATGCTGTATATACATGCTATTTTTGTCCTCTGCCAAAGCAATCACCGATCAAAGACTGCTAGTCCTGTAAATTTATGACATCAAATGTCTCTATTTTCACACTTAATAAACACCACTGTCAAAGCACTACCTGAGAAACTATTGTGGTAGATCAGGTAAAACTAGTAAATCGCATTTTGGAAGAACTACAGCCTTGCAGAACTACCTACAGTGTGGTTGTTACTGATGCTTTCATGTATGTACCTCTGCTAGCATCTTATCTTTGCTGAGTGCTGCTAGTTAGCATCATGCTGTCAAGGGAGAAGGAAGCAGTAACTATTACAACAGCAGCTTGCAGGGAAGCAGAGCTATTTCCTACACATGCCTACTATCAAACACTGCTACTTTCCAAATACTGTTTCTTTGTTCTAACTAGAAACATTGGCAGCAGTTTTCCAACTGAGCACTTGGCAACTTCACACTGGAAACCGTAATTCTCACTTACCTTCTAGACCACAAACCCACTCACTTGTAAAGATGACAACCAACATTTTCACTCCTCTTGCAGCCAAGACTTGAAAAAAACCCAACCTGTTTGACACTGCATCTCTCAACTGAGCGTTCAACCTGACACGCATACGTAAGAACACTAATCTGCAGAAGGAGGGACTTCTTAAAAAAACCAAGCCCTTTAAAAATATCACTTTGGGTTTCTTTCTAGTCTTCAGGCTAATGCACAAGGGGTACTTAATGTTTCATCCAACAAATTGAGTGCCTTTGCTGGTGCCCAGATATTTCAGTTAATTACGTAGCACCACCTTTAGCATTTCCATTATTATTAACATGGGCTTCTAAGATAACAAATATAGCTGTTTAGCTAGAAATAAAACTGAAGTGTCTGCACACTCCCATACATACATCCCAATGAAACCACCTCTCACTGATAAAGCAGGCCCACCTCTTTAAACAAACCACATTCACACAAGGTAAAAAAACTGTAACAGCTTATCACTTCACTGTGAAACCATCAACGGGGAAAGAAACCACAGTCCAGGGCCAGCCTGCAGGCACTGTGTGTAGCTTGCAGAACTGCATATCTGGAGGCCATCAGTCCCATTGACAGCACACCAGCCTTTTGTGCTGCTGGCACCTTGTATATACAAATGAAAGGTATCTTTCCTTGATAGTTCCAAGTAAAGCACAAGATTTTAATTTAATCCACAACAGAACAACTGAAACCAAGAAAAATTGGCTCTCTGGGGAAATGGTCATTATTGGTTAAAAGAGAGAAAGAAGAAAAAAGGAGGAATTTTAGTAATATCAGCAACATGCTAACTTCAGTCAGAAAGAACCCTAAACAACTTCCCTAAGGCCAGCAACACCCCACTCCTTAAAGCAGAGAGCAACTACTGTTACACTACTATTCAATTTAGCAAATGGAGGTTTAGCCTACCATTAACATGTTAGCTGCTGAAAACATGCCATCCTTTTCCATTTGTAACCTGCATCACTATTCCAATTTCTCCTCCAAAGAAGAGGATTGTACAGCTACGAACCCCTACGGATTCGGAAGGCCCATGCATGAGTGTACTACAGTGGAACGGCCCAGGGATAGTGAACTATATATTAGGAGACTTCCTAGCTTTTTGCCTCTGACCAGTAACGTGACTATGGTTTGACACTCCAGCTGTGTTTCTTCTGCCTTCTCTCCCTCCCTGGGTGTCTCCCACTCACCACATGACCCTCAAGCAGCCACTCTCTCCAGAGTAAAAGATGGTTACTAAGTATGGTTTATAAAACCAGAAATAGTCACGGCCTTTATCCACTGAGAAATCACTGTCTCTATCCCATGACAGTTACAAGGTCTTAAGTAGAAACGCATGAGTTCAGAAAGAAAGGTCATATTTAGAAAATTCCCAAGTAAAAGCACAAAGCAGCAATGTCTTTTTCTGCTTTCCCCCACCACTGGGCTTATGAATCCTATGATTTTGATTACATAGTTTACTACCTTTTGATGTTGCCACTAGAGTTTTAAAGTAAAGAATATAAATCTTAATATTCTTCTGTTCAATCATCAAAGCACTGAAACACAGATCTGGATATTTGAAGAGACACATAAAGGCTTCAGATACAGTCACAGAAACTCCAATTCCCCCCCCCCCCACCCCGTCCTTTTATTTTCTGTAAATTTTAGAAGTGCCCTCAACCTCAGGTTTAAGAGACAGTGACAAACAAGTACAAGGTGAGCATTACATTTTCAGTTGCTGCATTTTCCACAGCATTTTGCTGAAGAAGAAACATTTGTGATTCCTTTTAACGTTTCTTGCAAGGAAAGTAGAAAGAAGAAGGACATTCTCCTTTTGCTCCATTCAGAACAATGCAGGATGAAAAATTTGAACCTGGTAGTTTTTTTCTTCAGCAGGAACATAAAATAATTCAGGCCAGAAAGGACTTAAATTCGTAAGTCAAGTTTTGATCCAATAAACCCACAGACAACTCTCTGTTTATGGGTTTTGTTAATAAAGCAAAACTAATGTTATTTACAGGCGCTGTTTTTGCTCTGACGGGGAATAAAGTCATTGATCACTTAATGCTGCAATACACGAACTGTCAACATCGCCTTTTCCTTGCTACTGTCATTTGCTCAATCATTCTGCCAAACCAACAAGCTCAGGACTGAAGAGTTCATATTGGAAAGACCCAAGCTTTCCCTGGTATGCTCCACTGAGGCTATGCTACATCACTCCTCTGGGATGTTGCTTATGGAGGGCACTCTCAGTTCCCACTCATCCTTCATCCCTAAGACAGTAGTAGAGTTACCAACAATAGGAGAAATTTCCCTCTGAGGTAATGGCTCTTTATCTCCCCACACCAAATAGGGAACGCAAGTGCAAGGAGTGCCAGCAACTTGCCCAAAACCACAGAAGAAATCCACAGAAGAGCAGACACTAAATCCAGATCTCTGAAGTTCAGTATTAATGGTTGGTATATCCCTTCTCGATGCGTGCATTCAGGGTTACAGACCTCAACTGTGTTCCAGTTTAGAGAGCGATTCATTCATCGTTACCCTTCTGTAGTGCCAGAAACGTCCACTAAAAAGAAAGATGAACAGTTAAACCTCAGGCTGACTAAGGACTCAAAAGTCTCAAGCAAGCATCAGATGGATGCATTTTCTATCCCCTGGCAACACTTGAAAAAAGCTTCATGAAAGTAAAATATCACTTCTGAGGGTGGTGCTCCTGGCCATGCTACAGTAAAGATATAAAGCAGACTGCCCCTCACGCAGACAGGCACAGCTTTCAGAAACAGGACACCAGCCTGCTCAGAGTGCAACACCTGTATCATTAGCACCATCTGCAAGAATCAAGTAATAAAGCCTGAGTGCAAAATGTTAAGAATGAGCTTCAAGAGAGGATTCCAAGCAAGTCCACATTTTTTAATCTCTTTATATTGGTGATATCTAGAAATGTTGTTTTAGAAACAAGAGTAAACCAGCAAAATTTTAAAATGGTGTATTTGAGATCTTACACTTTGCCTGCTTTTTCACTTTTTCATGTTAGGCTTACAACCACTTTTTCCCTCACTGGCTTCTAAGAGCAAATGTGTGCACTCCAACACACAAGTACTGAAGGCATCCTTCTCCCATAAAAAGGTACTTTTATCTTGTATGGGATCAGTGCATTAAATTAAATATATATACACAGTATGTGTTTATACATAAACACGTGTGTATATACACATACACATATAAACAAATGAGTTGTCGTTGAACGGAAGAGTGAAAAATTTCACAATCATTATTCTGATCCTAGAACATTTTTGAAGCACCTGCATCCCTGAAGCACCTCATGTACACCTTTACATCTTTGTTCCCTTTTTAACTGAAAGAGGAAAAAAGCTGCTTATGAAACATAATCCCATATAAATATGACAAGTCAAACTAAAGAAGACAGCATACGTTATCTATGTTTGTAATATCAAAGATCTAAGAGGATGAAATTAGTTCCCCTTTATTGACATAAAATATGCATTACTAACAATTCACATGATGCACTGACTAGAGTTTAGTCACCCTTGTCATGAAAAATATGGGTCATCCATTCAGGTCTTCATTATTTAGACAGAATTGAACTTCTCATTAAATCCAAGGGGGGGAAAAAAAAAAGTAGTTACACATTCCTATGAAGTATGCAAAAAGCTGGATTGTGATTACTTAGGAAGCCACTGGGCTTACAGAGCTTTATCTCCAAGCAGTAAGCTTGCTGCTTTGTTTCTGAAAAGATGGGCTTAGGCAATAACTGCAGCAGTGACCCTTATGAGGCAATAAACTGATCCCTTCAAGACTGAGTATTGAAATCACACAGAAAACCTCCATTATTATGGAGTGCTGAGTTTTATGGAAATCTAAAATCTACCTCTCAAGGTCCTTCAAGGCAGGTAAGTGAACACACTCCTTGTTGAAAATATAACTTTGCTAGATATTCAAGAATTCCTGTAACCGTTCTCCGAAAAAGCAAAAGAGAAAGTTTCTAGTGAAATCTTTCACTTTCAATTTCTTAGCAGAATACTGTAGATCCGTATCAGAACACTTCCCTCATCTTCATGATGTTTCAGTATCTCCCAAGCAATTAAATACAATTCTTCATAGTGCAAAGATAACTCAGGCTTCACTGTTATTTTAATCCATTTCCCAAGTTCCTGCTGATCACATATAGTCCTGTGAGACAGGACCAAGAACTCCCAACTCACTTTTTTGTAGGAGCTTGGTAGTTAGACATGCAAACAGAGACTGGAGCTAAAATTATCTATGTTAATCTCAGATATAATCTTCAATATCCATTTGATCAAGGGAAACACCACCCGAGTCTTCAAAGGCTAAGTGCTACAATTCTTACGATAGAATCACAGAATGTCATGCATCAGAAGGGACCTGCAAAGATCATTTGGTCCAACTCTTGTCCCTGCACAGGGCAAACCCAACATTCACCCCATGTGTCTGAGGGTGTTGTCAAAATGATTCTTGAATACTGCCAGGCTTGACACCATTGCCCCTTCCCTGGCAAGTCTGTTCTAGTGCTCCACCACCTTCTGAGTGAAAAACCTTTCCCTAACATCCAACCTAAACTTCCCCTAGCACATTTTCCTCCCATTCTCTTGGGTTCTATCACCGGTCACCAGAGAGAAGAGATCAGTGCCTGCTCCTCCTCCTTCCCTTGTGAGGAAGAAGTAAACTGCAATTAGATCTCCCCTCAGTTTCCTCTTCTCCAGGCTGAACAGAAAAGTGACCTCAGCCGCTCCTCATCTGACCTCCCCTCTAAACCCTTCACCAGCTTTGTGGCCTCATCTGGACACTCTCCAGTAGCTTGATATCCTTTTTATACTGCGGGACCCAAAACTGCACACAGTACCTGAGAAGGGGCTGCACCAGTGTGGACTAGAGCGAGTCAATCACTTCCCTGAACTGGCGAGTGATGCTGTGCTTGATGCATCCCAGGACATGGTTGGCCCTTTTGGCTGCCAGGGCACACCGCTGGCTCATGTTCAACTTGCTGTCAACCAGAATGCTCAGATCCTTTTCCACAGGGATGCTTTCCCCTACATGCTGCAGCAGAAATGGATTGGTAAAGTGGTAGCAGTGCCTAATGCAAACTTTCTGAAACTGAGAATCCAGGCACGGAGGCAGCCTCCGGCAATTACCGATATATGGCCTCTCTCCTCTGCATGGTAGCTTACAGAAAGCTAGCTCACTATTGAGCCATAAAGATTTTCATCACCCCAATGCTAACATCAAAACCAGGGGCATCCTTCACCCAACTCACTGAGCACATCCTAGTTAAAGTGGAGAGATAGCAAGTCCAATGACACAATTTCCCACATGGGAAACCAGGCACAGTGCAACAGATTAGGTGGCCTCAAACGCACTTCCGAATGTCAAGCAAACCATTGTACCACAAAACATCCTGGAATGCTTTGAAATTAGTCCTAACGCAATGGGCTTGATTACCTCCAACGTACTATGCTTTCTGACAGATCCAGCTGTAAGAAAGAACATTATGCAAAGAATAATTTGAAACACCAGATATAGAGCCTAAATTGCAGCACCAGTAGCCATTTCCTCATTCTGCAGTGACAGGAAGGACATGGCCCCGAGAGGAATTGCTCTTCAAGTCACAGTGTGCTATCTGTCTGCAAAACAATACATTCGCCTCAAAGGGATTTAACTTTGGGACTTGTAATGAAGCATGTTTAAGGAACCTCCAGAGAAGTAAGGTAAAGAATATTATTGTTTCCTGGGTTCAGCTTCTGCATAGTACCACAGTCAGTACTACTGTACTAGAGACAAAGCAAGCCAAAATGATAGGAACTTCAGTTTTAAAGGCTTGTTTCTAAAATGGGATTGCAGAAAGCCCTATAAAACCTTACATGTACTATTCATGCCTTAAACAGTAAGAATTTGGGGGGGCGGGAATTACTTGGGACTCTTGCTACATGTAATTAATTTCAGTCAACAGAACTACTGTTGAAGCATGCCCAGGCTACCACAATAATGCTGTATCTAGTGTTTCTGTATCCTGATTGTATTTTAATTCCTACGTTGAGAAGGGTAATCAATACAGTTAGAGATACACACACACAAAAAAACAGAGCAACCTTGACGCTCTGACATTCAGCCTGTTTAGCCCAAGGGGCTACAAACAGACTGAAAGCAGCTTGCTTCACATTCTTCAGAATACTGCCTGGAAAAAGGTAGCTTCACTATTTAGTAGGCTTCTGAGACCTTGAATTGATTTTGTACAGGCTTTCTCCTTACACCTTATCATCCACTTTATAGTAACACTTTCAATGTCAGTGAGCTGCTACCCTTATCCACCTTACACCATTAACAAGGATAAGTAGATGCATCAGTCATTACTAACTATTTAACCGCAAGGTTTTGTTCTTCCCAAAATGTCTCTGGAACATAAGGCACAATTTATTTCAATTCTTGAAAACTTTGCATCCTCTGAGCTTTTTCTCTTGATCAGCATCCCGAGCACAGACGATGAGGGGATACCAACATGCTTCATCCTTCAGGAATTTTAATTTTTCATTTCTTTGGAAAAAATCCAACTAGATATACTGTTAAATCCTCAGAAGATCCATTCTGAACTGTAAAGGTAAGCTGTATTTTAATCCCCAAGACAGACCTCTCATTCATCTTAAAGTTCAAAACAGAACCCTGACTTCAAAATGGATTTGCAACTACTACCTTATTACAGATTTAGAGAGTATACTGCTAGGACAACAAAACTAAACAGTTAAGGTATCAACTAGAACTACAGTATTACATACATAAGAGATGGGTGGTTTAAAACAGCCTGACTATTCCCGTTGTTAGGCTCCCAGATTCATAATTCAGTCCTGAAGGACTAATTTTAAAAAACTGGGCAACTTGTAACTTCTGCTAGCATCCAAAAGTAACAGTTGCATGCCTCATTTTAAAAACGAAACTGCTTATTTCGTTGCAGCAACCACATTCTGAAGAGTGTTTTGGGTTGTTGTTTTTTTTTGTCAAGGTGGGAGTTTTGTTTGGTTTGGGTATTTTTTTAAATCTTGCCTCTTTACTTCATGATCTCCAGTCTGACTCATAATTTGATCATGCATGCTGTTGAGCAGGACATCAAAATCCTACAAAGCTTTAATTCTATTAAAAAGAAAGAATAAATAACACAACTAGTCAAGAAATATGTAAAAGCTGTAATAAAAAAAAAGACCACATTATATTATTGATTGGGTATGATGTATGTCAAGCTCCTGACAGAAGCTAACCTTCACGGCCAAATTACAAATCCCCTGAAACAGTGATGTGTAATGGAAAGCCTGACAGGCCATTAGTGACAACGACAATAAGCATGAACAATGAAAATGGAATTTTAAATGAACCATCATAAAAAAAAAAAAAAATAGGTAGTTACCCTGGAGGGCTGCAGGTCTAGAGTTTACCCCAGATTGCCATTCTCCACGACTTATCCCATGCTTGACTGCAGAAGTGGCAAGATGGGATCCTAGGACACAAGATCTCAATATTCCTTCAGCCATCAGCTATTCTCTTCAGCCTTAACATTAAAGATCATTGTTTGCCTCTATAATCCTACACAAACCTAACCCAACATCACAGTCTCCCAGTCCCAGTGTGAGGATCCTTCATTTGTCCTACTCTGTCCCCAACACCGCAGCACAGAATCTCACCGCAGCAAAATCACAACCTCTCTTCTGCTCTGTGAAACCAACAGAAAGAAATCTCATCAACAAAAGTCATGTCACCTAGCATAGCCCTGCCAGCAAGAAAATTTCCCAGCAGCCACTTTCAACTACTTTCTTCTCACTGATGCATTACAGCATGACACATTACCTTAAAAACTGGTGCTGCACCCTTGTTTTAAAATTACCCACTCCAGTCCACAATACAAGCACCCAAAACTACTTTCCACTGGACTTGCCCAAGCGTGATGACCTTCAAGTACAGTCCTCCTCGCATGAGTGCTATCGGCTGAGGCCCACTGCAGACCAGCACCCATGAGCTCCTCTCTCCCACCCTCTGTTCTCTAGCACAGCCAGCCCTGCTCCTTGCCCCTGGGGCCTACTGGGATTCCTCACAGGACCTGGCAAGCAAATCCCTTGCCCCATCCGTCCTGCACGCAGGCCTGCTGGACAAGCAGAAACACATCCCCATCCCATGACTAAACCCACCGGTTTTCAGAATTGGCTCCTGCTGTGGTTTCTCCTACACTGCCCTATCCAAGCACTCAACTGCACACATCAAATGTCTTACGTGCAGGTTTAATCTACGATTCTATGAAGAAATTTTTCACAGAAAAAGGTCATTGGGCACTGGAACAGGCTGCCTAGGGGGTGGTTGAGTCACCATCACAGGAGGTGTTTAAAAGATGGGTAGACAAGGTGCTCTGGGACATGGTTTAGGGGCAGATAGGAATGGTTGGACTTGATGATCCAAGAGGTCTTTTCCAATCTGGTGATTCTATGAATTTAAGAAATTTCTCCTGGGTAGTTTTCTATGCCAGGCAAAAATAATCAAAAAACAAACCAGATTTAAAATAATATTACTCTTCTACCTCTGAAAAAATATAAATCATATCAAACCTATTTTTGCACTGGAACTTCTTTGCTATTTGCTCATCTTTCTCCAAAACAAATATGAGTTTCAATATCCAGAGTGACTTGGTTACATCACTTTGACTTCAATGTACCTTCTTTAACCCTGATTTAAATAACCTGTTCTGATCTTACTTCACATTTGTACTTTCTAATACTTTTCCTGGAAATAAACTCTTCCTGGCTGAAACACTGATACGCTATATACATTTTTATTTTACTATTTATTGGTTGCTTACATTATTTTTTTTCTTCAGTATTTGACTATTTTTTCTTGAACATTTTCACAGTCATTAGTTGCAAAACATTTTATAAACAGGCCAAAAGAACCTGTATAAATATTTTAAACTCAAATCCCTCTAAATGTGTTTAATGAAAAGCAAGTAAATTTACCAATATATTTGTATATTAAACTAATTACAGGGATCCTTATGAATTTGGTTGTATGCATCCCGTAAGTTTCCATTAGGGCACATGTGATTTTTCGACCTTGTTATTCATAGATCAGAAGAAAACAAAGCTTCCCAACTTCTCACCTTTGACTGAACAAGTCACCAAGCTAACTCCACAAGAGCAATAAATGAAGAATATGCTTTGTTTCTGCATGAAAGCTACGCCTGTCAAACCAGTTTTGTACTGCAGCAAATTCTCAGCGTTCATTTCCACCTACTCAGTGGTTATACTTTGTTCAGAGTTACAGAAGCAAATAAATCCTTCTTGAATATTCAAATTCAACCAAAAATTATTGCACTATGATAGAGTTAAGGCTTGAATATAGGACTTTCAAATTCAAATTACTCATTCTTCATTTTAAGCTCTTTTGCTCTCCTGAAATTTCTTCCACCATTCTTCATCCTTCTACCCATGTTTTTCCACTCGGCTCTTTACATTTCCATCATATTTTCCACAACACTCACATGCACAAGCACTTACCATATGCCACCTCACCTTTCCTTCTCTCAGGATGGCTAGAGACCTATATTTCCAAGATTTATTCATCAAGATAATTTGGCACATGAATCATCCTACTGTCTTTACTCACACGACAAGCCCCAAGGTGCACTGCTGCACAAACAAGTCCAAGCAATCCTCAGACTTTGAGAATAAATGGTTCCCCTTCTGTTGTCCCTGTGCCAATTACACCCTCCTCTGCCCTTCCCTCACCAACAGCCAGTCAGCACCAATTCTACCTCCTCAACCACCAGGAAAACAAACAGAAGAAACACTTCATTACTGATAAGACTATCGGACCTTCTGCAGGGTCTCGTCTCTCCACTGGCATCTGTGACCACTACTATTACAGATCTTCAGTGCCTTGGTGGCAGCAGTTTTCAGCTGCTATTTCACTCCAAATTTCCTGCAGCCCATGAGGCAGCCACTTGCTTCTCAGGGTCCACATGACTTGTCCACCTTTTGCTTGGCTACTCTATCACCCATCGGCCACTGTTGAAGACAGTATTCAGCTTATGTATTTATTTTTTTTAACTCAGTATAAGTTCCAGTATACATCAAGTCACTCCTCCATCCAAGCACGCTGTGCTACACTAAAGCCAGGGCAATTTGTCATAGGAGGACAGAAGGACACAGGGAAATGAAGAATCTGACAACATTACACGGTAGTTTCTGGAACAACCAAAGCTAAAACCCTCCCAGTTTGGGACTTCAGCCAAAAATGTAACTTCAGAGCCTTACACGTAGAGGAGGCATAGAATCATAGAATGGCTTGGGTCAGAAGGGACCCTAAAGATCATCTGCACAAGCACGGGCAGGGACACCTTCTACTACATCAGGCCTCAAAGCTGCTCAAAGCCTCATCCAATCTGGCCTTGAATACCTCCAGGGATAGGACATCCACAACTTCTCTGGGCAGGCTGTTCCAGTGCCTCAACCACCCTCACAGTAAAAAATTTCTTCCTAATACGTAATCTAAATCTCCCCTGCTTCAGCTTAAAACCATTATCCTGTGTCCTGTCACTGCATTCCCTAATAAAGCACCCCTCTTCAGTTTTCCCATACGTCCCCTTTAAGTACTGGAAGGTGTCCACAGAGCCTTCCTTCTCCAGGCTGAACAAGCCCAACTCTCTCAAGCAAGTCTGTCACTCCTCCAGAAGGAGAAATATTT
This sequence comes from Phaenicophaeus curvirostris, assembly GCF_032191515.1. NCBI lineage: Eukaryota > Metazoa > Chordata > Aves > Cuculiformes > Cuculidae > Phaenicophaeus > Phaenicophaeus curvirostris. Next base: position 81,893,397 of record NC_091392.1, on the reverse strand, counting down.
TGCCAGAGAAATATTCTAATAAACAGCATTTCCAAGTGAGCTTTGTGTACAACACTAGTGTAATATTCTGCACAACTGGATAACAATAACATCCAGCTGAGACTTCTTTATTCCTTCCTTCCTTCTAAGCAGCTAGGTAAGGAGTCACACGAGTCATTATTTTCAAGCGTGATGTCAGATTTACTGTATTTTCTACATTACGCAAACAGGACAGCACAGAAAATCCCATTCAAGGGGATTTACATTTTTGGATAATACTTGTCCAAATGCTTATGTGATATTCCTGAAATAAAGCAGTTCCTCTCACCAAAACTCAGCGTCAGCACAAATAACTTCCTCCTTAGGCTGGGAAGTAGGAGCTCACTTAACAGAAATACACAAAAGCAAAGAAGCCGCCCAAGTTACGACCCAGGGAGTCCCATTTTATTGTTGAAGGGTTAAGAGCAATCAGGGAAAATCCAAAATTAAACACAGTCAAAGCCCTTCCCAGCTGATTTCAAGAGAACTCAGAAAAACCTCATAAGAGATTTAACCTACTGACACAGCTGAAAAGTATCTGACCTTTACAAAAAGAAACACCACTAATATAAAACCAGCTGTGGATGTGCTCATCCTGTAGCCCAGCAGGTGACATGCCAAAGGATGGATCACTGGGACTGTTTTGAATAACAGCACATGGGCACAGAGAGCAACAAAAACCTCTGTGTTAGCCACATGAACCCAAACTGGATTTTGACTACTTTCTCAAGGAGAAGCCTTTACATCTGCTGTGCTGCTACTGGATTACAGCTACTCCAGCTACGATGCGTGCCCTGCAACAGCGTTTGCTAGTGCAGTCCAGATGTGCATAAACTTAAGCCATAGAGTTATACCTGACAACCTGTTCACCTACAACTTCTACTCAGCATCACTCCAAAAGCGCAGGTTTATTCCTGAGAGAAGTATTTAAACTATTGACTTCCCTGGCAATAAATCACAGAATAGGGAAAAAGAGCACTCATTTACTGAGAGTGATGATATTATTTATGACATAACATGCAGCACACAATGGAATGAAGATTTTGGAAAATCCTTCAAAGTGGAGATTTGTGGCACAGAGAGATTCTTTTTCTCGTAGGCCTTCAGAAATTTTCCCAATATGTCCTTCACAAACTTTAATAATAGGTATAGGTCTGAAAAAGTGGATCAGATGCTGTTACAATTTAAATGTCCCTACTGCAACCTGACTCTGCAACATCTAAACCTGAGAGGGTCCCACTTTGTGACTCTGCAGTGCTTGGGGACTAGCAAGGGGACTGCCAGTGGGAACTGATATTCAGCAACTGTGCTCAGAAACAGACACTGTAGAACAGGTTCTCCCTGCATGAAAATCACCACATTGTCCCAACTTACCTGAAGGTCCATGACACCTGCAGCTACCCAGGGCAGGAAGATCTACGGCACTTCTCTTCCTGCAGGACTCTGCACTTCTGGGAAAGGCATAATAAATTGGCAAACTGCAGTATGTTCAGCTTCGTTCACTGGATATGAAAATCAAAGATCTGAGGCACTGCTGTGGTGACATATAACCTATTTCCACACAAGTATAGGCATACACAGGCAAATCTCTGCAACCAGGATCAGCCCGCAATGCAACAACACACTAAGTTCTCCTGAGGTTTTCCTTTCAAGCCTTCATTCGGCAGAAGAAAGGTGCCATACCATCCTATTATTTGTGTGATTATCCCACAGTTACACAGCAGGACTTCTCACGATGAGCATTATGGATGTGTGTTCAAACATAAGCAGAGAGGAAGCATTTCTATGTTCTCACCTGCCAACACAGTTCTCCCCTTTTCCAATTTAAGTAAAAGAAAGCAATGGTCATATTCCATTCCTGTGAGTCTTTACTTTCATTCAAACATTACATAGCCAAACACGAGCTGACAACAGGTCTTAAATGAATGCAATCTCACAGATATTTAGATTGGGTGGGGAGCTGTTTTGTTTACAGCTTCTTTACCACAACACTTTATTTGGCCCTGTAATGGTTTTTACACCACAGTAAAGCCCTGAGATCCAACTCCAATTAGAAAAAAACATAAAGAAACAAGAAAGGCTCATCATTTCTCTCTGTTTGCACAAGCTTTCACTACATGCAAGCCAAAAACAGAGAAGGCAGAGCCCATGCCTCCCTGTGGAAGCCATCGTAAGCAATGGCATACAAACTGATGCATAAAGGTCAGACAGAAAACCAAAGACATTTCCCAAGCCACACAAAGTCAGTAAAACTCAAAAAACCTCATTCTTAGTTTTCAAGGATGACTCAGAGACTTTGGTGATCTTATAAATGAGTTGAGGGAGGATAAGCCATTAATAAAGGCCACTTAGTCAAAAACAAGAGAAGTACTACACATCAGCGTGCGTAACTTAATGCCCTGACACTGCAACAACTTCTGGGAATTCATCCCCTTAGAACACAAGTTCAGCTCAGGGCATACAAAAGTTCTGAATAAGGTAGAAACCACTCCTCACATCAAAAACTTATGTCTATGATCTCCTTACACAAGCTTTCATGAAGTGATGAGTCTTTCTTGTTTCTCGGAGCTGCTGTACCACTCTGTCACCAAAAGCCAATTGCATTTCAACTGCAAACTTTAATTTCGCAAGGTGTAAAGAGCTAAATAAAGATGCATCATGTAAAATTTGCATCAATCAAGATGTAAATAAACAAGCCTGCCAGAAAGCTGAAGAAAGCATCCAGGATTTCATACAGTAACTGATGACCAAGAGCCAGAATGTTATGTGCTTACTAGACCATGGCAAGCAGCATGAAGTCATTTACTCAGAGGAGGGAGGTGTCTGACTTAAAAGAGTAAAAAAAAAATATCCACAGGCATCATCTCTGTTTGGAGTACTGTGTCCAGTTCTGGAATCCTCAACATAAGAAGGATATGGAGCTGTTGGAAAGGGTCCAGAGGAGGGCTACAAGGATGATCAGAGGGCTGGAGCACCTCCCATACGAGGACAGAGAGAGAGAGTTCGGGTTGTTCAGCCTGGAGAGGAGAAGGTTCCGAGGAGATCTTAAAGCAACCTCCCAGTACATGAAAGGGGCTACAAGAAAGCTGGGGAGGGATTCTTTACAAAGGCTTGTGGTGATAGGACTGGGGGCAATGGGTATAAACTGGAGAAGGGCAGATTTAGACTAGACATAAGGAGGAATTTTTTGACGATGAGAGTGGTGAGGCACTGGCACTGGTTGCCCAGGGAAGCTGTGCCTGCCCCATCCCTGGAGGTGTTCAGGGCCAGGTTGGATGGGGCTTGGAGCAGCCTGATCCTGGGGAGGTGTCCCTGCCCATCGCGGAGGGGTTGGAACTAGATGATCTTTAAGGTCCCTTCCAACCCAACCCGTTCTATGGTTCCGTGATCATCCGAGAGCAACACGATCGCCTGGCGCTGGCAAGAACCACAAGAAATTCGTTCCCTTCGCGTTCTAAACCGCATGACACACGCCTCAGACTCAAACCCGAGCCGAACCCAGCCTCTCGCGCGGTGCCTCCTGCGTCCAAGGGCATTGCAGACAATGGAGCGGGGACCGGCTCTCCCGGGTCCCGGGGCTTCCTCGGGAAGGGAAAAGACCCCGCGGCCCCGCGATGCCGACCCCGACCCGTCCCGCAGGGGTCCCTCCCGTCCCTTCCCCGCCCAGCCCCGCGGGGAGGCCCCGGCCGGCACTCACCGAGGCCGCTGATCTCCTGCCGGAGCCCGGCGCGGCTCCTCTCCTCCGCTATCGCCCGCAGCATCTGCTGCAGCGACCGGTCGGGCTCGGCGCCCTCGCCCCTCGCCGCGGCTCGGCTGCCCGCAGAGGCCATTCCGCCGGCGATGGGCTCATGTCACACCGACCCACCGAGGCACCGGGCGGGGCCGGGAGACCCTCCCACCCGCAGCCTCCCCGCGCTCAGACCGGCCCTCCCGCACACCAGCGCGCCCCCCGTGACACGAAGTTTCGCAGCCCGGGCGCCGCCGTGGGAATAACACTCGTGTCCCACCCCCTGCTCCTCTCACGCCCTCCCTCCCTTCTCCCCCCGCAGGACTCCGGCCGCTCGGGCTCCGCCGCTTCCTGCCCCCGAGGGGCGGGGAAAGGGCGGCCTCGAGCCCAGCCCCGCCTGCCCGGCCCGCCCAGCGGGGAGGGGGCGATGGGGGCGGGCCTGACCGCGGGGGACGCGGAGCGGACAGGGGCACCAGCAGGCTCTGTCCCGGCTCCCCGGCCCCTCCGCTCCTCTCCCGTGAGACCTCGTCTGGAGGGCTGTGGCCGGCTCTGGAATCCTCAACCGAAGGAGGATACGGAGCTGTTGGACCGGGTCCAGAGGAGGGCTGCAAGGATGATCAGAGGGCTGGAGCACCTCCCATACGAGGACAGGCTGAGAGAGTTGGGCTTGTTCGGCCTGGAGAAGAGAAGTCTCCGAGGAGATCTTAAAGCAACCTCCCAGTACATGACGGGGCTACAGGAAAGCTGGGGAGGGATTGTTTACAAAGCCCTGTGGTGATAGGACTGGGGGCAATGGGTATAAACTGGAGAGGGGCAGATTTAGGCTAGACATAAGGAGGAATTTTTTAACGATGAGAGTGGTGAGGCACTGGCACAGGTTGCCCAGGGAAGCTGTGGCTGCCCCATCCCTGGAGGTGTCTAAGGGCAGGTTGGATGGGGCTTGGAGCAGCCTGATGCTGTGGGAGGTGTCCCTGCCCATCGCAGAGGGGTTGGAACTAGATGATCTTTAAGGTCCCTTCCAACCCAACCCATTCTATGGTTCTGTGATCATCCAGTCCAACTGTCAGCCCAACATCACCATGCCTGCTAAACCATGTTCCAAAGTGCCATTTCTGCAGTCTTTTGAACACCTCCAGGGATGGAGACTCCACCACTTCCTTTACCGGCCTTTCAGTAAATAATTTTTTCCTAATAGTGAATCTAAACCTGCCCTGGCGCTACTTGAGGCTATTTCATAGAATCATAGAATCATAGAATACTTTCAGTTGGAAGGGACCTTAAAGATCCTCCAGTTCCAGCCCCGCTGTGATGGGCAGGGACATGTCCTACTAGATCAGGCTGCCTCTTGTCCTATTATTTGTCATCTAGGAGATGTAACCAACACCCACCCCACTGCAGCCTTCTTTCAGGCAGTTGTAGAGAGCAATAAGGTCTCCCCTCAGCCTCATCCAGACTAAAAAACCCCAGTTCCCTCAGCCCTTCAGTAACAGCTTATGCAGGCCTTTCGTGACACAAAACTGCTGGAGACCGGACTGCTTCCCACACACACACCTTCAGCTGTGTGTGTTAGAAAGGAAAAAGTTGATCTGAAAGCTGTAAACAAAGTAAGAAAAAACAGAATGGCACCATCAATGAGTTGGCCTTCTAAGGAAATTGACAAGAGCTCTGTCACCTGGGATAATCCTCCTGCTCAATCCCCCATGCCACATGCTACATTGGCGAAAATTACCTTTTCCTGTAAGAACCAAGGGGGTCCAAGCAGAAAATGCAAAACAGTACTTCAGGTGGTCTGTAACACCACGAGGTAAAGCAAAAAAGTAAGAAAATGCATCTGCAGGCTCTGCAAGGAGAACAGATCCATGCACTTGATTGTCATCCAGGGCAGCATGCACAGTCCTGGGTCCCTCCCATCTAAAGATATTATTTTTTCCAGTCAGGCTTTCTGGACACCTTCTTCCCCATCCTTCTGTTGCAATGTGTCCTGTAGCTTTGCCGCTTGACTCTTGCCACTGCAGGCAGAGCTCTCCTGCCTGCCCCACTAACATCAGATCTCCTGTGCTGTCCCTTTCTTCTTGTTCGTGTGTCTCCCACCAGCTGTAGCCATACATGTACAGCTCTATGGGGACAAAACACAACCCAAGGCATCCCTCCTACCAAGAGCCAGGTCACCTCTCCCTTAGCACATCTTGCTAGTGGGGTGTAATGTGAATCAGGAATGGCTGATTTCAGGGAATAAGCCAGCTCGTGCTGCAGAGATTGGACCCCAAGCCCCACTGCTGCTGATGATTGTCCCCAGCAGCTACCAGCAATTGCCAAACTGTCCTCTGCTCATAATTTAAGGATTTGCTAAGCCGTAGACAGAGAGCAATACAACTGCCTGACCAATTCTGTAAACAATTTGCTCAACATTATTTTTTGTTATAATATGACTTTATGCTCTTCTCAGTTCCCAAAAAACTGTAAGGCCTTTTCTTTTCTTTGAAGACCTCTTTGAAATTTAGGAGATCTTGAAGGTGGTGGGAAGGAGAGAAGGGGAGAGACTACTTCAGAGCTGGGCTGAAATCATTTGAGAACTAGGCTTTTTGCTACGGCAAAATTTCATACACTATGCCATGTTTCCAATTACAGTTTCAGGTCAACTTCTAACACCAGTGAACTAACCACCAGACACCTGCTGAATGCTGTTTACAACCATGTACTGATTTCTCATTATAGGAGTACATACAAGAGTATTTTCTGTGGAAGGTCCCTATGCTGAGTTGGATGTATGAGAGAAATTTGAGGTCAGTGCAGCATTTTGGTAATAGAATACCTAGGTTTTTACAAATCCATGGAAAGTGTGGATAATCATGGGACTTAAACACCTCTTCCATTGCTAAATCTCTTTCTTCTCAGTCCTCTTTCTTGGAGAGAATGAAGGTTTGCAGTCATACACTGTCCCTGTGTGCATGCTTTGGAATTATTTATCCCACAGGCTTACACAGGAGAAGAGCAGCAGAAGACGTCCTGTACTCTGAGCCTTCCAGTTGTTCCTTACATTGCAATATATGACACTTGAGACAAGGGGAATTAGTCTCCCTGCTGCCAGAGGAACTCGCAGTCTCATTTACTTCATGTCATGCTATACTAGCTAAGGATTGGGCATTTTTCCCCAGTAAATGGCTGCTTGATCCCAATACCATTACCTTGTTAGGGTTACATGAAAATACATAACACTTTTATCACCAGCCAGTAGATAACCCTGGAGCTGTTTCTCCTGAGCCTACAGAAGTACAGCCCCTCTGCTGACACCTGAGCAGTCACCCTAAAAGTCCAGAAATCCTGATTAGAAAGAACAATTAAGCAAACCTTCTGCTACCCCATCCAGGCCTTTTGTATAATAAAATTGTACTCCTACCTCAATGTTCAGTTCCTAACCCTGCCTTCAGACTTCTACCAAAACAGGCCCATGGACAAAATCCTCAGGTTTTTTTCTTCTTGTGGACCTCCCTAGCAAAACACACCTCATAGTAGATCATAGCTCTTGATCAAAAGACAGAGGGATAAAGTCTGTTTTCTTAGAGGGGCTATTGATTAAGTACTCTTAGTTAGAAATCTGAAATGCTAATTGATTTTGTTTTTCAAAGATCCCGTGGTACATTTTAAAACAACAAACTCCTCTGTCTAGGCAAACTCTTGATGGAGAGGTGGGATTGTATTCTATCTTTACCTATTGCTCCTAAAGGTCTCTCTTTCTCTTTCTCTCTCTCTCTCTCTCTCTCTCTCACACACACACACACACATGCTGGCGACTCCATTAGGTCTCAGACCCGAGGCTCTGAGGTATGGTGAAGGAGTGTGGGTCTCTGGTTCTGCTACAGCTCTATCTTTGACTATGGATGTTGTTGACCTAGACCCTGACCTGCAAGCTGACTTTTCAGCTTGGCCATGAAGGTAGTTTTTGACCTAGGCTCTGATTTACCCTATTCCCTTGCTTAAGTTCTGAGTGCTGAGCTATGACACCCACCCACCCACTGCCCACCAAGAGCCCTGTTAGCTTGGGAGCCTCTCCCAAGTTCTTTGGCCGCCAGGGAGCTTCCAGCCTGCACCATGTCCTGATAATAGATCCCCGTGCTTTCATATATAATAATGCACTTTGTGCCCTGATGTAACATATGTATATTGATCAACAAGCTGGGCAAGAAGATAGGCTGGATGCATCTTTTTAACTTACAATGTGTGTTCCACAAGTTTAAGTTCACTCTAAATAACCAGCTGATTTAACATTGTGAAGTATGTCTTTTGAAACGGTCAATAACAGGCAAGCTTTGCTACACCTAGACAAGAGTTAAGCACATTATTTTTATAAGACTATATTTTCCTTACTAAGTTTATTTTTTTAACAGCTAATAATGATAGTCTGCAGTGTATGTTGATAGGACCACGTTGTATGTGAACAGATCATAATTAAAATGAGTTTGCAAGTTAGCAGGTATGTGCTCATTTAATACATATGAATGTATTTCTAATGGATGAGTGCTAAACTGTATAACCTTGCAGTGCTGACCCTGTCAAAATTTGTTTAGCTACTCATGACCTGTCAAAGAGGTCACTTAAGCATTTCAAGCTCCGTATGTGCATAAACTTTTGCAGGAACAGACTGTAATTCTGAAGCTTTGAAATTCCTTTTCATCCTGTTACAATCATGCAAAGTACCCTCATTTTTTTTAATGTCTATCTTTACAGAGAATAATGAATTCAGATTTAAAAAAGCTACATGTAGCAAGTGAAAGTTTTATCCACTTCAAAGGTACAGGGCATGAAATGTAGCTTTGTGCTGGAGAGATTAAGCAATTTGCTTTAAAATTCTAATCGTATTTTAGTCATAAATTGGAGTATCTCCATCTTTAACAGTCTGCTGCTTTCTGTTGAAGGCAGGCTCACTGGTCAGTGGGCCGTCTGGTGGGTTTATATGTAAGAATTAATTCTGCAATCTTTACTTAATTGCCTCTCTAACTGCATCAAGGTGTTTTGACTTACGACATAGTAGTTTTGAGCCTCCCATTATAAACTGTGTTAAATTGGTCAGCTTGAAGGATAGTTCAAAGTTACTTCTGGAACTTTCCAGTGTTCAGCACAGCAATAATTCTGCTCCCGGCATTAAACCTACAATTAAAGCCTCTACAAGTTCCGTTACATGATCTTTTTTTTTAGCTAAAGTAATCCTTTGTAGTTACTCCTTTGAATGTACATCAGAGTTCTTAAGGTCCTTTATTTCTGAAGTTAGATGTGTTCTACCTGTTCAGCTTTCTTTTGTCATTCTCCCTTCCTTTGTATTACTCTTGTCATCCCTGTCACTACTTTCATCAGTTAATTGTCATGCGATATTCTGAGCGTAAGCCAGAGATGCTTAGGCTTGCATTGTTGGAGTAGAAACGTATGTCTGAATTTATATGAATAGCTTTCAGTCCAGTCTGATCCCTCTCTTCTGCAGCTGAAACCACTGAGCCTTCTGAACCTGAGCCTTTTATCCTAGGTTGCTCCGTTGCTGTTCCCAAGAGTGTAATTATCTTAATGGGATTGAGATGTGAACTGTAGCCTTTGTGATAAGAGGCTCCTGGGTTTTACAGGCCACTTGCACAAAATGTGTGTTTCCTTGTTTTTCTTATGAAACCACTTATGAATCCACCCCACACCATCAACTCAGCAAATATGAAGTCCAAGTAGGAATTCTTTTTTTTATTATTACATAGGTAAGTTCTTGCCTAAGAGGAAATGGGGCAGTTCCTTGGTAAAGGTAAGTCTCTTGCAGGAAGGTACCCTCTGCCAGTCTGGGTATAGCTTTGCATTCAGGGTACAGGATTTTGCTGAAAAAAGCTGAACTGGCTGGGAAATTGCCTCCAAAAGCAGAAGTAACAGGCCAAGTAACTTCTGAGAAGCCTGTCCAAAGCATTGCTTTTTGCTGGTATGTTACTTGATGCTAATATATTGCTAAGTTCCTTCAAGTTCCTCCAAATCATCCTGTCTTTTGTTCAAGGAGTTTAATTACAAGTTCCAGACTATATATCTTGACAGTCACACATTGTACTTGTAGTGTATTATACAGTAAGTTTTATGTACAGCAGTGCTTGGAAAGTTATGCCATAAAACCTGCACTAAGCTCAAATCCGAAGAAGGGGATGACTTTTTAAGAGCACTTTGATAAAACTTAAGTATGGAATATAGAATGTCTTATCCAAGGATCCACCAGTCTGAACTGTAGTGAAATTAGTTTAGTTTTCTGTTTTTCTGTAGGACTATTGGTAGTTTACATAAACCAGAAGTTACTTAAGATACAGTATGGGTTTACTTCTGACGGGTTTATGTATGTTTTCCTACATAATTTAGATATTGTCTCCTGTTAAAGGCAATTTATATAATGTATAAATCTTGACTGGGCTTGTAGCCTCCTTTCACAATGCATAAAGAATTGCCCAAATGGTATTTTGGAGGGATTGTGTGTCTTAGAAGTAAAAGTTTCTTTACTGTTTGTATACGAGTTTACTCCCTGCTATAAGGGATCTGGGTCACAGGAGTAGGGAGTTGAAACAGGTGAAGAAATTACGTGTCTAGTACTCTTTCTGTGTTAGTGACAGGTTGTTCACTGGCCAGCTGTATATTCCCACACTTTCCTAGTGAATGCTGGGCTTGAATGAGTTATCTTATTCTAGGAATTACATACTAAGATTATTATATTGCTGGGTTAATAGCAAAAGCAAATAAGTATGAGTTAATTATTATCAGAAATAACATGTTCTGCTTTCGGGTCACTGACTGCTGTGAAACTTTAACATTTTGTGTCCATCTCTGCCTGCTATTTGTGCTGAGGAGTAAGGCTAATGTCAGACTAAAGCAGTCAAAGCAGGAAGAGATGGGTTACATCATCAGTAGAGTCCAAGGCCATTTACAGTTTCTGAATTTACCCTAGCACAGCACTCCTTCATGTAGGGGTGTTTTTCCTTACCCAAATATTTTAGTTTAAAAAAATTACTCCCTAAATCACCTTAGAAGATAGAGACACCTGTTAGATTTAGGGAGTTTATGTGTTTATCCCTGGCAGAAGGCTATGAAATTTCTCTTCCTGATGCAGTATAATGGAAAAATAGGCAGTGAAGTAGCTTTAGGAGATGATGCTTCCGCTGGAAAATAAGGCTTCTCTTAGCATATTTAGCATAAATAAGCTGAAGAACATCAATTTGAATTTCACAGTTCTAATTACTTGTAGAGTGTAATGAGTGATTACTTGATGTCATGAATTCAAGCAGAAACTTTTCACTCTTGAAACAAGAATTTGATTCCTAAGGCCAAAAGCAACAGTGCATTGCAAATGTCTCTTTTATGGATGTCTTTTTCAATTCACCCAATGCGTGTTTGTCAGCTTCTCTCCTGAAAAAACCTTTTTCTAATAAGTGTTAGATGTCAGGAGTGCCAAGGGTTGCTGCTATGGGTTCATCGAGTCTAAGACTTTACTGTGCATGCCAACTCTTATGTCTAGTCCTAGCTGCTTACAGGGACTGCTGTTGTTTTATGAACATCAAATGGCAAATACACAGGAGTATTTCCTGTGCCTTACTAGCTCTTTGTGGAAGCATTAAGAGAGAAAAGCAATTTTCTGTTAGGAGCAGTTAAGTGCACAAAGTCACTGCAGAATGGTGGTTTCGTATGCTGTTATCAACTTGCCAAACTCAATCAAGTAAATGGAAAGACTCGGTAGGAAATTAGCTTGTGCTTCATTGTCTGCTCGTGGATGCTTGGCTGTGTATTGGCTCTGACAAATGCTTTCATTCAACAGTGTAATTGATAACTGCCAGACTTCCTCTTAATCAGCTGGTTTGATGTCATGCTTTATTATAGTGGCTTGTTGGCACCTTTTTAGATAACCTTGGGTCAGGGCTTCCATTGTAGAAGCCCATATGTTCAGAGGTGTAAACACAACTGTGTTTACAATAGGTAGAAAGGGACAATGCCACTTAGGAAGATCATATTTATTTGTTGGGCAGTATGAAAAGAATAAGGGTAATATTTTAAAATTGAACTAAAGGAAAAATGTCACGCATATAGCTTTGAATGCTCCAGTTTCCCAAGCAACATCTAGAGGCTCTAAATGGTGCCGGGTCTAATTATTATGCATGCACAAAGGAAGAGACAGTTCCTGCTCTGAAGAGATTAAACAGACTGGTTATTTCTTATGCATAAAGTTTTAGAAATTAGATGACTTTCAAAAAAACGGACATGGCGACAATCAAGATAAAGAAGTCATAACAGAAGCATCCCAGAGTGTCAGGTCTTTGCTGTAACTTGGATGTCACTTGACATTTCATCCGCAGGAATGTGCCATCTAGCTGCAAGCTTCACTCCCATTTCTTATTTTGGTTTTGTGTTTGGATTTTTTTCCCATTCTCCAACCTTTTTCTCAAACCTAGATGAATCCTGAAATTCATGAGAGAAAGAAAACCTATTTACAGCTCAGTCTGCTCAGCCTTGAAGTGTTTTACCACCTCTTTATTAGAAAATCCAATGTTGGATTCCCCAGCATTGAACACTTAGGATTCAGCTGGACAGGGTGCTGGGCCATCTTGTCGAGACCGTGCTTTTACCAAGAAAGTTTGGACTAGATGATCCTTGAGGTCCCTTGCAACCTGATATTCTATGATTCAAAGATGATTGAAACCAAGGAGACATGAGATTGACCCTGAACCATGGCACGCAACTCTCCCATACTGGTAAGAGTCACCAGTGCAGCGTTTGTCTGGGTAAGTTATTCCCAGCTGTGGTTTGGGAGCTTGCACAGGACAGTGACTTGTGGTGGAGACAACCTGTCATGGAGAATAAGTGAGTTTAGCTGTCTGGATGTTGGTTGTGCCAGTTTGCCTAGGGGACAGAGAAGCGTCTCTGTCTTGATTTATATGCTAGCCTCTGAAGCTGCAGAAGAGTTCAGAAAGAATTCAGTGTTAATATAAGCTCAGCAGGGGAATTTCAAACTAGTGAGCAATAAGATCTGCTGGACATGTCTCCCAATGCTTTTCACTGAGATGTAGTCAGTCAGGAAAACATCAGGAGACTTCATCTTCTAGCTGGGGAACTTGCTGTAGTTGAACTCCAGCAACATGTACCACATCCTCAAATGTTGAAGAGGTGTAATAGAAATGTAAACAGACTAACCAGCACACAAAGAAACAAAATATGACTAAGCAGAACCTTGAAAAAATTCAGAGATCTGCCATGCCATGCCAACGTTGAAAAGCTTCTTGAGGGAACTGCTAGAGTCCCTGGGGCTTTGGGTGCCTGGGCTCAAGGCCAGCCCAGAGCTGATGTAGCAGGTAGCCTTGAAAGATAGATAAGGAGCCTCAGCAAAGGCTCACCCTGAACATCTCTGTTGAGAAGCCTCAGTGGGTGCTCCTCACACTACTTTTCAGAGCTCCTTTCAGGTTAAGGCTCACACCTTTCCTAGCCTGAGCTTTGATGCAGCCATGCCCGTACCTGGCAATGGTACCGTGCTGATCTGGACACTGGCCCAGACCTGTGTTCTTGACTTTCCAGCCTATGGCCATGAACTTGCCTGATGTTCTGAATTAGGCTCTTCCCCTGGCTACCCTCCCAGATCTGGTCTGCTCCACTCCCATGCTGGGGCTGGTGGGACAGACTCTAGATGATGAGAACCCTGCACTGCCAGTGCCATGGGGATCCTCTTCTCCTCATAGTTGTCCTCTTGCAGAGCAGCCAGATGCCTCAGCACCCTGATAAGAGCTACTCTTGGTAGTCGTCCACCAGTGTGTGACCCTGGAGAGGTTTTCAATCATAAGGAACTTGTGTCAACGTAAAGAAGTTTTGATGCAATATTCCCTTAGCCCTCAGGAGCACAAGGATCTGATGTCATTGCAACAGATGTCATCATCTTGTGTTATAATAACTATTACTACATGTGGTAGGTGTAAGTAACAATCTAATACTGACAGTTGGATAATGACAGCAGGCTGCCACAGTAAATGTTGATTTATTTTTTTTAACGCTAAAATACATCAGCCTGAAAGTAGGAGACTGTGTTTTGAAGCTAACACTGAGGAGTAGTGTGGAGTAGAGGAGTGTGGGTCTGCTGCTCAAATGGTCCATCACTGAAGGGAGCAACTAAAATGGGTGACTAAGCAAGGAAAATGAGATGGTCAAGGAAAGGAAAAAGAACAATAACAAGATGGTTTTATGAGCAACACCAGGCTATTTCCTGGCTATAATGGAAAAATGGTGTCATTTTTATAACAATAATGGTAATTATTATTCACAGATCCTTTTTGTGCTAAGTATTGTGCAAACAGACCAGAAATGCAAACTCTTCCTCAAAGAATGTATGATCCAGCCATAAAACAAGAGAAAATGAACAGAGAGAGATGAAAAGAGCACAGCAAAATACAAAACAGTTTCATGGACACAGTGGAAACTTTTACAATGCATTCAAAAGTGTCTACACTAGAATATGCAGTTGCTATCAGGTAGCTTCTGGTCATTAGCATAGGCTGAAAAACAAACATCCAGAGCAGATGAACTCACGTATTGTTCCTCGCTAAATCTGCAGAAACTCCACCTTCCAAACAGCCATAGATGGTGCTGGCACTTGTTGCAGCAGCAGAGAATTTTCTAGTCCTCAAAGGTATTACTGGATGCTCCATAGCATGTGCTGTTCTGTTCTGCTGGGTGTTTGATGATTGCAGCAAGGTACTCAGCCTCTGCAATACGTTTGTGGCAAAGATCAGAAATAACCTTCTAACCTTTGCAAGCTAGGAATGTTGCAAAACCGGATTCTGCTCCAGGCTGTACCAGTGACATGTTGTTTGTCAGTCCTGAGTGAGTTTAGACCAGTGTGCCTCTTCCTGGTCCAACCTCTTCTGTGTCAAATTTGTATAGAAAGCAAGTAGTGATTTATTTTCCCTCCCCTTCAGGAGGCTTATATGTGTATGGGGCCTAGCATAGCAGATCATTTAGCATCGTGGGTCCTTTAGGCAGTGCCGTAATAGTGATGCTAAAACCAAGGAAGCTCCCTGTTTAAGCAGTGAATGATATACATGGGGGAACTTCAATATAAACTTTCCTATCCTTCTCCTAATATATCTCTATCTTGGTCTGGAAGGACAAATCTAGTTACAGAAAATAATCTAGTGTCTCAGCCTAGCAGTAAAGTACAACTTGGCTTCCTCCATTGCCAATAAAAAATATGATTTGGAACTGGACTGTCAAGCATATAAAAATAGCTTTGCCTTATATTAGGTCTTTATAATCTAGTCAAAATGACAAGTGATGTTAATGTTATTAGGCAACTGTATCCAGATGTCTCATGCCATTTCTGGAGTCAAGGATGGATCAGATTAATGATATTTCCACTTGTTTCCAAAACAGTTGACAGGAGAAGTGCTTTCATGAGTTAGAAGACCTTGGACTTACTTTTCATTCATTAATACCCACTCCTCTAATGAGGAAGACATTATAAACAGAAGAAATGGGCACAGAACTTGTGATGTTAATTTTATTGAAATGTCTTAGGAGCAATGATTGATGCATGACTATTCAGATTTCTCATGTTAGCCCACTACCTAGCACATAACATGTGAGAGTAAAGAAAGGAGTAATAATTCTGGTGTGGCTGTGTTCAGGAAACAGTGTGGTAACAGACCTATGAAGATACAGCATCTTTAACTTACAGTATCTACTATATTTAAGAAATCAAGCCAATTGTAGGACTACTTTAATGGTGAGATTAAACAACAGAGAATTGCATGTGGGCTCCTGAGCACATGAGGATCTGTAGAAAGCAGAAATGGTCCTTAGCCCTTGTTTTGTCAAATATACATTGCTATAATCAACTGGGCCTAAGCAGAATGATGCTAGAAAGAAATCTCTCAACAGACATTACAGTGTTTTTGATTATATGTTTCAGTGTTTTAAAAAAGTGATTGAACCCCTTGAAAATCTTACAAGTTCAAGGGACAGAAAGAGGCTAAGAGCTGGACAGCTTGTTTACTGTGCAAATATGAAATCAGATAAGTTCAGTCACTTGATTCTGTCAATAGGATTGCAGTAATTTGAAGAAAGTGGCAGAAAAAAAGCCCCAAAGAGCAGTCATTTAATTTTCCCTCATACAGGGAAGAGTGGCAAGGACTAGCGTTCACCTGGTTCTGAACAAAGAGAAGTGAAACAGCTCTGTTTGTGTCCTTCATAGATTCAACTGGAAATCCCTTGCTTAGTTTCTTTCTACATAAAGACTCATGAATTCTGGAGCTCACTGGCTACATCTATACAAGTAAATAACACAAGTCAGTGTCTAGTTTTTAGGTATTTGTAATAATATTCTGCACTCAGGGGTAAACACTCCTGCCATTTAAATATGAGCACTTCCAAATTTCCCTATTAGGAATGATCTCTGAGTTGCATCATGATGTCTGAGAGAATGCTGTTGGTCTGGGCTGAAAGCATGAAAATGATTATACTAAAAACTTAATTCTATGGACAATCTGATGCCTGTGCTCAGGGCTATATCCTTACCCTACATACTTATTGTTTGTACAAATGTTGCTTTAGTTCTTAGCCAGTCCAGGCTATGGATTTCTACGCCTGTTCAGTGGGTTTCTGTGGAAACACGAGGTGTAGAAGAAGTAAGAATTAGGTAAGACAATTAACATCCTGAATTTCAGAGAAAATCAGGTTTTTGACTGGTTGTTATTCTTATGTGAAGTTTACACCAGTACAGAGAGCTGCTGCACAGCACACTGCTTAAACTATTGTTTGGCTGGGATGTTCAAAGTAACTCAATGCCCACAGCTGTGTAGGGTTTTCAAAATATTCCATATATCTTGCAGTGATTTCTTCAGAAAAAAAAAAAAGCAGATATTTTAAGTGGTAATTGTTGTTGCTGAACTCTGAAAAATGTAAGGAGTTGCTGGTGTTGATCAGATAAAATTCTAATCTTCAGCGTTTTTAAATATCTGTTTAAATATTGAAGGACTTACTGAGACTTCTACTGATTCATGGACGTAAGAACCTTCTTGCAGAAAAGTAACTATCCTGTGTGCAAAAACATGAATAATTTTTCTGTTCTTCAGTGAAATGGTGCAGTAGATATGTTTTTCCTTAGTCTCTGTGCCATAATATACTAGTGTGTTTCATTATGGTAACGAAATAAATTGAAAGATGCTAATAGCTGCCATTAGGTGAATCTGTTGCAAAGATTCTGGCAAACTGAATCAAAGTAAGTGGATATACTAAGAGGCAAAAAAGAAAGAAAAAATATTTTCTTCCCCATGGTAGGCAGTTGCATACAGTGGAAGGTCTGCTGAAAACAGTATTGTATGTAGAAAATGTTAAGACACTTTATAATGCAGTGTTTTTAAAATAGGCCATAGTCAGCAGAAGGCTTGGAAAAGTATTGATAAGAGTTTGAGAAAACATGTAGTAACACATTTGATGTTCTTCCTCATCAAAGAGATGGTTAACTATTGTTTCACAGACTTTTAGATGAATCTTGTGAATAAATAAAAATCCTCAAATAATATAAATGCCTTATGACATCAATATTTGATTCAAATGGAAATAAACCTGGGAAGCAGTAATTTCCCAAGACCTAACTTGTCATCTCTGTGCATATTTTTCCATTATGGAAGGCTGACAGAAAAAAAGCCATAAATCAAAATGGCTGCATTATTTCTTCTGCACTGATTAAGTAAGAATATATATACAATTATAATATATATATAAAATAATATATATATGTAATAATATGTATATAAGTAATAATATAAGAACTGTACTGAATTTGGCTTATTAATTCTACTTCCAAGAATTCTGTATGTTTACAGTGAATAATATTTAGAAATATCACAAGTAGTTTGAAAGAAGCTAGTTCAGACTCGACAGCAGCAGCAGAAAACTCTGCCTAGGCAAGTTCACCCGAACTTTATGCTAGGTTGGAAGCTGCTCTGCCATTTGTTTCACTGAAAAATGCAGCCAGACCTGTACAACTGCAAACTGTTCAGACTTGGACAGCCTGTAGTTTGCTAAAGGGGACAATGGCTCTGCACATTTCCTCATATTAGCTGCCTATAAAATCAGAACTTACAGCATAGCAAGATCATGAGGAATCGACATCAGGACTTGACCAAACTTATTCTCCTCATAGGTACATTTCAAAGCGATAATTTTCGTATTTTCATACTTTGTATCAGTGAAAGAGAATTGAAGTTAATGTGCTCTGCTGGCATTTGAAGTCAGAATGCTAGGTCTTCCACTGTCATATGTATCCAGCTTCAGTCCATGGCTGCCTTCCAATGATGGTTCAGCATTTGTTTCACGTCTTAACAGGGTATTATAAGCTTAGCCTGCGGGCAGTGCAGGAAGTGCTTCTTCCTGCTCTGATATCACCAGTATGATAAGCAGTGCAAAGCAGTATATAATTGCTTAATGACATGCCTACTGCACTCTAAGTATGTCTTTAAAGGAATTACAGCATATAGCTCTGTAGCAGTGCAGCTATTAGTGGCCTGACAAAAGGAAGAAAATTAGTCATGCTGGACTTTGTTTTTCTGTTTGTTTTTTTTTAATAACTGTCTGTGCAACACAACGAACCTTAACAAAAAAAGCCAGAGCTTTTCATTGTAGAGTTATTAAAACTGTTCAGTGGCAGGATGCCATATGTATTCTTTTACCTTCTTTTTATTGACATTGGTTTTAATTTTAGAGCAGTCGATATCTTAGCTGGACAGCAGTAAAAAAAGTAAATTATTTAATGCAGTGTCTTTGAAATGACTGCTTTAAAGTTCTAAATGTAATTTGTAGAGTGACTTATTTTTAGAAAAAAATCAATGGAAAGACACACACACAAAAATCTTTAATCATACACTTACACAGGTACATAAACACACACACATACTCATTCCTTGTTGTCTTTGTTGTTATCCAGCTTAGGGTTTCTCTCCTAATTTTGCTTGGTTTCCTGGTTATATAAGTATTTTGTTAGTAGTAAATGACTCTCAAAAACTTAACCTGTTCAGTTTGGATAATAACCATAAAGGCAGGATAATGCTTTTATTTAAAAGCTACATCAGTTTTCCTGAGCATTGGAAAGTGGGCTGCAGTTTGCATAGTGACAGACCTCAGGCTGACCAGGGTTCTACTTAAGTTTCAAAATGGACTGGAAAGTACAGAAATCACACAGATATAGTGATGGTCATTATCTTTGCCTATTAGCAAATTATAAGGAATATCTTTCTGCTGGTGTTGGGCAATTGGAGGAAAAAATGAGAAATGCCCCGACTGCTGAATGAACATGAGGGAAAGGGCTGTCTGTAGTTGCAAGGGAATATTTTCTTCCATGTGGGTCACGCTCCTTTCAGCCCTTTTGTTCTACTGCCTGCTCATAAATACTGTTCAACCTAATGTCAAAGAGCAGTATTATCCTGCCAATGGCAGGTCTGTAGGAGGAGTGGCCACTGACTACAGCGGTAATCCTCCTTCCTGGTGGATAAAACCTACATAGTTACATTGATGGGCTTTTGTCATCATTTTGAACCATTTTGGTCAACATTTCTTTAAATGTTGTGTATGGTATAAAAATGGCATGAAAAAAACCGAAGTCCCACAACTGAAATGCTCGGAAGTTCTGCAATGCCTGCCTTAACACAATTTGTGCAACCTGAGAGGAGCCTTTGTCACTTTATGAATCTGTTTCTAACACCTGACCTCTAACCTGTAGCTACTCTTGGGCTGATTTGGAATTGTGTTAAGGCCTAGCATATCTACAATATCTCTGCTTCAGATGTTGCAGAAACTCAGAGCGCATCTAGTACATATGGTCTCCTAAAGATCAACTCAGTTGAAACTGAAGTCCATGGATTTTGTGCCTGAAACAAATGAAATAAAATGCAAGAACAGTGAAAAATCTAAAGTTCTTGCTTTCTCATATGGGGTACTCCAGACGAGTGTAATTTTTTTTTACTTGATTCTTTCTGTGCCTTGGCTTTCTCTCTCACATAAAGAATTGTATGAAAATGCAGTTATTAGGTGTTGAAATAATCAGATACGTTTATGAGGGGTGACCTCATTGCTCTCTACAACTACCTGAAAGGAGGTTGTAGAGAGGAGGGTGCTGGCCTCTTCTCCCAAGTGACAGGGGACAGGACAAGAGGGAATGGCCTCAAGCTCCACCAGGGGAGGTTTAGGCTAGACGTTAGGAAAAAATTCTTTACAGAAAGGGTCATTGGGCACTGGAACAGGCTGCCCAGGGAGGTGGTTGAGTCACCTTCCCTGGAGGTGTTTAAGGCATGGGTGGATGAGGTGCTGAGGGATATGGTTTAGTGTTTGATGGGAACGGTTGGACTCGATGATCCGGTGGGTCTCTTCCAACCTGGTTATTCTGTGATTCTGTGATTCTATGATGATTAAAACTCTAAGAATGTCTGTAAGATTATTGATTATTCCATGGTAAAATGAGTTAGAATTCATCATAGTAAGACAGAGGATTAGGCAGTAATTATTGAAGATAGAACAGTTTATCAGAAATCATTCCATTTACTGGTCATAATCCATCTTCTGTGAATTAATTTAGAGCCCCAGTTAAAACAAAAGTAAGATGTAATGAAAGACTGACTTTGCAATCTGAATATTTTTGTATATTTTTGCAATTAAAATGCATTCTCCTGGTATAAATCAACGTTGAGAATGCAACTACCCAAATGGAAAACCATCACATACATCTCTCGCATCCATTTCATCTCATACAAAAACACATAAAAAGAGGAGTTTCCCTCTGACAAAGTAATAGACAAAAAAAATGACAGGAAGATGAAACAAAGCCTTCTTCAAATAGATAGTGACTAATCTATGACTGTCCTTGGGATAAGATTTTGAAGGTTGGCTTCTTGGCTGGGGTGTATTGCCAATGTATCAATGGAGCTGTGCCAGTTTACAAGTGCTAAGAATATGACCACATAATATTACAGATTTATGATATTTACTATCATAGATAGACAATCTTCTTTTCATAACAGACATTGTACTTGGGTTTGGGTTGTTAATGGAGTGAGATATCACAGCTGGTTTTCTCTGAGGCTTAGAAAAGTTAAAACTGAAAGTACAGATATACAATAACACACTATTTCAGAAATGAAGCTCGCATTCTCTTGTAATCACCTTTTTCTTTTTGTGATTTTCTGATCTATGTCATTCCTAATAGGATCTCCTATGCTGTAATACTCTACTGTAATACTCTAGTCTGCCTGTACCATAGTAAAATTCAGCAAATATACATCAAAGTGATGTCTACTGAGGAGTGCGTATGTACACACACATGAACACCCTGGTTTTGAAAACCTGGTGAAGTCATTTCTCTCATCCAGTCCCTTGCTTTGTATTTCCCAAAAAAGGATCACTCAGAACGTGGCTTTTAAAGTGCTTTCCAGTTAGCAAAGCGGTTTTTGTAATTCTGCCTTCCCACAGGTTGATGTACTCAGTGTGGGAAGCCCTCGACTCTCTGCTAGCTCAGAGCCAGCAGTGCTGCAGGATGGCTAAGTACAGCCACGTCTCCTGGTGCAGGTTGTCCCAGTGGTTACTCATTCACAGATCACAGCAGAACAGGCCTTCTAAGCCATGGAGCAGTTTGAGGTTGCCTGAAACGGATATGGCTAGGGAGTTGTACTAACCCTTCTGGTCAGTAGCATCATCCAGCAGCCCAGTATGCATCATTACACTCTGGATTTATTTATTGTCACAGTCTAGGCTTATTAATGACCAAGAGAAATTCTTCCTTATGGTTGTCACCCTACACGGCCATCTTCTTTCCTTTGTGCCTCAGGTAATCTGTGACTAAGAGAGAGATGGGATCCATACCCAAGCCATTGAACACTAGAGCAGTGTCTCATCTCCTTGCCTCTTTCCTGCAAGTAAAGACCTTCACAGACATTTCACACATCTCACTCCTCACCCCATCCAGTCCCACTTATGCCAAGTGCTAAAATCCTGTTTGAACCCTGTCCTCTGAACTGGCAGTGGGAAGCATCAGGGTCTGATGAACAAGACACCAGACTGGGGAGCTAGACCTGACCCCTGGCTGCCACTGGTGCTATGTGTGTAGCTGATAAGATAATTTCACTTCTCTGTGAGCTTTCACTAATATTTAAGGGCTATTTCTCCTCTGCCAGGCAAAGCTGCAGTGTGTGGAGCCAGTCAAAGACAAACCTCACAACATATTCCATTCTTGCATGAAACTATTAAATCTCTGCTGAAATTAGGAACCATAAGAAAAGCTGATTCTAGCATGAATTACATTCAGCAATGTAACACACAGGACAGCTGGAAAAAAAGTGACATCGCTCAGCTTTCAAAATGTGTAGTTAAATGTAGGCATTACTTTGAATTACTCTAATTTTAGAATACATTCCTGGAGTTTTTAGAGGAGGGAAATCCATGGCTGCACACATGCCTTGTGAAATTATCATCACTACTGTAGGAATCCCAGTTCTGGCCTCTGCCTGGCCATGCTCAACCCACTAATGACTCAGACTATATGAGTATGTCTGTGTTTGTGTCTATACTTGAGTTTACATGTGTCCTTGCATGGGGGAGCAAAGTCTTTTTTTACTGACGATATTCACTCTTTTGCTTATGTGCATATCTGATGATGAACAGCATTGGGGTGGGATACTTTTCTATGTGGGCTTTACTGCTTTATCTTGATGATCAGTAATAGCTCCATAACTGCAACAGATTTTTCTTTTCTGAGAGGAGATTCAGTGTACTATAATGATTTCTCAGTCATACCCAGTAGAAAAAGAAAGAACCTGGTTTTCACTTTCATGACTGTAAAGATGGCATTAAATGTCTGGAGAAGTAATAATATAATAATATAAAACCAGTTAAACCCTCTGTTCTCTCCATGAAACAAAAGCAGTGTCTAGGAGTCATAAGATCTGGCTGGGTATGTGCTCCCTTTTCATTTGGAAACAAATTCCCAGATACTGCTCTTTCCATGCAGCTTGAGAAATGTGCTCAGCCTGCTGCTGTGCAGCTTTTTGGATGATTTCATTTTCTATAAAAAGATGATGATCTCATCTTTATTACTTAAAGATGTATCACTATTTTCTCCCTTGCCTAGCATGAAGCGGAATTTCAATTTATGACACTTGAAGCCTGGTGTGACTGTAAAAGGATTGACCTGAATGACAGAAAGGCATTTAACCCCTTCACCACTTCCAGCCTGTACATGCTTGTGTTCCAGCAGGAAGAACAGTCACTTAAAGCAGCTGGGAATTTAAATTCATGCAAGTTTTGTTTGGTGGGCTGCAGAGATGCTGCATTTCTCCATTGCAGACAGTATTGCTCCCTCTGAGCTACAGCATCTCTGATCCATGGCAGTACTTGGGTACAGACAGTGTGGTTGGACTCGATAATCTCAAAGGTCTTTTCCAACCTAGGGATTCTATGATTCTATGCTCACCTCTAGAAAAAGAGATCAGGATAGAATTCCCAGTGCATCCTCTGTATAGACTGTGAGAATACTGGCAGCCTTCCAGAAGAGAGGCATTCTATATTACAGTTATTTATCAACATTTTTCAAAAAAGAAAGGTACAGTTCAAACCCTGAAGTCATATTTTGGCATGCTCGCTATGATTTGATTTTCAAAAGACCTGTGGCATATCAGTGAGAAATGCTTAAGGTGCTAAGACTTTCAAGAACCAAGATATTAATTTAGGGGTCAGAGATACTCAAAGGTCTTTAGGCTCCAGAAACCTATTGATGCTAAACTTAAACTGAAGGTTTAAGAACCTAACACAAAACATTTTGACCTGGGTTTTTTTTTTTTTTTCGCCCCTGTGTATGCAACAAGGCTGATTGCAGAGTAGCCTTTTCACCTTAGCTACCTGTTTGTATTTTCATAACACAAGAGAGCTTTTTTGCAGGGTCATTTATTAAACTTAGTCTAATCCCAACAAGAATTTAAAAAAGAAAAATGTAGAAGGGATGAATAACTGTGTTCAGAAAAAAATTTTGCATAGAATACCACTTGCCTCCAACGTTCAGTTGTGTCTTCTACAGTAGTTTCCCATGAAGACAGGGCCCAAGAGGAAGTGCCCTGTAATGCACA
This sequence comes from Phaenicophaeus curvirostris, assembly GCF_032191515.1. Classification (NCBI taxonomy): domain Eukaryota; kingdom Metazoa; phylum Chordata; class Aves; order Cuculiformes; family Cuculidae; genus Phaenicophaeus; species Phaenicophaeus curvirostris. The sequence goes on along the minus strand of NC_091392.1, from coordinate 81,869,517 downwards.
AGTGACCAAAAGTACTATACTTGTGAATTTCCCACCTAAATACTCAGCCTTTCATATCTTATCACTACTTTGTTCCTGGCTACCACTGATAACATGTACCTCAAACTATAATCAAGCCCTATGCTTACATTTCAAGTCCTTCTATTGCATTGCTTCTTAAGAAACTCCTTAATAAATGCATCCAGTAGTTTTAAAATAGGCAAAAGCAGATGCTGAATTGTCCTGAGCTCAATAGGTGTACTAACAAGAAATAAAGTTTCCAATATCCCAAAGTGGCTTTTTTCTCTGTTTTTCCTTTGAAAAACACTAATCTTTAAGACCAGTTCTAATCCACACAGTTTAATCATCTTGATTTACCTCGGCCAGCACCATGCTCAGAAAGGTTGCTCCATATAAAAATTCATTTTTTACTGCCTTCTAGCCATGTCTCAGATCTTGCTGCCATGTTAAGTGCTTCTCATTAGGGGTATCACTCTTACTTTATTGTAGCAGAAGAGACAGCTTACATGGAAGCCTTGTAGAAAAGGATGATTTAAAAAAAATGGTTTATGCTGTGAGCAGTAGATGCTGATGTCATGGTTTTGTTTGGAGGGTAAAGAGAGAAACTATGGATTGCTCTTGCACAAAGCCAGTTTTCCCTAGGGTTTCTTATTATCTGTTCTTTGGTCCTGTCACAAACATAGTTCAGTAGCTTTCCAAGCACTCTATAAATGATTGAGTTTCACATACCAGCGAAATACATAGAGCAATAAAAAGGTATTCAAATAATAACAATTACGAATAAAAATACTTCACATTTGTATAGTATCTTTCAACAAGACCTTTCAAAAAACCTTTTTTAGCATAAATAAAGTCTTAAATATCTCTTAAAAGAAGATGAAAACTGTACTGCCAGTGTGAGGTTCACTGGTAAAATACAGCTGCTGTCAGGGTGCAAAAAACTAATGTCGTAAAAACTTACTGTAACATTACAGTTCAGAAACGGAGGAATTGAAATCTGCAATTGAAAACACGGGCTGAATTACTAGGAGTAAAATACAGAATAATCTTGGTTGAAAGTTGGCCAGAGCTCCAGAAATTATGCTTCTGTGAGCTCTTTAGCGACTGACAACAGCAAGCAGGCAGGAGTCCTGTTCTATGTTACAGCCTAACTGGGACATTGCTAACACTAATACATCCCTTCAGATTCTGAGTAAGGGGATCCTGCTGAACCTTTTCTAGCAATGATACCTTCACCAGAAGGGAACAGATACTTTATTAAAATACAGCAAAACATTTCCTTTTATGACAAAACCAAAGGTACTTCTATAGAGAATAAACTCATAATTTAGGCCTACTTTTGGACTTGAAGTCTGGAAGTTTGCATTTTTATGTGTCATTTGCTACCAATGCCCAAATCCAAACTAAAAGTGGATTCTTCCCCCACATACAGTTTTAGGGGAGGGTAGTCCCAAAAACCCAAATAGATACAATTTGAAGAAATGAACTTTGTTCAAGTTAAAAAAAAAAAAAGATACAGAAATAAGTGAAAAAAACCAAAGAATAGTCAAAAGTTAAATTTGCAGTAGACTGTCTAATAAGCATGCTATGTGACTTAAAAAAAATCACTCATTAAATGCTGTTTTGTTGAGAGATGCTTGGATCTTTGAAGAATTGGAACTTCATTTGCAAATGGATGTTCTCTTTTTGTACTAAAGCCAAAACCTCTGTTCAGACCACTTCCCATTTATGGATTGCTGAAAAATCTAGATGGAGATACCTTGAGACAGGGTGCCTTTGTCTCATTTTACTGTGGAAACGTGGTCCCCCTGAAATGTCAGCAAACCATAACGCAACTGAAACCACTACACAATAAAAAATCCCCACATTTATCATATGATTCATAAAACATATTAGAGTAGATCTGCTACTCAGAAGACTTCCTAAGAGAAAAGATAAACATGAGAAGAGGAACGGGCTTCCTGAATTAGCTCTGCCCTTCAAAGGCAGTCATTCTCAGGTTAGCTTAAGGGCATTCTGGCAATGATATCTCGGATGCCTGAGGCAGCTCCTCAGGTGTGGTACTTTGAAAACAGGATTTTTTTGGTGAACTTTGAAGCATCATTGACATTCAGGAGCAATCAGGAAATGTGGGATATAAATGGAAATGGAAAGGTTGCCTTGGGTAGCAATGTGGAGGCTGAGTTCTGTTAAGTCAAGCCCTGGTGACTGCAGCTAAGAGGTGCCTTGAACAACCCTAGATCAAATATATGCATATTTAAAGTCTGGTTTTCTTGCTTTTATTTCCAGATTTAAATGAAAATATATTTCAGTCTTGCTTGAATAAAATACATTGTTTTGAGTTTCTTTGCCATTTAGAATGTATTCCATAGAGCCTGACAAACTACAGAAGGATGAGCCAGCAGTGTGTCCAGGTGGCCAAGAAGGCCAATGGCATCTTGGCTTGTATCAGAAACAATGTGACCAGCAGGTCCAGGGAGGTTATTCTCCCTCTGTACTCGGCACTGGTGAGACCGCTCCTTGAATCCTGTGTTCAGTTCTGGGCCCCTCACCACAAGAAGGATGTTGAGGCTCTGGAGTGAGTCCAGAGAAGAGCGATGAAGCTGGTGAAGGGGCTGGAGAACAGGCCTTATGAGGAATGGCTGAGAGAGCTGGGGTTGTTTAGCCTGGAGAAGAGGCTGAGGGAAGACCTCATTGCTCTCTATAACTACCTGAAAGGAGGTTGTAGAGAGGAGGGTGCTGGCCTCTTCTCCCAAGTGACAGGGGACAGGACAAGAGGGAATGGCCTCAAGCTCCACCAGAGGATATTTAGGCTGGACATTAGGAAAAAATTCTTCACAGAAAGGGTCATTGGGCACTGGAACAGGCTGCCCAGGGAGGTGGTTGATTCACCTTCCCTGGAGGTGTTCAAGGCACGGGTGGATGAGGTGCTAAGGGGCATGGTTTAGTGGTTGATAGGAATGGTTGGACTTGATGATCCGGTGGGTCTCTTCCAACCTAGTTATTCTATGATTCTATGATTCTGTGATGGGATGTCATCGAGAGGGACCTGGACAGGCTGGAGAAGTGGGCCACTATGAACCCTTTATTTGATGCTGCTGAGGCAATGCTCAGAGTGCTATGTCCAGTTCTGGGTTTCTCAGTACAAGAGAGATATGGACATACTGGAGAGAGTCCAACAAAAGCCACAAGGATGAAGGGAGTGGAACACCTCACATGTGTGGAAAGGCTAAGAGACCTGTGACTGTTTAGCCTGCAGAAGAGATTGCTCAGGGGGATCTTATCAATGTATGTGTATAAACAAACAAACAAATAAAATACCTGAAGGGAGAGTGTGAAAAGGATGGATCCAGGCTACACTGATTGAGCACTGGCACAGCTTGCAACCCAAGAGGTTGTGGAGTCTCAATTTTTGAAAATACTAAAAAAATATGTGGCCATGTTGCTGGGCAGCTTGAGCAGGGGTATTGGATGATGTCCAGAGGTCCCTGCCAACCTCAACCATTCTGTGATTCTCTGTTAAGGTTGAGCAGAAAGTTTACAAAAACACAATTTCACATTTCAAACCTACTGACCGGTAGTGATGAATCCTGTGAATCCCACAGACCTGATTCCTTGTTTGTGAGCTGGCTGAGTTCATCTTGAATAGCCCATTGAATCAGAAGAAACCATTCTGGGTTTGTCTTCTAGGGAGAAACTATCGGACAACCTTTTCTTGAAAGATGGAATCAAGCCTTCCACTTATTTTCTACCACTGCAAAATTGAAGTCTACACTCATCAGGTGGTGATGTTGACCTAGAAAAAATATGAATCCACTTTCATTTCACATTCAAGGCTTGATTTCTTTTCTGTTAAAATCAGAAGCATTGGGGTCCAAGGTTGTTCTTAGACTAACCTTCCAATTACCCACACTGTTTGCATAGAGGAGTCCAAGTATGTTTAGAACCTACTGGAAGCCTAACCTCTCCTTTATGTCATCTTGACAGTTTTGTTCACGTGTTCACATAAATATCAAGGGAGCTGATTTTTTGTTTTTAAAGTATATTGTAGGTCTAGATACAGCAATGTGTATATAATGCATTACTAAACAAATAAAGAATTATTTGCTCACCAGACTAAGGGACACTCCTAAGATAATCAGATGCAAAAGTATCTTGCACCCCATAAACCCCCCCCTTTGCTAGCCCTTTCTCTATATTTCATCTAATTCAGATTAATTGGAAAGTCAACGTGTGATTCTTTGGGTGGAATGTATTTCTCAAGCCTGCAAATATGTTATTTCACTGAAATGAATATGAAATGCAAGTTCATCATTCAGTATCCAATGTACTTATCCTAGGTGTTACCCAGGGACTTTCTTTTATAATTACCCATTCTCATAATGAATCAAGCAGAAGACAAACAAGAGAAGACATTTTCATTTGACACCAAGTTCTATGTTTAAACTGTTCACTGAAGCTACGTTTGCTTAAAATATAAAGTTAAGACTTGCTATAAAAGTTTTGATTTCTATTATTTTCATTGGATATCGTAACATTTCAAGACGTTCCAGAATGGCACTGATGTTAAAGCCTGTCAAAAGCTTTCTTAAAATATGTGAAGTTTGTGAGAAGCTCTTGCTGTTCAATTATTTCTTTGATTACTATTCTTAGGGGAAAAATCTGGTGGGCACATCTTTTTCTGGATAGAAATATGCCTTGTTCTTACTTTTGCCTTACTTTAATTCAAGTCAGTATGTCTTCATTGGAAGAAGTGACCCTAAAATTGTTGCATACACTTAGGTCATCTTTGGTATTTTAAATGAAATCCTGATTCCACATAGATGTAAAAGCTTCTCCGGATCTCATAGTTTTTTTAACTATCTGGTGATTTTACTGATAACCTTACAATTTCCAGCTTTTTGTGACTGGTTTCTGCTAAAGCTTCTACCCAAAGCTGCATTGGGTTTACATTTTTTTGGCTTTGATTGTTCAACCGCTTTGTCAACATCATTGGTTTTCTGTGCTGCTTGCCAATGTTTCATCTCTTAAGTATGATTTGTCCATAGGCTTTAGGTTTTTTGTTTCACTCTGCTTTCCTTAATTAAGTAATTTACATTGTTGCCTTTCAGAGCATTTTCAGCTTTTGTGATAATATTTACTCACATATTTGTTCCTTTCTCCTAGCATTGCTTTTCCCCAACCTATCTTATGCAGGGGGATTGTTGCTGCTTCTTTTTGCCAGATGCATTTTTGAGACAAGGTGAGTCTCAAAAGAACTCACAGCTCTTCTTTCACACAGCTTTAAGTCTTTACTCATCAAATTTCAGATTTGTTTGTCTGGAAAACAATCACTATTGTTGAGGTTTCCTCAGTATTGGTACAGCAAACATGCCATACTGATTTCTTGTACTGGTCCATCTCAGGACTTACCTCATTCTTCGGTTCAACTTTATGTTCCTTTTGTTATATTTCTATGTTAACTTTTTTCCCCTCTGTAAAATGTTAGAGCTCTGAGTATTTATATATTTTTTAAAATTTCATCTCAGATTTTACTAAGCATGAATTACTTATGCTTTCCACATCGTTACCTGTATGTGCTCAGACATTGCTGGACAGTATCTGCAGTGAACCTATTAAGAAAAGTTCTCTGAATTAATTACAGCCTTTTGTTTTCAGGGAGTTGAGTTTAACAAGAAACAATTCACTGTTCATCTTCACAAATGTTTATGCAGTCGCAAGACACAATAGGTGTGCAGTGACAGGAACAGATAGCATGTAAGTTGGGAATGCTTCTTTAAGCTACAGCACTGGTTTATGCCAGTTGAGCTCCAGTAGGAGATGATCCTCTCAGCAGCACTGTCAATCAGGATCTGAAGGCAACTGTACAACTGAGGAGTTACCTCAGCTGCACCCTCTGTGAGTGCTCACCACTGCAGAATTCAGCTTGCATGTGTCACGGCTGCTATTTCATGTGGGTCTAATCAACTGTTAGCTGTTCTTTGGATCAGAAATACTCCTCTGTTCAGTAAGACATAATTAACACTAGTCCTACTGTGGTTTGCTTCCCTTAAAATTCTACAGCTCTATCATTACGTGCCAATGACTTTTATCAGGTCCTGAATACTGATGTTAGCTTCCTCCAACAGTCTTGTACATTTTTTGCCACCTCGTAATTTTCACTGTTGCACTATTTTCTAGATGCCTCAAATCTGCTTTGCTTTGTCTTTAATATGGATTCTCAACACTGCAGTTATCAGGTAGCTTTTGCAGGTTTATCAAGCCTGCCAAGAGAAAATCGAATATTTTAGCAGGCTGCTTGCTAGAATGGCTATTTTATTGTGTTCCTGCATCTTAATTTGTTTCTAGTGGGATAGTCTGTGAGCTTATGACCTTGACAACCACTGCATTTGTGGTCCCTAGTCTCAAATTATCCGGTTTGTATGGCTCTGTACTAGCTAAATGTCCTGCTATCACAGAAACCTGTGTTTTCGCCGTGATAGCGCATACTCCAAAGAAGGAATAGTATGTCTTCAGAAGCATGATTCCTCTACTAGATGGAAATTGAAAGGTTATGGCCCTTTTCTAGCACACTCTCCCATCTGTTTGGAGTAAAAGAACAGAATTTAAATTATTAATTTTTTTTTTAATTAGCGGAGACAGTTTGGGAAAACTAAAAAAAAAACACTTGTTAGGCTTGACAAGTCAGACCCAGATCTGCTGAGAGGTACTGGAAGTATTAAACATATTTGTGTAGGTCAGCCCAGCTCTAGCTATGTCCCACTTTCTCTTCCCAGAGTCAGTGATACGCTCCACAGTTGCTAATCTCCGACATGACACAATCTTTTCCACATTTTCTATCTAGAAAAGGTATAAATTTAATTCATACAGTAAGCACAGACAAATTCCTCATCAAATAGGAAAAACAGAGCTGTTCATAAAATAGCTTGGGAAGTCTTTTGGAAAAAAACCTGCTTTCCATCAAATCTGAACACAGACAATCTAAGTAGCTCTGTAACTCATCAACAAAAAAGGTACCTCATCTTAAACAAAAAAATACACCAAAGAAATAGTTTTCCACTAAAACCAATTTTGACAGGAAATGTTCAGCAGCCTTTGTGTAGGCAAATGACTCTCTTGTTAAAACTCCCACCTCCTGCCCACTGTCTCATCTGCTGCCAGCTTGGACGGGAGGCTGCTACTACCCTGTTTGGAGCACTGAGTGCAAAAAGAAGGCAGCGGAGGACAAGGCGGCAGTGCAGGACTCCTCCTCCTTAGGGGAAATCTTACTTTACCTTGACAATTGTATTGTTTCAGAAAGCAGAATGGAGGCAATAAAGCTTAGTTTAGAAAAAAACTTAGTTTATAGTACCCTCCTGTATCTCCTTCATCTAGCATTAAGGAGGCTGATCTCACACATAAAATACAGAAACATCGTAGAAGCAGTTAGTCTGGAATTACAGTACACTGACAAACCTCAAGGGCTGTTTATGCAAGCTGTTGAAACTAAGTACTTTGATTTTTGTGATGAGCCTTTATATGCTGCACAAAACAACACGGTACTTTATACCTTTATAACTGTTTGAGATGAGAATATCCCCAAAGAGCAACTCATGGGCTTTTTTCCTTAGGCCTTTTCAGAAGAATTTGTTGGCAAACAACTATGGATGAAATCATAAGTAAGAGTCTGCTCAGGAAAACACTGACCAGGAAAAGGTATGTAGTGATAGTATGAGTGCCTGAAAACTCCTTTCAAACCAAACTCAGTCATTGCTCTTGACACTGCAGGATATCAAGTAAGTGGACAAGGCAATGTCTGTGGCAGATACACCTCCCTGTGACAAGAGCATGTTTCATCAGTCACTTCAGGGATTAGAAGACAAGAACAGTTTGGTAAGGCACATACACAGAATAATTACCAAATGCCAGCTCAGGCATGAATACAAGGCAAAAAAACCCTCTCCCTGAGTTCTTTGGAAGTAGCTGACAGAAATATCATAATGCCTATTTTGAGCAACAGTTCAGTCATCCAGCTGTACCAGAAATATATGTCTCCATAACAAGAAGTGAAAGGGCTGGGATGTTCCATTACTCAGATGCCAATTAGATAAAATGGGTATAAAATTGGTTAATACTTAAGCTGATTCAATCAGCTGTCTTTACATTTAAAAGTCAGAACAGTAATTATTTCAAGCATGTTCTCAGCCACACAATCATGACAGCCTGAGGATGAGCCAATTCAGAAGATGCATCCAGTGAAGCTTATCAAGAGCTGGTTGACACACATAATTTTATTTTTATTTTGGCTTCTCTCTTTTGAGTCAATCATTTTTATGTTGAGAATTTACAGTGATATATGCATCAAAGCACTGACTAACTAGCATTAACACATAAAGATATATAAATCCCTTACACACCAATAGCAAGAACTTTTTATTTTCATTTTGCTAAGGCAATAGAAATCTAAGCATGCGGCCTCTCTTCTAGTTTTTGTAGCTACCTCACTGTGGCTGTGAATGTATATAGCTGTATGGGTTTTAACCTCTTCTCCAAGTCCCACTGAAGATAAGCCATCTCCTGTCTGGCACCCAGTTTGCAGTATTAACATGACACAGTGCCTCAGCTCATCTGCCTGGATTCTCTGCAAAACTTCTCGTTAAATCCAGCACTGTATTAACAGATACTTCTTTTGGATATTGGTCATTTGTTGAACACAGACAATATCCTTGTTCTGAACACAAGCTAGAAATATTTTCCACTCTATATTTGTGTGAGGCACTTGGAACACCTCAGACAGTCAGCACACACACTAGGAGTTGTCCACTCAGTTTACACCACTAGTCTCTCTAATAATTTAGTCTGGTTTTACAGGGCCAGTCTGAAGAAACTGGGAAAAAGCCTACTGAGAAAAATAACAAATAACCCGTGCATCAGAAGACTTCTTCTCTAAACCAACTAGTTGATTGTTTCATGTCTTTTACCTCCCAATTCAGTTGGGCAGTTTATACCTGCGAGAGGGGAAAAAAGAATAAAATTTGCAGGCTGAAACAATAATCTCTTCATCCTTAAAATAATAGTAACCCTCCTCTTCAAAATATTCCTTGGCTGCTTACTACAGGTGGATTGTTTATTAAGAGAACATGCGTTGTGTTCTCAGAAATATCTTTGAGATCTTCCTGTGGATATTATCTGTGTTTACATTTTGAACTGATTGATGTTTTATAGAAATGCACTGAATCTTTTGAATGCGCCGTTACCATTGAGAAATATTTCATGTTTATTGGTATACAGCCCAATTAACCTTTGAGAAATGATTAAAAGTGCCACACGTTAGTTTATTGTTCAATTCTTTAGCAGCTGTTCTTCACTTGTCTGAAATCATGTTATGTTGTGGCACGTCTACCTGCTCTAAAAACTGTTAGAGCTGTTTTAAGAAGTATACATGTCATTTTTTTGCGAATATGCAAAGCTCTAGCTATTATGTTTCCAATGATATTTTCAATTATGAATTCACTCTGAGGTTTCAAATCCCTGTGGTATTGCACAATACTATCAGGCATAGATCAACTACCTTTCATTCTACATTATCTTGTTAATCTCTGATGCACCTTACTAAATTCTCTTTAGACTAAAAGGTGTCAGGTACAACATGGAAGGTGAAGCTTCTTTCTGTCTGCCAGAGTACAATTCCCTGGAGCAAATCACTTATCAAAAGCCATTTCCTGTTTTTTTTTTTCATTTAATCACATTTACTTTCTCTATTAAGGATAAAATGTCCCATTTTAAAGAGATACCCAGTGCAGTGCAGAGGGTGCTTTGTTCGGGGGTGTGGAGGAAGAAGGGGTCCTGCAGTCCTGAATCCATTATCTGACTCTTCTACCAACTTCCTCTGTCTGTTGAGATGCTTTTTTCTTTTTTAGGTCTTACTGAGTCACTTTCTTCTTCCACCTTCTCTCCATGATCTCAGCTCAGCCTGTACATTAAAACAGACTCGTAATCTGTGCAGACATGGTCATTAGAAACAGGTTGTCAGAAAGTAATTAGCAAAAAAGGCCTTTGCATATACTGAAAGATAGGAGAATGAAATCAGTACTACAGAACACGACCATATAAAATCTGGCTGTTCTGTTCCTTCTTCACCCCCTCACATCATCCCGTGACACATAGCAATAGATGGTTTTATTTTATTTCAAAAATCAACCAAGTTGGACTTTCATCAATAAATTTTGCTTGTCCTTTGGAAAGTCTGGACACTGTATTCACTTCTGTTTGTTCCTTCTGTGTTTTGCTATAAAAAGAGTTCTTCATACTGTTACTTCTCAGATTTCTACCACAAAGTCCTTCTGCATTTCCCTGATACACTCCTGATCATTTTAATAGGTCACATTACAGAAGAATGTATAATTTGTCCTGCTTCACATTATCATGTGACTTCTGCGAGCAACAGCTTGGGAAGTGTCAGACCTGAGTAAGAACATGTGAAAACAAAGGGATAAAAATAAAGCAGGACAGGAAGAAAACTAAGAAAAAAAGAAAATACCTGATTTTTAACAAATAAATAAGTAAATGGCAAAGTAATTGAGTAATGACTACAAAATTCATTATTTTCAAAATATTTTCCCTTATAACTGCATCTCACCCACATTGCACACAATTTTAAGGTCTAAAAGCTGTCAACATAGAAATATCTGCTGAAGGGTAGGGAGGCTCTGCAAAGGGATCTGAACAGGCTGGACCACTGGGCTGAGACCAATAGCACGAGGTTTAACAAGGCCAAATGCCGGGTCCTGCACTTGGGGCACAACAACCCTGTGCAGTGCTACAGACTAGGAGAAGTCTGTCTAGAAAGCTGCCTGGAGGAGAGGGACCTGGAGGTGTTGGTTGACAGCTGGCTGAACATGAGCCAGCAGTGTGCCCAGGTGGTCAAGAAGGCCAATGGCATCTTGGCTTGTATCAGAAACGGCGTGACCAGCAGGTCCAGGGAGGTTATTCTCCCTCTGTATTCTGCACTGGTGAGACCACTCCTCGAATCCTGTGTTCAGTTCTGGGCCCCTCACCACAAGAAGGATGTTGAGGCTCTGGAGTGAGTCCAGAGAAGAGCAATGAAGCTGGTGAAGGGGCTGGAGAACAGGCCTTATGAGGAATGGCTGAGAGAGCTGGGGTTGTTTAGCCTGGAGAAGAGGAGGCTGAGGGGAGACCTCATTGCTTTCTATAACTACCTGAAAGGAGGTTGTAGAGAGGAGGGTGCTGGCCTCTTCTCCGAAGTGACAGGGGACAGGACAAGAGGGAATGGCCTCAAGCTCTGCCAGGGGAGATTTAGGCTGGACATTAGGAAAAAATTTTTCACAGAAAGGGTCATTGGGCACTGGAACAGGCTGCCCAGGGAGGTGGTTGAGTCACCTTCCCTGGAGGTGTTTAAGGCACGGGTGGGTGAGGTGCTATGGGGCATGGTTTAGTGTTTGATAGGAATGGTTGGACTTGATGATCCGGTGGGTCTCTTCCAACCTGGTTATTCTATGATTCTATATCAGCTGAATTACCAGTCAAAACCCACAACTGGTTAGGCTGCGTAAGATAAACATATGTGAAGTTATGCTGTGCAAAGCACTCGTATCCATAACTAAACGTCCAGGAGCAATTGAGCTGCGACCAGCTATTTACACATGAAAGACAGCCATTACAAATTTCACAGAATCCCAGAATCTCTAGGTTGGAAAGGACCCACTGGATCATCCAGTCCAACCATTCCTATTAATCGCTAAACCATGCCCCTCAGCACCTCATCCACCCACCTTTTAAACACCTCCACGGAAGGTGACTCAACCACCTCCCTGGGCAGCCTGTTCCAGTCCCAATGACCCTTTCCGTGAAAATTTTTTTCCTGATGTCAAGCCTGAACCTCCCCCGGCAGAGCTTGAGGCCATTCCCTCTCATCCTGTCCCTTGTATTTGTCTTGTATTGCCAGTTGTGGAAATGGTTTGAGATGCTGCTGAAGGCAGGATAGACTACTACAGGAGGGTCTAGAGAAAGCATTCAAAATCACTTTGATAGTTTTTCCTCAAACGTCACTTCTAATCATTCCTATTGGAAACAACTTCCCCAGATAATGCCTTCTTAGTTCAAAATAAAAATCAAAGCTATTGAAGGTCTCTACTTGTTGAAATGTGGTCAGCAAAACTACAACACTATTAGTTGACTTCTCTTCAGCCTGATGAGTGTCACTGAGATCATGAACAACGTTCTTCCATCCCTGTTAATCCTAGTGTATGCTTTACATACTTTCTAGATTAAAATCAATACTACTTCCCTTCCTCAGTACTGTTCAGCAGAGGGATTCTTTTGATTGACCTCTTTCCTTTTATTCTTGGACTTCCCAAAGGCACGCTTGTCGCAGTAGATACTTTTGCTTCACTTCCTTTGTGTCTCACATAGTTATCCATATTCTCTAGATAAAGCTGATGGGTTACATGACAATCTCAATGTTTACTGAGAATTCATTATACACATTTAAAAAGTTTTCCTGAGATGCTTGCCTTCAAAAGGCATTCGGAGATTTTTTCAGAACACTGGAGAACTTCCAGGTTTCAGAGTCAAAGATAAAGGGTGAAATAACATTTGATTTGAAGATTCATAATTCAGTTTTTCCTTTGCAGACTCTCTAGTCTTTTTGAAGTTTGTGACAGCATCCCTTGCTCTGCCTGCTTACAAAATGATTTACTTCCTCTCCCACTAGCTTTAATGCAAGCCAGTTTACTACCTGCTTCAAGGGAGGAGATGTTACTGTGCACATGCATTAAGAATATGACCAAGATTATGGTGAATTTAATTCACTCCTGGTTTAGCTTTAACTGTATAATCTTTAACTGTGTAAACCAATGCTTTCCAGAATCTCAGATGTCAGATTCCTTTCCACTGTTCCCAGATTTCTTCCCCACCCCACAGTGGGTAAAGCAGCTCAGGAAACTTTAAATTTCAGCCTGCTTGATTCTATCCAACATCTCATGGGAAGGATAGGTGAATTTCACTAGATGCCTGTAGTCACATTCACACTCCAGATTGTGCAATGAAAGATGACCCTGCACCCTCAGCAAGTTTGCAGATGACACCAAGTTGAGTGGTGCAGTGGCCACTCTGGAAGGATAGGATGTCACACAGAGGGACACAGACAAGCTGGAGAACCTCATGAGGTTCAACAAAGCTAAGTGGAAGGACCAGTGACAAGTGGGGTTCCCCAGGGCTCAGTGCTGGGTCCAGCCCTGTTCAATGTCTTTATCAATGACCTGGATGAAGGCATCGAGTGCACCCTTAGCAAGTTTGTGGACGACACTAAGCTGGGTGGAAGTGTCAATCTGCTGGAGGGTAGGGAGGCTCTGCAAAGGGATCTGAACAGGCTGGACCGCTGGGCTGAGACCAATGGCATGAGGGTTAACAAGGCCAAATGCCAGGTCCTGCACTTGGGGCACAACAACCCTATGCAGTGCTACAGACTAGGAGAAGTCTGTCTAGAAAGCTGCCTGGAGGAGAGGGACCTGGCGGTGTTGGTTGACAGCTGGCTGAACATGAGCCAGCAGTGTGCCCAGGTGGCCAAGAAGGCCAATGGCATCTTGGCTTGTATCAGAAACAGTGTGACCAGCAGGTCCAGGGAGGTTATTCTCCCTCTGTACTCGGCACTGGTGAGACCGCTCCTCGAATCCTGTGTTCAGTTCTGGGCCCCTCACCGCAAGAAGGATGTTGAGGCTCTGGAGCGAGTCCAGAGGAGAGCAATGAAGCTGGTGAGGGGGCTGGAGAGCAGGTCTTATGAGGAGCGGCTGAGAGAGCTGGGGTTGTTTAGCCTGGAGAAGAGGAGGCTGAGGGAAGACCTCATTGCTCTCTACAACTACCTGAAAGGAGGTTGTAGAGAGGAGGGTGCTGGCTTCTTCTCCCAAGAGACAGGGGACAGGACAAGAGGGAATGGCCTCAAGCTCCGCCAGGGGAGATTTAGGCTGGACATTAGGAAAAAATTCTTTACAGAAAGGGTCATTGGGCACTGGAACAGGCTGCCCAGGGTGGTGGTTGAGTCACCTTCCCTGGAGGTGTTTAAGGCACGGGTGGGTGAGGTGCTAAGGGGCATGGTTTAGTGGTTGATAGGAATGGTTGGACTCGATGATCCGGTGGGTCTCTTCCAACCTGATTATTCTGTGATTCTGTGACCTATACCTGGGTCAGGGCAATCTCCAATTTCAATACAGGATGAGGATGATGTGATTGAGAACACCCCTGTGGAGAAGGACTTGAGGATGCTGGTTAATGAGAAGCTCAACATGAGCCAGCAATATGCACACACAGCCCAGAAGGCCAACTGTATCCTGGGCTGCATCAAAAGAAGCACAGCCAGCAGGTTGAGGGAGGTGATTCTACCCCTCTATTCCTCTCTTGTGAGACCTCATCTGAAGGATTGCATCCAGTTCTGGAATCCTCAACAAAAGGAGGATATGGAACTGTTGCAACAGGTTCAGAAGAAGACTACAAGGATGATCAGAGAGCTGGAGCACCTCCCATACGGGGACAGGCTGAGAGAGTTGGAGTTGTTCAGCCAGGAGAAGAGAAGGCTCCGAGGAGACCTTAAGCAACGTTCCAGTACCTGAAGGGGCTACAGGAAAGCTGGGGAGGGACTGTTCACAAAGGCTTGTAGTGATAGAACTAGGGACAATGGCTATAAACTCGAGAGGGGCAGATTTAGACTAGACATAAGGAGGAATTTCTTCACGATGAGGGTGGTGAGGCACTGGCACAGGTTGCAGGAAGCTGTGGCTGCCCCATCCCTGGGGGTGTTCAAAGCCAACTTGGATGGGGCCTTGGGCAGCCTGGTCTGGTGGGAAGTGTCCCTGCCCATGGCATGGGGGTTGTAACTGGATGATCTTTAAGGTCCCTTCCAACCCAAACCATTCTGTGATTCTGTGACTATAAAGTCATTTGTTGAACACTGCATGTCAGCAGTAAAGACATTTCTACCTGTCTTGGACAAAGCTCAGAATTACATTGTTGATCTAAGACATCACAGGAATTAAGTTGGAGGAATATTTCCAGTTCAGATAGTGTCTCATTTGGTTCCATAGTCAGAGGAAACTTGCTTTCTAGGACTGCTTTACATGGACTCCGCCATTCAGCACCTTGCCATCTACAATCTGAACTAATATCAATTCAGAAGGGAAAAGCAATAAAATAACTAGGTGACAAGAAAACATTTCATTATTTCTATCCGCACTAAAAGCTTTTGCAAGGGGTTTATGCAGTACAAATAGCAATAGACATGATGACAGATCATACCTCAGTGTTTGGAATAACTGGCGATTCCTTTCAGGAGTTAGTTTTACCTTGAAGGACAAATAGAAACACTAGTCTGTTGGTATGTTGTACCTCTTATTTGCAGAAATGGAGTGAAAGGAGAGAGGTGAAGCTCAGGG
This sequence comes from Phaenicophaeus curvirostris, assembly GCF_032191515.1. Lineage (NCBI taxonomy): Eukaryota > Metazoa > Chordata > Aves > Cuculiformes > Cuculidae > Phaenicophaeus > Phaenicophaeus curvirostris. Next base: position 81,854,095 of record NC_091392.1, on the reverse strand, counting down.
CTTGGAAAGAAAGAGGTAAAAAAAGTAATTCTAGCTGGCATGAGAGAACAGGTAATGCCTGAACAATTTGAAAGGCATAGGAGTATTTAAGATGCTGATGGTTAGGCATGACAATTTGACAGCCTCTGCTAAAACCCTTTTCCTCCATACTTAGAACTCCTGATTTTCCTTCTTGCAAGAGAAGGAGAAACAGTAACTGAGGTCCTTGGGCCTGACCCTCTGTTTTTTTGTGAGCAAGGGCAAAACAGCTGCTTAACTGGAACACCCTCAGACTCCTTCTCAAGCATGTTCTTATCACCCTAAGTCCAAGGACCCCTGCGTTTTCTCATCCTGGCTGTAGGAAAATGATTTTGTCCAGTACGGAATATGGACTACAGCTTCATATAGCTAGATATGGATTCATTTTAAGCTTTTCTAAAGTCCCAAGGACTTAGATCGAGTGGTTTTTTTGGTAATTATTATCTGATAGTTCTGAATCTAAAAGAGTTTGGGGGATGTTCTGGCACAAGAAAAACAGGAATCCCAATGGTTGCACACCTGTGCCTGTTGGAGTGCAGTTCACTAGAGGGAGCCATTGCCACTTCATTTCAGTAAGCAGCTGCATCACCAAAACCAACCAGAAGAAACAAAGTTTCTGGTACAGAACAGTAATTGTCTTCCAATGTCCTCACACTCATGAATTTTCATCTGTACAACAATTCCCTTGCTTTCAAAAGAAAGATAAGATGAAAGACATAAGGATTTTCTGAGAGACTCAGATGAACTCTGGACACAAGAGTAACATCTAGGCTCTTCTGTATGTACATTGTTCACCTCATTCCCATTTGAGATTTTGACTCTTACTCTTCCCCCCCCCCCCGATTTAAATCCATTTTTACATATAATGCATTCAAGATGCATTACATCATCAAGGCTGAGAGAGATGGGGTTGTTCAGCCTGGAAAAGAGAAGGCTTCAAGGAGACCTTATAGTGACCTTCCAATACCTGATGGGGGCCTACAAGAAAGCTGGAGAGGGCCTGTTCACAAAGGCTTGTAGTGATAGGACTAGGGGCAATGGCTTTATATTGGAGAGGGGCAGATTTAGACTAGACATAAGGAGGAAATTCTTCACGATGGAGAAGGGTAATGGAGCACTGGCACTGGATGGGGCCTTGGGCAGCCTGATCCAGTGGGAGGTGTCCCTGCCCATGGCAGGGGTGGTGGGACTGGATGATCTCTAAGGTCCCTTCCAACCCAAACTGTTCTATGATTCCAAGATGCAGAGCATTCCCTTTCTTCCTATAAAAATACATTACATGATCTATAAGAACTCTCCTACAATCAAAAGTGTTCTGTCTTGAAAACTGGGGTGAATAGTATATTATTTTGTTAGAAAATATCCAAAGCTCCAGAAATTCTTAACAGAAAATAAAAATTATTTTAATTAAATATTTCCTACCTCAGAAGTAACTCAGTTACAGTAATGATATGAAATGAAGTGAAATAAATCCCTTAAGTAGAATTATAGAATCACATGAAAACAGAATCAGATTCTATATTATGAGGGAGTAAATTCTGAATATTACAGTTTAAAGCCTGAAAAGTAATGTTGATACTATTATAAATTCTACTTTTGTAGCTTTTCCAACACAGGAAAATGTCTGGAAAAGAGATGGCACCGGTTTAGATGCTGCTATTCTCAGGAAATCTGAAAATCATTCTTACTCAAAATATGCAATTCAAACTGAGAAGGAAACACTAAATGATTCAGTCTCATGCCTGCATGTCAAGGAACGTGGCTTTTGAACCTCTGCAGCATTATCTATGTAACTTCTGCTTTCTACCTTAAAGTTACCCAATAACGATTTGAATTCAACAATTATTCATTCGTGCATCATCATGGCTCGTTCAATTAGTTCATGTTATTTTTAAAAAGTCTTTCATGGACAAGGCTTTGCCAAGCTTTGTGTTTGCCAGGCTTCGTTTTCATTCCTCACCTCTTCCTGCCTTTCTCTAAGGTGAAAGTAAGAGACTAGAGTACCTGGCCTTTTCTTCCCACAGAGACTCTCCCCTGCTGTAACCACGTTCTTTCTTCATTCACTATTTTTGGACAAGCTTAAATCTTTCTCGCAAGAAGTTTACAGAACTGTATGCATACATCATTGCCTTCAGTGATCTTCATCATGTTGCCTTAATGTTTTAGTAAAATACCTCCCAAGGTTCACTCACAAAGATAGACACAAGTAATTTTTATCTCAGGATCCCAGTGGCACTTTTCTCTCTGGGGTCAGTCCATTCCTCCCTGTGATTTTTCGGTCCTTCTCAGTGTGACTGATTTGAAGCTTCGCACCCCTCTGTCCATAGCAAGGTTTACCTTCCTTGTTCAGATGTGTAATATTAGCATTTGGCTATGCATTTTACTAGGCTCTCAAGGTCAGTTTGTTGGTTGCTTTACCTCTATCATTATATACCTTTTTGCCAATTTTAGTCTCATCAGCAATTTTATCAACAGTGTCCATTCCCTGTCACAAATGACATTTTTCTGCTATTTTAATGGACACTACAGTCAGCAGTACTTAGGTGCAAACAGGGAAGAAATGCTTACATGCAAACGAAATTACAGAACTGTTATGTACTTCTTGATAAGAACTGCCTAGACATAATTGGAACGTGCCTATATATAGGATGTCCTTGATGTGCCTCAAAGGTATACAAGCTCTTACCTTACAGACACTTTTCTGAAACTGAATATGTTTCAGGATGTTTTTACATGTAGAAGTGACACAATCATGTGTAAGTATCAAGTATGGAAATCTTTAGCTGTAAAATGACTTGGAAGAGCAAGGCGTGAAAACACCTATTGATTTTCCAACCTCAGCTAATAAATTCTCTAGGTTTTAAGATACTATTCCAGAAAGACTATTTTCCCAAAATAAATGTGTAGTTTCTTAGAGGAAAATGATCTTTTAATTCTACCAGCTTTTTTAATCAGCAGGTCTTCTGCAATGAAGCACTCTGCCACCAAACCTTTCCCCTCCAAAGGCACAGTTAAATCCATGCTTGCCATTACCAAGGGGTGGTTAGTCTTGCTTCTGAGATTTTCAAGTGTTTCGCTCCTATAATGCATTGCTTCATTTAGCATTAAATTGAACAAAGGATGTTTGAGGCATTACCTTGTTGAAGTCTTTCTTCTGGTGATGAAATTACTAATGTGTATAATGCAATGTCTCTCAGAGAATCTCTTAGGTGCTGATGCAAATCAATAGGGTTGCTATTTGCAACAGCAATGTTGTCAAACTATAATGAGCCTATTAAGTATAACTAACTATAATTAAGCCTATTTACTAAGGAGCAGAAATGCAGGGGTTTTACTTAACCTATACTCCCATATTGTCCTTGAGAACTTCAAATCGTAAGGAAAACACTGCAATAAATAAGGGAAGGTCAGCAACAAAGGCACAGAGAAATCAACCACATCTTGTTTTAGTGCAGAGAGGTGAATAATATATATAAGATACTATGATACTCCCTATCTATTGATAAGTTCTGTGATGTCTGTGTCATGATCCCACATTTTTAATAATAAAAGCATACTCAAAATGCAAAGCATAAAGACATGGGGCGTTCTCAGGATAGAGCAACTGAGGCACATGACAATTAAGTGACTTGCCAAAATTATACAAAAAGGTAGAAGAAATTCAGGAACTGGCATTCCCAAGGCCCAACTGAGCACTTCAGAAGTTCTCCTTGTATCGCTCCCCATTCCAATGGTTTGGGGGCTAAGACAGGGGACAGAATTAGAACCAAACAGAAGGCAATTTCTACTGCCTAAACATATGTTAGCAGCTGAGGGAGATACTTACTTCCCATAGACAACATAGAGAAGATGTCTTGCTCATAGTAAGGGAAAACAAAAGGGAGGCAGCATGAAGACCGAGATTTGCAAGGACCGGGGGAATAGAAGCAGAAAGGAGGAAAAGAGAAGCCAAAAGAAGCAAGGGGCAGAGGCTGATGAGGGAAAAGCTTGTTGCAGTGGGAGAATAAGAAACAACAACATATCCTGCTGTAGTGGTGAGGTAGCAGGCAACCAATCTGCAGTTAGAGGAATATCAGTAAAAATTTATGAGCCTGGGAGCTGATGAGAGCTTTCCTGAGTTTGCCTGTGTTTGGCCATATAATAGAATATCAGACCTCTCTCCACTCCTTCCCTACAATGCTTACATTTTCTGAGCTTCCCTTTTATTTTGCTTTAGAAAAGAAAATAACAAAATATTTCAAATGAGATAATGAGGGAAGGAATAAATCATTATGTTAAGGGAATGAATTAGCTTAAGCAATAATAAGAATCAAATCTTGGTCAGCTTGCAGTTAGAAAGAACATGATTCTAACAGGAGTTTAGCTTGTTTATGAGTTGAAACAAGGAACAAATAAAGTATTGAAAGGGCAGCAAGAACAAAGGACAGACCTGAGCTCACCAAGAGAACACAATGAGGAAGGAGATAAGATAAAGACCATCAGAGACTTCTGAAGACAAAGAAACTAATGTGCATAGAAGAGCAGGTATGCTAATACATTCCCAGAAAAACAATGGACACATAACATGTAACTGTTTAACCAGTATTTCCTGGACTCTATGTGACTATGTATGTTTAACCAGTATAAAAGTCATGCAACCAGTCTCAATAGCTGGACGCATTAGGTGGATTACCCCATGTGTACCCCAGCGCTGTTTATTAAATTGGCATTGATTATTGAGTTTGGTTTTTCACAGCATAGAGAAAAAATCCCAAACCAAACAACCCTCTCCCCCCGAGAAAACCCCAAGTGCAGATCAGGCATTAAATCACCCTCGAATTCACTAGGTGGCCACACAGAGTAAGAAATCGGCACTAGAGTCTTCAGTCAGAACATCTCATTGAAACTTCACAGCCTGCCTTCCTCCCCTTCCCTCCCCTCCCTGGTTGCCTCTTAAACTCAAGTTCTCTTTGATCAAAGGACCGCCTTCTAAACACTAAATAAAATACACTCCCTGCAGATGCAAAAATGTTGTTCCAGTTGGCCAGCGCTCATGCTGACTATCACTACAGTTACCTGGTTTCACTCACAGCCACCTTTGTATGGCTTTGATGTGACATTGAAGCTACCAGCTTTGACGTAAGCCTTGGTTCTGTAAATCCCTGCTTCCCAAACACAGAGCAATTACTTTCCAATCAAGCAGCCTAGGAGCGTGGAGGCAAAAAATCATTTATTTTCTTGAAGTATAAATCAATTACATGTGTTGAAATGTTCCCACTATACAGATGATGAGTTTACAATGGAGACATGGGCTTTCTTTTCCCTTGTTCTCCTAGATTAATGTCAGCTTTAAGTCAGTAAACAAAGTTGCACACAATTAAAATGTATATTTTTTTCACACAGTTAGAAAATATGGGTTTCATCTTCTGCTATATGAAGCCCTGAAGTCAGCCATTTGTAAAAAGAAGTAATACCAGCATGACATCTTTCAAACTTAACACTCTCATTTCCTTATAGAGGAAGACCTACAGAAATGTCAGAGCCCTGAGGGAACTAAACAGGCCTAAATGTTCCTGACCAGCCCCATCTGGGACCTTCAGCACACTCCTGTTCATGGACCCAGAGGTCTGTTTAAAAGCCCAGCCTTATGCTATAGCCCCTGCCTGGGTCATGTGGTGGGAGTGCAGGGCTGTAGCTGTAACCATAGCTGCAGCCTGATCACGGACCCTGTTGATCTGGACCTGTGGGCTGGCTTTCTGGCTTGACCTCATGCCTGTTTTTTCACCATAGATCTGCCTGGGGACAGATCACAGGGGTCTGTCTGACCCTGATTACCATCACTGGACCTGATCCCGACTTGTGTATTGACTTTCTGTCTTGATGCTGGACTTGCTTCATCACCACAAACCTTGCCTGATGGCCTTCCGACTGCTTTCCTTGTACCCATAGGTCTGTCCTGCTCCGCTGGGCCTACGGGATGGACCTGCCTGGTGAGGACCCTGCCCTGCTGGCTGCGGTACTCCCTTGCCTCCCAGCCCTAGGGAGGAGACGACCTGTGCTGTGCCCCGTTGTGAAGTCTGGAGTTAGAGACAGTGCAAAGTTTGCCACTGTGAAAGCAAGTGAGACTAGAAAAGGTAGCCGGGTGTAGGAGTACCCACAGCCTCTATGAAGACTGCAAATAATCCTGCCTTTGTTGAGCAGACAGAAATGGGGGGCAGAAGTCCCTCTGAAATCTGCTGATGGCAGTCTGCTCCAAACATCCCATTTCTCATGGACCTTTCACTCCTCTCTCCAGCTGTATGTTATGTGGATTCAAACCACAGTGGAAGGCTTGGGATCCTCTGGTCTCAATGCCAGGCTTGGCACAGGCTGCTTTTGGATGCCAGAGTGGCCACTGTAAGCCTAGGACCAGGCACCTGTGATATTTCAAAAGAGGTACCAGTGCAAGTTAGTGACTGTGAGCTCCTGGTTCCCCATGAGTTTCCAACTCTACTGAAGTTACTGCCTGCTACAGAGGCAAGCTGTCACCTCTCATCTAAGCAGCTTGGGAGCATCTCAAAGTCCCTCTGGGCTTCTACCAGCATGTCAGCCACTCATCCAGGGCAGAACTACATACTCTGGCATGTCATCCTAGCTAAGCTGTCAGCCTACTCAATGCACAACTGATGAAGGATGGAAGAGAGACATGTTCAATTCCTGTGCCACCCCCTTCCTTCCGGTTCAGTCCTCCCATAGACCTGTCAGCTTATTCTACTCCAGCTCTACAGCTGTAAAATGGGAATAGCACTTTGCTTCAGATAGCTGGGATACGAACCCACCCCTGGCTCTGGGACTTCCAGGCAATACACTGTGTGCTGTGTAGCTGGGTACATCAGCAGCTGAGTTCTTTCTGTGAGTAACATTGGAAACTGTGTACCAAAAGTTTCAGATCTAGATTTGTACACAATGTTTATTTAGCCAATGATTCCTAACCCCACTGTAAAATGTCAGATTCCTTTACCATAGACTCATGGTCAAATACAGTGCAGATAGGCGCTTCATGCTAGATTAAATCTAAGCCAGGGCAAGACGGCTTCATTCTTGGGTAGTAACAGCACTCTTTATCTCTATTTGTTCTTTATCTTAACTAGATAAACTTTTAGTCTTCCCTTTCTAGTACTGGTAGTACCATTAATTTCATGGACATCCTGCTCAAAAAGTGCTTACAATGTCAGCAAACACTTTATTAGTTTCACTCCCAGCTCTCTGGTGAGTGAGCATGTGCTGCATCTCTCACTTCCTTTCAGGCACAGGAAAACTCAATCAGCCATGGAAAAACAACATATTGACCTCAGTGGACATAAGTCATGTAATACAAAATTATGTGAAAACACAGTATTAGTTACAGCAGAATAGTAATTCATAATATACTACTGGAACTGGGTTTGTTTAGCCTTGAGAAGAGAAGGCTGAGGGGAGACATTATTGCTCTCTACAATTACCTGAAAGGAGGTTGTAGAGAGGAGGGAGCTGGCCTCTTCTCCCAAGTGACAGGGGACAGGACAAGAGGGAATGGCCTCAAGCTCCGCCAGGGGAGGTTCAGGCTGGACATAAGAAAAAAAAATTTCACAGAAAGGGTCATTGGGCACTGGCACAGGCTGCCCAGGGAGGTGGTGGAGTCACTATCCCTAGAGGTGTTTAAAAGATGCATAGATGAGGTGCTGAGGGGCATGGTTTAGTGGTTGATAGGAATAGTTGGACTCAATGATCCTGGGGGTCTTTTCCAACCTAGTGATTCCGTGATCAGGATTTACATTTAGTTAGAGACAGTAAGATACTTAAGTGCAGTAATCAGGCAATGCTGAAACAGCCCTTTTTGTTAGGCTCTTCTGATGTAATTTTTTTAGTGCTCCACTTCCTGGTCCTTAAACAGATATTCATTATCTGAAGACAATTCCCCTTCTAAGTTTTTGCTCCACATCTCTTGAACGCGTTATGTCTCAAGCTCTGTAAGGAACATTAAGAAGCCTGAAGTGCTTTGTTACCACAAGTGCAACTTTAACAAGCAGACCGTTCATTAGCTGTGACCACATGGTCACTGTGTAGAGCTTCAAGTATACACCTAAGGACTAAAAGGACACCCCTGACAAGAAGATGGCAGTTCAGTAACACCAGTTCTCAGAATTCCAGCACCACAATTAGTCCCTGTTCTTTGTTTTTTATCTTGGCAATAACGGCAATTGAAAGTACTACTTTCTAAGCTAGATCACTGCCATATGTAGGGTTTACTGAGGACAGGAGAGGTGGATCCTCAGGAGGAGAAAGGTTAATAAGGTAAGGCCTGAAATGATAGGTTGGATCACCAAAATAGCTCTCTTGTGCACAAAAGAAGTAGACTGAACCCTGTGTGTTTCTCTCCACATGTGGTGGAAAGTGAACGGCAGCCTAGCCATACTCTGCTAATCCTTGTAACTCATGAGCCTGAGCTGGAGTGAAAGCATTTCTAGGGAAAAGGAGAAAATACCATGTCTTCTTGTGGGGCGTAATGGAGCTGGACTGCATGAGAGCAGAAGCATGCTGCCTGCACAGTTCCCCCACAAACACAGACTATACTACCATGGGGAAGGAGGAGCGTGGGTTCAAACTGTTCAGAAATCAGAATATAAAGCAGACTTTAAATCTGAGGTGTAATCTGGAAAATGGATGTTGCTTTGTGACATCTAGGGCTTTTCTAGTAATGTGACTAATGGGACAATAGTATTTCAAAGAACAGTGTTCCTGTTAGTAGCAACTACACTCTGTGCATGTCTCTCTCCTTCCTTACTTACCTATTTATACTGCAAGTTTTCAAGGTGTAGGCTATTCTCCACTTAAGAGACCTGCATGGTGAAGATGACGTCTCTCCCGGGACTTCTGTGTCCAGCTGAAACACAATAGAAGGGTAAATATTAATTGCAGCAACTTAAGATATACAAAGTGGAGAAGCGTATGCAGTTTATTGTACTCTTTGTGGGTTTTTTCTCTCCACATTAATTGGAGGGTATTCATGTTCTGTGCCATACGTCTATCATAAACACTATTTAACTCCAGGAAGAATTTCCTCCTAAAATTCAGGACTTGACTGTCATTCAATGTCCAAAAGAGAATTCTAGTAAAGAAAAATTAAAAAGTCTCTGGCTTAGATGACTAAGCCTTATATGTGAAATGATTTTTTTTTTGTATTCACCCATTTAATTCCCATTACTAATACAATCGTTGTATGTCAGATCAGACATTTGGAAACCAATTTTCACCAAAAGGGTTATCGGCCACTGGAAGAGACTTCCAAGAGAGGTGGTTGTGTCACCATCCCTAGAGGTATTCAAACAACAGGTAAACGAGGTACTTAAGGATATGGTTTCTTGGCAGATGGGTATGATTGGACTCAATCTCAGAGGTCTTTTCCAACCTGGTGATTCTCTGAAACTACTGTAAATATAGATTTAGAAACCCAGGTTTCCATGACTCCAGATCTCAAAGAGCTGGAAGACAGAATGGAGCTACATAGCCAGCCAGTAGAACTCTCTTCTTGCAGGTTGTGGTGAAGTATAAGAGCTAATAAGAGTGTATACACCTGATGGCACACAAATATGCTCTTAAATTATTGCTGATAGAAACCATTCTCTTTAAGTCACTATAACCTTGACCACTTTCAAGAGCTCTGAACTAGCTTGCAAAGCAAGTTGGCTTTAACACCCAGTTTCATCTGGATGAGAAAGCGCTATGTAAAGGTGAGAGATTGATATCACTAAGCCCTGAGGCTTCAGCCCTCAAGCTATCACTTCATACATCATCTAGTATTCTGGTGCAGGGCAGAGAAAAGAATATTAAATTTTAATGGAAATGTTAACTTCACTCATAAATACTTCAGCGGATGAAAAACATTTTAAAAGGGTAACTGTACATAATATGGTCTATAAAACCAAAAATCTATGCTTCCTCAGACTATTTTTTTCTTTAGATGAGGCTTTTCATAATGCTGGTAAGATGAATTGCAGTTCACCTTTTGTAGTATATTTATTTCAAATTATTGTAGACTCTAATCTCTTTAAAGATGTATGACTACTCATTTTAGCAAACTTTGGATCGGATGTCACTACTTCAATCTAAGAAAAGATTGGAAGAAAATACATTATTTTTTCCAGGGAGATACTGACCTATTCTGCAGTTACAGAGTAGAGTAAATTCCAATATGAAACGCTTCATTAGCTTTATATACTGGGATGCCTATAGACAGAAAGGTAACAAACAGCAGACTGAGATGCAGAAGCAAAAGGTCAATTTCTGATATGTAGCTTCACAAAATGTATGTTTCCATTCCTGACAGCGTTGAATTCGCCCTTACTGATAAAACTGTAAGTAAAAACTGGCTTGAAATTATATTCTCTGGTTATCAGCTAACCAATGTCAGAAAGATTCTCCGCAAATCCTGACTTTCAGACTGCTGCTCAGGTCATCAGACCAGAGCATGGTACATCCATGTACAAATATCAGTGAACCATGTCCATACAAAGTCACAAACACGTACAGTGAAAGACTCCTTGGGAAACTGTCAGGGAAACCAGGCAAACTAAGCTATATATAAACACTAGACTTCAGAACAGATTCTGATGACCTGTGGGTTCCTGTGGTTTCATTTCAAAAGGCAACAAATTTAAGAGCTACAAACCAAAACTCTATTTCAAAGAACACACATTTCTTCTTAAACACACACATCTAACCCAGAATTCCCAAACCCTTGTAAAAGGATTAGGTTGTAGATGGTTGGAAGGAAATGATTTTATAGAGACACAAAACCAGTTAATTTCTGTTTACAGATAATGTAATGCAACTCATTAGAGTAATACCGGCGCTTTGTCTCATTATCTAATAGTGATCTCTAATGTAATTAAATAAGTCAGTATACGGCTCATTATTCTATGAAATTATTTAGATGTTGGAACAAAATTTAAACTACTGCACACTGACTTAGGATTTAATATTACTTTGTACATGTTTTACTAGCACATCTTATAGTCTCTATGTGTAATGTGGAATAAGGGAAGTTTTGTTTAAAGATGGACAACCCAACGGAGCCTTTGGTTTTTCCATAGCTTTTACTCAAACAAATGTCTGCCTGAAACTGATTGTAGTTTAGCTTGTGGCAAGATTAAGGCAGGGGAGGTCTGGATCTATAATAACAATGATAGATTGCACCCACAAAGCACTTAATCATCATTAGTAAATTCTTCCATAAAAAATTGTGTAGCATAATTTCTCAACTATTAACAATATAGTTTAAATTCCCTTTTGTTACAAATTCATCATCCCCTCCTGCCACCATTTGTATTTAAGGCTGAGATCAGTGCTTTTTTAACACTTTTTACCCATAGATTTTGCTTTTTGACCAAGCAGGGCTATGGCTGTTTAATACAGTTGCAAATGCCTGAGCTGCTGTATGGTTCGTATTAAATATCTGTGTTGTGCTACATACATTCATCATATTTTGGAGAACTGACTTTGAAGAGGACACTTGAGGCTTATGTGAGCTATAACTGCACTGAAGGAAAGCTTGATGGAATAAAGTTCTATAATAAACAATCTTCCCTGGGATATGCAATTCTTTGTTAATAGAAGAATTGAGATCAACAGAAAAAGAGAGAGCAAAATGTGTAAATAACAGGATCTGAAATGTAGCCCTCTAGTAGGTGAGCAACTAAAAGGATTGTCATGCGAGATAAGCATCAGGAGATAAATTAAGTTTTGCCTGACTGAGATGTGAATACAGGTTTGGAGCTTTTCTTGGTTTTTTTTTTTTTTGTAGCTGCCTAAGATGCCTTGACCAGACAGGGCGCTGAAATACTAAAGCTACTGATAGGAAATTATCAGATTGGATGAGTGCTAGGCTAAGTATAATTATTTTTAAAGCTAGAAAAGGTAGGAAATTAATTAAGCTTGCTCAAACTTTTCACTTCATGCTACCTGCGGGACTGACGTGTGACCATGCATAGACATAGTTGCAAAGTTCAAATTCCCTCATTTTAATTCTCTGTTATTCATCAAATAATACAATAATTAGCAGGGCAACATGCTCTTATACTGCTGCAGACGTGTAAGGAAACGTTACTGGTTAAGTGGTTTAAGTTAACTCATTTTACTCCACAACCACAAGGGCCTGGGAAATCATATACACCCAGCTCACAAGCTGGAAATTCAGAGCAACTTACTGACTGGGTCTATTTTATTCCCAGTTTTAAAAGTATTTGAGGCTAGAGTAGAACATAATTTCTTAGTGTTTATAATGACATCGGTTGCTGGACTTTTAAAATTACCTGTGCTGAAATTTAATAATTCCACCAAACAGGAACAGCCTCTTGGACCTCTGCATTTCTTTTCAATGTTTAACAACAAAGATACAGGAAAATATCTTAAAAATGGAAAACTAAGATGACAACAACAAACATATCTGGTAGGACAAGAATTATAAACATAATGAAAGAGGGTGAAAAGGTCTTCTGCATTTGACAAAGTCTATTTAGTACCTTTTCATTCTCATTTTCAGGACTTTTCTACCAGTGATATGTTTTAGCAGGTGCTGCAAATGAGTGTTTACTATTAATTCCAAAATCAGCACAGCAAATGTAGTGCAGGATTCATCTGCCTTTGTCTACTCACCAAAAGCAGCACAAAGTATCTGACTTCATTCTTCACAGGAAGGACAGAGATGAGCAAAGACACGTCCTCCAATAAAATGATACACTATTCAGAATTTTGCAAATCAGGTAGTCTGCCTGATCTCTGGTCTAGATTACAGCAGCTCTGACCGATGTAGCTTCACATGAGCATTTTCTAATCAGACTTGTTTGATTATCCTGACTGCAGTATACTTAAAAATAAATTCACACCATGCTGGGTTGTAGCCTTCCTGACAAGGCATTCCTAAATCATTTGAATTAGCTTCACAGAAAGCCTTGTTCTGAGTTGCTTGGTTGGTTAGTTATACACCTGGTAGGCACCTCCTTGTACCAAGCTAGTAACTTCATTTAGCCTAGACTTTTTATACACTTCTTTCTTTAGCCACCTTCTTTTTACTGGTGCCTTCCCATCAGGTATTTATATACATCACTCAGGTTCTCCTGAGCTTGCCCTTTTCAAGGCTGATAAATCTCAGTCCTTTCAGCTGTTTCTGTTATATCAGATGTTCTAGTCCTTTAATCATCTTAATTGCCCTTCCCTGAACAAGTGCTAATAGTCTCTCCTACAGCGGAGACCCACAAGCTGAGGAGAGCATTCCAGCTGGGGTTTTACCAGGGCTGAGCAGGCAGGAAGGATCATCCCCCTCAACCTGCTGGGAATGGTCTTGATGCAGCCCTGAGTACTGTTGGCCACCTTTGTCACAAGGGCACATTGCTGGCTTGTGGTTAACTTTTTGCCCACCAGAAGCTTACTTCTCTTCTGCAAAGCTGCTTTCAGCCAACCTGCCCCATTGTGTACTGGTGTATAAGGTGATTGTTTCCTAGGTGCAGTACTTTGCACATACTGCTGTTCAACTTTATGTGGTGCCTGTTAGTCCATTCTTGACCATGTCCAGGTGCCTCGGGATGGCAGCACATCCCTCTGGTGTATCACCCACTCCTCTCAGTTTTTTATCATCTACGAACTTGCTGAGGGTGCACTCTGGTCCATCACCTAGGTCATTAAGGAAGATGTTAGACAGTATTGAACCTAGTACTGACTCCTGGAGTGCACCACTAACGACTACTCTTCAGTTGGACTTCATCATGCTGATCATGTCTCACTGAGCCCAGCCATTCAGTCTGCCTTGCTGTCTGCGTATCTGGTCTGCTCTTCATCAGCTTGTCTAGGAGGATGTGCATATCCATAGAAATATATAGCTCAAACCTGGAGTTTCATAGTTTGTGCTTTTAGAATGTGGCAATACTGAAGACATGTTTTTAAAAAATCAAGCCCTATTGTGCAACAAAATGCTGTGTGTATGAAAAAAAAAGTCCAGTTGGGTCTCAGAACCTGAGAAGGAATATCTGTTAAGACTGTGTTCATATGAAAATCACTCTTGGAAGTTAAATGTATTTAACTTACTTCAACAGCTTGTACATATGGCACACTGCACAGGGAGGACTTTCTTTCCAGAGGAAACTGAAAAGTGTGTTTGAGGGTTTCGTTCTGTGTTTACCTCAAACAGACCAGTGAATTGTATTCCACAGTCATTCTTTTAAAGGCTAAAATAACCAATAAATATATGTAGTTAGTAAAGAATAATCTTTCCCTGAACACATATAGTCTCATTAGACAACACTAAAAGCTGATAGCAGAGTAATTTTTGTTCCTATTTTAGAAGTAGTCAGCTCAAAACCAGAGATTAAATAGGTTGCTTTCAGGGGGAGCTACTAACTATGCATGATCCTTTGGATCTTCATCCAAGGTCCTAATCACAAACCAACTCTTCCTTAAGGGAGCAATTAATGACTGAGAGCTGAGTCAAGTACGTTGCAATGCTCGGCAGGCTGGAGACAAGGATAAGATTGGAAGCTGCTTAGAAAGCAGATTTCAACAAAATGCTCCCACTGAGTCCCACTGAAAGTGCATTGAGGGGAGAAAGATAAGCATTAAATAGCTTTACATCAGAAAAAGTTTCTGCCTACTAAGTTAATTAAATACATCTAATCATGATGTGCTCTGAAATAAGCTTCCAATGGATTCGGCTCAGTCCATTAGACTGAATTAGGAGCCACAAGAGGTGAACCATGGGCTTTCCTTACTACTGTAACAGCCCAGTTAAGTCATTGTACTTTACCATGCATCAGTTTCTCCATTCAGATACTGGTCACAGCAATGCTTACTTTTTACATATAATCTTTTTATGATAAACACAATTGGATTTACCCATTCAGTTTTATCTCCCTTTTCAGTGCTCTTGATTTAAGTCTGTTGATCGCAAAGAAACTTACACCAGCATACCTGAAATTCTAATATTGTCTTATCTATTGTATCCCTCAGCTTTTTACACTGAATCCTGCAGTTTATTATTAATTGTTAATAGTTTTTAACTTATATTTGCTACTAATATCAGCTGAAAGCTTAGAACATCAGAAGCGTGTGAGTCAAGAGAAACACTTTATTTTCTTATATTATTTCTTGAGTGGTTGTTTCACTTTGCGATGTAAAAAAAAATTATTCTGGGATGTATTTCTGCAAATGCCTTCTACAGTATCAGATTGACTTTTCTCCACCTTCAACCACTGACCAAATCTATTTAATGCCAAACATATTCACTACGTACATGATCTTGAGAAGCTGTAGAAAAACACTGAAGCATCTCAGTTTTATTGTAAACTGAAACTCTATAAATGTCATGTTAAACTACAAACCATACAAACACAGCTGGGTTAAGCATTTCTCTCCTTTTCCTAGAGCAATTTTGAACCACAGTAGTTTACTACATCAGGATCCTTTTTTCCCTGAATCTCATTTTCTAGTCATACTTCAACTGTGCTTGTGCATGAGAAGTTGCTGTATATCAAGTTATCAAAACATGAGAATGAGCTCCTTCAAAAATAGAGATCTTTTGATGCTACTCATTGACTTACAGAGATAATTCAACACAGGGCTGGTAGCATTCCTGCTTGACATGTTCTCATGGCTTCCATCCAATTAAGAGTTGAACAAGAAGTCAGTATTCAGAAGGGTATTGTAGTCCTTTGAATGCTGAAGAGGAATAGAGATGAAACTGATCCGCTTAAACTTTGCCAGTAGGAACCTACATGCAAATTCTATAGAGGACCACGTTGTCAAACAACAAACAAAACGAGCATACCTAGCCAGAAATACAGATGTTGTTTAGAACATAAAGTCTGATTAGCAGCAGATGGGCGCTCAGTACCTACTTGTACAGATTACTGCATCTTCCTGCATCTTCTGCACTGGAACCATGGATATGAATACAATGGACCTGTGTCTCAGAATTGTGTCCTGAAGCCCTTTTATACCTATTATAAGGTGAATCAATGGAGCATATTTACGATATAGTCTGAAGAACAAGTAACATCTGATTCATATACTCCTTCCTCTTTTTAGGGAGTAGTTCTGGTTTAGGGTTTGTGGGCATCTATCAGAACTTAATGTAAAGCATTCCAGTTACAACATAAAAACTGTAGTCAAAACCAGCACATACATTTGTCCTTCTGGAAACAAAGAATTAGGTAGTGGGCTGTAATTCAGTGAGTTAAGGAAGTCCTAACAGAAAGCTTTTTCTATTTTTTAATTGCAACATCATAGACCTAAGTCAACATTTTTTTAGAAAAATTTTACCCTGATCTGACTGCAGTGGAATTTGGCATACTGATCAGTACAGGAGCCTGGTTGTGTTGTAATTCACATTCATATAAAACCACAGCTATTGCACCGAAGTTCAGCTGAGTCTCAAGAGTATTAAACTGGTTCCATGAAGTGATACTTCAGGACTCTAGGTTTAGAGACGTATTTCAAGCCCTAATACAATCTTTGTGAGGAAAGAGCCTGCTCTTCAGCCATTACAGAGAGATCCTTCTCAAAACAAAATACTAATCAAGTTGTCTGTCATTAAAATCCACTCTTGCTTGCAAACACAGAAAGCTAAATTTTATTTACCTGGTAAATTATATTGAAATGGCTCCATTATAGAAATAATCAAGAGCAACTTCAGGACAAATGTGAGGAATTACACCCACTGCTTAGGGAGGTGTGTTTCCTCACATCAGCCAGGGAAAGCGTCGTTGCATTGACCCATATTACACCAACACAGTAAAGTTAGTTTTGCATTAAGCCATTTAACAGAAACTGCAGCCTGGGAAATTTAGCCCGTTCACAGGCCAGGAAGATTAACTCCATCCCCTGCCATTTTTGCTTAGTTCTTCATAAAAAAACATGTTATTTTGGCCACACACATAGCACACAATTATCCAGCCACTCTAAATGACCCAACATACTTTCTGTTCTTCCTCTTCTGCACCAGTGTGACTCCTCATTATAACTGATGTTCAGAGCAAGACCCTCAGCCAACAGTGGATTCACTGCAGTAGGAAAATGCAATTTTTTAAGAGAAGAAATGTAGGACCAATTTACATTGACCTGCCTGGTACAAATGATCTGTCACAAGGGTCAGTTCTGAGAAGGCTGCAGCAAAGAGTGCTTGCGTTTATTAGGGACATCTACATAATCATGTAAGCCCAGGGCTTTCATAAAAATACTTCTTAGTGGTTCTTATCAGCATGAGATGAAAGTTCAAGCAGATAACTGTAAGTGGTAAGACATTGCTTCAGCAAAGAAAACAAAAAACTCTGTGGAACAAAGAAGCCTTCCATTTTGACCCCTGACTCCTTAAAGCTGCAGATGTTTCAGTGTTCTGTGATTGTTCAGGGTTTATCCTAGTGATAAGATCTTAATGTGATTTCTGAGGGGAATGCAAGAAAGACTGGTTCTTCTCCTAGTAAGAAATTTACCTCAATGGAACTATGCCAATCTGTGTTAGACAATGGTGTGGCCCTGATTCCTTATGTATAGTATTTTTTTCCTGATGTTTCCACTGCTTGATCTTTCACATTTGCACAAAGTCAATTGCCACCACATGATAAAAAAACATTCCAAGTTCTCATCTTTCTAACTGAGACTTCATATTTCCTTATGGACACATAAAAGATTTCTAATTTAAGCAGATCAATGGTTCAGTGAATCATACTGCTCCGATCTGTGCATAGATGGCACCCCCACTCAGCATAAAAGTCTGGTTCTATACTGAGTGAAGGTAGGACAAGGCTTATCTCCATCACACTAGTCCCTTCTTAACAAAGCGGTTCACAAAGCTCTTCCAGAGATTCATAATATGTAGACACAAAGGGACTCTATTAAGAAAAGGAGCAAGAGAGACACTGACAATAAATCTTGAGGCCATGTTAATAGGCGTGGAGATTTTATGACCAGAAGTAAATGCCCCTTGTGGCAGCAACAAAGGACAGAAATACTATTCTCGGAAGCCAAAGACATATCAGAGAGATTTCAGAACTGCACAACAGTACCAGGGCTCCATGTGGTCTTCATACAGCAGATCTTGTGAGGTGTGACTCTCCTACTGCCTTGAAGTATGCTGGGAAGACTTTGAAAGAGAGAAATGTCATAAGAGGTACTTTAACTCCTGCTTCACTAAGGAGTTTTATCCCTGGATAAATAAGAAATGTCTCCCTTTTACCTGCAGCCTTATGATATAAATATGGTGCAGTATTGACTGAAAGTTATTTACCATTAGATGAAATTTTCCATTGCCAGGATAGGCTGGATTTCCAGACACTGCTCATGACAATTTGTTACTAGCACCAACTGCCAGAACAACCTCTTCTGAAGTCTGTGGTAGCCAACCAGCAGCCTCTTTGAATAGATTTTTTTGTTTTGGTGGCAATCTCAAACAAGCAGATGTTCTTATCGTAACAGCAATAATATTTCTGCTTCCCTTTCAGTTAACCTCTGCAAAGCAGATGATGCTTAAGACTGAGCAGTAGAGCTGGTTATAGTTCCTGCCAGATCATGTCTGAAGAACAGTGACTGGGCAGAAGGAAAAGATTTTC
Source organism: Phaenicophaeus curvirostris (assembly GCF_032191515.1). Classification (NCBI taxonomy): domain Eukaryota; kingdom Metazoa; phylum Chordata; class Aves; order Cuculiformes; family Cuculidae; genus Phaenicophaeus; species Phaenicophaeus curvirostris. The sequence continues at coordinate 81,835,487 of NC_091392.1, read as the reverse complement.
CTTTGTTTTTAATTCCAACTTGTCCTCACCTTCACAACATTGTATAATGCTGCATCTCCATACTTCCTTATTTTTAACTCTGTCAGCTTTCCACCACTCTCCCAAACCTTAATCACCTGTTCTATCAACTCTTTGTTTTTAACCATCTCTGTGTTCTCTTTCAGATTTCCCATATTCATAGAATTCTTTTAAAAAAATAATTGACAAAGGCATTTCTCCTCTGTTCTTTCCACTTATCCTCAAGGTCTACACCCACCAGGATATCTGCAGGAAATGATGAGCTAATACCGGCAATGAAGAAAACAAGTGAGTACAGTCAAAGTACTTTGAAATGGATTCTATGTTTTATTTGTCTTTCTCACCCGCTGGATTAGATTATCTCTTGACTGGTGGATGTCACCACCATGTTTTTCGATCTTCTTATCAAATACTGTAATGTCTCTACATGGAACTGGACTTGCAAGTTGCCAATGAATTTTAGCCCTCCCACTGGGCCTGAGAAATGGAGCACAGCAGAGTACAGAGGGTTATCTCCATTACACCCAGATGCGAGCATATGAAAAATATTTTGACTTCAAACCCTGGAGGGTTCCATACATTTTGCAACCTTTTGGGACTGCAGGCCTCATCATCCTCAAACACTTATGGGCTTTGTATAGCCCTGGAAAGCCAAGGCTAAAGCCAAACTGACTATGGAGGCTTCTCTTAATTACTCCAGAACTTTCCACAAAGTAACATAAACCAAGAAAATCGGCATTGTTCCTTAAATGAAGACATAGGAATTAATCTCTTTCACTTCCTTCAAGGGAGCATGGTAATTATACTGAGGTTAAGTTTGTTCATAGTAACATCCTCTAAATCCAGACCAGCTCCCCTGACTTCAGTGGAGTTAATATGGATTCACGCGAGTGTAAACAAGGATGGGATCTGGTTCTAATTTAGGACACATCTGCCAGCACAGATGGAGCTGAGAGTTTATTGTCAAGTTAATTTTCTACCTTCATTTGAGATTCTTACGACCCAAAAATTTCTAAGCCTCACAACACAGACAATGTTATCCTCCCTTATTGTGGGTGGTGAATTCCACCACAGCAAAAGATGACATTATTCTAAACTGTGATGGCTTGAAAAAATAGCCTTGTGAAAAATAACGGCTAAAACTGTCATCCTATAACCAATTTAAAAGGTGATTAACTTGATATACTCCCAGCTGTTGTAAAACTAATTGCCTGAGTAACAATTTGCATGGCTGCAGCCCAAGGAACAGTTTGCCACACTCTTCATGCAGGGAAAGCACCAAGAAGATCATGCACAATTTTGCCTGAGTAAGAAGATTTCTTGCTTGATGGCTGTGAATCTAAAACAAATTATAATTGTTACCTTTACATCACCATGGTTTTTGTGATTCTGGGCCTTAATCTTTGATTTTTAAATTTTATATTCTTTTCTGTTGTCTCTTTTGATGCTTTAGAAAGTGAATGAGGGAGCACTGCTTTGTTATAAAACTTGGAAAAATATTTTGTAGCACATGCAAGTGGCTTGCATGGCATGAAGCAGAATATTTTTTTTCTCTGCCTACAGTATGTCCTGGTGTCTATTTTTTTTCTTTTTTAACTAGGCAAATAATGTATATAATATCTGTCTTTAGGAAAAAAAGTCACTGCTGATTAGTCTGGAAAGGTTACCTATATAAAGAATTCAGGATCTGATTTTACAGGAATCACTGTTTGGATGAAGTACTGATTTTATGATGGAGAGAGAATTTGTTGTTCTCAAAGTCTGCTTTTATTGTGGAGTCAGAAAACTTTAAGGTTTTGTGCATCATTTGTATTGTTTTAAGGGACAAAAACACTCTTGAGCAAATCAGTACCAAGTCTGTACAGCTAACACCCCTAGTGCAAGTGTTAAAAATCAGATTCTTAGGAATAAAAGGCAGAAGGATTAATCTGATTTACCTGAGCATTTATGCCAGCACAAGCTTAGAGTACATTGTAGAGTAAGAAGGAATAATATAACTCATTCCTATTCTATAGCAATGCAAATCTGGGATAACTCTGGTATTCAACATTCTCCCTCAAAAGTAACGTGAAAACAAGTCAAACCAAACACACAAAAGATGTCGTGAAGAATTTGAAAGATAATGAGACACATATGGGGAGGAAATTGCATCATAATCATTTGATTGCATATTTCAAACAGATTTCTGGGGCCCATAGCACATCCATAAAGGAGATGGATTTGGTAAAGTAACTGTAGTGATATTAGTGTAAATCTGAAGTTGCTGCAGTGACAGCATGTTAGCCCCACTAATTCTGTAAAATCCTGCTGATACTTCTTTTCCTCCTTAGCCTGTTTTAAGTGGGTAATTAATAATCTTGTAATCTGAGCTCTTATATAATAGGCCATTCATAATACCAATTACTCATCAAGAATATTCTCAGCTGAACAATTTGGCACAACGGGTCAGATTCAACTTTCCTGGTGGTTTGCTCTCCATGTCATTGCCTTGAATCACGTTAGGGTTAAGAAGGAGCAGAGGCTTGTGATTTTCAGGATGTAACCCAAGAAACATAATTTAGAAGGCAACTGTAGCCTCTGTTAAGGCTGTCTAAATGTAGAGCTCTGAATCAGAACCATCCATGATGCGGACTGGGTGCAGATTTCAGATATTCAGTCCCAAATTTTCCCTACCTGAGCGATTTGAAAAGTTTCTAGGTAAAGTACAAAGCCACCTATCAATGATGCAGGTGGGGAAAAAACTCTCTTCATGCCCAAAACACAGCTGAGAGTTCCGCTACTGCCCAATATCAGATAGAAATCAAAGCTCCAACATCCTTCCTTCCCTGGGAGCAGATAATAGCTGGAGGAGGTTGGTGACAGCTGAGTAGGAGGGGCAATAAGCATGTTGGGAGGCGCTGAGCAGGTGAATAGCTGCTAACCAAAGGGACCCTGTGGAAAGGAGCAGGTGTGATTGATTTCAGGGAGGGAGTGGATGCTGGAGCTCTTTCAGTGAGGGCTGTCTCCTTACTCTAAAGGTTTATGGAGGGCACAAGCATGTGCAGCCGTTGGATTGTATTAGCCTTTTGCTGCATGGGGCAGCTGTGTGCAGGTAAGAAGTATCTATCTGCGGTCTTTTCTCTGCTTTTTGCTGCTCCTTTCTGTATCTCCTCCCTTTTTATTTCTCTCACTTTTTTTTGTTTTGTCTTGTATCTCAACTTTATAGTCTAGGATCTCTGCCGGGAGAGGAGTTTAGGGCTTCAAACATGTATTCTACTAGAAAATGTCTCTACTGCAGCTAGGCTGGGAAGGAGGAGTAGCTGCTGAATCTCTCTCTTTGTTCTTAGTTAATCATTCCTAGGAGACTAGAGATGAGATGAGCTTGTATAGGGAGGGGGGAAAGTGTATGATAAAGTGTCTGATATAAACCTTATTCTAATACCACTTGCTCTCTCCAGGGCCTCTCCCAGGCAGCTTTCCTCTCTACTAAATCTCTTACTCTGTATGTTAACAAGCCTGATCTTAAAAACCTTATTAAATCTCCTTGCTGCTAAAGAATTCAAGAACTGACTGTACTGCATCTGGTGCTGCTGCTCCAGGAGAGGAGGCTGTAGGTGGGACCCTAAAGACAGAGGTTGGAGTCTCTCCCAGAATGAGGTTTTGCTTTTGCTGTTCTGAGGTGACGTGACCAGTATGTTTGGAGAGAAATATTGCTTACCTCCCACCTCAAATCCTTGTGTTTCCCATTTTGCATTAAAGTCCTTACTTCTTACATTTTCACCGAGCAGGTAGGCTGTTTCCTGCTCAGCTGCAGTTCACATCCCCCTTTTATGTTTTAATGTCATTTTTTAGCACTGCCAGATCCTCCCTTTTGAGTCAGAGCTTGCAGGGGGAGAGGGCAAAGATTATTCATATGTTATTTTGGTAACTTCCTCTTCTAGATCAAAGCCTGAAACCTCAGCTTGCAGCTCCTCAGCTTGCTACAAACAATCCCACTCTTACTACAGTTTCTCTAGAAAAACCTTTTTGTGTGTTTGACAGCTCACTACATCCAAATAAATCTTACGTCATCTACTTGTATGCAATGAAGGAATTGGGTGAGTATCCAGCATGACACCTCTGAGGAACATAACTACATGGTGTGGCCATGGCACGCAATTATTCACAGCTTTAAGGGAATGGGTCTGAATGGAGAAAATGACAGAAATCTGTGGCTGTAAGCTATTTATAAGCTGACCCTCTGGTCTCAGTTTTCTCCAGGGTATTATTATAAAATGTAAAATGTAAATAACTGTAGTGTTTCAGTGGGGCTGATTAATTATAGCAAGTGTATGTACCATGTTACCTGACTCCCAATAGGTGCTGAGCAGCACCATCAGCTATAACCATTTGCTCAAATCCTACTAATGAATCCAAGTGGTCCACCAACTGACACCTTATCTGTGTCTAAACACAAACACCTTATATAAAAGCTTGAATTCCCCTAAGGAAACCTGCTGAGAGAAGCTGGGTAACTGCTGCCATTTGTATTGTAATTAAGGCAGCCAGCCCTCATAAAGCGTACATTTTTCTCTTTTTAGACAAGATAGGATATGCTAAACTTGTAGTCAAAGATGACTGGCCCATGGGTTCATTCATAAAATGAATTTCATAACTGCTTGGCAATGAAACATTGTTGGCAGTGACCAAGAGCTGCCTTCTCTGTATCCTGCTGCTGCTCTGGCAGTCTGTTTTGAATCCCAGCAAGAGCCACTTCGCAAGCTGACAGAAATAAATTACTTTCTTATATACCTTCTGCCCTAAAGGCTGTATACAGCCTCCTTTTCTAAGAGGAACAGGGAAGAGATCTTGAGAGGGGCAGTAGAGAAACTCACTAACAGACAAAACTATCTAAAATTTCCACTGCTGATTGTTGGCCATTCTGGACAAGGTTGAAGGAAGGAACCTTTGACAGACAGAAGCTGTAAGCAGAGACACCATCCCATTCAGCTAACATAGACTATTGTGAACGCATGGCCTTCTGCAACACATCACACAACTGAAGTGAATGTCTTTCTATATCTAAACCAGACTATAAGTGCATTATAATTATGTAAAAGGCTACAGATATCTAGTTATACATGCAAATACAGTGCTTTGTGTTAAAAATTGCATCAGCCATCCCTTCTTCTGCAGGTACTGTGGCAAAAGCCTCCTACACAGATGGGTGAATCACTACAAAAAGGTTTATGTACAGAGAAATCTCTTCTGCTGTTTTTGAGGCAAGCAGATGCAAACTTGTTACTTGGCAGACTGGGAAGAATTTTGTTTGGATTTGTCTCTGGTCTGCTGAGAAGCACATTGGCTCACCCTTGGATGCCTCTTGGAGCAGGGAGAAGGGAAAGTTAAGAGGACTTCATTTTCTTAACATCCTATGTTTAGCTCTGGTGGTAAGGAAATCTGTCAGCATACTACAAAGCTAAGGGTTGCAAGAACTCTGCTCCAGGAGCAGAGCAGAATGCTTCCAAACTTAAGTAGCTCCCAATGTACCACAGCTTTGGAAAAACTAGTGTTGTTTGGCTGCTGACAGCACTAAACAGCTAGAGGGCAATCCCGAAAAGAAATTAACCTACAACAGCAGAACTCGGGAGCATCTCTTGAGATTTGTGCTTTGGCTTTGTAGTGGAAAAGGTTTGCAAGTTGCAACTGAGGTTCCAAACTGTGCTGTAGGCCTGGGCACAGATCCACGCTTTGCTTGAAGCTGTGAGGACTTTCAGACACGCAGTGGCATGCTGTCTGGAAGCATTGGCTTGCCTGGCTGGCCAGAAATGTGGATACCACATCTGTTCATGCAGCCCCTACATGCCAGTCTGTGTACCATGCAGTTCTGGGAGGTCCAGCTGTTGCATGACCAGAAGTCTAAGAGTTTCTGCTCCAGGAGATGGGACTGTATAGGAACTCTGCCTTGGCTATAGTATCTCAAAACTATAGTATTTCAAATCTGAAATGGGAGGATTTAGTGAATGTTTATTGGAACTGCGTGTGGCATAGGGGAAGAGCAGCCTTTACTACCACACTCCCTTCTTCATCAGATTCTCCTTGGAAAAGAGGAGTTTTAAGAGGGTGGGCTAATAAAAAGTATTGCTCTGAGAAACACTGTAGCTCTGTCATAGTTTCTGAAGGACAGGTACCAACAGTTCTAACAACAATTAAAGAATAAGGTGTAGGATCACCACACAGCTAAAATGGTGGCACATTTTTGGTTTCCCTTTGGGGTGTTCTGCAGTTAAAGAACAAATTGCCAGGTAAATACAGTGTGAATGGAAAGGGATGAACTAGTTTTAACAGACTTGTTAAAAAGCATCTCTCCTGCAGCAAGTGTGATAAGCTCCCTGGTGACTGACAACAGCAACAAACCTCTTGGCAGCACATTCCAACAAACAAGCGGAGGAGAGCTTGGACCTTACAAAGCTGCCATGTTCAATGTACCCAGCTGTGCATCACCTCCCAACCTTGCTGATGTAGGAGATGTCAACAAAGTTTCTAATGTCCTGAAACAATACCTCTTCAGAGTCGGGGATGATGGGACCTGTTTGTATGACCCAAACTTCCTAGATGTCTGTAATCCACCTCTTGCACCAGACACAGCATACAGGTATAATTCTTATTTCTTACAAGGTGATGGCTGCTCTTAATTATGGAATCATAGAATCTTTAAGTTGGAAAAGACCTTTAAGATTTAATCCAACCATTAACGTAGCTTTCCTGCCACTCCTCCCCAAGCCTGCAGCATGGCATGGGTAAATAGAAATAAAACATAATAGGAAGCAAAAATGAGTCTGTACTGTTCCCTTGTAATGGTATGATGTGAATTACCTGTCCCTAACTGAAATGCTCTGTTGTGAGAGTGGTTATGAAGGTGGTTTGTCTTTGAACTAGTGTCCCACAGGTGATGTCCTAGCAATGGTGAGCTCTGTTAGGTTAAATTCATGGATTAGTAGGAAAATTAATGTATGAACTGCTGGCTCTATACTTATGTTGGTGTAGGTAATCCAGTGACATCATCTGATTAGAAACTGGTGGAAGAAAGGATTTGGGCTGGAACATGATGTTGAGATTATTCACTCCGTACTTTGTGTTAGATGATTCTGCCAAATTAGAGACATGGACCTGGCTCCACTTACTTTGTTTGGATGGAATTCTGGGGAACAAAAGTTCTCCTTGGTGTCCAGCTCCAAGAAGCCCCTATCCCTACATGACTGGAGACTTCCCAGTCTAGGTAGCTTGCCAACTTGTCTGACCCCTCTTGCCTGGGGAAGCAGTCAGTCCAGAAAATTTGGGCACCATAACAGCTGTTACCTGAATCACTTGTTTTGCTGTTGCCAGCTTTTTAAAAGCTGTAGTAAAAATGGCAGTCATGTGGAGCCGTATCTGCTGTGAAGGCATAGTATGCTTCTAAAAAACAAAAATACTGTGGGCTCTTAATTTTGCAAAAACTGTTTTGCCTCCTCTGTATCTTCAGGACAATTCTGAAAACTCCAACTATTGTGGAAAGGAAACAATTTTTTTGCCAAATCTGATGTTAGTCTGACTCTGCAGTGCTCTCGTCTAGCAGGGAAAGTGCCAAAGATCTCTACTGTTGGACAAAATCTTTGACTTCCATATGGAAATGAAAACCACTGTCCTAAATAATGAAGCTCTTCACAACAGGGAATAGCAAGCTGGGAAGAGCTATTGTTGGAAAGATCACAAGAACAAAGCACAAACTGTGTATGACATAGCTCAGAATGCTTTTCCATGATTAATTCTGTTTGTTCTTTACAAGGTTTCTGGAAACGATCAGTTACCTCTGACTGTCTCGATCTAATGCTTTGACAAAAGCTGAAATCTCAACAGCTAATCCAATAGCTTAAAAATGCTAGTATGGATGCTTCAATTTGAAATGCCTAATTTATCATTTTTTCCCGACAGGTTTAAATATGTGTTGGTAGATAGCACTGAAGGTATCATGAAAGACCAAAGTCTCTGGTCTGATCCAATCAAAACCAGAAAAAGTAAGTCTGTGGCTTTGCTCTGTTCTTCCAAGTACCTTTGCTTGCCTTAGTATGCTATTACTTTATGAGCAACACCTCGTCTTTTCCTAAACAATTTTAACAATTTTGTCAGCTTTTCAGTATTGAAGTATCAGACTTAAATATGGAATAATTCTCTACTTATTTTGTGTATTTCAAGTAAAGATAAATTTGTACATACAGTTTCAGATTTGATGTATGTAATAGTATCTGGTGGTGTTGACATTTCTCAGTAATACAGATATTTGTCATACCAGCTAACCTGCTGAGAAAAGTTTATAAACTCTAAATGCAGGCACTGAGCCTTACGCCTGTTTCTTGTAAATCATCTAAAAAAAAAAAAAAAGAAAATACTTGAGGTATAGACATAATCAGTTTGCCTCTCCTAAATCACTAGATTTCTCGTATTTGGTGGGGTATTCATGGTCAAAATGAGATCATAGTAACAGTCTTTCCATGATTTTCTAGTTAAACTTCCCTTGAAAATTGATACCTGGCCTGGTCGAAGGAGCGGAGGCATGATTGTCATTACATCAATCCTAAGTGTTCTTATTTTCCTTCTGCTTGTTGGCCTTCTTGCTGCTGTGTCCTTTGCTGTGTCCTCTGCTGTCATGTAAGTACTGCTACACCTTACAGCTTTCAGTAAAAGTATCTAGCCCCTCAAGCCATCAGCCTCTATGGCTATAAGTCATTGCCACTGGTCTCTTTCAGATGACTGACCAGAAGACACCCTCCAAATTCTGAAGCTGATAAAGGGAAAATACTGCTTTATCATAACCTTCCCTAAGATCAGCAGCTCTTGTAATCATTACACAGCCTTAAGCTTACTAGCTGCCAGACTTTAGTAAGGGCTACTGGAAAAAAAAAAGCCCAAACAGTAGTTGCACATAACTAAAACCTGTTATTGATTTTAATTTCATTGCCTACTCCCCAGGAGAAATAAGTTACCTCTTTGAATTAATAAGTGAGGCTTTGCAGGAGCCGTATAACTGAACTGCATGTTCCTTAGTTGTCTATGCCCTCTGCCTTGGGAAATCAATGAGGCTTGACTGATTTCTAAACTGAACTTTTAAGGGAACGAACTAAATTTTAGAAATGGTAGGTATCAGGGCTGCTAACACCCACTTCTTTCATTCACTTGAAAATGATGCAAATGTTCTGTATTCAGTCAGCCTGTCCTGAATTAAAAATGTGGAAAGCAAAAACTGCATTGGAGATGATCATAAAAAAAACCCCCAACAATCTGTGGACTTCTCTGATGCTAAATGATTTAAGTAGCAATCAGTGTTTGCAAAATGTTGTGATAGTAGACTCCACTCAGTCTCTACTGGAGCTTAATAAAGCCTTTCACTCGCCCACCAGAAAATCAGAAGATTCTTCTGCAGAGACAAGGCACATGTCTCAGACTAGTCAACAAAGTGAACTGAGACCACGGTTAAGCTCTGAGTGAAGAACCTGCGTCAAGTCAAGGGTGGAAATGCAGATGAATTGCCATGTGTGCTGGACCTATGAGACTGTCTCTTCTGCTCAACACCAGGTCAAAACACACACAGTACACCACCAGGCAACTAAAGACGAACGGAACAGATGAAATAAGGACAATTTTTTTGAAGTTCTGCAGTACATGCTATCCTGTCTTGTCCTAATGAAAATTGAATTAGTTAATTGCTCTGTATAGCACAAATCAAATGTCTGGAGTGAGGAAAAGAATCTTCACAAGATCCTTCAGCTTCAATGGTGGGATCAGATGTTGTCTAGTACATATGTATCTTGTCTGGAACAAGCATTACTAGAGACCTCTGATCTGCTGCTCACAATCAGATGAATGTGATGCAGCCATTTTTGTCTCAGTCTTTCCCTACAGCATTATAACTGATGAGGAATTAAAGAAAACACGGCTGTTTTGGAAAAAGATGTTCGTTGAGAAAAGTAGGGATTAAAATGTAGACAATAAGGAACTACTGCTGCTTTCTCGGGATTTAGTGCCTATTTGTGTCATAAGAATTCCCCTTTTCCCCCTCCTTCCGTAAAACAAAGCAAGCAAGTTCCAGTTGCCCTGTATGTAGCAGTGTAATTCTGATCTCAAATACTTAAGTACCTTCAAACAGCTTTGCAGGGATGAAAGCTAACAAAACTGCCTCAAAGCAGGTGTGTTCCTTCTGAGCTCTGTATAATTTGTTAGTGGGCTAGTAAAAGGGTGATACTGCTTTAGTGGGAAACATGAATATATTCACTGCTGTTAGGCTTAGCCTCATTTCTGACCTTTACCTTAGGCAGCAGCAAGACAGTGCTTTTCACATTTCAGTATCTAGGTTAGTGAAGATTTTCTGAGCTAATTCTCTTCCTTCATTCCATGATCTCAGTTGGTGATTAGAAATAAATCTTTGCCCCAGATTTGAGTTATGTACTGCTTTTTTCCACTGATGCCAGCTTCCATAAACAGTTTTGTCTCTTCAAGACTTGAGGAAGATCCAACTTCAAAGCCCTCCCTTACACCTCTTGAGTATCTAGAAGCAACTGTCCTATTGCAGCAAGCAGTTACATGTCATAAGCACAGAGCTGTCACTGGTTATTATTGATGTTTTCCTGGTTTATGAGTAAATTTGTTAAGCTGTCTCAGACCATAAATAAATAATTCTGGTTTGACATAGATAGTTCACTGTCACTGTCATGACTGCATGATCTTGCACTAATACTTATTTCAGGGAGTGGGACTTTCTCTCTTCAGATTCTGAAAATTAAAATGTTTTGTGTAAAATCAGACATTGTCAGAATGGAGTCTTGATATTGTTGCTTGGTGATTCCAAAATTTGTCATTTTCAACTACAGGACTTAGGCTCAAGAGAGTCATACACAAGCTCCTGGTGTTTAGTGATTGTAACTACAGTATGTTAAAGTTTGCCTGCTCTTGTCTTGGTTTCAGCTACACAAGGGCTGGCAGGGAGAACAGAGGAAACACTTTAAGGGAGAGGTGGGTGCTGTGCCTTCTTACTAGGAATGGATGTTGAAGTCCCAGGGATGACATTTTCTGGGGTTTTTTTTGCTATTGGTGCATTCTCTGTAATTTTCTGCCACACTAGCTGCTACAAACGTCATTCTGAGGTGCTTTCTCATTGGGTGATAACTTGGAAGATACAGATATGTGAAGAAAAATGGGTTATGAATTTTAGGTGTGCAATGCTGAACATGAGACTATGTGAGAGATCCTTGGAGTATTTGCCTCCTTTGTAAAGCCAAACTAGTATTTCATTGTTATAGAGAGCTCTAACCCAGTGGGAAGAAAAAGGCTGTAAGTAGGATCAGTAAAATTAATAAAGCCAAGTAAGTATCCTTTCAACTGCAGACAGCCAATACATTATGTTGTGTGCCATATCAGTTAATTCTACTACAGAAATAAGTCTCTTTCACTTTGTTTTAAGGAGTTTCTTAAGACAGTGTGTCAGCGTGTACAGCTATCATGTAAAATACAGCATTAGAATAATCAAATCTGTTGGATTCTGCCAGTATCTATGAAGACACTCAGATTAAACAGTTTGTCTCTCACTCAATAAACAACTGATTTCAGTCAGTTTAATCCTGATAATGGGCCTAGTTGTATAGCTTGTATTTCTCCTTGTGCTTCTTCTATGTCTTTCATTTGGAAGATTGTCACTTTATTTCTTTTTTGGAAGAATTCAGTATGGATTCTTTTTAGGGTCATTTTTTTGTTCCACACACAAATGAAGCAGAATTAACTGCCTCAGTTGGTCCTATATTACCATGCATTCAGGCTTTGTGGTTTTTCAGTTTAGCTTTTCAAAACTTCCCCACCGTTCAGAAAGTTTCTGTGAAGAAGAAAACTGTCTTTCACCAGCTTCGAATCTTAGGACATCTCTTCCTTTCCATGTTCTTTTTGGAAGAAATACTCTAGTATATTATGTTTTTTACCAAAATTCCTTGTTGAAATATTTTGTTGAAAATGAAAACTCAAAATTGCTTTTTCTATGCAACCCTGTTTTTTCGCTTTTCACAAGATCTTGCCTGTTAGCACCTATTTGTTATGCTGTGAATTGTATTTCAGGACTGTGCCCAGTCAAAACAACAATTATGGTAAATACCAGAACAGGGTCACAACTGCTTTTGCCTCTCCATGTGGTATTTCGATTGATCTAAATACTGACTTGTTCCTGCTCTGCTCTTGTTTCTGCTCAGCTGCCTGAGCTTAGATGTGGAAGGAAAGTGGGAAAAATAGTGAGAGCTGGACAAGATTCGTGTGGTTTCGAACACTCTCTCGCCTGTAGTTTGGTTGGTCCTGGTTCTGTCTGCTGCGAAAACATTGCTATGCAAGTGTTGGGTCAACTAAAATACTCCTTTCTGTGCCAACTGGAATATCTTTTGTGAGACATTTATAAGCATATTGTGCATCTGCAGCATACCAAATAAAATAATGGCAGATAAATAAGCACAAAGATGGTAAAGACACAAATAAGCAGAGATGTTATGTTGCATTTCTTGGACGTGGTGAGTTCATGACAACAATGGTCTCTGCACCTTCAGAAAAGTCTTTTCTGCCCTTCTTTCACCAGTGCATATGCATAATTACTCAGAATTAATACATGGGTGAGAGAAGAGGTTGTTTTCTTCAGAACTACTTGTCTTTTATTCAGTAAGTGATTCTGCAGATATTTAATTGAATTGTCATTAGAAACATTAGAGATTTTTAAAAGTGCCTTCTTAGATAAAGGAGGAAGCAGGTCATTTGATTGTAACAGGTGATGTTTTGGGGCAGACTACAGAAAATTAGCGTTCTCCCAAGCTCCTGGTAAGAAACTGTGTTATACTCTCAGCTGTATGGGAACTGAGCTGGGAACCTGGCATTTGCAATATTTGATACTCTTTTTTTAGTTAAGTTGGGGCATATTGCAATAGGTTTTTTGGATGCTGAAAGAACCATCGCCAGTTCACTGAATTAGCTTTTCTTCTGTTTAGCTTGGGCATAAATGCAGATCACTTGCTGGATACATTTGTAATCAAGGAATGAACCTGAGGACAAGGGTGGTAGTGAGAGCTGTGCTGTAAAGCATTTGTGGTACTTTTTATCGATAGTTATGATAGATCTGGTCAGCTGTGATCAGGACACATACTTCAAGAACAGGACCACATTGCAAAAGACATTTTCAATGCCTAATGGTACTGAGCATTGGTACAGTACTGGCTGCTTTTACTAATGAGCAAATAACTTGGTATTTCCTACTAGAAAGAGTTTGCAGGCTTGTTCAGGAAAGAGAAACAATCGGACAACAGAGTACAGGTTTCCCTGCGGGAGGAAAGCTTGCTCTATAAATTATTAATTAAAAAAATCAGGAAAGTTTACAATCCCTAATTCTGCATTAAAAGGTTCAAGATTAAAAGTGGATATGGAGGTTTATGGGTGTAGCATGTAGGTTTGCCATTTCTAATCACCTGAATTAATTACTCTGAATAGTTTTATTTGTGATTTTAACATGAGAGCAACAGAGATAGAGGTATATTCTAGGATTGTGATATTTCTGAGGATAATGCACTGTTTTCTTATTTAACCATGAGCTAGTATTCATAAACAAGATTCATGACATTTCATTGTTAAGACAGTCATATGGTGTTTTATGGCTAAAACAAAGCACCAGCTGAAATCAATCTTTCCATTGAGGGTTGTTTTGTTTTTAATAGCTCTTGTATCATGACTTCAGAGAATGATATATATCTTCTTCAAAACATTGTAAATTCTTTCTGGATGAAAGGAGTTATTTAAATACAATGGATTGTTATTGTTCCCTTATTGGTATGAGTAAGTTTAGGATAGATCTGTTCCACACTTGCCAGCGTAACCCCAGCCAAATCCATTGAAGCCTGTCCACTTTCTTTGCATTTATACAAGCATGGCTTAGCAGCAGAATGCATTCCAAGACTGCAGCCCTTTCTCAGGAAACATCCCTACTGAGATTTGTCTGACATTTGAAAGATTATGCACAGTTGGAATCAGTTTATCAATATAAGATTCCTCTGACCTCCTGGCATCAGCACAACTGTCCAGAACCCAGCTAGAACACACAAGAACAGTGCACAGAAGAACATCACTCTGCAGCCTCACTGAACTGGTGGATCTGCTCTTGGCAGCTGCAGGAGATCCCTAGAGTTTATCTCAAATTTGGCTTGGGGAGAGGAATTTTCAGCTTAAATTTTAGTAAAAGTTCATGCATTACTGATAGCACATGAGGTAATTGCAAGAGTATATGATGGGGCTGATTCTACAGGTTCTTGTACCACTTTTAAACTCCTGCTTAATGAAGAATCTCAGCCTGCACCTAGTTTAAGCATGTGAACATTGGAAAAAGACTTATCAATACACAGAATTCTAGAAAAATGTATTGTTTTAATCAGAAATGTGTTTTCAAAAGGGGAATAAAGAACCTGAAAAGTGTCAATGAATATCAAAACACTTTGTCCAACTTGTTTAGGTTATTATTGGGGTTTTTTAGGGGGGAGGCAGAAATAATGTCTTAACTAGCTGGAACACAGCTTTTATCTTTTACTAGATTCCTGTCCATTGCATCTTTATTTGGAATAGTATTTGCTCTGATGTTGTCTCTTAGTATCAACAGTGCCTTTCTGTCCACTTATAAACAAAAATATAGTAACAAGAATGTTTATTTATGTTGGTCATATTCCCAAAAGTATCCCACCTCCTTTTCAGTTTATACCCAATCATTAAGGCAGCAGTAGCTCTTCTTCCAGGTTCAATTGCTGCACCAAGTTCTTCATGTTTGTCCTGTTTATTTTTGGATTCACAGGTGGTTTTTAACTTCTTGGTGCGTTACCAATTAGATATATGTGAAAGGATTGCCACTGTCATAAACACGTTTTTTAATGCATTGGTCACTTCACCCTCCATCCTGAGATCAGGCCTGTCTATGTATGTCTGCTGTTTATTTTTATCATTGAAAAGTAAAGTTAAACAAAGATAAGACTCTGCAGTCTTAAAAAAACCATTATTAAAAAAAGTAACAGATGAATGACATCAGAGGATCAGTGAATGTTCTACATCACTGATGAAGCGCTGGTCTGAGGTTAAGCTCAACAGGGAGGTGAGGAAATACTGAAGTTGATGTGATAAGTTGCTGGATGTGACAGATAACCATGTGAGAAGCTGACAAAAGTTACAGAAAGTGCTTCGAGGAGTGGCTGGATTTCACATGCGCTTAAAGGGGGAGTTATATGAGAAATGGACAAACTTCATGGGGAACTGGAGAACAGTGCTGGGAACCTTTATGGGAGCAGAACCTTGTGAGGCCATCTGAGGAACATTATGAGGCCAAGATAACCTAGGAAATCATATCAGAAATTACATGTTTGGATATGCATGTAGCAAAACTGGGACCAGAAGGGAAAAGTGAGACTATTTATTGAATAGGGGGATGAGCTGGAGAAAGGGATGGTTAAGAAACACAAAAAGGTCACTAATGCCTGCAGGTACTGTAGCTGGGGCTGTCTTTATTTCAAGGGCAGCACCGAGTTCCATCACTGCAGCTTGGAGCAGGACAATAAACAAAGTCTGTTCTAAATGGTGCCAGAGGTGTCAAGCCCATTCTGCAGTTGAGAGCTGTGGTGCCTACCCTTACCAGTAAGGAAACACTCAGGACAGATAGATACTAGACGCACTGTGTAGGAGCCCTCTCCAGGCCTGACAACACCATACTGACAGAGTCACTGTTCAGACCATACTTTTCCGTGTGTTGCAGTGGATATAGCACAAGACATCTATCTTCAGCTGGCTTACTTCTTTATGCTAATACTTAACTGGTCTCTGTTTATGTACCAAGGGATGCTGCTTCTCTCAGTGTCTACACAAAAGATCTCTTCCTTCAGCCGCCTTTTCCTGCCACACTTTACTACAATTTACGTTACAAACTGAGCTAAGGCTTTCATAGTACAGTATCACTATTTTGTTGTACCCTCTACTTGCATAGTTAAGACTTCTGTTTCCTGCAGTTCTTTTCAAGGTGTGATGGAGATGAATCAGATCCCATCTGTGCATACTTTCTCTCCTAGACAAATATACTTCCAGGGAGAATCACGGTGCCTTCTGTTATAGAAGCTAGAGATTTTTTTTAAATGGATATTGACGGGAACTGTGAAGTCATGACTGACTTAAGCTGTCAGGTGGAGTTCTTCAACAATCACGACCATCAGTCGTCCTCATTTTAAATGATTTGCATCAGCCAAATGAGATAATAATATTGTTGTTTCATTTAACTTGTTTGGAAGATTTTACCTCTTAAAAAAGTAACTCTTACACTAGTATTGATTATAGGAAGGTTTGTGGTGGACTAAGGTTTGCCTAAAACTAAAACATCTTTTCCTGGTTGCACTCAATCCTTATGCAGAACTAGCAGATGTACTAGAGAATTATAGGAGCGAGTAGTCCACTGCCAGTAACTTTAAAAAAAAACTACAGCAGAGCTGATAGCAACAGAGCTGGTTTGCTTTTAAAATCAAAGAGATGTTTTCTTGCGTCACAAACAGATACCTGAACACTCAATGCTCATATATTACTAGCTGACTGGTATGTGCTTTGTTTTTTATGTTGCACCATTTCAAGTCTAAATTTTACCTGGAACGTAACATACCAGCTTCACAAACATCTCTCCTTTGCCAAATGTTACAAATAACACTTTCCAACTTAAAGTGTGTGAGATTTACAGTCTGATTCCAAACACATTAAAGTCTATAGGACTCTTTTGGCTTTAGACCAGACAGTGTCTTGTTGGTAGAATGATGAAATACATAACCGAAAAAATGGATTGAGTGAATATGTTTAGGATAAACTCAGAAACACAGGTACACATTTCAGGTAAGTCTGAAAGTGAAAACAAGCATTTCTTAACAGGATAAGAAATAGTGGCAAATCTAACCCAAATGCTCTTTCTAAAACTCCTTTCTCTGGACCATGGTAAATTGAATCCCATGGAGGGCTTTGATCCACATCTTTCAAATGACTGATACCACATGGCCCTGCCATTTTCTGTCTTCCTCTATTAAAGCAATATTTATTACAATTTGGACTGAAGTGACATAGTATTTAGAAAAAAACATACTGCAGAGCTTATCAATAAAACAAATACAGTATGTTTATCTCATATAACTCTACTAAAGCGACTTTGTACTCTCTTTAGCCTTTCCCAGGGTTAAGCTCTGTATTTTGGATGAAGGAGCTACAATAAGTGCTCACAGGAATTGGCCAGTCTTTAAGTTGATGATGTAATGGTTCAGCTGGGCTCATCATTTCTCTTTATTTGCTCTTACCTTGCACTGAACAGACGCACACAGTAATGAAACCTTTCTGTAAACTTGCAAAGTTTCTACCACTCCATTACACTTCACGTTTCATAATTGTTTACATATGTACTATAACCAAATGGCAACATTCATTTTACAAATGGAATCAGATCTCTGGCTACACCCATACTGGTAAAACAAAACAGGTAACAGATGACAATCTCTTGCCTTGAAGGCAAGTGACACATGACTAAATGCTTTCCTCTTGAAATAGCGGGTCCTTGTCCATACTGCTGTTGGGAATGACACCTGGCTAGTGCTGTTCCCCAGATTCCATCTGGGTACTTGTCATAAGCCAACTTGTCATAAGCAAGATTGCTCCAAAGGGTTGATATGAAGAGGCTGGACTTGCAAGACACACACAAGACACACACGCACACACTTATGGACATATCTACATGGCAAAATTTTCTGTCGCAGTAGACTTCCCTTAAAAGACTGTACTGTAATTGTTCTAGACATAATAAAACTCTGATTTGGTTCAATACCTTACTGATGTAACATTTTTCTCCAGACATATAAAAGCTCACCTGCAGGAAATATATTGCACTGACTTAATGATGTAGACTTTAAAACCAACTTACTTAATTTACTGCAATATCTCAATTGAAGGTAATTTTAGATCAATTTACATCTAACTTTACTAAAATAACCCTGAGTCCCTGCTGCATTGACTGAGTTCAGTCTTAGTAAACGTAGTTTCTGTAGCTGACATAGTTCACCCAAAGACACACATCTAGCTAAACTGCAATGAATCTGAATGCATGAGTATTTGAATGCATATGAAGTCTTATATTTAGATTTTTAAATACTGTTTATATTCTTATGCTGAGATATAAAACTGAAGAAGGCCGCTTTGAAAGTCTGCTGCACCTTCTTTAATGTCTTATAGTTTTAGGATTTGGATTTTCTTTCTTTTTATCAGTAAGTTTCACTTAGGATGAATCATTTGAAGGGCAAATGGGGAGACTGGCAGTGAGTGTTTTTCTACATTTTTTGTTAGATGCTTCCTGCATTTTTTTTTGGCTTAATCATAGAAGAAAGTCATGAAAGTAAAAAAAAAAAAAAGTATGAAGCAGAAAAATAATTATTTCCTTCCAGAAGAAGCTGCAAATAAAACAACTGATTCAGAAAATAATATGATGTGAAGAGTAGTATCTCATGCAGGTAGCATAAAGAATTAGAAATAATGCAAACTGGGTAGTGAAGACGTGCAGTTTATGAAGTGTGTGCATTGCCAGTGTTTATCTCAATTTCTCATGGAAGACACACCATATTAAATCTCTAGGCCCAAGACGAACAATGATTATTACTTTGAACCTTTTAAGGAATGCCCTCTGGAGCATAATAGAAATCTCATTGTTAACTGAGATATTAATATGGGAGAAGGCAAAACTTCCAATATTTTGAGAAGCAGTATTTCTGAGAGAGTAGACTTTCCATCTCAACATATACATATATGAGGTGTAATTTTTGCAAAAGACAGCAATATTGATAATTGTTACAGTGATTCCTGAGTGAATAAAATAGTAAACCAGCAAACCTCTGCAAAATTCTGTAATAGATTTCATATAATGTACTGTCTATAATGAAGTAGAAGTTATAGAAATTATCCTAAACTTCACCTGATTATTCTCAACAGAATTCTATTCTCAATCCAACTCATGAAAGGCCCGTTGAATTCAGTGGGACATCACATGTTAAAGCACAAACAGACTGTTACCTTGGAGTTGTTCCAAAGCCTATTGAATTAATACAGAAAAAAATCTGTATACATGTAGTGGACTTTAAATTTAATGTCTTTCTGGTTTTTATCTTTCAGGAAATGAACTTTTCCAATACCTACAAATATGGAAATGTGAGAGGTTCGTGCTGAAGATAGTGATTGGCGATTACTTTCATAAGATGACAATAGTATAACAAACAGCATGAAAACCTACAATAAGAAATAAAATAGAGTTATGACAATAGAAATGTAGCTCTAGTTCTCAGATATGCAATACTGAGGATAAGGGTGCTTTCCCAGGCTATATCAGGGAAAATAAGCTCTGCAGCACTCCATGGAATGTTCTGACTGATTTAAAAGCAATAAATACAGAGCAAATTTCACTTTTACTGAAATAAGAAAACCAAAAAAATCACAAGCTATACACCTGACATATATCAACAATGATCTATTAGCAAAGTTGTCTTGTATCTATTGATACCATTATTTACAATTTACGATTTTGCTACTCAGATTTTCACTACAAATTGACATTTTCAGCTGAAAAATGCATAAAAATCTACTTTTAATGGTCTTGATAAATAATGACATTTGGGCTTTCAAAACACATGAATCATTTTCTACCTCTCCCACTCCAGTTTTTGTTCCCCACCCCCTACTCTGGCCATTACTTTGAATGTCAAATAAAAATGAGTGATGTTCATAATCTAAAGATTAAAGACAAATACATCCTAAGTCAAAACACAGTAGCACTGAATCTTGGTTGAAAGGAAGACTCTTCTTTAACAAAAAAGAGATACAACGGTGATCTATTAAATAAGCCAAAACAACCTCAAAAAACATGTAATAGGAAATTTTTAGTACTTTCTAGATGCTTTCCAATTTCAAATATTGAATATTTGAAATACTTTAGAGTTACACCTGCATTAAAGTGGAGTATTTTTTTTTTTGAATCCTATGAAAGTGTATTTACAAACAAAAGCCCTTGTGTGGATGTAAATGCATAGTCACGCTGTGGGTGACTGCAGTCAGTACCCTAAGAAGTGTGCTTGTTAGGTGTGAGAGCATGTGAGAGTACTTAGGAAAAGAATGCTAGAAAATCAGCTCTGACAAGCACTGTATCCCAGCTGGTAGCATCTGCTGTAGCATAAAGGCATGGGTGAAGCAGTAGCTGGCTTTTTTCACAAGTCTTAGATATAGATACAGCTTTAAAACACAGTGTAGATATCACTGGAACTCTCCTATGATGTGGTCAAACCACAGGTGATGAGTCTATGACAAGTCTTGATACTGTCTTCTACAAGATAAAGAAAACCTGAAGATTAATCTTGGAGTACCCAGATAACTCATTTCTTTGGTGGTGACGGCAGGGAGATCCATCCAAAGATAAAGGTAAAACTGACACCCATAGTTTTGATCTGGAATCAGAGGAGTGGTGGTACCTACAGATGGCAAAGATTCACTTGCATGTCAAATGAAAAATACGCTCCATTCAAAGGCATTTTGGAGTCTGGGGGGAGGAGGGTGCATTTGCTATTTTTGAGACTCATTCAACACTCAGGTGTGGGAGATCCCAGCAGCAATTTAGACATGTCAGTCCCAGGTAGGATTGTGTTATCTCTGCCAACACATGGAGCCACTGTCTTTCCTGCTGGGGCCCCTGCTCTGGATGGTGCGACTGCTACCATGAAGCAGAGCTCTTGCAGTGCTGGTGCTGAATGTAGCCAGACAGGAGCATGTCAGTGGTTCTCTGCTTAAAACCTAGGCCTAAATCCTGCTCTCTGAGGGCAAAGGCAGAGCTGGCTCTTAGTCACGTAAACACTGTCATAGTTTTTAAGTTTCAATACAGGATGGGGGATGATGTGATTGAGAGCTGCCCTGCAGAGAAGGACTTGGGGATGCTGGTTGATAAGAAGCTTGACATGAGCCGGCAATGTGCGCTCGCAGCCCCGAAGGCCAAATGTGTCCTGGGCTGCATCAAAAGAATTGAGGCCAGCAGGGTGAGGGAGGTGATTCTGCCCCTCTGTTCCTCTCTTGTGAGACCTCATCTGGAGGACTGTGTCTGGTTCTGGAATCCTCAACATAAGAAGTATATGGAACTGTTGTAAAGGGTCCAGAAGAGGACTACAAAGATGATCAGAGGGCTTGAGCACCTCCCATACAAGGACAGGCTGAGAGAGTTGGGGTTGTTCAGCTGGGAGAAGGGAAGGCTCTGAGGAGACCTTATAGTGACCTTCCAGTACCTGGAGGGGCTACAGGAAAGCTGGGGAGGGACTAATTACTAAGGTTTATAGTGATAGAATGAGGGGGAATGGGTACAAACTGGAGAGGGGCAGATTTAGACTAGACATAAGGAAGAATTTCTTCATGATGAGGGTGGTGAGACACTGGCACAGGTTGCCCAGGGAAGTTCTGGCTGCCCCATCCCTGGAGGTGTTCAAGGCCAGGTTGGATGGGGATTTGAGCAGCCTGGTCTGGTGGGAGGTGTCCCTGCCCATGGCAGGGGGTTTGGAACTGGGTGATCTTTAAGGTCCCTTCCAACCCAAACTATTCTATAATTCTATTCTATGATAGTTAGAATATGTAACTTACATGAGAAAGTATGTAAAGCAGATGAACAGATGAAGATTTCTCCCACAGAAGGCAAACAGAAATAAGGCACACCAAAAGAAAAATAATGTAAGGTAAGACAACAGGATCGTTATAGACAAGGAATGTATGTGTGATAACATCAATGAGACCTGGAAGTAAGCTCTAATCAAGCCAATGGATTAGAGAGATTAAACCAATGAAGGTGTTTGATGTGGAGGGGAAGTGAGTGGCACTGAAGTCCCTTCTTTCAGTACTGAAGTTCCACAGTAGTTCCTGAGAACAGAGGCTTTTTGAACAGTAAAGAGACCTAAAGAGTGACTCTGAAAAGGATAATCACCTGAAGAGCGTGTTTTCTTGATACAGCATAACTTTCCCCTTGCACACAGTGAACTACAAGCACCTTTTAAAGTTTTTTGAGGCCTAATGTGAGGCAAGTTGTATTCTGCTACTTCCTAGAAGGATTCAAATAGTCTAAGTTGTACTTTATGATTTTATGGGAGGGTCAAAGCAATCTAACTTTCTATTGTAGTCGAGGCTTAATTCTATGTCATGGCTCCCTTACCTGATGATAGTCCACACGTATTTAAAGTGGATGTGAACTCATACCTAACCATGGTATGTGAAAGATACCCCCACTGCATCTTTTCTTCTGCACCCCTGTGCTGCACAGGAACTTGGTCCTTTGGAAGACTGGTAGCCACACCAGCACAGCTCTGAACCTGTAATGGTATGTCCTATTTCCAGCCAATTCACAGACCTAGAATGACTTATGGTGGGTAGCAGACCAGGTTAGAGTATGCTTGCAAGCAAAAACCTCAACTGTATTTGTTCTTGTAGATAAACCCTAGTATCATGCTACTATAAGTTTCTATACTACCCACAGGACAATAAAGGCCAATATAGTTTATTTCAAGCAGACAGACTGTTTTTAGACCCGGGAAGGTTGAGTGAGAGAAGGCACTGCAGCATTTCTTAGTCTTCAAGAAACACCAATAGTTCTAAATATTGCCTTCAAAGCTTGCATCTGCAGTCTTGTTAGGTTGTTTCTCTAGCGCTTTTAGTTTCTACCTACTTAGACTATTTTGAAATCAAACATACACAAAATCTACTTGTGTACTGTTAATTAGTACCTGATCCTGGATAACAATTTCTCCAGAGAAGTCTAAAAGATTCTCAGTGAATCAGGAACTCTGCAGATATATATCTACTTGCAGTTAAGTTAAAAGCACTGAACTGTGTAGAAGAACTTGTGCAGTGGATAAAAAAGCTACACTAGAAGACAGTTAATTATTTTAATTTCATACAGGTGTTTTTAATAAGATCTAGCTGGGATTTTTAAAATATAAAATACTGTGTCTGTAATTAGTGGCAAAATGTCCGTTAGCTTCTGTTAATTTAAGATTTCACTCTTTTTTTACCTCCAGATGTTCTTTCCTGTTTCTGAAAATTCATGGTCAATTCTATCTTTGATGATGATACAGACACTATATAAGGTGAGAGAAGAGCACCTACCCTTCTTATCACTGAGAATATCAATATAGGACATAATTCAAAAGCTTTAGCAGAGTAAGCTGCCAATATATTACATGGGAGCGCCAAACTCTAAGTATTTATTAATAACCTGGAAGTTATGATGCAGTACGCTCTCAGCAAGTTTGTGGACAACACCAAATTACAGTAAGCAGTCAATATACCAAGGGACAGGACTACTATTCAGAGGGACATCAACAGGCTGCAAAAAGCGGCTAACAGGAGCTTCATGAAGTTCAACAGAGGCAAATGCCAGGTCTTGTGCCTGAAGTGGAGGAATTCCATGAAACAGCCCAAACTAAGTCTCCAGCATTCCCTCCCAGCCTAAATTTTATGGTATTATACTGTTTATGCTTTCTATATTTACATACACCAGGAACCAGGTGTGTATTGGTGTTGCATTGCAGAAATAAACTACCCTCAAATGCACAGTTATATTTAAAAATAAATATGGTATGAACAGGGTACTTAAGTTATACAGTAGAGTTGGCACACATCTAAACTGTAATAGAAAGTGCATCCTCCAAACAATTACTACCACAACACATGACAGATTTTACGTTTCTCTGAAGACCCTCTGACAGATGCCTCAGCTGCAGGGCATTAAGCCAAGCAACGCTTAAAGTGTCCTAGAAGTCATAAAGCACTTTGCAGAGTTTATATGTAGAGAGACTTATTTCTGCTTGAGTACACACTTATGGTTCCTATGAACTATTAAGATACACAAGGCATTGAGAGTTGAACTACTTGTGTATATACTGTTGCTTTTATTTGCATTGTGCAACATTTAAGAGATTCTCCCTTGTAAAAACAAGAGCTCACCGTGTTGTCTGTTCTGCCTACAGAGTTCAAATCTAGCTGAAAATGTAGGATGGCCTAGTGCTGCTTTGTTTAGTACCACAGAATCTGTTCAACAAAGCAGAGAAAAGCTCCAGATCCTGTACCTGAAAAAGACCAATTTTTGCAAACCGCTGTACTTCTATACACCAGGTTATTAGTATAGAATTAAATAGCATAAATGGAACGCACGATTCCCTTTATATTATTCAAGACACTTCACTCCAGGTTTAAAAAGATATTTGCTTGAAGATAAACATTTATATCATATATTTTATTACTTCAAGCCCTACTTCCTTTTTTCATTCTTCTACCATGTTTGAAACCTGGGGTATTGCATATGCCTTGCATGTTCCCAGTGTTTCACCATTTTCTAAGAAATGAAATATTTACGTCATGATTTCCAAAGATTTATTTACCCTCAGAACTGAATCATCTGTAGCTGAACCAGCATATATTGTTTCAGTCACAATGGCCTCTGGGCACTCACCCCACAAGTCCTGGATAAGTGCCTAGAGAAGCAGTGGGTTCTGGGAGAACTTAAAAACCAATTTTGAGCTGTTGAACAACAGACAACCAAGTAAAATTTTAAAATGCATTTAGTTGACAAGATAAAACTCTAGGAGAAGTTTAATTTCTTTTTTACTCCTAGTGTTCTAGTTCAGTTTGCAAGATATATCCTGCATCAGCTTAATGCTCGTCCTCTGCTAAGCTTGCTCATGTACAGCAGAAGCATTTGCATTTTCAGTACACACTGCTTATGATAACTGATCACCTGAAAACAGACGTCAAGTAAAACAGCTCACTGTTTCTCTGTGGCAGATGTTTCTTCATAAGCAGTAATCTGTAATGTCTACCACATCTGTGTTCTGTGAGCTATCATGCTTTTAATCACAGCACTGATAATAACATGTACAGTTAAGTTTTCCCACCACTTTCCATTAAAGGACCTGATCTTTAGGTACTTCATGAACTTCCCAACATCTAACTAGTCCAGCTGATGTTTTGCGATATGATAAAAAATACTCCAGAAAACAGACTTAAGCAATTCAGCACTTTCTAAGACCAAGGCTAAATAAAATAGTTTGCCCCTGTTTTTAACCCTTGAGCACCAGTAGCACTCCAGTGTTTTCTACCATAATCTTGAAACTTCATGTGAGAGAGAAAGGGAGGGGAAAAGGTGTATATATATGCAGACTAGAAGTTGCCTCACCTTCTTCTCCTCATAAAAGTAAACCATAACAAGATAAACCACGCTTAAATAAATTTCTATGTGGAGAAGGTTAAGCAAGCCCTCAGTAGACATAGCAGTCTCCCCAAACATCTTCCCACCTTGCTCTCACCTTTCAAGTGCTGCCTCTCCAAAACAGGGAAAGAAATGCCAACTGGAGGCACTGCGAACTGCTGCAGCTGCACAGGGAGAAGATGTGTCTTGGGGACTGTGCCCTGGCAGCAGAGTCAGCATGGGCACTGGCTCTCAGGTAGAGCAGTATAGAAACAGTAAAGGGACTGAGCTCATAAAATGCAGTTTTCTCTGCTAAGAATAAAACGCTACCAGCTACTTAATGCTCTCTAGTTTGCTGGGACAGCTGAATTCCTGCTGACTGGAGAAGGGTTGAGTTTTCTAGAGCCCAGGTAGGAGAGCTGTGCAGGACAACTCATGCTTCAAGAGGAGCAGCAGCTGCCAGGCAGGATAGGTGAGTTCCAGGCAGGTAAAACTCTCGAAACCCAGCTCTGCCACCAGATCCCAGCAGCACCACTCAGCACAGGGCTGCCATGCCCATCCCTGCCCATGGCCTCCAGCTGTAAACCAGTAGCCACTGTGGGTAAGAACACCAGAAAACAGCTGAGTCCCACTGAAGTGGATGGTCTGTGCCAATACCTGGGCTAGGAGCTTAACTGCACCTTTATTCTTCAGCTTGGCCACATGAGGAAATGAGGCACACACTGTCATGCCAGCTCCTCCAACAGCTCTTGAACCTGCTGGGCACCTGTAGCCAAATTTGAGTGCAGTGTGGTGATCTCAAATATAATTATGATTCTACTTAATTAGCAGCCATGGCAGCAGCTGGGCAGAGGAGGTAAATGCCTGCTACAGGGAAGGCAAGCGGAAACTCCTGCCTCTCCCTTGGCAGCAGAAGCAGCATGAATCTGGCTTTAAACCAGCAGCTCCACTGGTATAACTAGCCTTTGGAGAGACACTAATGCAAAAGAGAGGAGGTTTGATAGTTCTGCTGATTAAGAAGCAATTTATTGCAATTTATTTTCATTTGGTGAATCAAAAAGCCTCTCCCCAGTGTTTCATTGCCCTGCAAGCTGCAAGTAGTAGCTGCTTTCATTTGATGTTGCTCCCTGTCACAGAAGTGTAAGGTTTCCTCGTAGAGGGTTAAATCAGTCATTCTGTTCACTTTCAGTCACTTATACTAATTACCTTTTTGATATTAGTCATTTGTATATTTACTTAATGCTGTCATTCCAAAGCATTTAAAGCAGATAGTAACCGATATGCCCACCAGTGCAACCTAGATTTGTACTGTTTAATAATGCAGCTAAGATATAGAACTGGACTTGTAAACCCAGAAGATTCTTTCTGAACCTACTCAATACGCTCCTGTATAAAATCATAGAATGGTTTAAGTACATTGACAGGAGGCATCCAATTAAAACTACTAAAGGAAGTTAAGGAGAACTGAACTACTGAAATAGGGATTTGACTAAGCGGTATGTCAGTTAAGTCTCTGTCTTATCATAATAATAGCAGAGTTTTTTGTTGTTGCCATCTCAGAATTTTATTTTAGTATGGGAAAAAGAAAGATCCTACTGACTTACCTGTGGGCACCAAATTCTATGTATACTAACTGTTGTTTTGGATCCTTCTGCCCAAATACCAATTTCTATAGCTTCTGCTGTGTAACAGAAGCACAGCCCACAACAGGATGGCTGCAGATTGAAACGGATCTTCTTGCGATTAACAGCCTTGTGTTATTACAACATATTCTGATGCCTTTCCAGGAAATACTTCCGGGATGCCTGTCTTTGCAAATATTCTTTATAAATCTTAACCAGATACTTGTGGTCAGTATATCATTATGCCATATACTCTAGTGATAGTACAGATTTTCTTTTTTGTTTCTACAGATCTTCTATTGTAGGAAAAAAAAGACTGGCTTTTAAGTTTGCTGAGAAGCTGAAGAGTGAAGTAGAAAAGGCAATGGCTTTTTGTACTAAAACTCTTTGAAAAGTTTTAATTACAGTGCTGGTTCACTTTAAGACACCAAACAGAATCTTAGCCTTTTATGTAGGAGGAATAAAACACCATTGCACAGAATTTCTTCTGACTGTGGCATCTCACAGTGTGCAGTGCCAGTATTTGCTCTAGCACGCAGGTGAGGAGATGCCGAGTGAAAATCAATAATAAGCCTTGATGAGACTGAAATCTTGAGAAATTCATGCTACTCAAATGTTTTACTTCTCTAATCTTTCCACAACAAACCAGGACTAACACCTAAGTGAAACTACTCAGAGGTATCTACATTTTCTCATAAGGAAGCTTTCCAGCCTGGAACACACTGCATAGGTAAATTGGTTTTGATGTTATTTTATTTGTTATAGGGTTTTTTTTTATCTCTACTGCTAAGAGTCACTGTAAGGGATGTAGCAGGAGGAGGCAGCCATTTATTAGAAAGCTGACTTTTTGAAAGTTACTCACAAACCAACAGGCATTTGCTATCAGCAAGATTGCAGTAGTAGAATAAACCTAATTCTACTTTTACTGTTTCTTATTAAGAATGAGGAATTCTGGAGAGAGCCATATTGCAATATGAGACACTACTGAAGTTAATAAGTTGCACAATAAATCCAGTAAACCCGGAGATTATGGAGCCTTTTATGCTTCGTGTAGTTAAAGAGACTCAAAGCCAGTTAACAAATAACAGATTGAAAATTTCTTTCAGAAATTTCTTTTTGTAGTATAGCGTAGTAAAATATTAAAGCTCAAAAGTAACC
Source organism: Phaenicophaeus curvirostris (assembly GCF_032191515.1). Taxonomy (NCBI): domain Eukaryota; kingdom Metazoa; phylum Chordata; class Aves; order Cuculiformes; family Cuculidae; genus Phaenicophaeus; species Phaenicophaeus curvirostris. The sequence goes on along the minus strand of NC_091392.1, from coordinate 81,807,395 downwards.
TAATAGCCTTCTTCTTCTGTAGAATGCAGGACCTTCTTACTATAACTTTTCAAGCATTTACAGTTTACGTAGTATTCAACTAGTTAAAGCTGAGGCCTGAAGAATTTCCCTGATAATCCTGCCTGAATGTCTTCTTTCTATGATATAGTACCTACAAGTTCCACAATAAGGCCCAAATTCTCAAACAAAAGAACGATTCTGCAATCTTCATTGGAATAATAGCATACATCATAGCAAACCAGTTGGCTACAACGTGTTCAATGGGATTTGCATCTTAGATCTTACACCAAAAATCATGTATGATGCATAATACAGTTCTTCTTTGTTATGTTAATCCAAGCAAGTATAATGTAAACGTGATATAACACTTCATTTCTCTTCTCTTTAAGCATACTACAGGGTATAACATATGGCAGCTGGCTGGATACAAAGAACTTTGCTTCTTAAGTAAGATTTCATTTGGCTTGCATCCCCAGACTTAAGTGCTGCATTCACAGCTTCCCCTGTAGATTTGGTTGTAACTTCACAGTAATTATAAGTTACCTAAACTATACGCCTAAATGAGGAGCTAGGCACAACCATATAAGTTTCAGGAGAGATCATATTACCAACCACTGCAAAGCAAAGGTTTGTTTACTAGAAAATACATGAGATCTGAGTAGGCAATAGCATTATTATGCAAACTATTCCCCATCAGACAGTCAGAATGATTGGCCTCGACAGGGTCATGGCATTCCTGTCCTCAAGGCTCCTCTTTGCTGTAGTTCAAGAGAAGTCCAAGACTGGCCGAGAGAGTTGGGGTTGTTCAGCCTGGAGAAGAGAAGGCTCTGAGGAGATCTTATAGGGACCTTCTAGTACCTGAAGGGGCTACAGGAAAGCTGGGGAGGGACTGTTTACAAAGGCTTGTAGTGATAGGATGAGGGGCAATAGGTATAAACTGGAGAAGGGCAGATTTAGACTGGACACAAGGAAGAATTTCTTCACTATGAGAGTGGTGAGGCACTGAACAGGTTGCCCAGGGAAGCTGTGGATGCCCCATCCCTGAAGGCCAGGTTGGATGGGGCCTTGGGCAGCCTGGTCTGGTGGGAGGTGTCCCTGCCCATGGCAGAGGTGTTGGAACTGGATGATCTTTAAGGTCCCTTCCAACCCAAACTATTCTACAATTTTATGATCTTAACCAATGCCTCTCTACTGCACTTTTATACTGCAGACTGGACCTCTGTGCTGGTCACTTTTCTGTTGATTGTGGTTTTAAGCCTGTTAATGTATGTGTAGGTAGAAGAAGTAGTCATTGGGCTACAAAAGCCCAGCCAAGCGAAAAAACGCTCTCAGTATCGCATCAGACATGTTCTAACAGAGCAGAGAAACACTTCTACTTTTGTCCTGATTTTATGTATATTTTATTTCTGCAAATACTTTGGCAAACATTTTCAACATCTGATATTTGATATTTGACAACCAAGGAAGACCTTTATGCTATTTCAGCAACAAATTCTTATAATAATATTCCCAAGGTTCATTTCCCTGACATAGCTATGTTTTTTACCGAACACCAACTTACTCAAGCAAAATTTGAGGATTTACAGCTTCCTGTCTGGCTTTCTCTCTGCCCACTCTTTACAGTAATATGATTGATTTAAATCCATTCCCTGAAGTGTTGATAATGTTTTATTTCCTTTTATGTTTTTATCTTCTTTTTTTTTTTCTTGTACTGTCTTCTCTTTGGTTTTGGTTTTGCTGCTTTTTTTCCACGACAGTTCTTGCTCTCCTCAGAAATAGCTTTTCTCCCTTTCACACTGCTTCATTCGTTGTTGCTGTTCAGAACAGCTAAGAGCCTTGTTACAGAGCCCCTTTGTATTTTTTGCCAGAAAAGTGCAAAAGACAACCTATTTATTCAAAGGATATTCCGGTCAGTTACACTACTTTGTTTCTCAGAGGAAACTCAAATTCAAAGTTTGTTATAAACAGTTCAAACTTAATTAAAGTCAGAAAGACTGCAGTTAACAGAGCTAATTTCTCTGATCATTTACACTTCTTATAGTAGTATGTACTTTTTCCACATATGACTACATTGAAACCAATATCCATGCAGTAGATGTTTCCACTAGAACAACGGAGCATGTTAAAACAGGAGCCATGTAAACAAAATTATATGTTTGGGGTGTTAAGGGGCATGGTTTAGTGTTTGATAGGAATGGTTGGACTCGATGATCTGGTGGGTCTTTTCCAACCTGGTTATTCTATGATTCTATGATTCTATGTCTAGGCTATAGTGACACTGCCTGGATCCTGGATCTTCTCAGGAGGACCATTGAACCATAGCATTTTTTGTGAAAGCCTGATTACTTTGTATAAGCAACGCATGCCTTACGTGCCTTGCGTGCGATACCTTTGAAGAAGAACTAGAAGACTCATAAGAAGGGAACATTCTGCCCCAGAAGGTGCTGAAAGTAGGCCAGATGATTACTAAAGAAGTATGACAGCAAGCGAGACTAATTTAAATATGTTTAACCAATAAGGGATGACATGTTAAGTATAACCAATAAGCGTAATTTGGGGTATACTAATCATGTAAAAAGAAAAATATATTGTAACGCCTTCAGATGGCCCACTAGATTTGTAGAATACCACCTAGCACTTGTCCTTGCAGAAACATGAATTAAATGAAAACCTCAACTCTGTGTGCTTTGGTTGGCACTGCACATCAGGTAAAGAAACCAAATCAACAAAATTGTGCCATCCAACTAAGCAGGTTGGATAAGGTTTTGAGCAACCTGACCTAGTTCCTGCTCATAGCAGGGGGTTTGGAATTGGATGATCTTTTAACATCACGTCCAAGCCCAGACATGCCATTCTATCATTCTATGAAAATAAATATACTCTTACTGATGTTAACATTACTAGACTCTAGAAAATGGATTTTAATTATAGGAATTAATTTATTATTAATCAAATAATTATTAATTTAATAATTGTCAATAATTGGATTAATTTATTATGGGTGAAAAAAAAAGCATGGTAAATGGAATGGATAGGTTAATCCTAAAAGGGAGTACACTATAAAATTATATTCTGGAGTTCTGTCCTGTATTCAGTGTAAAGTCAAATCTGTTACTAATGTCTTTTATCACTAAAGCTTACAGTGCTGTTCAAGAGAGGTTTCAAAAGCATTTTGCAAGAAGCTGCAGCTTATCATCTCTTCCCTGTCTCATTGAAAGCACAGGGCAGCAGCTGCAAATCATACACATTGGAGAATACTGACTGCAGTTCAGACAGTGCGAGAGAGGGAGGTGCAAGGTAATGCAGAATTTGCATGTAGTTGTGCTCTGTTAAGTAGAAGTTGACTGCAGGGAGATCTTGTTGGTATCTGTCATTGAAAATGTGCAGATCACTTAGCAACTTTAAAATTAAGCTCTAGCATATACCTGCAGTGACATCCCAAAGATCAGATCATGTCACTCTACAGGGCTTATACATGTATAGTGCTGGAAGTAAAAATTGAAAGGTTGTCCTTGAAAATTAATCTCTGTATTCAATCACAGGTAAACTCTGAGTGAACTGACACTGGCTTTTGAAAACATACTTCAAATTTCTGATAGTATCTTTCTTCTTTAAAGCATTTTATAAACTATTCTGTTTATAAAGTTGGCAAGCTAGTAAGATCCAGTCAGCTCTGAGGTAGAAAAAACTAATGACCTACCAGGGAGTAATTAGTAGTTCCATTGTGCATGTAGAAAGAATTTTATCTCAATCAACAGGGGCAAATTGGCTTCCTGCTATGAAAAAAATTAAGACATGAGTCAGCTGGTGTCTTAAAGATACTTTCCAGCAAGCTCAATAAACTTTCTTTACAAGTTTTACTTGTTTTCCTTCAAACCAGCAGGTTCTGGCACAACATAAACTAGGATTTACTTTATCATAACTTATTACACAGCATGATGTCAAAAGTAAGTCAGCATTACATCTTGGTGCATAAAACACAGCTGAATAATCAGACTCATTGCCTCTTCCAGCCAAAAACAGCCAGCTGCATTTCTTATCCTGATTAAGTCACTTTGAGTAACATTTCCAAAGTCTGCAAGAAAGCCCAAAATAAGCAACAGAATACATGTATTGTGTAGTATGCTTGGAAAAAGTATGACAGTTGGATCAAGTGGTAAGCTTCTGTAGTTACTTCATTTAAAATATGTATTCTACCTCTCAGAATTTCTCTGTTGTAGCAACAGTGTTTGTTTTAATTTGCTGCTTCTTGAAAGAAACTCCTTCCTATTTCAAAGCTTGCAGGTTACAACACACTTTATAATCTGCTTCCCACTCTGACTTTTGATACTGAACTTTATGCTGATTTTCTTGTAACGGTGTTTGCTTGCCTCTGACAAGTTTTGAATAATCATTTCCTTGTTTTGAATAATAACAAGGAAATATGACGGAAAACAATACTTTGTTGCTGCTTGTAGATTTGGTAAACTATACTAAATCTCCTTCTGGTTATATTTTATATGACTACTTTTGGACCATACTGGACTGAAAAGTGTTGATATTCTTCACCCTTAGTGACTTTCCTAACCCCTTGCAAGGGAATCCAGAGCTTAGGTAATTATTATTGCTGCAAATACTGTTGGTTTTTATAAATAATAGTTAATGTAGTCTAATATAAAGGAGCAAGACTTAGAGGAAAAGGTAGTAACATTTATTAGGTGTATTGATTCTGACTGAAAAATGGAAAAGTTTTCAAGGTCCTTGGAAATATTTCCTTTCATATTACTTTTTAAATTAATGCAAAACAAAGAAGAATAGTAGGTATTGTGAATCTACAGGATGAGTCTGACCTTGAGTGTCAAACTCAGGAAAATATTTAGTGAGTGTTTGTGACACCTGACAAAACATTCTAAGATAGTCAGCAAATTATTTAGTAATACATTCCAACGTTATTAAAACACAGTGTCAAACAGCATTCCAAGCTGTATTTCCCATATAGTTACTGGCATTTAGGGAGCAAAATATCACCTGGTTCTTTTAAAACAGAAGAACTTGGACCTTTAGGGTTACTGAACCCTAAATATCAGCAGGTTAAAATACTTTGCTGACTGACCAGCAGCAGTGAAGAGTGAAAGATGAGGTAGAGGTATTGCAGACATTCTCTAACTTCAGTTTTCAGGTGGGACTGTAGTCACATTCTTTCTTCTCATTTCCTGTTCCCTCTCATCCCTTACCCACTATGAATATGATTCTCCTAATGCTTGTTAAGCCTTTCTAGAGACAGCACAATATAGCAATACAAGAAAATGAGAAAGCAAGAAGTAATGTCTAGGGAATGTTACGTGGACAGTTCACAAGGACACAATCTTCTTATGCAAATTGAAAGTTAGTGAAGTCAGTGCAGTCAGCACAACTATTCTTGCCAAGAGTAACAATGGATATGGAGTAAAACCAGCGGGTCTATGTTTCATCTGTAGAACTGGCTATCCTTACCAAAATTCTCCTTAAAACTGTACTACAATATCAATGCAACACTGACATTTAATGAACAAAAGAGAATGGTCGAATCCATCATACAGGCATGCAAAACCAGTGAATCCTGATTGTACCCCAAAACAACAGACTTGACTGACTACAGAAACAAACAAAATCTTTATAAGAACTAAGCCTGGAAAGTGTCTGCCAGTAAATACCTCAAGGCGGCCTGCAAGAAAGCTGGGGAGGGACTGTTTACAAAGGCTTGTAGTGATACGATGAGGGGCAATGGGTATAAACTGGAGAGGGGCAGATTTAGACTAGACATAAGGAAGAATTTCTTCATGATGAAGGTGCTGAGGCCCTGGAACAGGTGGCCCAGGGAAATTGTGGCTGCTCCATCCCTGGAGGTGTTCAAGATCAGCTTGGATGGGACCTTGTGCAGCCTGATCTGGTGGGAGGTGTCCGTGCCCATGGTAGGGGAGTTGTTAAGTGGATGAACTCTGAGGTCCCTTCCAACCCAAACCATTCTGTGATTCTATGAATCAAATACCTTAATAAGCTGTGGCAAAAGAACTTTGAGGTTTTAGGCTTTGGTTTGAAAAGATTAAAAACTGAAAAAGAAAAGCAATTTGAGGAGGGGGAGAAGGGACGGTGTTGTTTTCCAGCCGTGGCCAGCTGAGGCCAGTGGGCTGGGTGTGGGTACTGGGCTGCTCAGCTGGCACCGTGGGCAGCATGTGCCTCCCACTGCCAGACCCACAGCCCTGATGCCTCACTGCGCCCAGGCCAGGCCTTCGGCAAAGCCACTCTGCCCACTGTTTTTGCATCTCTTTCTTTTGTAGTTGTTTTATTTTGCTTTTCCCTCACCCTATTTGTTTTCCTATTTAATTCTATATCATAAAATGATAGAATGATAGAATGATAGACTAGTCTGGATTGGAAGGGACCTTAAAAATCATCCAGTTCCAAACCCCCTGCCATGGGCAGGGACACTTCCCACAGGATCAGGATGCTCCAAGCCCCATCCAACCTGGCCTTGAACATCTCCAGGGATGGGGCAGCCACAACTTCCCTGGGCAACCTGTGCCAGTGCCTCACCACCCTCAAAATGAAGAATTTCCTCCTTATATCTAGTCTAAATCTGCCCCTCTCCAGTTTATACCCATTAACATATCATCTGAAAGTTTTCATTGCACTATCCCCATTAATCTTCATGCTTACTCGTTCCCTTTCCTCTGTAAATTGTGCAGATTTGCAGACCACTCATTTGCATTTTTGCCAGTAAACCCTTTCAGGTGTTTTTAGGGGTGTGTGAACATTAACCAGCCCCAGCTGATGAAAACAAGCCACATGCTGGATCCCACACCGTCCCACCCAGTACCACCCAGTATGCTGGGGGTGCAGTGCTGCTCAGCTCTGCTGCACCTCAGCCACCGCTCAGATCTGAGCAGAAAGGTTTACGGTTTTCAAGCAGGTTCAAAGGCAGCAATTGCTGCTGTTTGCATTTTTCAAGTTGAAAATTAATATACTCTAACTGATGCTAACATTACTAGACTCTAGAAAATGGATTTTAATTACAGGAATTAATTTTTTATTATTATTAATCAAATAATTATTAATTTAATAATTGTCAATAACTGGATTAATTTATTATGGGTGAAAAAAAAAAGGTGTGGTAAATGGAATGGACAGGTGAATCCTCAAATGGAGCACACTACAAAATTATATTCTGGCGTTCCATCCTGTATTCAGTGTAGAGTCAAATATGTTACTAACGCTTGTTACTCTATCACAGGGTGGGTTTTTTTTTCTTTGTTCTTTGGTCATTTTCTTTTTCTACAGTTAAATGGTATCCAAACTTAGGCCATGTGCTTCCAAATCAGCTTTCAGCATGTGAACCTGAAAGCTGGCAAGTAGCCTTACGAGACGAGGATCTGGCAGAATGCTTATTTGAGGGATTAGAGTCTGCAATCTCCACAGCCAAAACCTAAGATGTGTTTCAAAGCCAAACAAAAAAATACATCCTTATAAAAACAAACCCAAGCATTAACGTAATGAAGCTTGAGGATTTCCAAGTGATGACACTGTAGCCAAATTCTCTTGCCAAGGTACAAGAAAATGTCATTTTTTATGTTTTAAGTTGGCTTGAGAAAGTTGTTGCAGAGAGAGACTAAGAAAAGTTTTCCAAACTTTGAGATTGTTATAGAAGAATGATAGTTTGGATATCATCCCTGATGAAGCAGTTTCTTAAAAGGAGTAGTTTTATAGCAGCGCCAGTGTAGAGACAGCAGAGACAAAATAAAGCCAATGAAGATCCATACAATGTGGATTTCAGGATGGAGAAGAGAGACAGGATTACCAACAAGAGTTTTGTTGAATTGATTTGATGAACGAGAGCACATTCCTGATTATTTTGGTACCATTTTCTTGGTTTATGTATTTGATATATCATGCTTTACAACATGGAGCATCGGGCAAATGATTCTGTGGTTTCATGGATTTTGGAGTATTAGACACAATTCTAACACTGGTAACAGTAAAAACCCAGAATAAGTCCAAGTGTGTTTATCTGAGGTTCAGCGGCGGCAGCTATGTTTTTCTCTACTTTCACCATACATTTTAATTGAGTAAACAGTCCAAACTTGTTCTAAACGCACTGCAGAATTTCAGGGAAGGTAGAATTCAACATTTCATTTAAAGTCTGTGGCTTAAAGAGAACTGATTGCGCAGATCCTTGCTCATGGTTCTGTTTCATCTGAGCCTGTTATAATCTTGTATGCTTTGCTTATACTAACTTACAGGGTTTTGCCTTAAGGATCTTAGCTGCCGCCTTAATGGTTGTTACTTTCCATAGGTACCTTGCATGGTTGAACTAGCTGCACTGTAGAAATAGGAGTTGCTAGGTGGCTTTGCAGCTTAGTCTCTTTCTAGTAAATGATGAACTTGTCTTTTAGAAAAAGGTGTGTTTTTTCTTTTTGTGTTGTCTACAATGTTAAGAACACTTGGAATGTGTAATTTAGTTTAAGTTCATAAAAACATAGAACTTATTTTAGGCTGAGCAGAGTTCTCCTTCAGAACACACAATGCTCTAAAATCTCTATGTGTAGCTACCATTCTAGAAGTGTCCGATAGCTCTGCATGGATTTCTTTCAGATTCCTGTGCAGAAGTGGTTTTGAAAGGGGAGGTTTTTCTAAAAAATGAAACGTTAAATTTAATGTTTTATTTTGTGTATCAGCTTGGTTTTGGTGAAAAGATACTTTTCTCCTAAGAATGTAAATGCTTTCCATCTCTTTATTAGTGTAAATTAGGAAGCAGCTGTAGACATACAAACTCACCTATACAGAGAGACCCTGGAGTAGTCTACTCTTTATGTAAGATTTGTGTGACCTTTGTGATTTTTGAAAGTATAATCACTTTAATTTTTTTTATTTGGTTTATCTTGTCTAAACAGTGCAGCTTTTTGCCTCATGTCAGAATCTGCTGAAATAGTGAGAAATTGGCAATATATAGGGCTGGCTGCTGGCATACAGTAATGATGCAAAAGTGTTATAAAAGCAAGAGTAAAAAAAAAACAATCAGAAAAGTCACTGGACAATTCTAGGACAGTGACCTCAACTGGACAAGAGATCACAGAATCACTAGGTTGGAAAAGACCTTTGAGATCAACTCCAAATGTACCTGTCTACGAATAAATCATGTCCCCTAGCACTTCATCTGCCCACCTTTTAAAAACCTCCAGGGATGGGGACTCCACCACCTCTCTGGGGAGCCTCTGCCAGTGCCCGAGAACCCTTTCTGTGAAGAAATTTTTCCTGATGTCCAATCTAAACTTCTCCTGATGCAGCTTAAGGCCATTCCCTCTTGTCCTGATGTCACCCATCACTTGGGAAAAGAGACCAACACCCACCTTGCTACAACCTTTCAGGCAGTTGTAGAGAGGAATAAGATCTCCCCTCAGCCTCCTTTTCTCCAGACTAAACAACCTCAGTTCCCTCAGCGGCTCCTCGTAAGACTTTTTCTCCACCCCCTTCACCAGTTTCGTCACCCTTCTCTGGGCGCGCTTCAGGACCCCAATGTCTTTCCTGTAATGAGGGGCCCAAAACTGACCATAGCGCTCAAGAGTGTGGCCTCACCTGTGCAGAGTACAGAGGCACAATCACTTCCCTGGTCCTGCCCATCACAGGGGGGTTGGAACTAGATGATCTTAATGATCCCTTCCAATCCAAACTATTCTATGATTTTATCTGTAGGGTGATTTAGAAGCAAGTGCAAGTTTTCTCTGCCTGTGCTTCAAGCAAGCTGGACCAAGCTCTTACCAAGGTGAAGCCCCAGTAGAGATGATGTTTGAATCTGTCAAACATGATTTTGGGGATTCCTGTGACTGAATGTTAGTTGCCTTTAAAATTAAGGGGGTTTTACTCTTTTCTTATCAGGGGAGCAGCAGTTAGGCTGGTGGAGGCTGAAATCTTCAGAGGTCTGTCAGCACAAGGCTGCCTACAAGCTTCAGATTCAGAACTCTAAGCTGTAAGAACAGGAAACATGTCACGATTATAGAACCTTCATCACAGTAAACCTGCCTATCTTATATTTCTGCCTTGAGTATTTGTATTCGTCAGTCTGCTAAGACATGAGATTATGTGAGGAGAAATGGATGCAATAGTAATATAGCAGCAAGGACACAGTACAGATGCATTGGGGTTCCTGACCTCTTTGGAGTGTTTTTTCTATGGAAACGTTCAGCAGCTGTTTAAATTGTAGTGTGCTGCTCATTATCTCAGAAAGGACACAAGTCTTAATGCAGCAGAATTAAAACCAGTTAGTGCCTAATGATGTATCTGTAAACAATTTCTAGTGTTTAAGTTTGACTTCGGCTGAACCAGTCAAATGATAGAGTTAACTGCATTAACTGTTTATTTCTGAGGTGCTGTTACTTCACTCACCACTAAACTGTCTCACCACTAAACTGACAACAGTTACCGCCCCACTTGCTAACACAGATCATCTTCTGAAATCTTCTATCAGCTGCCTCTCACATCAATGTCTGCAGAAGAGCCTGTTCAGGATCATTCTTTGTTCTGATACTAGCACATTTGTATCTGGCAGTCCCAGAGGGTTTCTCTGTTTGGCTCACTGTGGATTTGATCTGTTAGGCCTTCTGAGATCCCATCACACTAATGTGGTTTTACAGGGAGTGGAAGTGATGGGTCTGTCAGATGACCTCTCTGTCTGAACCGTGGTATGTCAACTCTTTACTCCTACCTCACAAAACCAATTTTTGATTGTTCTCTAACATGTTCATGTGCAAAATGAAAAGCTTAAAAGTAAGGTGCTTGCACCTTTCTAGACTAACAAATACTGAGACAGGTAGAGTTTTTGTGGTGTTGGAAGTCTTTGTCCCTGTTTCAAAGTAGGTAAAGATCTTAAGACATTTTGCCTAGAAAAGCAATCTTAAACAATGCATGCACGCTATCTTTTCTACCCTAGAAGAAAACACCCAGTTGTCTTTCATCGCTTGACTGTTCAGAAACCATACCTGGGGGCAATGTGATATAATTGCTAAGGATCAAAAAGTACCAGTTCTCAAGGTTTTAGCCAGCTTTTTGTAAAGGGTTAAAACCAAAAGCAAAGCCTGCCTGAATACAGACCATACTCATCCTCTCCCTTTGAGAGACCGTATTTATGCATACATCACTTCTGAAAATGGTCTTTTAGCATTGCTTATAGCACTATCAGCTTGAAAGTCAGCTTAGAACAGCTGTTGCTTCATGCTGCAGCAAATTTAATCAGAGGAGTTAATCTATTTGTGACTCTGATTACTGTGATTATTTTACTCCAACCCTCAAGGCATGCAGCACCTTATCTTGTGCCTGAAGTCAGATTCACATTAGGAAATCACATCCCTTCCCCTTTAGTAAGGATCAGCTTACAGCTAGCATTGGTGATTCTACCATTTTGTAGACACTGCTGAACTGCAACTTGTACAACAGCCTGCCCTCCCTCCAGGACTATTTATTTATATCCTGAAATACAGATTAGTAAGTAATGGGTTATTTTAATTCCTAACACACACAATAAGCAGGTAGAAATACCTAGTTTTGGACTTGTGCGCCCCCCCCCCCCCCCTCCATATCAGGGACTGGAATACAGTCAAAAAGGAAAGAACTTGAAACTTGTCTCTTCCATTTACCTGTTAGAAGTGAAAGAGTAACTTGTTGAAGACCCTGTTCAAATCATTACCCAAGCACAGTGAAAGAACTAAACATACAAAGTTGTAGGTTAAATGATGTTTGCTGCCTCTTCTACTTAATTCACATTTTTTTTTTCTAAATGGGAGTACGATATTTATTGAAAACAAACTTGTTGACCAATTATTATCCTGTTTTGCTCAAGCTGTATAATGAAGTTGAGGGGACATCTCTGGTGATGGTGTACACTCTTAATAAAATATTTGAAGCCAAACAGACCATTTTTGTGTAGTAGCTAAAACATAGCTTTCACCACTCTTCAGACTGCTCAATTCTTTACTGTATTTTTCTATGTCAACCAACTGTTCCTTGGAAATGGTTAAAAAAATTGCACAAACCAACCCAAAACTTCTGTATTTGCTGTACAGACTAATGTGGGTCAAAGATTGCTGAAAATTACTAGAGGCTGCTCTTCTGTTCATCCTTCACACTACCGTATTTCACATTTGCCAACAGATTCTGAATTAAGGTCCTGATGCTAACTTATGACTTATGCTGAGTAAATAACTTTATTTAATAAAGTGTAACAGTAACATAAGCATTTGATAAACATCTGTCTACAGTATACGTGGGCAGATTTGTGGTCTTGAAATGCTCCTAGAGGAACACATTACCTGCTGCTCACATGTCATTCCTTCCTTATGCAGTAAGCCCATGTCTTCAGTTACGTGCAGTGAACATGCTACTAGCAGCACATTACAAGGTAGACAGGTACAAGCACATGGTGAACAAAATGAAGCTAGTATATGAACAGAAGACAGAATTATTATGAACAACCACAAACCAAGTAAAACTCCTTCTCTCTTCAGCACACACTGAGGTGAAACATAAGCCAGATGAAGCCATTCAAGCTCTCTCAAATAGTGTTCTGTAACTAACCTCATTAACTTTGCTTCTTAGATGAAGCATGGCCACCAGAACAAGTTTGACTTTACTGGGACAGCTACGTAACAACAATCTAAACTGCAAACAAATACATTTCTTTCTAAGGCTGCTATCTGTATGGCATCTGACTTGCACCCGATGTATTCCTTTCACTTTTGTGTGGGGTAGAATACCTCAAAGCTGAATTTTTTCCAGGTTGCATCACACCTATAGGGATATATCATGAGCTTTAATAAAATTAAGTAATTATTTCATAAGGTTGCAGTGGAAGACCAAAGTCTTACATCACAAGAGTCATGTAAGATAATGGCCAGATTCCCATAGCTTGTTTTGAAAAAACAGGAAATAATTCTATGTGAAGGCAAATAGATGCAGCTACAACACCAAAGAGAGGTGCAGGTCTTGACTGGTAGTAGGATGCACCCAGTGCACTGGAGATATGGCTAAACACGTTACTTTTCGTAAGAAAAGCAAGAGGCTTATTCTTTGTTAATAGTGTGCTTACGTGAACCTGTAGCCCTTTATCATAAGGCAGAAACCCCCAAAAACATCTGAAGAGAAAGCTTTGCTTACCAGAACATATATACCTCAGTAACAACCTCTGACCATCTTCTTTAGTCATTAACAAAAGTGTATCAATGAATAACAGCTGTTTCCCTCAATATTTTAGAAAATGGCTTGGTTTGACAGGTAAACATTTCTCTAACAACCTCTAGCAGACACACTGAAACATAAGATTTCTAACAGTCTGCTGTAAAAACAGTTCTTGCTGTGGTCACCTGGCCTTGAAATCATCCATCCATGCTTTATTCTGAAACAGGACTGTGTGTCTGGTTCTCTGTTTTTTCCTGGTCACCATTCTCTGGGTACTGGGTGAGATCAAAAGTCAGGACTCGGCTGAACATAAAGTCATCTTGCTGAGAAGAGGAAGGATCATACGATTTAAAACATTTATGTTATTTGAAATAAGCATTTCATAAATGACTATAAGACAGAATAACGTGCTGGAGTTACCAAAATGATCTTTCCATCAAGCCAGTACCTACACTTATTTCTGAACACAAAGTAGTTCACATCCAGCAACACAATTATGTACATGATTCACTGTAATGACACTTAAGGTGTAAATCAGTACTTGAATGAAAAACAGCTTGTATTCTTTAACAAAACTTAGTAATAATCAATTGTTACCTCTGGACATACTCCAATCAATGCGTCTGCTTTGGAATAAAACTCTTCCTTTAGAGAAATAACTATCATTTGCAACTGTTCATGTGCCTGATCTCTAATGAAACTTGATACCTTTGGAAAGAAGTGAAATATTTCAATAACTTAGGTCTGGCAGAATTAAACCATGCTATTGTTAGGGAATGAAGAGGAAAGAACTGAACATTAGATACAAAATTCAGCAATTCAGTTAGGAAATAAGCAGGATAAAATGAGAAATAAGTCTTTAGATAGATACTGTCCATGTTCTTATAACAATCCCTCAGATTTGCTACTTTTTGATAACACCTAAGAAAATAATAATTCCTTCAAATGAATAAAGTTACAGAAAAAGGGCATCACCGATGAAAAGTATTTTACTTGAAATAAATGTGAAGGAAAGTGGAAATTCCTGAATCAGGGAAAAAAAAAAGCATGAAAAGGCTGTTACTGGCTGTACACTTAAGTATGTGCTACTTTGCTGCAGAAAGTAGCATTTTTTTCCAATTATATACAAAACTAAGCCACAAATATTAAGTTATAAATTGGTGACTGAATAAGCCAGTATCCCACAATATATATTAAATGCTGAATAAAGGAAAACCAGTACATTTTTGTGAGTGCAGGGGCTAAAAGGGTGGCTTCTGTGAGAACAACCTGACTCCAATACAGACCAGTGATGGCAGTAACACCTCTGCAATAACATATTTAAGAAGGGAGGGGAACGATAACAACAGAAGAAGAGTGAGAATGTGCAAGAGAAACAACTCTGCAGACACAAAGGACAGCGAAGGAGGAGAGGGAGGCTCCAGGCACCCAGAGCACATATTCCCCTACAGACCATGGTGAAGCCCGTGGTGAGGCTGCCTGTGCCCCTTCAGCCCATGGAGGTCCCATGGTGAACTAGATGTCCACCTGCAGCTCATGGAGGACACCACAGTGGAGCAGGGGGAGGCCTAAAGAAAGTTGTGACCCCACTGGAAGCCCACACTGGAGCAGCCATCTGGCAGGACTGCTCGGTCCGTAGAGAGAGGAGCCCACACTGGAGCAAGTCTACTGGCAGGACTTGTGATCCTGCCAGGAACCTATGCTGGAGTAGCCTGTTCCTGAAGGGCTGCACCTGTGGGAAGGACCCATACTGGAGAATGGTAAGCCATTTTCATCAAGAATTCATGTGAATCACAGAATCACAAGGTTGGAAAAGACCCCCAGGATCATTGAGTCCAACCATTCCTGTCAATCACTAAACAACGCCTCTCAGCACCTCATCTGCCCGTCTTTTAAATACCTCCAGGGAAGGTGACTCAACCACCTCCCTGAGCAGCCCGTGCCAGTGTCCAATGACCCTTGCCATGACAAATTTTTTTCTGACGTCCAGCCTGAACATCCCTTGGAAGAGCTTGAGGCCATTAAATAAAAAGATAAGAAAGACGGCCCTTACTTGGTGTTAGTTAAAAATATTTACTAGGTTAATTCTAAAGAATTAATACTCCAGTGACAGAATGACTTGATTTTGGACGTGCAGTTACCCCTAAGAAGCAGAAAGGTGTGTAAGGGAACTCAAAGGCCTTAAAAATTCCAACTGAACAAACCCGAACACCAATTTACAAGTGACCTTTGTGTCAGATTGTACTGCACATGGTCATGCAGCATATTTTCACTCTCCTGACCTATTTTCTCAACTTCACAGTGCAGGGACTGATTAAAACACACTTAGATTTATGAATTTAAACCTACCCCATGTCTAACATTTCATAGAATGATTATTTCACTCCTAAACCAAGCATACTTTAAAATAGGTTAATGCAGTGTCATCGATCTTTTTATCCCAACAACCTGCAATGAACAGTAGCCATTCTTCTACAAAAAAATATCATTAAATCAATGATAAAACGGTATGGTGAAATGAACCAACTTACTTTATCGATGTTTGTGTTATCCAGGGCAGCATCTATCTCATCCAAAATAAAAAAAGGCGCTGGCCGAAAACTGTAGAAGACAAGACAGTATTTAGGATGAAAAAAATGTTAACATTCTTAACTTTTTGAGATTCACGTACTCTACTATAAAATTTGGTAAGAAGTAATGACAGGTTAAGAATAAAGGACTTCGGTAAATCTTCAGATACTCTGTTACCAGATCGTTTTAACTCAGTCACATATTTGGATAACATGGTACTATTTCTTTTACCTGTGTATAGCAAACACAAGAGCCAGAGCTGCCACTGATTTTTCACCTCCTGACAGACAGTCCATTGGCATAAAGCGTTTTCCTGGAGCCAAACAGTTAAAGCCAATGCCTTCCAGATAAGGCTCCTCAGGATTTTCAGGACTAAGGAATGCCTGGAAATGGATACATTTCATTATTAAAAGCGACACATACAATATTATTAAGATGGATATTTTTAAAGGTTTAAATACTGACTGAGCAAGTCTTGAAACTGGGAAGTTAGCTTCCTTTGCAGGAAACAACTGTACACCTACACAGAAGAGCGGCACTATAATATTTCCCAGTAAATATGCCTTTGTTAATGAACCATGAGCTATGAGGCTAATCTACAAATTAATGGCTCCATGTATTTGTTTTTCCCAAACTTTCAACTACTAAGTAAACTTAATTTTATCACCTTTTATTAGCTTCTTTTTTTTTTTTTTTTTGAACTATTACAATTTTAGACCACAAAAGCAGTTTTCTTTTCTGTGTGGAAGTAAATATACTCCAAAAAGAAACTTCTTTTGTGAAAGGTTATCATAGAATCATAAGGTTGGAAAAAGACCTTAGATGTCGTCAACTCTAACTGTACCTGTCTACTATTAAATCATGTCCCCAAGAACCTCATCTGCCTGCTTTTTAAACACCTCCAGGGGTGGTGACTCCACCACCTCCCTGAGCAGTGTCTTCCAGAGCTTGATAACCCTTTCTGTGAAGAAATTTTTCCTAATGTTAAATCTAAATTTCCCCTGATGAAGCTTGAGGCCATTCCTTCTTGTATCACCTATCACTTGGGTGAATAAATTTAGTAGTTTTACAAAATCTGGGTTTGAGCTTGAGAAAGATTTTAATACAGGTAGGCTTTCTCTATTACTTTTTATCCTGGTTCCCAGGTTCAAAAATTTATAAGTACTATTTTGAAAAAATGACCACTTTACCAAACCATAAGAAGCTAATGACTACATGGTTTATTTTTCCCATTAAATAGATGAGACAATAAAAATTATACAGCGTCTTCCCCTCTGCACAAGCAGATACAGTAAAAAAGATTCCCATAGTTGACACTTATTTCAAAAGCCTCCTCTCAGGTAACAGATACGATGGAAGAAAAACAAAACAAACCACTCCATGTACTTTGATTTAAAATCATTTCCATCGTAAATAGTCCTGGAAGTACGATATAGTGCTTACAGTATTTTGCTTTCTCAGAGGTATGCATATTTTCCTCTTTTTCTCTGCTGAGAGAACACCTGTCATTGTTATTACAATGTTCTTCAGGCTGTAAACGTGTAAAATACCTTGCAAACTCTATGACCCTTGCAACGTCTATGACTCTGCATGTACATATGCAAGAGGAAGTTTTCAGATGTACGGACATTGAGCTAAAGTCATCTTGTAGCTTACTAGGGTAGACATATTCCTTGCTCATCAAGACAGGAAAGGAACATTTCACTGTCCACAGAAGACAACTATAAGAGATCTGTTAGCAAATCCAGCAGTTGATTTGTTTGTTACATACATTTTCTTAGGTAGTAGTTTCTTTTAAAAACACACAAGATGCTGATGAAATAAATTTTACTGAGCGATCTATTCTCACAAATGTTCTGAGTTTGGAAGTTAAAATAAATCTGGAAGTTAAAATAAATCAATTACGAAAGCTTCTCTTTTTTTGTACTGGAGTGTATTAAGAAATATTAATCTTAAATGATCACGTTAAGAAGTTGTTACTGTTGCTTCAAAAGACATCCATTCAAGCTGCAACCTAGGCCACCAACTCTGATGGCAAAACTCAGGACTATCTCTTTCCTTGGCTAACTAGAGCAATCATTTCCCTTCCAATGCAATTAGACCAGCTTCTTTTAGCTACTCTGTTAGTATCTAGTAGGCCGTTTTAACTTCCCAGCTAACCACAGGATAGTACCTTGGCCAGGTTGCCTCCATGCCTCAAATCAAGGCATGGTATCACAGAACTCAGAAGGAAAGCACCCAAATACTATTTTTTGGCAATGCATGTGGAAAATCCTAGTTGTTTCAGTGATAAGAAGTTAAAGCCTGCCTAATATTTAGTCTAGGAGAGAAGGCATGTGCCCACTATTCACGAAGAAAGAAATGCTTTATTATCCTGTCCAACCTAGAAGCAGAATGGGTATATTTAAAGTGTTCACTGGATATCTGACTGAGAGAAAACACAAAATCTGAAATTTAAGACAGACAACAGTTCAAGCCTGGGCCCTTTAAACAATGAACATTCTACATTTAATGTAACTAAAGCATTTGGGCTTTCCTCTTTACTTTTGGCATTAATACTGCAACATTAGCAAAGATTAATACAATTGTGACAAGCCTTCTACAGGTTCCTTAAAAGCTGCCACAATACTACCTATGTCATCTTAAAATACTTAAGTGTGGTATACGGAGCTTTAAGACCTCATACAAAACACCAGCTCTGAAATAGAGATTGGTTTTTCGATTTATCTATACTAATGATTAAGAGGTTCTAACTACTCATTGGCATCACTAGATCTGTAACCCAATATTAAGTGAACTACTCAAACAGATTACACATTCATGTCATGATAATTTACAATTCTGCTAAATACAAAGAATAAAATTAACCCAAACTGAGTAGTTCCCAATTTTGTTAACACTTGAGATCATATTTCTCTGTCTAATGTCAAGCATTACTTATTCCTCCTCTGATTCTAAAATTCTGAGTCATTATTTTCTTCTTCAGGACTGAAACTGCTTTTGGAAACTAGAAGTCTTCCTAAGTTCTCTTGTTCTACTTAAGAAAGCTGTCAAGTAGGCCTTTTAAGCCAACAACTTAAGAAGATGACACACCTGAGCACTATGGTTTCTGCAAAGCTTCTTGTAGATCTGATCAACAGCTACAGATGCATGCTCAAAGCACTGGCTAAAAAGCTCATATCTCTTTTTTTTCACGTCTTCAAACTCTTGCTTGCATGTTCTGGCCTCCTTCCTGCTGGTCTCAAAAGCTATGAAAAAAAATTACTTCATAATAAGCCCCTTAGCAAATACACAGAACAAATACATGTTGTGTACCATAACAAGCACAAACTCAAAATACATTTTGCAGAAAAAGGTTCTGATGCACACACAAGGAACATACCAATACTATGAATTTCAAATGGAGGCCCAAAAAACCTGAAAAGGTGCGATGTATTCAGTCTGCTCTATTCCACATTTGTCTGGAGCAATGAACAAAATTCTTTTCCCAATTCCTTCTGTAAGCTGGGTAGCCTCAAGCAGCACCAGCATTTACCTGTTACAGCTGCAGAACTCCTTGCTTTTCTTAATACATTAATGTCTGCAATGCACTTTGAGGCCACCAATAATTTTGCAGTAATGCTCCTGTCTGAGGTCTGGACAACACAGACATGTTCCTTCAGTTATTTAAGAAAAATTTCAAGAATTGTACGATTAAAATCAGTAACTTTTAAAAATTAGTAAAAACACTCCACAATGTCGTGTTTTGGTCAACAATGTACCTTTCCTGTCATTCAAACTGTATTTCAATAAACCACCACGGAGTAAAGTATATGTTAATAAATTGTTTACAATAATTAAAAAGACAACCGAGGATAAACACTTTGAGCACAAAAAATACCTTAATTTCTGAAAGAAGCACATCCCAGAAAGAGGAATTTAGAGTAGAGTGAAAACTCTCACAGTTACAAACAAGACTGATAAGAACAGCTCAGTGTTACCATCTATTGATTCTTGGAGCTTGTCCCGAGCAATCTGTAATTTCTCTACTGCTCTCAGGTTTGGAGCAGCTGTCTTCACTAAAGTATTCTCTTTAGATTTTATTTCCTGCTGCATCTGATCCAGCTGATCTTCTATATCTTTGTCAGACTGTAGGTCCTAAAGAAAAAACAAAAAATACGAGAGCAATGAAATTTGTTTGTAGGCCAAGACACTTCAATACATACAGCAAGTGCTCGTGGTTTCTGCAAGAAGTACCCCACTCAGCTTTAACTGGAAACACAACAAAACACAAAAGCTCTACCACAGTCTTGGTTCTCAGAATAAATTTTCAAGGTCCTAAGCATTGTTCCACAAGGTCTTTAAAAACAGACAGCAAATTCCGTCCAGTTTGGGTTAAACTGTAATAGAGAAGGAGGAGTAGCTGACTTCACTGTTCGATTTAAGAAGAACCTTTGCAGACAGCTTCTTGATGAGTTCTCTGAGACAAATTCAAATGATGACAGATTCGTCCTTGGCTCTGTACACAGCCTCTGACATTTAATTATATGCCTTCTGTTTAAAAAGGGAAAAAATAAAATTACAGAAAACTGCTGAAAAAACATGACCTAATGGAGAGTTACAAAACTAAGTATGGCGGTCTCAGTCTCTGAAAATGCTACAGACAGAAAGTGGTACAACTCCGCTGGCAGCCAATCATTGGTTTCTAGAGCTCTGAGACGTAACCTATAGTGTTGGAACTTAAAGGCAGAAGGTAAGCAAGGAAGGAAAACAGAGTTATATTTATTATTTCTCCATTCAATTTTTATGTTTTAATTACATGGGAAGCTGACCTATCCAGAAATCCCATACATCAGCACTATGTATGACTGCAAAACCAAAACATATACACATGCTCTTAAGCTTAACAGTGGTTTTACTAAGTTTCATTTAAAGACTAGCATGAAGAATTATTTCAACAACTGAAATATTTTAAATAAAAACTGATCTCTAATAATTTCAAACAAAAAGACTACCTTCAGGTCTTCTGCTAGGCTGCTGTAGTCTACCTGAATTGCCTCTTCCCTTTCATAGATACTTGATGTAGTCTTGGTGCCTTCTGTTTCAGTTCCTAGCTATAAATACAAAAGACATTCCGGTTCAGAAATACAATATAGTTAACTTTAAAACTGTTATAACAATACATTAAAACGATACGAAGTGAGGAGACAGTGGCAGCATGGTATGAGGCAAAGTTATTCCATTGCTCCTCCCCTAGCTAAAATGGAGTTGTTAGTTAAGATCCTAAAAGTCTAATTAAAAAATGCACCTTTTATGTGAAGATGAAAACAACTGCTAATTTCAGTTCAAAGCTAAGAAAGCAGCAGTAATTTATTTGTTACATATTTAGAATAATGTGCATACTGACTGAAAAGGATTTACATTCCCATGATAATGCATTCCCCTTTCAAGAAAATGCTCTAAAGTGCATAAATCAAAGCAATTCTTCTACTCAGCCTCAGAAGAAATTAGTAGCTTCAGTTCTCTAGGGTATAAGCAGCCTATCTTCTTGACATTGTAAACTTGCATTTCAAACACCTACTTTCCCTTGAATGAAACAAGTGCTGCATGTTGTTACCAGTCTCTTTCCTACCAAGATTCTTTCTCAGAACCAAATCTTACTGGTCTTCTCAGTGAAATTAATTAGGAATTAAAGTTGATTCCTACTGTCCGCCTCCTTGGTTTCATTTCTTCCTTATTCTTTTAACAGTGAGAGCTGAGCTGCCTCCATACTCTGATGATTAGCAGTTCACGTCCTTTCCCTTTAAAAACTGCTCACCTCACTGCTGTCATTTTGCTGTCATTTCTGACCCACTCATTCATACCTATCGTTCCAACAAAAGTACTTTTCTAAGGAATGGTTCAACAAATCTCATCCCAAATTCACAGACTTGTAAAAAGTCCGTTGAACCCACAGCTCTTTTCTTTTGTAACGGTGGAGAAAGTTTAATATCTTCTCATAAAAGATATGCTGGAAAAAGAGGGAAGACTGAGAAAAATGAGGGTCAAATCCTCTGATAGCAGGGGTATTTCTGTTTTAGACTATCCCCAATTTCCATGAATACCTACATCTACTGAAGGCAAAAGGATGATTTTGGACACTATTTATAGTATGGATGGTTAACCAAGTATTACCTCAACTCACATACGTGCCAGATTTAACAGTTCTGAACCAACCCCTGCACGTCCTTTTACATATGTATACCTAGAATGCTCCTTCATACCAATTTTCTCATTCCACAGTGATTTTACATACCTCAGAGGAATACATTTCCATCACAAGCAAAAACACTTGCAAACAACATTACTGTCTAAAAAAATAAACAAAAATCCTTCTCTTGAATGGATGGGGCCTGATCCCATAAAAACAATGTATTTATTTTAACATTACCAGGCAAGACAAGAAGTCCCTTAAGGAAAAAGTATGTCTCTTTAAAATCAAGACTTAATTGCTCCTCCATAACATCTATGTCCTGTAAACATTTTAAGTACCTCTATTTCACTGATGTCATCCAGAGATCCAGACATGAGCTTTATTTTCAAGTCCTGCACCTTGCATTCAAGAAGCATATTGTGTCGTCTTAATCTCTTCTCTTCCAGAGAGGTTTCTATAGCTGAAGCTTCCTTTTGTAATTTTGTAGCTTCCCTACATACACAAAAGACAAAACTATTAAAGAGCAGCAGCTTCACTGCCAATAACGCCCACAGTCATACACCATGAAAAACAGTTATCAAGCACAAAAAGGGCTTTTTCCTCTGTAATCCCCATCAAACAAAGGAAAACGGTACTTAACTTCTTCCACTCCCTTCATTCTCCCAAATTACTCAAGTGGGAGCTGAGAATCACAGGCTATTCTAGTACATAAGCCAACACTCTGCACTAACTCTTAACTCTATCACAAGATAAATGCTAGTAGCACAGACATAGTTTCAATATATCACACAGTCACACTATATGTTCAAATATCCACTTTTCCTAATTACAACTTAACTCTGTTCTATTCAGCTGAACATATGGAGATTTGGTTCTTTTAAAATTTAATCGGTACCTTTTATCATTACTCTCCGTGGAATAACACCTTTACAAGTAATTCCTTTGATAGTATCAAGTTACTAAATAAGGTAGAGATGTAACAGTCTTATATTGTTAAAATTACATAATATAAAATTAATTACTAGGCATACAATCTATGAGTTTATATAAAATTTGGAAGTTTATCTAGCCATACTGTGCCAATATGTTGGGGTTTTAAGCATAAGGAAGACACCTTATTAAGAGACATTAAACATGTTAATAATAAACTAAGAAAACTGAAGTGTAAATTGCCCTCAAAGTACTTTATTTAAAAGAACAGTAAGGGCAAACTAGTGACCCAAAATTAATATTAGTTTAATACTTGAAAGACCTGGAGAAAATGAGAACACTCTAATCAGAAAAAAAAAAAAAAATCTCATTAATTGAACCAACTGTATGACAAACAAAAATACAGAACTACCAGCAAACTTAATATCATAGAATCACAGAATCATAGAATAACCAGGTTGGAAGAGACCCACCGGATCATCAAGTCCAACCATTCCTATCAAACACTAAACCATGCCCCTCAGGACCTCGTCCACCCGTGCCTTAAACACCTCCAGGGAAGGTGAATCAACCACCTCCCTGGGCAGCCTGTTCCAGTGCCCAATGACCCTTTCTGTGAAGAATTTTTTCCTAATGTCCAGCCTAAACCTCCCCTGGTGGAGCTTGAGGCCATTCCCTCTTGTCCTGTCCCCTGTCACTTGGGAGAAGAGGCCAGCACCCTCCTCTCCACAATCACCTTTCAGGTAGTTATTAGAGAGCAATGAGGTCTCCCCCCAGCCTCCTCTTCTCAAGGCTAAACAACCCCAGCTCTCTCAGCTGCTCCTCATAAGGCCTGTTCTCCAGCCCCCTCACCAGCTTTGTTGCTCTTCTCTGGACTCACTCCAGAGCCTCAACATCCTTCTTGTGGTGAGGGACCCAGAACTGAACACAGGATTCAAGGAGCGGTCTCACCGGTGCAGAATACAGAGGAAGAATAACCTCCCTGGACCTGCTGGCCACGCCGTTTCTGATACAAGCCAAGATGCCATTGGCCTTCTTGGCCACCTGGGCACACTGCTGGCTCATATTCAGTCGGCTGTCAACCAACACGCCCAGGTTCCTCTCCTCCAGGCAGCTTTCTAGACAGACTTGTCCTAGTCTGTAGCACCGCACAGGGTTGTTGTGCCCCAAGTGCAGGACCCGGCATTTGGCCTTGTTAAACCTCGTGCCATTTGACTCTGCCCAGTGGTCCAGCCTGTTCAGATCCCTTTGCAGAGCCTCCCTACCCTCCAGCAGATCAACACTTCCACCCAGCTTAGTGTCGTCCGCAAACTTGCTAAGGGTACACTCGATGCCTTCATCCAGGTCATTGATAAAGACATTGAACAGGCCTGGACCCAGTACTGAGCCCTGGGGAACCCCACTTGTCACTGGCCTCCAGCTGGATTTCACACCATTTACCACCACTCTCTGGGCCTGGCCATCCAACCAGTTTTCCACCCAGGAGAGCGTGTGCCTCTCCAGGCCAGAGGCTGACAGTTTCTTAAGCAGAATGCTGTGAGAAACTGTGTCAAAAGCTTTACTGAAGTCCAGGAAGACCACATCCACAGCCTTTCCCTCATCCAGCAGCCAAGTCACTTTGCCACAGAAGACAATCAGGTTAGTTTGCCCCTCCCCCATCAAGTTATACCCCAATATGCACTTATCAGAAGTCATTATATATTTATCAGAAATCACAAGGAGACCTAACACCAGGTAGATGTTATTCTACGTGGTTTACAGGATGGCTCTCATGAAATAGTCTGGTTCCCATCACTTTTGGGAACCACATACTGAATAAGAAACACTCTTTAACGAATGCATACTGTAAATTGAAATTACCATGTCTCTAATGAACCTTTCACAATAAAGCTGAACAAGGGAAATTCAAACATCCAGTTACTAAAACTCTAAATATTATCACATTAATCATTTTCCCAGGAGTACAATTAGCAATTACCTATTAAGAGTTAACAACGTCTTTCTGAACTCTTCAACTTCATTTTGGGTTTTTCTAACCTGAGATTTATGAGCATTTAATCTATCCTTAAGATGTTGCTGCTCCTCTGTAATTTCATTCACTTTTTCCAGAAGCCTCTCCTCATCCTGCATAGAAATATTTACATTTTTAACCTTTCACCAAAAAGCTTGATACGGAACCTTTATTATACAGAAAGAAAGACTTAAACTTTCAATGTTACAACACATTAAAATGTGTTACAGCACAAAATCTAAAAGGCACTGGGAAAAGAGCCTGTCTTCCATGTAGGAAGATGCAGTGGTTTTGTACACATACACAAAGTCAGCTCCAGATTTGTGATTGAATTGGTCTAAACTATAAAGTCATAAAACAAGGAAGGGACCCTAGGATGCCTACAATCTGTAGGCTACTCCCTTTTCTTCAATAGTTCCTCAGCCCTGCAAGAAGGATCCTGTCTGCTGCACATCTACAATACATTCAGCAACACCTACGGAACCTGAAATCCTTTCAGAAATATCGTTCATTAAAGACAAATCCTCAAGTAATCTGTGGAGAACAAATGATCTGTGGAGATACTCTAGAAGAGTCTTCCCCTATATAACCCATATAATTGCCAAATCGCCAGAAATGAGAACACAGTAAACCTAATACTACCTGCATGAAAACATGGTCCTTAAGAGACTAGTATTATGGCAACTTAATTAAGTCCTACTGTTGTTGCAGTATCGGAACAAAGTGCCTTCAGAATTTAATACACATAATCCTTCTCCAGGATAAAAATATCTGAATTTGCTCAGTCATACTGCAGAAGAATTATGCAAACAGGCATGAAGTCAGACATGTTTTTGTGCATGCCTGAGTAAGGGTCTATTGTTTTCCCTCAATATCAGAAATGTGTCTTCTAATGTAAAAATACAGAGTTTGAATGATGCAGGTGGGGTTTTATGTCCACTTTGGGGAAGTTACAAATTTAATCTTTGTTTTGTATTTAACGCAGTACACATCTTCTCTCCTTCACTTTCCAGTGCACCACAAGCACGGTTCAACACACAACATTAACTCAATAAAAATTACTTAGGAATAAAGAACACCATCAAGGAGGCATCCATACTTCTTACTTCAACAAAATATCTAAATTAGTTTTCAAATAATTATTTTAAGTCTATTAGTGGCTGTCAAGCACCTTAAAATATGCAAAGCACCAGAGTTGTTCACCACTACTCAAAATCTCGTAAAGCATCTCAGTCATGTGCTACCAGTTTTATCTGTAGTCATATGCTGCTTTTCCATATAAACTAAACCCAATGTAACACTGTACATACAGTAATCCCACATTTTATTTTTTAATTAATAAAAAAGAAGCTTACTAAGTACCTTAATATGATAGGCTATTCCAAGGTTAAAATGACAATATGCAATTGCATTTTTTTAACATTTAGAAAGTCAACACTAAATTAAGCTCTAGAAGAATTACTCAACAGCATCAACTATGTTTATTCACAACTGTAATCCAACATATTATTTTCTCTCAGCCCCAGATAGAGATTTTTTATTGTTACCTTCTGTAGCCCATTAATCTCAGCTTCATCTTTCTGAGTGGTCTCTCTTAACTTACTGACTGCATTTGTTGATTTTTGTAGATGATCACGATTATATTCCAGCTGAATGTTTAGTCTCGTCTTCTGATTTTCAAACTCTAGTCTAGTCAAAGTACAGTATTTCAAACAAAAACTTAAAAATCACTGTTACTATAGCCTGTTTGTAAGTTACTGCATTTTCATTTGACTAATCAGACAGCATTTTTATATCTTGTACTTGGAACACAAAAAAATTCATACATTTGGATCATTGACTCCACTACACCACATCCTACAGATACACGGCAAGTTATAGAAATACAGTGATAATAGTTAAAAAAACTACAATATAAAGATACATTACAATATGGAAAGTAACACTAGAAGTTCCAAGCATCTCTGTATGAATTATATACCTGTAAACGATGCAGATACACATTGGGAAAAAGCTACGCCTATGCTGTGTATTTATCCAATGCTTGTGCACCCAGCTCAGCCTCTGTAAGCCTCCTAGTCAGACTGCATGTATGTTTATCTTTTAATATTAAAAGAAAACTATCTCAGTTGGGAGATGGCAATTAAGAAGCACGAGACCAGGGTTTTTAAGCTACATTTGGCCTTGCTTATCTCTCAATTCAGACCTGTACTTGTTTACAGAGGTACAATGGCAGAAGCTTCTTCACATGCCACTTGTGACAAAGGACCAAAGTAACACTAAGCAGCTGTTTACAGCAAGGTTTCCTCTCAGCTGTTCCTGCCCGCTTCTGAACTTTGAGATTCCCTAAAGCTTTACTGCATGTGTTGCATCTGTTGTTCAGGCAAAAGGGTTGGCAAACACCAGCTCCAGGCTCTGCAGACCTGGGCAAAAAGGCACCATAGCACAGGCTTGCAGGACTAACAGTGGCACATTAGAGCACAAGTAAACCCAAGGCTGTATGTGCAGTGTAGCATTAAGCCATGCAAAAAGCTCCTCTTTCCACTGTCCTGCTACTAACTTACTACACTTCACCACACCTCAGTTCTTGCAAGCATAAATAAATGATGAAACCCCTTCAGCCAGCAGGTGCTGTAACTAAAACTAAATACACTGCACTACTACCTCACTGCAGCCTTAGCCAAAACCATATGACTGCACCAGTTTCTGAAAACCAGAGTCTCTTAGAGATGGCTGAAAATAAAATGGAGTTCAGTGCTAGTCATTACACTCCTCATGTAGAAAAGGTGTCTCTTCTATAAATAATGTCAGGAAAAGCACAAGCTGCAGTACCAGGAGACAGTCCATTTTAGCATTCTCATTCTTTAAGAGAGAAATTGGTGGTCCTGTGACATGTACCTGTTTGAGGGGAACCCCAGTTGAGGTTGCCTGTGAGAAAATTAGGATCCTGTTTTCCTTAACAGTACATTCCTATACAAAATCACTGCATCTTACAGGCAGTTCTACTTTAAGTTTTTTGACGGACAAGAGAGCCTTCACGCCATCTCAGTTTGTGATGGAGCCATTTTTCAACGCAGATTTTAGAAAATTATTCTTTGCTTTGTTTTTCTACACCACTGCTACCAGGAAATTTTACTTTTCAAGTTTGTAGCAGAACATTATCGATTATAACTGGCCAATAAACCCAAACCACAGCAACGTAACTGCTAACTTACATTGCAGTGATAATATAACCTTTTACAGAACTTAGTCTTTGTGGTATATCCTGTGATAGAATTACTCCTTTACCATGGTGTCCAATCTAACACAAGTCAGTTTTTATATTTCAATTACAAAGACCACCTTTTCTTATCAATCTCCTCTTGTTGTCTCAAATGTTCTTGTTCATAGACACGAATATTTTCTATACCAATTTCTTCACAGAACTCCTGGAAAATGGCATCTTCAACCTTTGAATAAAGAGAAATAGGGCAAAAAACCATTTCTACTATTTTGGCACTAACAGAAGTAAAACATTTAGACTATCACTTTATGCTACAGGATGTACTTCCAAGGTATTTTAAGAAACAGAAAATAACCTGTGCAGAGAAACAATCTGTACCTGACCTTTTCAAACAACACTTCCATTACAAATGTCAGACATGAGGCATACAATCTGTAAGAAGTAACTCTGATCTAAGCTCTTCTTGACAGCACTTGGTCATTTCAAACACAATTACAGTCAGAGTAACTCCCCTGGTTTTGTCTGTGGTTCCCAGTCAACCAAAGAAGAGAAAGCTGAATGGTATACAGGAAACTGATCAGATACACCAGGCTTCTTGTGTGGCTCATTTTAACCTTTCAAGTGACCCATAAATATTAATTACTATGTACATTTATAGCAAAG
Organism: Phaenicophaeus curvirostris; assembly: GCF_032191515.1. NCBI lineage: Eukaryota > Metazoa > Chordata > Aves > Cuculiformes > Cuculidae > Phaenicophaeus > Phaenicophaeus curvirostris. The sequence goes on along the minus strand of NC_091392.1, from coordinate 81,778,646 downwards.
ACACAGCACAGAACCTCTCATTTTCTAATTACACAGTATGTACTAACAAAAGCTTCAGGCAAAACCGGTCCTGAAATTCTAATGGAAAATTTAACCATACAAATATTAGGTACAACATATTAACATACAGCAGGACTAAACAAAGAAACAGCAGCAGCCAAAAGCATTTAAAAGAAAATTCAATGGACTGAATGAAATTGAAGAGAACTTTACAGGTCAAAACCCCGTACTGTTTATATTGTTTTCGTACATGGGTTTGTTTAACCAGATGTCAAATACTACATCAAGTTACACTAAGCAAGTACCACTATTCTTCAGAAACTGATAAACACTGATAAATAGCCTCCACTTTGTTTTGGTTTTTCGTTTTTTCAAAATAAGCAAAAGAAAAGGTCCCTGCATCTGCAAATCTTATGGCCTAAACATGAATGACCTTCTCAGTGTTTCCAAGCTGCAAACATCTACATTGCCTTGTGCCTGCACCACAAGCACGACAGAGAACATGCAACAGTTTTGGCTTCATTTTACATGCAGAATTCCAGTCCTAGATTAATCCAAGAAAGACTGACGATAATGGATCAGAGGCCAAGAACTAAATTATGCAAATACTGTACATCTCAAACAACTGCCGACAGTGGTGAGGAATCTGAAGAATCTCTCTAAGAATCTACATCTACAGAAGCATCTAGGTGCAGGGCTCTAACACTTCCAAATAAAACAGCAGCACCACTTTTCAATAGTTTGTACCAGACCCTTTTGTTTGGCAAGACTAGGAACAAAGGCAATTTACAGAGAGAAATAGAGACCAGAGGCCAGAGTTACTGTCTACTCTACTAAAACACAGTACAAAATCCCTCTTGCTATCAGATTAGGCTTTACTCCTATTCACTTCACTGAATGCCTTCAGTTTTTTCACAACAACCATGCTTTTGAATTTGTCACCAGTGTGCACAAACTGTTCTGGTGATCATATGAAAATTAAAGAATAAGGAAACTGAGGTATGACATGGCAAAACAGTCTACAGGAAAAAACAGTTGCTAACTGACAGATGATATATCACAGATAACTTTTCCAGATGCTGATAAAAAGCAGAAAGGAATAGTTTTGAATGACAAAAGTTGTTTAGCACCGTAACAAATAATGAATTTAGACGTAATGACAAAAGCTGTTTAGTCCTGTAACAAATAATGAATTTAAACATGTGGGGACAGCAAAAGGTCCCAACAAGCTCCACATCAGCTACCCCTCAAAAAACAGGGATATCAAAGGTAACAGTTACATTGTAGGCTAGCTCAATCTAAATTAATGTACACATACGATGATCTTCAACAACAACAAAGAAAACCCCATACCTCCCACCCACCCCCCACCAAACCCAAAACCACAATGTCCAAAAAACCTCCAAACTCTCAAGCAAACAACAAGAAAAAAAAATCACCAAAACAGTGAAACAAGGAATTTACCGACAATCACGCACAACTCAACCATTCTCCCAGACTAATGACAGCGCACTGAAAATAAAGTACAGATGCTGGCTATTTCCCAAGAAGTGAAAGGTATATTCACACTATGGTGTTCTTTAGCTACATTTCTAGTATATAGTGGTGTAACAGGTCATCACCAACATGACACCTGTACAGTCCAGAACAAAGCACTCCAGCAGTGCTGAGAACTGATCTTAGCTCTAGAAAACTGATACAGAGCACTCTTCCTAATGGCATGAGTGTGCCTGATCTATTCTGCTTGTTGCTTGCAGAAGTGTTGGTTCTTCTCCACGTGAAAAGATACTGATACAGCATTTCTATCTAGGCACTGAATGGGTTCTGATATGACTGCAGCGAGAACAATTTGCAGGATAGTCACTCACGCGGACTATTTACCTACTGAGAGCACTAATTACTAAAAGATCTATACATTTTGTGCGTGCATACAGAGTTTAGTGCAAATAGCTGCTGTCACAGATCCACAATAGCCAGGAAGACTTCACCCCAAAAGAAGGTTACAGCCTAGTCACGCAGCCACACAAAAGGGATGCTTCTTTAGCTAGTTTCTTACAAAGAACTTTGACACTATACTCTAAGAATAAGCTGAGTCTTATAAAATTTTACCCTCAGGTCATGAAAGAGCTAAAGGGTATTTTTCTGGGAACCTATCTACAGTTACACTCTGCATTGCAAGCTCTAGAGCTGTGAACTTTGATGGACTGTCCTTCCTCAATACTACAAAGAGTAAATCATATTTATTAGCAGAGCAGGAAAAGGTGGGGGAAAACCAACCCATCTTCTTCAAACTCAAACATTTTCTCCTTTATCAAATGAAATTAGAGTGCATATGTTAAGCAAAGTTTAAGAAGAAGGTGATGGATTTGGTTGGTTGGGTTTGTGTTCAACACATAAAAGTCACAGAATTTTGATATTAAGAAGCTGATATGCAAAGCTACAACACATGTATACCATCATATAAGTGCATTTTTACTCACAGTTACCTTGGTAAAAAAAAAAGTAAAGAACGTGGAACAATGCTGGAGTAACTTACAACCCTTGTTGACCAAGTAGTTTACAAAGTTACACATTGTCCGATTTTAAAATTCAGCAGGGACAGAAAGAATTTTCTGCAGTAAAACAACACAAGCTGTCTCAACTATGACAAAAGTCATTACCTCGTTAATTTTTTTCTGAAATTCTTCTATTTTTTCTTTTCTTTGCGCTATTCCTTCATTAAGCATATCATGCTGAGACTTAATATTTACCAGTTCACTTTCAAGTTTTGATTTTTCCTAGACAGAAAGAAAGGAAAAAGATGGTATTTTTTCTTAAAAGGATGGTCAATTTTCTAGAAATCGAGACAATTTTATTCCAGATTAATTGTATTTTTCCTGATTAAAAACATCAAATAGTTACTTCCCAAATGCAACCTACCCACTATTATAGCCAATTTGCATGCAATGATTACAGTTTTAATGAGTAAGAAAGCAAGCTGCATTATAAGGATCATTTAAGTGCATTTTGACTTATAGGCTTTTGAAGGTTACTAAATGATAAACCAAGCTTACCAAAAACTCAAATTTAAAACCTAGAATAGTAATTTACTTGTGACTTTTTCTTTGCATTACTTTTTTTCATATTTTATTAATTCCTCAGTCACAACTGCTATGTGTAAAACTTAAACTGAATTAAAAAAAATAACACATAAGAAACTAGTATTTACTTCGCTGATAGCTACAGCTTAGGGAAAAAAACCCACAATTATTAAACATGAAGATTATAAAGGATTAGTACTATACCGCATAGAGATTAGCAAGATGTTTCTTTTTAATCAGCTCTAATTCACTCTGTGAATATTTAAGTCTTGTCTGAATTCCGTGGCAATGGGCATGCAACTGCTTCAAGTCAGCCTCCTTACGTTTGACCTTCACTAACTCCTAGAAAAATATTACAATGAGAGAAGAGAAAAAGCATTTTAAACTAAAAGAGACTTATTCAGAAATCACTCATTTTTCAGATTCATGCACTACATAAAGCTAGTCTCATTGACATAGACCCACTCAAGGTAAGTCCTGACGACACTGGACATTTTGTAACAGACTTATTTCTCAGAAGAAAGCATATGCCTGAATTCCTACTCTATCCCTACTCCAAACTAACTAGAGATAAGACAATTTGTTTTAAACTGACAAATTTTAGTTCATGCAAACACCTTCACGTTGACAGAACGTATCATCTTTTGTACTAAAAGTCTTCAGGTACTTTGAACCACAGTTCTATTTCGTTGAAGGAACTTCTGTCAACAGTGTTGTCCTCTTTTTCCACCTCTGCGACACATCAGACAAGCCACCAGCTAAAGGACAGAGTCCCAAAGTCGAATATTATTAACCGGAAGAGTATAAATAGCTACTACGCCCTGTCTTCATCTTCTAGAAGTTTTGGAAAATCTTACTTTTAGAAAATCATCCTCCTATAGCTGAATTACATTAGATAAAAGTTTTATTCCTTTATGCCTTCTGCAGGTAAGTGCTTAAGAGACCTACCTTTAACTCATTAATCAAGCTATCTCTTTTTTCTTTCATTTTATTCATTTCTTTATCATCCCAACATCTCGCTTTAAATCTTAGATCACTTGATCCTCCAGAAATTACTCCAGACTTCAAAAATAAAGTTCCATCAAGAGCCACTGTCTGGAACAAAAATAAATTAAAACCAAATAAATCTGGACACAAGACTGCCAAAATATCCCATGAACTAGCACAACAAGACAGGGTAGTTAAACAAGCAACAACCACATTTTAGCTGGCCTCCAATTCTTCTTCCTGTTCCAAACCTACTAACATGAGATACATGCATCCACAAAAAAAAAAAGCTGTTGTTTTGTGGCACTAGTTACATTTTGGTATTATTACAACAATCATAATAGGAAATGAAACTGTGTAATTTCCTTGTATTTAGGAAATTAATATGATACATTTATGTATACACTAGTGACTTAGAAGGTTACGTCTGGCTCAGTAGAGCAAACCAAGCAACGTGATAATGAAGTGAAGGAAACCAGATCGTTTGTAAATGAAGATTGTAAATTTCAGTGTTTTTGTGACTTGACTGGATTGCAAGTAAACATGATTTCACATCTCCCTTCAAGTTGTTTTGAATTAGGATTTTAAAACATTTACTAAGTGTACGAAAGGACAATACAGACTGTGTCAGCAACAGAGATATGGATAAGAAGAACTGCAGAAAGAGATAGAGAAGCTTCCAGCCCTCAATGCAATCTGCATCTACAACTAAGAAGTTCTGTCAGATATTTTAAAGAATTTTTGAAAGCATTTCTTCACAAAAAAAGCTAGCAAGATAAGGTTTGTATTTTCATAGCAGAGAGTTTTAAGAGTAGGATTATCCCTCCTTCCTCCTTCTCCACTTCATCAAAAGGAACATACCAAGAAACATATTTGGACACCAACTGATTTGCCTCTTTTTCCTAGAAAATCAAACATACTACCAGTCAGAGGAAAACATGACCATGTGAAATATCTGGGGATTTGTTTATGTGGGCATAGACTAGACAGCATAGTACCATTCTGTGTTTATCTGTAACAGTTTGTGTGATATTTATAGAATTACTATTTAAACAGCAACAAATATATAACTGTAATGAAAAACGGATGCAATAAAATTCAGATTCTTACTTTCAATCTCACTGGTCCATCAAACGCTATTTGTTTTGCTTCTTTAACTGTTTCACAGACCAAGCCATTCCCACACACAAACTGAATCACTCTTTTCAGCGGAGCAAATGGAGTTTGTATAACATCCACCATCATCTTAGCTCCTTTTATGTCCCTTAACTTTTCATTGATTGGTTTAACCTGTAAAGAAAACAAGCAGTGTTTAGAATCCATACTGTATTAGCAAAGCACATCCAGATCTGAGTGATCTGGGGACAGACATGCAAATCAACAGAAACATGGTCGCAGTCACTGCAAGACATATACCATGGTCCTTACATCTGCATCATCTCTTTCACCATGCATGATTCTAAGTACACTAATGCATGTAGCATGGGGAATAAACAGAACGAGTTAAAGATCTGTGTGCAGTTGTAGGACTACAATCTTCTTGGGATCATGGAGACACAGTGGGATGACTCCCACAACTCAAGTGTTGTAATGGAGGATTAGAGGCTTCTCAGGAAGGAACAGCTGGGAAAACAAGAAGGTGGAGTTGCCCTGCCTGTGAAAGAACAGCTGGATTGCATGAAGGTCTGCCTGGGGAAGGATGGGCAGCCAACTGAGAGCTGATGGGTAAGAACTGAAAAAAAGAGAATGGGTAAAGGAACATTGTAGTGGGTGTCCACTACAAGCTGCCTGACCAGAACAAGTGGATGAGGCCTTCTAAAGATAACTAAACGCAGCATCACATCCACAGGCTCTGATCCTCACTGGTAACTAGAGCCACCTCAGTATCTGCTACAGGGACAACAGCAGTACATAAGCAACAGACAGTTCATGGGAATCATCAATGACAACTTCCTCACCCAAGTGACAGAGAAGTCAACGATGAAAGGTACTTTGCTAGACCTCATACTCATCAACAAGGAGGGGCTTGCAGGGCATCACAAGGTCAAAGGCAGCCCTGGCGGCTGCAGTGAGCACGAGATAGGAGAGCTCAGGATCTTAAGAGAAGGACAAAAGGCGAGCTCACAACCCCGGACACCAGGAGAACACACACTGGCCTTTTCAAACATCTGCTTGGTAGAGTCCCATAAGATACGGCCCCAGAGCGAACACAGACCCAAGAATCCTGGTTAATATTCAAGGATCATTTCCTACAACCTTAAAAGCAATCATCCCAGTGAGAAGGGAGTTGGGCATGAGTGACAGGAGGCCTTCATGGATAAACATGGAGCTCCTAGCAAAACTCAGACACAATAAGGAAGCATACAGAAGGGTGAAGTTTGGGAGAGGCAACCTGGGAGGACAGAGGCACTGTCCAAGCATGCAGATATGGCCAACAAGAAAGCCAAAGCCCAACTGGAATTGAATCTGGCAAAGGATGTTAAAGAAAGCTTCTGTAAGTACAGAGGTAACAAAAGAAAGACTAGGAAAAATGTAAGACTGCTGCTGAATGAGGCAGGGGACCTGGTGATACAGGATATGGAAGAGACTGAGGTACCGCATTCCTTCTTCACCTCAGTCTTCACTACCAAGACTGGCTTCCAGCAACCCCAGTTTCCAAAGACCAAGAAAGAAGTCTGGAAACCCTGGAATGCAATCAGGCAATGCTTAAGCGAACTGGAGATGTCATTGCAAGGGCACTCTCAATCTCTGAATGACCATGACAACTGGAAAAGGTGTCCAAGGACTGAAGAAAAGCAAGTCTCACTTCTGTGTTCAAACAGGGGCAAGAAAGACAACCCAAGGAATGACAGAACAGTCAGTATCACCTTGATTCCTAGAAACTATTTCCAGGCACATGAACCACAAGACAGTCTTGGAGAAGTAGTCAACATTGATTCACCAAGCTGGTCATGCCTGACCAACCTGATAGCTTCCTGCAATGAAATGACTGGCCTAGTAGACAAGGGGAAAGCAATGGATATTGTATATCTAGACTTCAGTAAGTCTTTTGACATTGTCTCCCACAAGAACCTCACAAAGAAGCTGATGAAACATTGGCTGGATGAACAGATAGCGAGGTGGACTGAAACCTTGCTGAACAGACATGGCCACAGGGTGGTGTGGTGGCACAAAGTCTAGTTGGAGACCAGTAACCAGCCAGCAGGTCCAGGGAGGTTATTCTGCCCCTGCACTCGGCACTGATGAGACCGCACCTCAAATACTGTGTTCAGTTCTGGGCCCCTCGCCACAAGAAGGATGTTGAGGCTCTGGAGTGTGTCCAGAGAAGAGCAACGAAGCTGGTGAAGGGGCTGGAGAACAAGTCTTATGAGGAGCGGCTGAGGGAACTGGAGTTGTTTAGCCTGAAGAAGAGGAGGCTGAGGGGAGACCTTCTTCCTCTCTACAACTACCCGAAAGGAGGTGGTAGCGAGGAGGGTGCTGGCCTCTTCTCCCAAGTGACAGGGGACAGGACAAAGGGGAATGGCCTCAAGCTCCACCAGAGGAGGTTCAGACTGGATATCAGAAAAAAAATTTTCACGGAAGGGTCATTGGGCACTGGAACAGGCTGCCCAGGGAGGTGGTTGAGTCACCTTCCCTGGAGGTATTTAAAAGACGGGTAGATGAGGTGCTTAGGGACATGGTTTAGTGGCAGATAGGAATGGCCTGACTCGATGATCCAGTGGGTCTTTTCTAACCTGGTGATTCTATGATTGTATGTCAAAACTGGGATCAATCCTGTTTAACATGGGAGATGGGGCAGAGTGTAACCTCAGCAAGTTTGCCAATGATACCAAACTGGGAGTAATGGGTGATGTATCAGATGGTCATGCTGCCAGCCAGAGGGACTCAAGTTGCCTTATCACTTAAGCCTGTTTTAGTTAAGCTTAATTAAACCTATATGAAAATTTATAAGGGTACTAACTTGCTGATGACAGTAAACAGAAAAACATACTTACATCAAGGTAATCCAAAGCAAGAAAAGTTTCAGGTTCAGCTCGTTCTTGTTTTAGGAACCGAATGCAATCTCTTGCTGTTTTTTCAGTGGCAACAACAATAGCGGTCATGTATCTGCTGAATACCTTGGTAACAGCAAGCTGGTATTTTTTATGAATAGGATGACACAAGTCAAGCAATCTTCCAAACTGAAGATAAAAATATAGGGAAATATTAATACATTAATTTAGATATTAGATAGTATTCCTAAATACAAGATACTGAAGTGGTAAGGAGAAAATGTGTTACTTATCTACCAGCTGCACTCTTACAATGGCTATACATCACAAAAAAAAAAAAAATTTATCAGTCATCATCCCAAATTGCAAAGTATGCCTTCAAAATCTAACAGGATTTAATATTTTCCTTGAGATTCCAGACACACGGATCAATGTTCTACTCAGTCTCTAGCACGTGCTTATAGAAATATGACAGTGACAACAGGAAAGCTAGCTAAGCATCTTTGTTGGAGAAAAAGAAAGTATTTAAAACACATTAAGATCACTGAATGGCAATAAGGTCGTACATAAATATAACCTCTTGTGAAATGTTTTCTCCTTTCTGGAAAAAAAAAAACCAACAAAAAAAAACAGTAAAGTGAGGATAACCTCAACATTGCAAAGGTCTTTATTTAGCTTCCTGGTTTTCTCACACTGTCATATACTTGGATGCTTCTATGTGTAGCTCAGACATATGATGTTTCAGACACAGAAAACTATACAAATGATCTATACATTTTCAGTCACGAGCATTTAAGTCCAGATGGAATGCAGACTTCTGTGAAAAAAAGTACTGACAGTCCAACTGAATCTGTAACAAAAACAATCCTGCCAAGTAAAACTACCAAGGTAGAAATGCTATCTTGAAAATAAAATTGTAGAAACTGTCATCAGTTACAAAATTCACTTTCTTCATTGGACATGTGTGAAAATGCACACAGCACTCATTGCTGCACAGCTATTCCATTACCTGGAATGTTCATCAACTACTCTTGAGACGGACTTAAACAGAAGAACAGAAGCTTTAAAATGGATGTGAGAACTAAACATTTAGGAGCTGTATGCAAGTTTTTGCCCATGAAATCCAGAAGACCAACACCAAGATTACCTACAGTTGTGCCTGAGTATGCAGTGACCTAGCAGAAGACGAAATGTGTCATGACCCTTCCATCCTGAGACTTTTAATTTGGACTGTATTCAGTAATCTGGAATCAGTACACTGTAGTGTGAGGAGCAGCTCAGAAGCAACTCTGTCACCCCACCTGGAGTACTGTGTCCAGTTGTGGAATCCCCAACAGAAGAAGGATATGGGGCTGCTGGAATGGGTCCAGAGGAGGACCACAGAGATGATCAGAGGCCTGGAGAACCTCCCATATGAGGACAGGCTGAGAGAGCTGGGGTTGTTCAGCCTGGAGAAGAGAAAGCTCCAGAGCGACCTTATAGCAACCTTCCAGTACCTGAAAGGGCTACAGGAAAGCTGGGGAGGGACTGTTTACAAGGGCATGGAGTGATGGGATGAGGGGAAATGGCTGTAAATTGGAGAGGGGAAGATTTACATCAGACATTAGGAAGAAATTCCTCACGACAAGGGTGGTGAGCCACTGGCACAGGTCGCCCAGGGAAGCTGTGGATGTCCTATCCCTGGAGGTGTTCAAGGCCAGGTTGGATGGGGCTTGGAGCAGCCTGATCCTGTGGGATGTCCCTGCCCATGGCAGGGGGTTGGAACTGGATGATCTTTTAGGTCCCTTCTAACCCAAACTATTCTATGACCAAAATGTTTTCAGTTGTTTTTAGCTTCTTGGCCTTTTGCAAAACCCTCCTCTGAATCTGTTCCTACAGCTCTGTTTCTTTATGTTGAAGATTCCAGAACTGGACACAATACTCCAGATGAGGTCTCACAAGAGAGGAACAGAGGAGCAGAATCACCTCCCTCGACCTGGATTGATTATACTTGAGACACATACAGAACCCAATTATTCAATTTATTATGTTTATTTAAAAGTTCTTAGCTGGAATGACTCAAATGCTGGAACAAATATTTTTAAGTTTCAATAAAAAGGTGTAACTATGCCTCACAAAACAATCAATGTCTGCTTACAATTCAGCATCAGTATGCAAAATACTTAAATTGCTCTTCAATATAGCAACTGATAGTAAAGAGAGCACTTGGTAACACAAAAATCTCAAGCACACAAAAATTGTCCTTTGGAAGAAGTATTTTTTCTGGTAGGAATAGTCTCACAGCTAACTTTGCCATTCATTTGCTCAAAATAATTAAGTTAAAAATATGTTTGAGGACAGAAGAATACAAAACCAAAAAGAAAAAAAATCTACCACCATTAAATTGCAGTCATCTGTCTACTTCTGGCAACTGAAAAATGATAGTATATGCTACTATTATTTCAGTAACACTATTTCACCAAGTACAGTCAAGCAAGCATGAAGTTTAAAATTATATTCGAGACAGTTCAATTTACTCTAACTACTTACTCAGTCTAAGGCAGAACTCTTAAATCTTAATTCTAAAATAAAGTATTTAAATGAGGCCATTCAATTACCACAGAATCCGGATATAGTCTTTTGAGACTTTCCAGGATCTCTGCTCTCATTTGCTGGCGCCTTCCTTCATGATAATCAATTTTGGCATTCTGCAGTTCACTAACTATTTTGTTTAATTCTTCATTCACTTCAGCCATTCGTATTGTTGCATTTTCCATTTCCTTAGTTAGCACTTCCTCTTGCTGTTTTTTGTCAGCTAACGATTCACTTCAAACAGAGGCAAAATCAGAAAGGAATTTACCATTTCATTTATACAAGCTTTTAGTTTATAAAATTAAAGTCATTCTGTGCTGATAGGCAATGAAAATCAGTAAAGTCTTTAAGAGTCTATAAGAAACTGCTTCTAGAAGTTGCATTCTACAGAATAAGCTATTTTTAAGGTTTCAAAATTGAGTTCAAGTGAGAGATTTTGCCTGCGGAATATACAACCATGATGTTCTGTTCTCCAAGGAACCATCTGGTATTGTAAAACTAAGAAGGACTGAGAATTTTCATGCAACATAATGATGCACTTTACACACTTGCCCAAGTTACTAAGGTTCTACCACATTTTACTACTACAACTACTTAACGTAAGTAATCTTGCATCACACCAATCGTAATGGTTCTGCTGCTCCCCATCCATGGCAGAATTTCATTCAGTATACTGACAGTGTTAAGTCTAAGACCACATTACAGATGCAGAGAGAAAGAACAGGATGAGAAAAAAAAAAAATCTCTGGACATCATCTCCTCTGATCTCCTGCACAAAACACTGGCTAATATCAAAGTTAGTGCAAGCTGCTCAATGAAGGGCTTATATATCTCATTTCCCAAAGAGTAACATCAGGTAGAAGACAAGACCTAGGAAGCAAGAACCAAGCTGTGCTCCTATTGCCCAGCGTAAATATTAACTGCTTCCAAGAGCAGCACAACTACAGAACTGCCCTGTTCTCTAACACAGAATTTGTGCACTAACAGACCCATACCCTACCTGTAGTGACATAACCTGCACACCTACAAGAAATTAGAAGCAATTATAAAACCATTTTAAACATCTGGATGAGCAGTGATACTTCCTACTGTATTCCAAAAGCTGAAGTAGCTAAATTATTAATTAGAAATAGTAATAATTCTTATTAAAATTTGAAAGGATAGAAAATAATCAGAAACCTGCTATGTCAATTTGCAAATACATAACATGCAAGAAATCCTCTTAGCTTTTAAGTTTTTGAACATACTTGCATATCTTGGCATATTCTTCCAGCTTCTCTATTCGCGTTTTATGCTCTTCTATCTGTCCCACAGTCTGTTTTATGTTTTCCTATGCAATCACAAATAGAATGTGTTAAAAACAAGTCAGAGGAAAGCAAAATAAGGATTTAAAGCACTTAATTGACAACAAGTATGGAGGTAGATCTTTTCTTCCTTGTTGATATTTCACACTGAAATAACATCAGCTTTTTCAATAGCAGATGCCAAATTCCACTATGAATAATAAAGGAAAGTTATTTTATCAAGGTCAGAGGAAAAAAAAATAGTTACCCACACATTTTATTAGTTATTTAACTTCAAAAATCCCTGTGACCTTTTAAATAGCTCTAGGGATGGAGAGTCAATAATCTCTTTGTGCACCCACTTCAATGTTTTGACTGTCTTTGATATGAAATAGCCTACCTACCAGCTATTCAGAACTTTCTATGTTCCAAGTGGTACCTGTTGTCTCCTACCCTATCACTGTGCACCAGCACAGCTCTATCTTATTCAAACCTTCCCATTAGGTAACTGCAGACAGCAATAAGGTCTCCCCTTAACCTCTCTTTCTCCAGGCTTCACAGGTCCCAGTCTCTCCCAAGACAAAAGCTCCAGCTCCAGCCTATTGGCTCTCTGCTGGATTCATTCCAAGATGCCAGTACCTTTCCTGTACTCGGGAGCCCAGAACTGAACAGAGCATGGTCACGTATGTCAGCAGTACAGATAAGTAATGCCTGCCCTGAATGATCAGACATGTATTTTATGAACTCCCAGATATCTCTTATTCCCTTCTTAACAGTACAATGGGACTTGCAGAATTTAATAAGCACAAGCACTAGAATTTATTTCATGCCTAAATACTAACTAGGTTTTCCTGGCAACTAACACTTCAAAAACAAAAAGTAGTATTGTGCCAAGAGCAAAATGGTTGTATAAGTATTAGCTTGGATATCATGGCAAAGATGACTTTACATCTTCATAGACAAACAATAAATATAGGCTTTTCCATACAGACAGTTTATGTACAAGAGTGAGGTGTTAGGATCCCATCTGATGGACTCTTAAGTTTTCTGAACATAAAAGTTTTGTCCAAACCCTGACTCCACAACTAAATGGTGAGGAAATGCATGCTGCTTCTCTAACTTCTTAGAAAGTGACAAAACTCCAAAGTCAACACACTTTGAAGAAAAAGGTAAAACTCCAAAACACCTAATAGGGCCAGGTTTCTAGCAAAAGACAGATCATCATCTGAGCTTCTGTCCTTTCTACTTCTATCAGAAGTAGAATGTGAAATCGAACCATGAGTTGGAAATGAGTTTTCTAGAAGAGAATGGTAGACATGGTAATCAAGTCAGTGAAAACAATGGGTATTTTGTTATTAAATTTGGATTTGCAATGATAAATGAAATCAGAAACAAAATGACAGTAGTGATATGTATTCATGCCAAACACCCTGCCTCCACAGTGCAACAGAAGAGTTGACACCAAGGAAATCTTTCCAATTACACCACACTAATATACACAACCAACCCTAAAACCTCAACAAAAACGTAGCTGCGATCAAAATGAACCTCTGTCTTACAAATATACAACAGTGGTAGGATATCTCAGAGAAAAACTACACTTACTAAACCAGGAACTGATTACAGTTAAAAATATGTTCTAAGTAACTCTAAAATATTAGAGCCAAAGCTTTCAAAACTAAATCCTCAGTGTGGGCCCACGCAAACATTCCCTGGACAAATTTAGAACCCATTTCCCTTAACCTATTGCAATACAAAAACTGAACTAACACGTGCAACGTACCCCTACTTTGCTAGCCATTTGGTTATGTCACAGCATTTAACACATTTATATAAACGCTTACAGCAAACGGAAGGGTAGAGAAACATTTTTCTCCTTAAAACATAATCATAGCTTGATACAAATACCTCAACTTCTTTTTTCTTCCTCCAATTAAGTTTCAGCCTTTCTTGATCTGCTTTTTCTTCCCAATTGAGTTTTTCTACCTGCTGGGTTAGCGTAGCTACTTTCTTTCTTGCAATTTCCTTCAGCTCTTTATAGCGCTCCACCTAGACAAACAACAAAAGCCAAAATTCACTCCACTGACAGTGGGAAGACTCATGTTGTTACAGCCACAGTTAGTAATTGCTACTTTATCATATATTAAGATTATGAATACACCAAATTCTCGAGAAAACCTTTCTAACTACTACTTGCATTATCAGAAATCATATTTTGTTAGAGAAAGATTCAACCCAAAGCTTGTCATCAATAGTTCCTGCCTACAGTCTTGTTCTAGGCTTCTAATGACTTAATTATCAGGAAAGTTCATAAAGTTTACTGTACTTCACTGTTAATCTTATTGTTAACACCTTAAGGTGAACACAAACACCAACATTTTAAACAACGCTGCAAGGCTATGACCGTGTAATCAAATGCCTCTGAAGTGCAGAGTAGGAAGATTCACAAACTAAAAGAATAACCCTGCAGGTTCTCCATTACCTGATTAGAAACTATTTTAAGGAAGAGGCAGAGGAGTAAAGAAGCTAGTACTTAGTTTATAAGTGCTTTGGGACATACGGCTGTAAAGATAGCTTCTGCATATGTGATTTTACAGTGAAGTGATGCAGTCCTTTCTTTCCAGAACTTAAAACAGCTCACAAGTGAGCTACTTCAGTTTTAGATTCTGACTCACAGTAGTTGGTACATATACTAACAAGTCTTGTTTGCATTTTTATTGTCTTCTTGCTTTTTCGTAATTGAAGACATGCTTCTGTACCTCAGCTGACAAGCCACTTCTCAAAAATTACCCTCTTGCCCCAAGCCCCTACTGGATTTTCTCTATCCTACACTCTCACAATGTACCACGTGGGCCTCCATGAAAAGAAAAAAACAAAAAAAATAAACAAAAAAACCCAACAAAAAACCCAAAACCAACCCAAACCAGAGCAAACAATCTAACAATGGATAATTGCATGCAGCTAAAATCCTAATCCACAGGTGAGAGTCCCTGCATAAAACCCATCTGAAGTTCCTGTCAAGCTCTACCAAAATTCTTGTTCACTGAAAATTCACTACATACAAGCTTAGAAGCTGCACTTCACATCCCAGAAGAGATGCTTCCCATTTCCAGTCTCACAACGGTAAGTTTCTAAAATCTCTATGAAACCAACTTAGGTCTACTTCCTAGAAGTGTTTCACATTTATAACTTCTGAAAGATCCGACTTCCCCTGCCCCTGAGAAAGGAGACAGCCCACCCCCTCCAAGAGCCTGCATCATAATTACTCCACATCTGATGAAATGGTCTCTTATAAATAAAAGTCACAACTTTGGCTTTTGAACTCAACAGCAAAAACATCATTAGAAATTAGAGGTTAGTGGTAAAACAATTGTTTTGAACAGTACTTTTTGGCCTTCTAATTCACCTGACTTTCTCCCAACTCAACACGTGCTGCTCTCTGCAGTATCTCTTCTTCAGTTTTCTTCTCAAAAGCTCTCCATGCCTTCTCAATATTATTCAATTCTACCTCTAGTTCTTTTATGTTCTGCTTTTCCTTATCACAGGATTTCTCCTTGTCCCTTAGAGATGTTTTAGATATTTCTACTTTCTTGATTTGGTAGGAAGTGTTTGCCTTTGCTTTTACATAGAGGGATTTCTGCTGAATTAGTGATGCTTCCAGAGTCCTAAAAAAAAAAAAAAAAAAACCACCAACAACCAAGCACAAAATACATCCAAAACAAAACCACACCAAAAGAAAAAAAACCAGTCCCCTCCCAACTACACATACAATATGCAGTTGTTAACAGCAATTTTACATACTCAAAAGGTATTTATTTCTTTTTTTTAATATCCACTGAAAAGAGAAAGTTAAGAAAGAAAGCATAAGCTTCTAAAAAACCAAGTTTTTACAAAATGAAATCACCAACAACATGGACATGGTGGTGGAGGTAAAATCAATGTCTAGATATTACTTGAAGAACTGCTACAAATTTATTTCCATAGCATTGGGATATCACACAACTACCTTAGCAGAAAATACACCCTTGCCAAGGAATTCCCAGTGCAGACTATGCTTTAACTCAGCAATCAGAGAATCTGACTGGAAAACCTACTTAATTTCTCTTTCCAACTGCTGTTGCTCTCTGTTTTGTACACCAAGCACCTTCTTCTTTGCTCTAAATGCATCTTCTGCTGTGGAAAGAGAGTCTTTCTTGACCCTAGCCTCCATATTCTTTTCATCCAAGCTTGTTTTCAGAATATCAATGTTTTTTTCATTGTGATAAAGCTGGAAAAGCTGCAGCTGTATCCTTTCTTCATCCAGGTCCTGGAGAAGTACCTGGTAGTGCTCTGCCTACCAACACGAAAATTTTATTTATGTTTTATAAAAAGGATTTTCAATCACTATCAGTCTAATTCCAAGTGCAAAGTGATCTAAAATGAAGTAGCAGTAGCCATTATTCCAGTAATATGCACTAATCACAAAATTCAAACATGTCAGTCAACACTTTCTTTACTTATACTCGCAAATCTACACTTTCATTTATTTAGATACTATGATATGTATTGCTCTATCTTTTTTACATTCATTATACTAATAAAACATGCAAAATCTGAGATCTTAACGTGAAATAAAGGAATAACTGAGTTACCTCCTCTTTCTCTATTTTTGCTTGTTTGCGTTCTGCTGCAATGCTTTTTTTCTTGTTATAATTAAACTGTGCATCCTCTTCTGCTTGCTTCATTTTTTTCTTTTTTTGTTCATACTCTTCAGCAAATTCCCATGAATTACTGATTTGTTCAAAAAGTTGAGTTCTCTCTTTTGGCTTCTTCATTGCAATTGATTCTACTGTTCCCTAAAATAAAATTAAAAAAGAAAAAAAAAAAGAAAAGAAAAAAAAGATCATCACTATAGATCATTATATTGTCTAATGATTAATTTCTTCTCTAAGACACATAGTATAGACTTATCTCTTGACAAACATGGTAAGGAGAATTTGTTAAGTTCTACATTCTTTTTGAAATACTTTTAGACTCTAAGCCAAGGCAAAAGTTTTAGTATCAAAAGGAGCAGCACTTAGCCGCCTCACCTAATTAAAGACACTACTAAAAATTTTAGAACGCCATATACCATCTATGAAAAAACACCTTCAAACTAAATCAACTGCACAAACAAGTAAGCAGCACCATAATGACAAAGTTAAAATCCTGTTATCCTCTTCAAAGGACATGAATCTAATTTTCACCACCCCATCCCCCCCATATTTCAAAAGAAAACAGTTGATTCTAATTCACCAGAAGATCAGAAGATTATATGATTTATGATTTGACACACTAAACATTTATAAACAGAGACCCACTTTGTCTTGCACACTCTGAATAACTCAAGTACTCAGTTTCTTCCAGATTAGCTTCTTTCTTATCAGTGCACTTACGTACACATAAAACCCACTATTTCCATTTTGCAGTCATGTAATTCTTGATCAAAATCAGGAAAAAAAAAATGTACGGGCTTGAAATTAGCTAAGGATTCCCTCTTTTCTATCAAATGGATAACTGTGCACTCACATGAAATAATCTCAAAAGCTTTTATTTTCTTTATGAAGCACCTTAAATGCTCACCTGAAAAATGAGACAATTCCTAGCTTTGACAAGAATGCCTATTTTTTCAAGCTCAGATATGTACACAGATCGGCTGACAGAATTATCATTAAAATAAAATTCAGAACAACTACCTAAAGGAGGAAAGAAAACGAATAATTACTACAACAGGGTTACAACACAAAATCCATAGGAAAAGAGCTAAACTAAAAGAACAATATAACGTGCTAATGTCCTCAAAGAAAATACATTTCAATTATTCCCTTAGTCATTTCAATAATTTAATTTTTCTGTACAAAAATTCTAACTGCATACTTCTAAAAGGTAGTGACTGATGCTTAAGTGCTTGTTGCCTGCAGCAAGGTGTCAAACCCCACCTCCTAGAGCCTACACCATCTACATATTTCAAGTGAAAATCTACAGATAGAAGTTCAGAGCAAAGAACATTACCTGTTTAACTTTTAACTTCCTCGCAGCATGTCTTTTAAGTAACACTTGGCTACTAAATTTCTACTGAAGGACTAGAAGAAATATTGCAACATTCATGGGCTTAGTCCACCCACATATGAAAGAATATTAGGCATCTGAAATTCAAAGTGGAATACCCATGGTCTCCCATTTTTTATGCATAAGACAACAGAAAGTACATTCAAAACAGAATCTACTACCTACCACGGATAACTCTTGAAAACGTTTTCTCTCCACCATCTTCTTCACAATATACTATCTTTACACTAGCTGTAGAAGAAACTGGTTTTCCAACATGTCCTCCATGAATAAGTTCCCTAATGCTTTTAACTCTCAAATTAGATGTCTTTTCACACATCACAAAACTAACAGCATCCATTATATTAGATTTTCCTTTAAAAAAAATATTAAAATATTGCTTTGATATGTCAGAAGTGAAAGGAGGCATTTGATTACCTAAAAAGCACATTCATAAATGTAAATGTCCATACCAATTCCCTAATTCTATATTTCATTGAGGAAAAACATTGAAAAACATAGCACATAGAAAAGATATACATTGCTAGGACATGACACACTGGCAGCAGATAACCCTGTACGTGATAAAAATCATCAAAACACTTTGCTTGTGCTGCCACCCCTTCAGGTGCACTTGAAGAGACTGTAAGCAGGCCCTTTCTGTACTTTCCCCGCCACAAAGCCCTCACAACTCCACTCCTCAACAGGCAGGCTATTACTATCCTGAACCATTCGGGGCTGGCCCTACTCTGGGACTGCACCTGCAGTGCTACCGTTTCCTCCATTTCCATCGACCCTGTGGCATTCACATAAAAGACCTGACAAACACCCCAAAACTGAAACCTCATAGTGCTGAAAGAAATCATAAAATCAGGAAATTAGAACATGGCAAAAAAAGAAACATTTCCCTCATTCATTATGACATTTGATTAAACATACTGACTTTTCAACAAAGCTAATCTTGAGTGGGCACACATGGGCCAAATTTAAGATCAAAAATAGTCTGGTAAACAGGTTGAGCCAAACAAGGATGTGGTAATTGAGAAATGTAAGGACTATTGATTTTAGTACCATTGAGAAACCTGGAAAAAGTTAATCAGTAAGGAGAGGTTGGGTGAAGACTATAGAATATTACATTTCAACTGTAGAATATTGTATTTACGTTTTACAAAGGCTTGTAGTGATAGAACCGGGGCAATGGGTATAAAATTGGAAAGAGGCAGATTTAGACTAGATGTAAGGAGGAATTTCTTCACTATGAGAGTGGTGAGGCACTGGCACAGGTTGCCTGGGGAAGCTGTGGCTGCCCCATCCCCAGATGTGTTCAAGGCCAGGTTGGACGGGGCTTGGAGCAGCCTGGTCTGGTGGGAAGTGTCCCCGCCCATAGCAGGGGGGCTGGAACTGGGTGATTTTTAAGGTCCCTTCCAATCCAAACCACTCTATGATTCCATGATTCTATGCAGAGATTGGCTTACTAGATACTGGTCAACACATTCGCATTTCAGCCAGCGATCACAGAATCAGTTTGATTGGAGATCTTTGAGATCATGGAGACCAACCACACCTGCACACTACTAAACTACATCCCTGAGTAAAACAACACCCACAGCGGAGAAGCAGGGCACCAGCTGCCCACTGCCTCCAGCCCACTACCTGATCCATTGGGCCCGATGATGCAGTTGAACCTCATGAAGGGGCCGATCACCTGCTGCCCGCGCCACGACTTGAAGTCCTTCACCACCAGCAGCTTCAGGTAACCCATCCCTGCTGGAGCGGGAGCCAACGGGCTCCGAGCTTCCCGCCCCTCGCAAGATTTAAACCCTCCACGGGCCTTGGCCACGAGTTTTAACCCCAGCGGTGAGGCGAAAAGGCGAACGGCCTCCCCCGAGCTCGCCTCGACCCGCCTTCTCCCCTCAGCAGGCGACAGGCGCGCTGCCTCCACACCGCGTGCCCTCCTGCCGTCACGTGACCCCCGCCGGACCACGTGCTTCCCGCCTCCTCGTGGCGGGGTCGGTGCACACGCAGCGAGGGGAGGCGGGCTCGGGGGCGGGGCTGGCGTTGCCATGGGGACCCGGGGCGTCGTTCTTTTCCTTCCACCCTTCCCCCCCCCCGCCACAAGCCGTCCCTTTCCCGGTACCCCCGGCCGCGTCGGCGCCATGAGCCGCCTGTGGGTGCAGCGGGACCGGCAGGAGGCGGCGGCCCTGGAGAGGCGGCGGCAGCGGGAGCTGCAGCGGCAGAGCCGCATCTTCAACGCGCGAGTCCGGACCATCGGGGTGAGGGCGCGGGCTGAGCCGCCCGCATCTCTACGGCTGAGTGGAGCCCCCCCATCTTTAGGGCTATGTGGAACCCCCACCCCCCCCAATCTCTAGGGCTGAGTGGAGCCCCTTCCCCAATCTCTAGGGCTGAGTGGAGCCCCCAACCCCCCATGTTTAGGGCTGAGTGGAGCCCCCAGCCCCCCATCTTTAGGGCTGAGAGGACATCCCCCCTCAATCTCTAGGGCTGAGTGGAGCCCCTATCCCCCCCTATTTAGGGCCGAGAGGAGCTCCCCCCCCCAGGGCTACATGGACCCCCCCCTCAATCTTTAGGGCTGAGTGGACCCCCCCTCAATCTCTAGGGCTGAGTGGAGCCCCCAAACCCCGTCTTTAGGGCTGAGTGGAGCCCTCCTCCCCAACCCCCCGGGGGAGACGGGCATGGGGGAGAAAATGCCTTGATACAATAACTATTATTACAAAAAGTGGAGGTTTTATCTAAACTAAAGCAGAGTTCGGTTTTCATCCAAGTTAACTGTACTTTGCAAAGTCTGACAGAATGTCCCTCTGATAGCGTGGGGTTTTTATAGCATTTTTTTTTCCTAATAGTGTTTTTCTAGCCACTGTTACAGCCTTTGTCCTTTTGGAAATTATACTGTCTTGTGTTAAGTATGATCTGTGGTGAACAGATGTGTCTTCATAGAACTGCTTGTTTGGAAAAGACCTTTGAGATCATTAATCCAACCATACCTGTCTCTACTGTTAAACAAGATCCCTGAGCACTTCCTCTACCCATCTTCTAAACACCTCCAGGGATGGGGTTCCAAACACCCCTAGACAGCCTCTGCCAGTGCCTGAGAACCCTTGTGGTGAAGACATTTTTCCTGATGTCCAATCTGAACCTGCCCTGGTGTATCTTGAGGCCATTCCCTCTCATCCTATCACCATCCTCTGTAACCACCTCTGTCTGCAGCCTTTCCCTCTCTCATATGCAAGGTTAGGCAGAGAGCTGGCTCCAAAGCTCCAATTAGCAAGAGTTTTGACTGTTGTGAGGTTCATAATAACATTAAAATTAGTCCCTGGGAAGTAATAGAATATGCATAAGATTTCTGGGAGAATTTACACATGTACATGTAAGTGGGAATACATTCTGTCCCAGCTCTTGTCTCGCTGCACACGTTGCCCAGGCCTGATAAAGGGTGCTTGCTTTCTAAAGCTCCAGAACGAGTCTTGGAGAGTTTATTTCCTGGCATTTTTGGTGTCAGCCCTACAGCGACTTCTGGAAGGCTGAGGAGCTTATGAAAGTTACTGATGAAAGGAAGTTAGTACTCTGTAGGCATTGTCAACAGTTGTCTTTGGCAGCTGTCACTGGGTGAGTGAGTGTCACTCGCTGAGGACTTCTAACTCTGCTGTAGGGTTTGAGGGCAGCATTTCCTTTTTCCTTAACGACAGAAAAAACAAGCCCTCCGTGTAGGAGTTAACTTTGTGTAGTGTTAGCTTCACTTCGGCGTAAGCCAGAAACTTGCAAAGTCAGCTCATCCCATGTGGCAGAGCCAAATAAATGTTTTTTAACTTTCTGCTCTGCTGATACTTCCCTCAGCTGTTTGCTTTTCACTGGAAGCTAGGGTTGGTGCTGTGAGAGATTTATTGCTGAAAGAGATCCTGCAACTAGTCCTATTTTCATCTTTCAAAGTGAGACCGATTCACGAGGCCATGTTTATGTAGAGGAAATTAATCGGTGTGTCTGATTTTTCCTGGAATGCGTGTCAGAATGCGAACAGCCTTCAGTCTGGGAAAATCTGTGGGGACAATAGCTTCAGTCTGATGGGTTTTGTCTAGAGTCAGCTATGCAGTTTACACCCTGACTGTCAGAATTTTGCGTCTTATACCTATGTAAACTTTGAATGCAATAGCTCATCTAGTCTTGTAATGTCTCCAAAACCCCACACTGAGGTTCTCTATATGTGCATGGAAGGAAGAGTGCTGTGAGGTGAAGTAAGTTTAAATTTTACTTGTATTTTGAATGCTCTATGCTGATGCATAAATCATGTGTAAGTGCTGTAGCATTAACTAGCATGAAACCAAATTTAGAATTGGTGAAAATAAGCCAAATCTGTCGACTCAGTTGGAATAGTAGGATTGCAACAGGTGTCAATTTGATCCATCTTGCTCAGGTAGAGAAACATGTCTCCAGTCAGAAAAAGAATATCTTCACCTTATCTCTGACAGTGCCTTGCATTTATTCTTGTTATTCTTATGCAAGAGTCGTTACAGTTGCACAGTAAAGTAGCAGTTCCTACTTAACAAATAGGACAGATTGTCAACCTGATACAGCATCCTGACACATACAGCAGCCAATAATATATATAAGTGGAAGGACCTGAAACTCTTTTTTCTAGCAGATGTGGGATAGGTATAGTTAGATCGACTTTCTTCATTAGGAAACACACAATTTCTCTCTAAGATGGCTTTTCTAGAACCTTAAAGATTAAATGTAAGGCATAAGTTCTCAGCTAACGAACTAGCTGAGAATGAAATAGCCTGTCTTGGTGTGCTTTACTGAGCAATAGTGAAGCACACCATCTGAAGGTCTTTCCCAAATACTTCCACAGGACTAACTTATCAGACAGGTTTTGATAGCTCCGTTTACATGAGACAGGCATCTAAAGTGAAGGAGAGCCCACTAGAGGAATTTTGTAAATATTTTGATTAACACAATTCCATGTACCTTATCCATTAGTGGAACAAAGACTGTGGACAGAAGGGGCTATTCTTACGCTTTGAAGTTAGGCCAAGTCCAAAGCATGAACAGTCAATAAATCAATGCAGACAGATACTTTATCAGTATTTCCAGTGTGGTTTTAGATTCTTTGGTTTCTCTGTCTCACCAGTTTAGCTGAGCAGCTGTCTCTGACAAAATTAAAAAATCAAGGCAATATTTGACTTAGACACCACAATTTTTTAAGCAGGAATTAAGTAGTTTAAAAACATGGAGATAATATACTGACTGGAAAGCAGAGTAGGAACCAAGTTCTTAATTTTTTTCCTCAATTACAGCTAGATTTATTCTTACTTTGATTTCTGTATGTTTCCTCATTTGAGTGGTGGAAAAGTAAGGTATCATTCACTTCACTTACAGATTTAAGAATTTATCTTCAGTAAATCAGTAATTTCCCAAAGAGTTCAGATGAGTAGTCCAAATGAAAAATTTCTTTCCATTTATGTATGGACTACTACACATTAATAGAAGTAGATTAGAAATCAGCTCCTTCAAACTGTTCATAGGAATAGATTTGTGATTTTAATGTTTAAAAGTTAAACCTGTAGCTTCATGTAAGTGGGAAACCATTTTAGGTATGTATTCTTGTCAAGTGAAAGAGTTAAAATAAATAAAGAAATCATTTTGATGTTAAGTAACTTGACTAGTAAAAAAACACAGAAGAAATAAAAACTAAAAAAAAAATAAAGTCCAGGCTTCTGTTTAAGTTAGGAGGCCAACTTAGGTGCCCCTGTACAAACACACAGAGCATGGAAAAAACAAGAAGAGTTAGAGATGAGTGCATGCCTGCCATGCTATGATCTCATTCTTCTGTGTAAAATGTAGGTGTCCATTACGATTTGATGATATGATGTTATGCCTTGTTCCGCTACCACTCTCCAGGGACAGGAATACTTTACCTGTCAGCTCATTGTAGATGTCTGCATCTCATCTATCTCATCTCAAATGCCACCCAGTATTGCATTTTGACAACTACAGATCAGACTGGAAGATTTGCTTTCCATTCCCAGTTATTTCTTGAATGTATTTTAGTGAACCACCTATGTTATTTTCAAATCTGAACTATTACAACTTCCTATCATCTTGACTGTCAAAATACCTATTCACTTTATAAATAAAAGCAGAAACTCAAGAAAAACTAACTAAAAATGTCAGCACTGATGAGTGAAACGTATTCTGTGTAATGTAGCTTAAAATGTTTGTATATTATAGCTCTATATATCATGTAAATGCAGTATTTTGTTCTGATTTGGTGCAGGAGTATACCTATTGTTATTAAAAAGAAACAAACAAGCAAGAATATTGCTGTTACTGAATTTTCTTTTTCTACACTAAATTTTGATGTGTATATACTGCTTTCAATCTTTCAAACATAGTATCTCTTAAAAGAACTTCTTGTTTTTATTTTAATAGGTTGATAAAGATGCACTGGATACCCAGGTCAAGGATAGGAAAATTCAAGAAGCAGCTGAAAAAGCATGGAATGAAGAATTTGGTATATTCATAGATATTCTGATATTTCTGTGAAGAGTTAAATGTAATTTACCGTCTCTTTCCTGCTTCCTTTTTCCCTTCAAGCATTTCAAACCACCATGTTTATTTCCAAATGGAGCTGATCTCCTTGAATCTTGCGTATATCTCTAGCTATATAAATCTATCAATCCATATAAGTGCAATTGTAGGCTTTTCTTTGAATTCAGACATACAAACTGAATACTATAATGTTTAGTACTCTTTATGTTCATACATTTACACTAGTACCGTTTGTTTTCTTCTGTATCTGGAAATTTATATTGATACAATTAAACTGATTTCCTAACAGGCTGAATATGTCAGTGTTTTGTTTTAATAAATGTTGACAAATAGCGTTGTTTAGAGACCTGAAGATACAGGAGCATTTTGAATAAAACTTAATTACTTAACTCTGTACTTCTCAGAATAGTAGTGGCAAATTTCTTTGATTACTTTCTTGTAGAGTAAGTCCACATTCTCTCTGGCCATTCTTCAGTGGGATATATAGATTCTATAGAATCATCTATAGATTATTATTGCTAGAACCATCAGTCATGCACAACAGGGCTGTAAGTAGGAGCCATTGCTGAAGCAGAACACATAGCCACGCAGATATTTCAGTTGTGTCCCCTGACCTCAAACCCCTTTGTGGCTTTCTGTGTTTGGAATTCTTTCCTATGGTATCATGTGAAAAGGTCCCACAGACCAAATTCTCTGTGGGTTTCAAGAAGAGCTAGAATGGAGCTGCCAACTTCCATGCTGTGCTTCTACGGCTGATTGTGATTTTCCTGGCAGAATACCTGTCAGACACTGACTTGTAGGAAACTGCCAGAAGCAATGTGTAGTCTAGCAGCAGGGAAACAATCTTTTTTTGTGACTTATATTTAAATGGCTAGAATGGCTAGTTTTGGATGGCTTTTTTGTTGTTTTTGTTTTTCTTTAAAGCTAAATCAATGACAGTATTTTGATTAAATGGGTAAGAGCTATTAAGCTGTTCAAAAACTGTTAGTGCCAGCTGATTCTTTTGGTGCTATGGTTAGAAAAAATACTTGGAACTATGAAGCAGCTATCTGTATCCCTTTCATTAGGAGCCCGATTTTTATTTTTTCTTAATAAGCAACTTAATGTATTTTAGTTGTAGCTGTAAACTGTTACAAGAACTTTAAACTGCAAATGGAAATAATTAGTATACCGTACATTTTGTGCATTACTGCAAGGTTTAATGAAATGAAACCTCATATTTCTGAAAGTATTCATTGTTGTCTTTGTTTCACATGCATATATTTCATTGTAACATTAATAAGATAACTGACTTCTAAAAACTGGAAGTATTTCATAAGTAAATATTACTAACATTGGAGTGTTTTCTGGGCTAGTACTTACAGATCAAATACTCTCTCCTAAGACAGAGCACTTTGAAGACTTATATTTTATTTATTCCTTTTCAAAATTTTATTTTCCACCTTGCATGTGCACTCCCTTGTTACATGGGCACTTCCGAGAGTTATATTTTCATTGTGTTCATTTTCTCTAGCTAATGAAATGAAGAGAAATGATAAGATCATATGTATGTTAGAAGAACGCCAGAAAAGTGATATCAGAAACATAAATAAGGATATCAATGAATTTCGGAAGAATTTTCAGAAGCCAGAAACAAGACGTGAATTTGACCTGTCTGATCCTCAAGCCCTGAAGAAGGATAAACCTGCTCGACTTTCAGACAATGATCCTCGATGTACTGTGTCTGGCTTGCAGAAGTTTATGGGTGAAGACTTAAACTATGATCAGAGGATGAAATTTCAAAAGGAGCAGTTAAGGGAGTGGTCTCTTCAGCAACAGAGAGAGTGGAAAAATGCATTAGCTGATCAAAAGTTTGCAGGTAATGGAAAGCAATAATAAGGTGTTAATCTGCTTTTTCTGAAATTCTGGTATATCTGACAAAACTACAATATAGCCTCTTGTGTCAGAGTCTTGACATAGCAGTATTTTAGTATATTCAGTGTTCAACTTTTAGAAATACTGCAGCAGATTTTACTTTACAAGCTCTACTGTATTCAATATCTCACTTAAGAAAGAGACAATGGTGGTAAATGGTGTTAAATCCAGCTGGAGGCCAGATACAAGTGGGGTTCCCCAGGGCTCAGTGCTGGGTCCAGCCCTGTTCAATGTCTTTATCAATGACCTGGATGAAGGCATTGAGTGCACCCTTAGCAAGTTTGCAGATGACACTAAGCTGGGTGGAAGTGTTGATCTGCTGGAGGGTAGGGAGGCTCTGCAAAGGGATCTGAACAGGCTGGACCACTGGGCAGAGTCCAATGGCATGAGATTTAACAAGGCCAGATGCCGGGTCCTGCACTTGGGGCACAACAACCCTGTGCAGCTACAGACTGGGAGAAGTCTGGCTAGAAAGCTGCCTGGAGGAGAGGGACCTGGGGGTGTTGGCTGACAGCCGACTGAACATGAGCCAGCAGTGTGCCCAGGTGGCCAAGAAGGCCAATGGCATCTTGGCTTGTATCAGAAATGGTGCGACCAGCAGGTCCAGGGAGGTTATTCTCCCTCTGTACTCGGCACTGGTGAGACCGCATCTTGAATCCTGTGTTCAGTTCTGGGCCCCTCACCACAAGAAGGATGTTGAGGCTCTGGAGCAAGTCCAGAGAAGAGCAACAAAGCTGGTGAAGGGGCTGGAGAACAGGCCTTATGAGGAATGGCTGAGAGAGCTGGGGTTGTTTAGCCTGGAGAAGAGGAGGCTGAGGGGAGACCTCATTGCTCTCTACAACTACCTGAAAGGAGGTTGTAGAGAGGAGGGTGCTGGCCTCTTCTCCCAAGTGACAGGGGACAGGACAAGAGGGAATGGCCTCAAGCTCCACCAGGGGAGGTTTAGGCTGGACATTAGGAAAAAATTCTTCACAGAAAGGGTCACTGGGCACTGGAACAGGCTGCCCAGGGAGGTGGTTGAGTCACCTTCCCTGGAGGTGTATAAGGGACGGGTGGACGAGGCACTGAGGGGCATGGTTTAGTGTTTGATAGGAATGGTTGGACTCGACAATTTGGTGGATTTCTTCCAACCTAGTGATTCTGTGACTCTTTGATTCTATGATGTAATAATACGATGATTTCATTCTGTTTTACTTCTCAAATGAAATGAGAGAACATTCTGAAAAACCATCTATTTTTTTCATGCTAGATTGTGTGTTTACTTGATCAGACCAAACTGTCCAATCTTTACTGTTCTAGGGTAGACAGAATAATACTGATTTTTCTTTTGTAGCTTGTCATGAAACATTTTTTTCTACAGTACTCAAGATACTTTTTCATTTTAACTCTGGCTAACTGTTAAGACAAGCTGGGTTACATAATAAACTGATTTCACAAGACACTTGAAATTCTAAGATGGAAAGCTTTGGTGGCAGGATTTGGAAATATTTATGTATTTCAGTGTGCTGTATCTATAGCTCCTTTCTTGATCTCTGTCTTATAGTGGCTTACTCATATGGCACATCATTTCCATGAATATTGACTAAACTTCATTTTAATCTAATTTAGATGATCTTTATGACAAGAGTAGGATTGAACTTGACCAAAAGAGTGTGGAGCAACAACGAAAAGAAGAAGAAAATAGGCGTGCTGTTTGTGTAGCTACTAAAGATTTCAATAGAGCCCAGGTAAATTCATGTTGAATTTATTTGTTTAAAAAAAAAAGAAGACAGAAGGAAAATAAAATGAGCAAAAGTAGAATGAGTAATGATGTTTTCACAAAGGTTTCTTAGCAACTGACATCCAAGGTTGTTTGTGTAGTTGGAAGATAATATTTACTCACTTTTTCCTCTGCAAGGTTCTATCCATCCTCTATCTAGTTATCCTCTGTCAAAATTCTCGCTCCTGGTTCTCAGCTTGCTAACTAGAAGGCAGCGACACCGCCCCAATCTCTCAAGGACTTCTAGTCTATCAACTAAAACACAAAAGCCTCCCATGCTTCCTTCTGTTTTATACCAGTCATCGAATAATCTTTGCTGTGCCTGGCTGCTTTTCTTTTTGCTTATGTGGAACTGTTACTATCAGTAGCTTTTTGCCTTTATTGCTTACTTTAATTCCCTATGACTATTGGTTTTGAGCACTTTTCTTCCTGGGTATTTGTGTACATGTCGTTTGACTTGTAAAGTGAATATTCACAAGGCAGTAATTGTTGAACAAAGCATGAGACAGTCTTGGACAAAGTGGAGAGGTGGATATCCGCTGGTCTGTTGCAGTCAAGATGTATATGTAAAGCTATGTGTGCAAGACACAGGTTTGGCAACCTGTGCTTTTTGTGCCCTAGCAAGAAAGGAATTACCTATCCTCTGTTCCAATGGAAGCTGACACTGTGCATTTTTCCAGATAATTTAGTTTACATATTACAGAAGGATGAGACGCGATTAGAAATGGATGATACATAGCAATATCGTTCAACTTCTAATTAGTTCACTTGGTCTAATTCTTCTTCAGAAGGTAATTACTTTACAGTAAAATCATCGTATTTGCTTTCTGGAGTTTTGTAAGGGCAGGATTTCCTCTGAATAGGAGACTAGAACCTTATAGTGGACATTAGGAACGGTAATTTACATAGGAAATGCATATTATGATTTCAAATACAGCAGTTATATAATATGATTCAAGTTTGCATTTTGTATCAGCAAAGGGAACAGATTCAAGGCAGCATCTTTGGGCCTAACATATGCATCTAGCGTTTTTTTCGTTTTGAGTCCATCACCATGCTCTCCATGTAGAATTAATATGTAATATATATTGAGGCTAGTTATTTAAGATTGTAAATTTTTATTGTAAATTTCTTCTGTATTATGTCTGGCCTCAAAATATTAACCAGTATTTACTTGTTGATAGATGTGAAATTATTTTTTATTTAATTCTGGCTTTTCTTACAAAAGAAAAATATATTCTCCAAATTACTGGCTGTATATGATGTGACAACATTAATGAAATGTATACTATTCGATTTTTTATCTAAACTGATAGGACCATGCACACAGTATTCATATTTGATGGTGTTGAAAATTGTGTGTGCAAGTTGAAAAGAAATCTATTATGAAGTGCTAGTTTTGTTGCATCCCTTAGTATTTTCTCTTGGAAAAAAACATCAGTTCTCTCCTTTCACTGAATACAGGCTGCAGAAATAGCTGAGAAAAAGAAGATGGAAAAGTATAAAAAAATGAAAGATGACATGGATGAAATTACTAGCCTCCTTCAAGGAGATTTCCTTTCTGAAAACCCTGAACAGGCAGTCAGTTCCTTTGGTAGACATCGTGTGATCCCAGATCGATGGAAGGGAATGAGTCAGGATCAGCTGATGGCAATCCGTTCCTCTCAACAGCAACAAGTTCTGGAGAAACTGGTATTTAAGATTACGTGCATATTCTGTATTCCTGGTTGCAACAATATAGACAATGTTTGTAGTAGAAAATATTACTGTTTGCCATACACGTCCCATTTTAAGACTGTGTTTTCCATTGATCTGATTTTTACCCAAACCTCGATCAATAATCTGAACACAATGTCTCTAAAGCAGCTGGGAGATGTCATGGAGCAGTAGGAGTGGACTGGAGCCCTGGAGTTGATCTGGGAGGAAGGTGTCTGTGGAGCCCTAGGCCACAGGGCCTAAGGAGTCTTGGGCCATGATCCGTGGTGGCCCAGCTGAGGAGCAAGATTGTGCACAGTCTGAGAGCCAGGCTTCATGATGCAGTTTAGGACCTGAGACTGCACGAGCTTCCTGCAAGAGATGAACAGGAATGGGCTGCTTCATAGGGGAAGAAGAGCCAGGAGCTGAGGGCAAGAGCAGAGGGGCAGGCCAGAGCAACGTTCTCATGCTCAAAGGTACTTGAGCAAGACAAGTAGAGCTGTCCCATGGTCCTGCTCATGCATATTTCATAGTCTTCATTAATGTAATGGAATTTCCTTTCTACCATCCCACACAGGTCTGAGCCATGCTCTGGGATAGAGTTACAATGGAAAACCTAAACATTGTTAATAATTGCTGCTCTGAAAGTGTATGGTAGCAGGCAGTCAGAATGAAGAAATCTGCCCTTCTTATAAAGTCTTGAGTATTACAGAACTAGGTATTGTAAAGCAAGAGGCTACTTAGCTCATTCAGTGCAGAGGCTGGATTTATAACAGCTAATGAATAGCTGTTCAATTTTATTTTTTAATCCCTACAATACTGTATGCTACACTCTGTCTTATCTACCGATGTTATTAATGCTGAAGATAGAATTGTCATTTTCCTGGCTTTCCTGTGACCCTAGAATGAATCCAATCAGGTAGTAAAGCTGGCACAAAATGAGCCCTACCAAGAAAAGGGAGTTTTTGCAAGCGTGGTTTCTTGAATCGATTCAATGTGGTGTCAGACAAGAAGTGAGGAGGTAATAGTGTAACAGGAGCAGAACAAAAAACAGCTTGAGTCTACTCATCTGGTGTTGGTAGCTCAGTTGTTACAGAATTAGCTGTACTGTGAGCCCTACTGATGTCTACTAACTTATAACCATAGAAGTTACAACTCTTGCTAACAAGAACTTAAAAACCCCTTATCTGTCTTGCTGCTCTGGGTTTTTAAGAGAGAGCTAATATGTCAGAGAGAAATATTAATCTTCTGATTAACTTACTTCTGCCAGGCAGCAGATTCTACTTTTTTTACCTTGTGCAGAGGCAGGAGTCTGTGTTGCTCCCTGGGAAAGGACAGCTTTTGCATCTGCAGTATCTTACTTCTGCCTAATGTGTGGGCTCCTACCTGGTTTGGAGGTGCTTACTTTTTCTCTGTTTCAAATGCTACCCCTAGTGTTCAGTGAAGGCAAGCAAGTACGTTTGGATGAATTTACCAATCAGACTTTACATAGACTGTTTCATCTTTGAACAAAAGGAAAATGAAGCATTTTTTTCATACCTGCAGAGACTAAAAGAGGAAGAACACCAAAAAGAAGCTGAATGGGACAGGCAAAGTATTCAGAATGCAAGAGCACTGTTGGTTTTAGAGCGGCAGCAACAGCGACAGAGTCGGGAACACCGACGAGCTTTAGATAACATAAATGCAGAGCTATCTCAGGAGCAGAAAGCAAAGTAAGTACCTTAATACAATAGCTTTTAATGAGATTTTTTTACTCGTATTCTTTGTTACTTTATTAAAACACTTGTTACAAGCTTATACTTCAAAAAAAAAACCAAACACAACAATTTAGTTTTAGGGCATTTATCAGTACTATTTAAACAGTCTTCAAAGAGGAAGTTATGATTGTTGCTGCAAAAAAAATTATATTACCAGGTGTAAACCAGTATGTGTTTCTTTAATTTACCTTAGTTTTCTGAAACAAAATGGATGAGTATCAGTAGAACTGCCAGTTTATGATAGCTCAAGGTTAAGCTAATGACACAAATGGAGCTTTTCTGTTATGTATGACAAAGCTACATGATTCTTCAGCTATTCATTGGATGTGTCTTGGTGAACAGGTCTGGCATTTGCTCTAATGGGAAAGGAGGAAGGTAATATGCAAAGGAAAATAAAGTCAGACCAAATGATTCAGTATTCTATTTTTCTAGTCCTCTTTTTTTGTCTTTTATTTTTTTTCTATCATGCATGCATGCATCCACTTCACAAAATAATTTCCAGTGCCTCATGCTCTACGATTACAAAAGCAAAAATTTGCAATGGTGTTAATTTACTTTCTTTGTGTGAGATTTTTGGAAGGCTATTTTAGGATGAAAAAAAAA
Organism: Phaenicophaeus curvirostris; assembly: GCF_032191515.1. NCBI lineage: Eukaryota > Metazoa > Chordata > Aves > Cuculiformes > Cuculidae > Phaenicophaeus > Phaenicophaeus curvirostris. The sequence continues at coordinate 81,746,378 of NC_091392.1, read as the reverse complement.
ATGTTTTCTCTGTTGAGATGTGTCATACATTTTGGAGGAAAATATCTAGTTATATTAAATTCCATTTCTAATAATTCTGAATTTTATGAGTGTCTATGAATCTTTATGCATTACATCTTTAAGTTTCTTAGGTTACTTCTATGTTAACAATAAGAAAACACTGACGGCATTTTTTTTTTATTTTTTGCTAGGAACATTTACCTTAAACAAGAAGAATATTCAAATGTTCCAACAGTCCAGTTTTATGCACAGTTTAATACAACTAGCCGATGACATTCTGGATTAATCAGCCTGAGATATACAGAAGTATGTAGACATATTAAAATTTTTGATTGTGCAATCCGATGCTTCATTATTTTGATTTGTTCCTTATGCTGTTCAAACAGTGCACTCAAAGTAAAGAATAGTCTGCTAGGCCGTGTCTGTTCTGAGAACAAAAAAACTTTGTAATAGTTTTTAACTTTTTCACTTAATGTTTTTTTCTAAAAACTGCTAGTAGATGTAATATTAACATTTTCAATGCCTTTAGAAATAAATTTCTGGAAAGAAATAACAATTTAAAATATAATGCTACTTTATGCACCTTGGTCAGAGAGGAATATTGCCTGACATAGATCACAAGTGATGCACACTTAGCAGATTCTGTGGGAGTGAAGAAAGATGACCTAGGCAGAAGGTTTTGGATTTGATTGATTCTAGTTCGGTTTTGTTTTTTGGGTTTTTTTGTTTTGTCCTTTAAAAGAAAAAAGCAGCCAGACACAAAAGCAATTAACAAGGAAAAGTCATAGAATCATAGAATCACCAGATTGGAAAAGACACGCCGGATCATCGAGTCCAACCATTCCTATAAAACACTAAACCATGCCCCTTAAAACCTCATCCACCCGTGCCTTAAACACCTCCAGGGAAGGTGACTCAACCACCTCCCTGGGCAGCCTGTGCCAGTGCCCAATAACCCTTTCTGTGAATTTTTTTTTCCTAATGTCCAGCCTAAATCTCCCCTGGCAGAGCTTGAGGCCATTTGCTCTTGTCCTGTCCCCTGTCACTTGGGAGAAGAGGCCAGCACTCTCCTCTCCACAACTTCCTGTCAGGTAGTTGTAGAGAGCAATGAGGTCTCCCCTCAGCCTCCTCTTCTCCAGGCTAAACAACGCCAGCTCTCTCAGCTGCTCCTCATAAGGCCTGTTCTCCAGCTCCCACCAGTGTTGTTGCTCTTCTCTGGACTCACTCCAGAGCCTCAACATCCTTCAAAGTGGATGTTGAGAAGTGGGAAGTTGGGCCAGAAAATATTGCTTTTATTTCCTGAGTAGTAGAAATAGGAAGAGAAAATTTCAGTATTTGCAGAGGTGATTATAGCATTGAGGCATGACACAGAAATGCAATATGCTTTATAATAATTGGGGAAAAGTATGGGGGACAGCATTCCTGCATACACCATCACTCATTAGAAATAATGGAGAAAATGTAAGGGCAGTGTGCCTCTAAAGGAGAGTGTAGGGAGAGTTTACACATGTGATGAAAGAGGGGTGAAAAAGCAGGCATGTACTAAACAAAAACAATGAGAAAATTCTCAGCTTGTGCAGGGTGTTTCAGGGAAACTGTTCCCTTTCTTTATGGTCATAGAATTGACTTATCAATGGAAAAGCCAATCAATCATATTTGAAAAATGGGCAAGTGAAACACATAGGAAGAAAATACGGACAAACAGTGTCTGAAACTAAATGCACAAGAGAAATGAATGATTGAGAAATGAGATAATGAGAAAATGAAATCCAGAAGGGAAGGAGATGGCATACAGAAGACTGGAAAAGGTTTTAGAAGACTTAATGATCTAAACAGAAGAAAGAGTGAAAAAGAGATGAGAGAGATTCATCTAAACATCCAAGACCTCTAAGACTGTGATCTCTTAATAAAAACAGAGAGCCTGTTTATGAGAATAGATCTTGCAACAAGTGCAGCTTCCCAGAATCTGGGATGCAAACCTGGGGTAAAAACATCCTGATGATATTAGCATGAAGTCCACTGATTGTTCTTACTATCAGGATAAGTTATAACTTTGAATTCCTCTGAAATACATTGAAGATGACTACATCAAGCTAAGTAGGAAAGATGTTTAAAGAGACTGGGGCTGAAGTAAGCTCTGTGAGTTATTCCAGTCTTTGTGAAAATAATCAAAAAAATGCATGGTTCTCAAGATAGCTATTATTAGGAGGATTCTGAGATATTTGAAGGAAGCATTCCTTGAATGGGGGCTGTTCAAACAGGTCTGTTTGCTCTGCTGAAATAGTGGCCCTGTGGGATCAGGCTGTGACTAATTACCATTTTGAACCAGGTAATAAAACCTGAAGTTTGGAAAAGACCTTCGTATTAATTTGTCTAGATGGAGAAGAAGAAGATGATCAAGTAAGGAGACTATGAAAATGGATAAAGAAGTGTCTTGGGGCAGGATTACCCATAACAAAAGTTATGTCCAAATTTTAGTGTATTAACACAACTGGAACTAATTGCAGTATAGATAGAAACAAGGTAGAAAAGCAGTGGGCCTGGAATACGGGAAATGAAGAATCTGCTCTCCAGAAAAGCTGGAAGATAAAGCTGAGAGGGGGTCTCAATTGCAACGTTGATAATGAGCCAGACTGCAAAGAAGTGCTTTTCTAGTGTGATGGTATTTGGAGATCCATGTATTTGTGAGGCTGGGATTCCCACATGGCTGAATGTCTTTGTAGTACTACTCTATTAAATTGATGATCTCAGAAGTGCAGGCACTTGTCTTAGAATAGAAAGGCCATCAAATGGGATGGGAGGATAAAACAACAGGCTATCTATAGTAGATTGTCTTTAACTAAAGGTGGTTTTGATTTGTGTTGACTATCTCAGGCTTTGACTTCTTTTTTTCCTAATGAAAGTTACTTGACAGAAAAATTAATAAAGGAAGTGTTGAAAAGTTCGTGAAGTCGTCTTCATTTGTGCAACTTGTGTCAATAGGTGTTTACAGACTTAATGACAGCTATACAGCTTCACTAAAATATGCTGGACCTAGACAGGTGTCTTTTGAGCTTCCTTAAGAAAGGACTGTATAATTAAAACCTTTTTGTATTTACCTGCTGAAGTGACAGAGCCTGATTGACAGGCTGAAAACAATATAGGTGACACATGATTAATTCATATTGTGTTGTTATGTGTACTGTTTAATCTGTAACTTCTCACATTACTATTATCAGTAGAATTGTGCTGTGCTATTTTTAATAGAGAGACTGTGAGAAAATGTATCATAGTCGACATTATCTGTAGAAATGGGCTATGGTACCTTAATTGTAGCTTCTCTAGTGTATACAGGATGAGGAAAAGACCAACACTCTGGCTAATTCCTCAAAAATTCTTAACATTGGTTCCTATTACCCTTCTTACAGTCAGCCTAATTAATTAGATGCAGGTACTACAAAATTGTCCACGTGTTAAATGGTCTTCATGGAGCATCACTGAAGTAATTTGGGTAAGATGTACATGGTAGGGTCTGATTTCAAGGAGGAAAAGGATGATTGATACCAATCATGTTTAAATGTGTGTTTTAAATTTATTTTAATTTTGCTTGTATCTATTTTCTGCATTACTGATGATTACCTTGGATTAGTAATCTGGGAAAAGGTATGTATTTAAAGTTTAAACAAGACGTTATAGTGGTTGAACGGAGTCCAGTATTCTGCCTTTTCTTGGGATTTTTTATGTTTGTATTTTTAATAATTTCATACCGTGTATGCACAAAACATTTTTCAATTATTCCTAGAGGGACTATTGCAGAGTAAGTAATTTCATATTTGGGGCATTTTCATATTCACTTCATATTGTATATTATGTTATAGCTGAACTTTTATTTCCTCCTTTGAAGAGAGGCTAGCATGAGACCAATCTTTTTGAGACATTAAAAAAAAAAAGTTTATAACGCTATTAAATTCATGGATGTTAATGACAGGAAAATTTGCCTGACTAATACTCCCAAGGCTAATGATTATTTCCTGCCTGGTCTATTCATTCTGTCATCTGTTTTAACCTAATGTTGCTGTATTCTTCTTGAGTTCCATCTGGGACATCCTTTTAACAGTATCTAGTTGCTTTTTATTTTCAGATTTTGCATTTCTATAACATTGCATATTAAACCTTGCATATTAAATGTCAACAGTATTATTTCCACACTGAAAAGGCAAGTATTAACTTTCATAAGCAGGTCATTGCCTATACCTCACAATAAAATTTACCTCATAATTGTATTTGCTTTTAGCTTTGCTATAAGCAAGATTCATAGGATTATGGAATCATTGAACTGTTGGGTTTGAAAAGATCTCTGAGGTCATTGCATCCAACCGTACCTGTCCACTACTACACCAGATCCCTGAGCGCATCTGATATCTGTCTATTAAATACCACCAGGAATGGTGACTCAACCACTTCCCTGGGCAGTTGAATCCCATACAGTTTGTTTCTTATCCTCATGCCAATGGGCTGCTTTTTTCTTCCAAAAATATATGATTTTTCAGTTTTATCAGTTAATTAGAAATTTAAAGAAAAATCAGTCTGATGCTTTATTTGCTATTTTACAAGAAGAGATGGCTGAGTTAAAGTTGTGGTAATGTTAATGCCATCTCTTTCTCCAACTTAAGAAACTCAGAAAAGCCTAGTAACTGCCTTGCAGGTATTAGTGAGCTTTGGACCTGAAGTGAGTAGGGAAGGTTCAACAGTTGGGTTTTTTTGGTAAAAAATCAGGTGTTACTGCAATTAAACACCGCCGTAGCTAATAAAAGGCAGTTTTGAAGTAAAATTTAATACTTCTGTTAAAGTTAGGGTGTTTGCATGGTACAAGAAAGATGTTTAAAGTGATCTCCAACTTAATCAAAACATGCTTAGAAACAAAGCAAATGTTCAGTTAAAAAAAGCCAACAGAACTTCATAAATCTAAAATAAGTAAACAGACCTTATAAAACAATTTCTTAGCGTTATTCTGGCTCAAGTTTGACTCTGCTAATTTTTTTCATCTGTTGATTTCAGTAAAATTAAACTCTGAAGTGAACTAATCAGCTTAAAGCCTATTGCATTTACTAATGCTAATAAACACGTAATGAAGAGAGACAGGTCAGTTCTGGTTTTCCTACTGTAATTGTGCTTTTTATTTGCTTCTTGTACGCCTCTACATTTATTTTCTGAGGATACTGAGTTCCCAGCCTTGTAATACAATGAAACTGTACTTCAAAATCTTGAAGCAAGGAAATATTCTGTATGAACTAATGAGAAATGCACTGGTAGTTCTGTTCCAGTAAACTGTATGTGTGATTTCTGTCATACTGTGTTGAAATTATTAGTGGAGTGAAATGCTTTTCAGATGACAGCACACAGAAATAGGAAAAATTGAATACCTAGCAAACATTCTACTCAGTTAAAGGCTCATGATGTACTGGAAGTGTGAGGAGTACTTCAAGTGATCATTTGGTCAGGATAGATACTGCTTTTTGGAAGCAGAATTTTGTCTAAATATGGATTTATTTAAGGGTTGGTTTAGCTTACTGTTGTGTAGTTATCACTACTGTTATGTAAATTTCTATAGTTATGCATCTGTGCCTATTTTTGCATTAATCCGAACAATGTTTTAGGACTTTAGCATACTTTTTCTTGATTTAAATACTAATTTAAGATAAACTTTCCTCTTCTTTTCTAGATTTAATGTAAGAGTTATTAAGTGGGACTGCATTGCATAGTCAGACACTTGACTCATTGTATGCACTATTTGCATTTTATGCAGTGAGCTTCGGAAAGATAATGAGTATAAACTGGAGAGGGACCAATTTAAACTAGACTTAAGGAAGAATTTCTTCATGATAAGAGTGGTGAGGCACTGGCACAGGTTGCCCAGGGTAGTTGTGGCTGCCCCATCCCTGGAGATGTTCAGGGCCAGGTTGGATGGGGCCTTGGGCAACCTGATCCAGTGGGAGGTGTCCCTGTCCATCACAGAGGGGTTGGAACTGCATGATCTTTAAGGTCCTTTCCAACCCAAACTATTCTATGATTCTGTGATAATCCATACTACAGTTTAAAGCCATAGTTCTTGACTACAGGCCAGGAGAATTGATCAAAAAATGTACAGGAGACTAGTAATGAAAAGTGAGTGCATAGAAATGTGTATTTGTTCCAGGTCTTGAGAAATATGCCCTAGTTACGTCATTGGTGTATAAAGTATTTGCATTAATATTTGCCAGTCAGGAAAGGAGGACATTACTCTTAGAATATTTCCTGCTATTGATGCTCTACTCAGAAACATAGTGCTGCTCAGCAAAATTATAGTGAACTTTGAGAAATCTAATTCCTGTGGCTTCTTATTAGCAATACTAATTCTTCACAGAAGAAACCACAAAAATCTTGTCTGTAGAAGAAACCACAGGAAATAAACAGCAGCTGCTAGATGTCATAGTAGAAGTCACACAATTGCAGTTAACACAGCAAAAGATACTTGTGCGAAGCTCCAAAAACTAATAGCCACCTTCATTCTATCCTTAGTAAAGATGGATAAGAGTATTTTTTTTTAGTAATACGTTTTGCAATAATACAAGAGAATGGAAATATTGAGGACTGAGATACATCATTATCACACCAACTTGAAACAAAACAGCAGTTCAGTATGTGCTCTGGCTTCCTTATCAGAATATTTGCTGTTACAGTGGTGGTGTTTGAAATATATTAAAAAAGAAAGAACACTGTAAGTACTATCTATTTATTTATGGCAGCATATAAAAAAGAAAATTATTTAGCTTTGAGCTTTATTAAATTTTCTTTGACCTTTTCCATCCATATAATTTTAAGAGTTAATTCATACCACTTTCGTAATTGAAAATGCTAGGAAGGAAGTGAGGATTGGAAAATACTGCATATACAGGAAAAATTGACAAAAAGAAACAGCCAGCTACATAAAGGCATTACCATTTTTAAAACCAAAAGATTTCATTGATAATATTAAAATATTTTGTTGAGGGTTTTTTTAATGCTGACAATTAAGCTGAGATATTGAAATATAGATGTCATGAAAATTGGTTAAAATACTTGAAACCATTGGCACTGCTTTGGAATCAGGGTAAATGAGGAAATCGGTGAAAAGATAGATGAGAAAAAAGTAAACCTGTGGTGAACAGTTTAATAATGTAGTATATAAGAAAACTCAGGTAAAATAAACTATGCAGAGACATAAAATTTGAAATTTCACTATCTGACCTGTCTGCTACTCAGAAGTCTCCAGAAGCCATCTCAAGCCAATTCAAAGTCTGCTAGTGTAACGACTCCCATGTCATCTGTTAAGAGATTTTGAGGTTTTAAGTCTCTGTGCAGCACTCTTCTTGAATGGCAGAAGACAATACCTTGCAAGATTTGGTACAAGTAACATGTGGATGTTCCAGGTATTGGCCAGATGGTATATTATGCAAGTATTTATTGAGATCCATGGAAAGGAATTCAAGGACAAGGTGCAGTATTGCATCCTCCATAAGAACATCCTGAAGACAGGCTATATTGGGATGAAGCAGCTCTTTTAATAAAGAAATTTCTTGGATAGCAGTACATGGAACACCTTCCTCCTCAATTTTGAGATGTATTTTCTTCATTGCAACCACTCGGCCTGTGATTTTGTGCTGACCTTTATGAACAACATCATAGGTATCTTCCCCAATATTCTCTATATTTGTGTCTATTGCTATGGTTATCCCCTCAGATTGACTCATTTCCTGGGTTCATGCTTCAGATGGGATAACAGTTAGTCTGAAGCAATTAAAAGTTTGAATTGTGAATTCTTGGGAGATTCAGGTCTCCCTTTATGTGTAGTTAGATCTGAGTCCAGCTCAGAGATCTGAGTACTAAGTCTAGACTCAGAAAAACTGAAATTGCAGTGAGAGTAGCCTACTGTTCTATTTATGAGCGTGTAATGTGTAAGTGTCAATGCATTACCTACACAGAAATGAAAGTGCAAGTTTCAAAGCCATCTGTTTAGCACCTGCTGGCTTTAAAAAAACAAACAAACAAACTGGGCTTCTGGAAGGATGGCCAGGGACAGAGGTAATTCCAACAGACATCATAAGCTTTTTTCTAGAAAGAAAATGTTTTTCATTGAAAGCTTAAATGACTGAAGAATAAGAAATTCTGCCAAGGCTAACTGCTATACAGATGGTGTAGACCTAGGAAATAGCTTGTTTCTTCAATGAACTGCATTAAGGCAAAGTCTAAACGGTCTTAGCTTTTCTATTTTTGGGACCTTGGTAGGATGTGTAACAGTTCTTACAAAACTGAGAGCATTAGTCATGCCACAAATAAGTGAACTATGGCAGCGTATATCTATCTATACGGTGTATAACATGAAAACCTAATGCCTGAGTAGTACTAAAATTTCATCCAATATCTCTTCCCATTGTTTTTTTTGTTCTGCCCCCCTCCCCAACAAGCTCTGCATAAGGTTTTCAGTAGGCATGTTATGTATAAGCAAAAAGGAGAAGATGATATTACCAGAACATCATTTGTTAGACTGTCCAAATCAAATGACAGAAGAAAACACAAAGAGTTAAAGACACAAATAGAGTGAAAAGGTTGTTAATGCTTTTCTTTCCAGACCTATGTTACATTCTAAGGTCTGGAAAGAACAGGAAGCAGATCTAAACAAATAGCAGTACAGTAAAAATGCAAGAATTTTTTTTAGTTAGCAAAATTGTGTGCAGACATGAAAAATATTAATGAAGGTCTTGTTTTTCCTGAAAAACATTAACGCATGAGGTACAATTAAAAAAACAGCATGTCTTTTTCATCCCTACTTCCAATCCAGAACTAGGATGACAAGCCATTGTTAGTATCTCTGATAGAAAATAACTGTAGTTTTATGTAAGAAGATGGGATACAATTTCACTGACAGAGTTAGTGACAGAGTTTGTCTTAGACAGGGGAAAACAGATTTCATGTTATTTAACTAAACCATATTTGTTTTCAGATAGATAACCAAGAAATAGAATAGGCAAGAATATAAAAAGAATTAAGTAAATAATAATCGATGAAAAATCAGACACAGCAAAGTGTGGCTGTATGAAAATCAGAGCAAATTATGAAATAATTTATGCTTCTAACTTCTGAGTCTCGGGAGGCAATTTATGAATAAAATAGAGCATATCACCAAGGTTCTAGTCACCATTATGGACATTGTTGGCTGCAGCCATGATTTGAAAGTGAAAATGTGTACAGCTCTCCCAAAACATGAGAACCACGATGTACTAAGCCCAAGACAATGGAAGACTACAGTTTCTGTAGCTTCTCTTCTACTCTGAAATAAGTCTGCCCCTGTTACTCTGTAGTTTACAAGGTGCATTGATTCATTAGTATTCTCCAAAGATGCCATGGTTTGCCACACACCTCTTATAATCTTTTCCTTGCTTATTCCTGATTTAGTTGTTTACCTGCTGGTTTAAATAAGAAATTACATTTTCTGCTGAGGCTTAAGTGACACAGAAGGACATTTGGAAGACTTACTCCTCTTACAATCTGCATACTTTTTTGAGACATATTCAGGTTTTTTGAGAAATATTCAGATTTCTTCCTGCACAATTTTATTCAAGACCCCCGTTGTGTAGAGATGGATGAATAAAAGGTTAGCAAATGGGCATGTATTTCAAATTACATTCCATATGGGAATAAATTTAACACAAGAAGTGAATAGTAAGAAAAGAGAGAATCTTGCAGAAATGTTCTCCTTGCTTGCAGTTTTCTTTCCTCTCCTCCCGATAAAACTGAAATTTTTATTTGTGTACCTTGAGGAAGCAAAGAACTTCGCATCCTCTCCGAATACAAAAGCCCTTGTCATACTAAGTCAGGAATACAGCATCAGTTTATAAATTTAACCTGTCTATAAATAAGCTACAAAACTGTGAAGTAATTCAATTTATGAGGAGATGGATCAGAATGGAGCAGAAAAAAAGCCGCTGTTAGACGTAACTAGGGCTGAACAGATTTGAAAGACATAGTACACATTTTTCTCTTCTGGAAATGTGATTTGTGATGCAGAAAATACATTTTGCATTTCTTCCAGGTAAAACCCATATGCCCTGAAGTTAGTAATCTATAGCTCAACATACCAAAGGCTTGGATAAAAAGAATGGCCTCAAGCTCCTTCTCCAGTGCCTTAGTAAGTGCTGGAAGACTTTTAATTGTCATACTTTGATGCCAAAGATCAGCTTATTAGAAAAATGTAATTAAAAATAAAAGCATACTAAATTCATAGAATCATAGAAAATCATAGACTAGTTTGGGTTTGAAGGGACAATAAAGATCATCCAGTTCCAACCCTCCTGCCATGGGCAGGGACACCTCCCACTGGATCAGGTTGCTCAAAACCCCATCCAACCTGGCCTTGAACACCTGTAGGGACAGGGCAGCCACAGCTTCCCTGGGCAACCTGTGCCAGTGCCTCACCACCCTCATGGTGAAAAAATTCTTCCTTATGTCATCATCCAATACCTTATGCTTGGCTCCAGTTGTCCTCTGTCAAGAAGTTCTAAAGTAGATAGGGGGGCATTTTGGAGATGGGAGAGAAAAAAGTTTGAATCTTAGAAAAAAATAGTTTGTGCAATAGTTTAGAACAGTGGAGACCATGATTGCATATCCTTGCTCTGCCCCACACTTCATGTCTGATGACAAGAGCATTCTTTAAGCCTTCTCCACTTCAGTTTCCAGTCTGCAAAATAAGAATAATTCTGTAGCAAATAATATAAACAAATACTTATATTAGATCTACTCCCACTTTCTATGCTAAATTGGAATTTGAAGAGACTATTTCACAGCAGTACTGTCAAATCATGTGATTAAATAATTGCATCATAGAATCATAGAATAACCAGGTTGGAAGAGACCCACCGGATCATCGAGTCCAACCATTCCTATCAAACACTAAACCATGCCCCTTAGCACCTTGTCCACAGCTACAGTGGAAGAAGTGACTAGAAGAAGATAAATATAGTGAAGATTTTATGTCACCATTGAAAAATATAAACATACATACGATAAATTGACAGGTACAGTAGAATTGAAGTTGTATTGGGCAACTGGCAGGCTCGAATATTTCAGCTAGTATACACACATATGGAGCCTTTACAGGTCTCATATTATTTGGGCTTAGTGGTTCTGTAGTTCTCATTGCATAGCCTCAGGCTTGCAGAGACTTATTAAGTTGCCTTCTGTGACATATGGTAACACCAACTGCTTCTGAAATACAGCTAGTCTTGAGAATAGAGAAGTTGCATTCATACAGAACTGCAATCTGAATTAGGCCTGGTTTGAGCTAGCTCAGGTGACTCTAGTCACTCAAATTGTAGAGCTGAGAATATAGAGAAAGCAAATAGGTCATCTTATTTATTTCCTGATAACGTAAGATAGAAGACAATGACAATGGAAGGAAATACTCTTACAATTGTAGAAGGAAATATTTGGAAGCAACATATAATGTAAGAATATAGAATCTCTGAGATGGTTTAATAAAATCTAAAATACTTTGTTTATATGGTTAATGAGAAACTATTGAACTTCTTTGAGCATGTTATGAAAATGAATATGTAAATAGTCATATTTCAGGGCTTAAGCCAACTATTAAGACCACCATCTGATAAATCAGTAACACATGTTAAGAACATGCATTGTTTCATGCAAGGTAATGGAACTGTACATGTTTAAAGATGATACGCGCTTAGGTGCTTTACTGGCTCAGAAGCTGATAGTTCAACGGTAGAAATATAACACAACTATGGGCAAGTTGTTTCGAAGGTGTCTATTATGTCTTTCTTTTACTTTCCCCTAAAACGAATAGTATAAGTTACTGTCAAAGGCAGAATACTATGATAGATAGACAAGAGGTAGTTTGTGTTCTTATATTTTCCTGTAACTAGCATTTGTTCAATACAAGGTTTGTTTTTCCTTTTTCTGCAATACATACGGGAAAGAAGAATTATAACCCCTATTTTCTGCATGACCTGTTTGACCACTGTAAATACAGAAGAGGTATGTCTACTAGGAAATGTAAATAATTAGAGATGTATATACTAGGAACAGACAATGGAGATTACCTTTTTAGAGCATATAGCATCCAGGTTTTCTTAAGTAGATGGGAAAATCATTTCATTCTTCAGCAATGATGTCATTAAGCTTGTAGCCCAAATGGTGTTCTCATTCTTGGCAAGTAACACTAAACAAAGAATGTATGGTTTTCAAATACTGCTCAGATTCACTTAAAAGCTTTTATGCAAACAAAAGCTGTTGTTGTGTCTAAAAACTGTTGTTTACCTTTAGAATGGAGCCATGTTAATAGTTTTAATATGCTAAAGCATAAGGTCCTAGATGTACAGAATAATCAAATTCTGATCATCTGACTAAACAGCACTGTCATACTGTGATCTGAATTAGGATTATGTGGAGGAGAAAGAGAACATTTGAATGCTGAAGTTTCAAGCCCTGAGTAAATGTGCACAAAGTAGATACCATAGAAGTCTTTTTTTATTCTTACTTTGCATGGAAAGTATAGTTGTGTTTCTAAGTTTTAGCTGTATTTTCTTGAATGTCTAGAGAAAATGTATGTATAATATGTATAATAGTTGTTATACTGCATCAATATACAAATTTATTGATCTGATTAAACTGATGTCTTTTTCTGGAATCTTGAAGGAGATGTACATTGAATGAGTTTTGGTTTGAAGTGGTTAATGTCCCCATACAAAATCATTGATGTCATAGAATCATAGAATTGCTTAGGTTGGAAGACCTGTAAGACCATCAAATCCAACCATTAACCTAACACTGTCAATTTCACCACTGAATCACGGCCCTAAGTACCACATCTACACGTCTTTTAAATACCTGCAGGGATGGTGATTCAACCATTTAATTGGGCAACATGTTCCAATTCTTGAAGACCCTTTTGGCAAAGAAATTTCTCCTAATATCATGTCTAAAACCTCTCCTGTTGCAATTTCAGACCATTTCTTCCTGAGCAATAAGGTCTCTCCTCAGCCTACTTTTCTCCAGACTAAAGAACCCCAGTTCCTTCATAAGACTTTTTCACCAGCTTTGTTGTCCATTTTGGACACGCTACAGCCCCTTGATGTCTTTTCTTGTAGTGGAAGGACCAAAACTGAACAAGTATTTGAGGTGCAGCCTCACCAGCACTGAGCAGAGGGGCACGATCACTTCCCTGGTCCTCCTGGCCACATCATTCAAGATCCTATTGGCCTTCTTGGCCACCTGGGCACACTGCTGTCCCATATACAGCTCGCCGTCGACCAGCACCCTAGGTCTTTTTCCACTGTGCAGCTTTCCAGCCACTCTTTCCCAAGCCTGTAGCATTGCATAGGGTTATTGTGATCCAAGTGCAGGACCTGGCACTTAGCCTTGTTAAACCCCACACAGTTTGCCTCAGACTCATTGATCCAACCTGTCCAAGCACCCTGTAGAGCCCTTCTACCCTTAAGCAGATCAACACTCCTGCCCAACTTGGTGTCTTATGCAAACTTAATGAGGGTGCACTCACATCCATCATCCAGATAACTGATAAAACCAGAAGTCAATAGAATGATCTCAGTACTTTTAGTGTTCTCTATTTTCTGATGAGTCCTACAATTTTATCAAAGGAAACGATGGTATTGGGTGTGAATATATAGAGTTATCTTCATATTCATTTTACAGAGAATAAACAAAGACAGAAACTTTTCAGCTGAGAATAGTACTCCTACAAATACAAACAGATGTGAAGTAGAATGAGCAGTGTATTCTTGTGGTTATTTACTAGACTGCCAACATGAATTTTCAGTTTTAGCTTTTCTGAATTTACCCAAACATTTATATTTCATCATAAACCACCGTATAGTGACATTTTTGCATAGGGCTTTCCTTTTGTGCTTGGGATGGAGGTCATTCCCATAGGTACAACAGAGCATTAGAACATGTTGCCCAGAGTGGTTGTTGAGTCTTTATCCTTGGAGATATTCAAAAGTCTCTGGACATGGTATTGGGCAGCCAGCTCTTGGTGACCCTGCTTTGATTACGGAGTCTCCAGATGGTCTCCAGAAGTCCTTTCCAGCCATGAGCATTCTGTGACTGTATTATTTTATTTCTTGCCTATAAAAGAAGAAAGGAGTATATGTGTTGGTGTTCAGATGAAGGGTTATATTTATAGTAGCATTCAGAGTTATCTTTGTGAAGAAATGCAGCATGTCACGGTAAAAAAATGTCTAAAGTTTCTGATGCAGAAAAGTTAATCTGGTTCTTCATGTTCTTCATTGTCCTCCACTTTTTTGCTACTTGTTAGAGAGTGAGGAGGCAAGTGACTTTACCATACTCAATGTGTGTCTGGTTGAGACCTGATAAGGACTGAGAAAAAGAACAACAGGATAAACTTACTCCTCCTAGTTGGTGGTTGCAACCAAATTGCCAGTATGATATTCTAGCCAAGCAAAGATACAACAAGTGAGATTGGGAATAATAGAGCAAATAATTTATAGGTCTCCTTTTTGGGGAAAAGTACCTATGACTGTTCTGAGTGTCATTTTATCTGGATGGCTCCCCTAATTAGTTGTCACTGCTTAGCCAATTTCAATCACATTTGGCTGAACAGGAAAGGTATCAGCAAAAAGTTCCCATCGTTAAAGGTCTAGTTCAAGAAAAGCCTGCAGATGTATTCATCACTAAAAAAGCCTACATTGGAGAAAAAGAAAAACACCTTAATTTCTTCAGCCACTTGAAACACTTCAGCTGGACTTTGTATCTTTTTAAACATCTGCTTCAAATAATGACAGGAAAAAAAATCGTCAAGAACCAAGTGTTAGTATTGATATTTTACTTTGACTTGTCTTAATATTTACCTAGTGGACAGGAAAAATGATGAGGAGAAAATAAGAAAGGAAATGGAAGATTGGAGGAGGAAAGAAAAGAAACTGCAGCTATGTGAAGTATGTATTTTTTCATTTAAAATGTTCATCTATGTATCCAAACACCTTTTCATCTCAATATCACTGCAACATTGAGTGAAACAAAGAAGGAACATCTGTATGTCAGCCCTGTGGCATTGTAAAGCACAACCTCCAGACCATTTAGATAATTTTATAATTACTAAGGCAAGTAAGACATCATAAGCCATTTCTGAAATAATGTACAAGTGGAATAGATTGTTAGTTTCCACAGGCTGTTTCTCACTGCTTTCATTTGTTCTTCCGTGTTATTAAATTAGTCTCAAAAGGTGCTGGACAGAAGAAAGAGAAAGTAAAAACATAAAATAACAAAAAAGGAGGAGAAAAAAAATTTCGTAGAATGAAAGAAAAAAAAACAAAGAAAAAAAGGTTAAATTTATGATCTAATAAAAGTATAATAAAAACTATCCATTAATAACAAAAAACTCCAATACAGTAAAATTCTTCTGTGCAAAACTAGGGAGTTTTAATCCCTTCTGCAAAGCATTTAGTGTTCTCAAACCTATTCAGTAGTGTTTTCAAACTTTATTGGGTAGTGTTTTTGTGGACTGAGTTAATCATTCTGCCTTCATAATGAATGCACCCATGTACATATATGGAGCATGAGTTTTCTCAAGATCCAGAAAGTATATTTTCTTAGTAATTGCAAGGAAGCAGAACCAATATTTTTCTATCATTTAAATAGGAAAAAGCCCTCCAAGCTGCATAAATAGTACCAATACACTGCAATTAAAGCAGTCCTATGGGACCTTCCATTGTTTAGGAAACAAGGAAAGCGGTTGTCTGCTGCTGTGAGGCATGGCTGTCTCCCAACTGAGGCAGAGTATTCCACATTATTTTGGAATACAAAGAGTATATCTATGACTTGGTGAATTCCCACATTCTCAAGAGTATGGAAACCATATCACTTACAATTTCAGGCAGCCACAGAGTTGTATAGGTGCCACACAACTTGCCATGAATAACTACAGAGGGGAATCCATCTTTCTTCCATCTTTTCAAATTATATGTTTTCTTACTTAGTGACAGAATCCAAGATCTTGTTGCTTATTTTTAGTTTTTACAGTAGGCCTATTGCAGGCAAAACGTATGTTTGCCATGTCGCATTCCAGTTCACAGAATCACTCCCGGTGATTAGGAATTAATGAACTTTCCTACAGCATGATACAAGTTTTTATCATCTGTAATTCATATAAAACTGAAATCGAGAAATCTGTGTGTAACGTATGTGTGATGGCCTCTTCTCCCAAGTGACAGGGGACAGGACAAGAGGGAATGGCCTCAAGCTCCACCAGGGGAGGTTTAGGCTGGACATTAGGAAAAAATTTTTCACAGAAAGGGTCATTGGGCACTGGAACAGGCTGCCCAGGGAGGTGCTTGATTCTCCTTCCCTGGAGGTGTTTAAGGCACAGGTGGACGTGGTGTTAAAGGGCATGGTTTAGTATTTGCTAGGAATGGTTGGACTCGATGATCTGGTGGGTCTCTTCCAACCTGGTTATTCTGTGATTCTGTGATTCTGTCTCCGACGGAACTGCATATGATCATATTGCAATTTGCTATGCTAGTTACTAGTTTATCACTAATATTTTTGTACAATTATATGCAAAATGACAATTACTGATGCTTGCTTCATATATGTTCCTGTCTTGGATATGGAGTGTAAGAAGTTCTAGCTGCTAATTTAGGTTTCCCCAAGGTTGAGGATTTTGTACATTCTTTCTCTCACCTGCTACTTCTCATGTAACCATTCTCTGGCATCTAATTAGGTAGTGACCTGGGATCAGATGAGGTCATTCTTTATCCAAGTACCTGTTGTCACAAGCTGTAATGTAAGTTAATAATCTTTTGCATATTTATGTGTCTATTGAATTTGGCCCAGGCTGTGGAAATAATGCACAAAAGACAGAAGTGTGAACATACTAGGAAAACAAAAGAACAATATCATTTAGTTTTTAAAAAGTATTTTAGACAATCTAAGCTCCTTTTTGGCTCTGTTTCTTCTTTTTTAGCCTTTAATGTTTGCCCTAGAAGACTTTTTTACCTACAAAGATTATACCAGCTCAACTAGGAATCATGCAGGAGAGCTGAATGTAAAAGGAAATAGCAGTAGTCCAGCTGGAGTAATGCAGAGAAAGAGTCAGCAGCCAGCAGGAAATTTTAATGTGCTGAGGTAAAAATTGTTTTGCAAATTTGTCTGTGTGCTGAACAGACCAGTCTGATACATTGTCCCCTTACATTAGCTCCCTAAGGTGTAACACAACCTAAGCGTACCCAGGGATGCTGCAGTTTACAGTGGGAAGTATTTGCCAGAAAATAATGTCTAAATAGAGGTGCTGTGCTGTATGTGAAGTGACAATGTTTGTATAGAGAAAAGAAGGATTTCTAATGGGATCCTTCAATTTTAAGAAATTTCATCTTAGTGTAATTCTGCTCTTTTGGGAGAATCTCGCATTATATGGTGCACTGAAGAGGTATGCAAACTGAATTTCAGATTTGCATTGGAGATAAGCCTCTCTTATCAGAGACAGCTAAGAATGCCTAAAAGATCATGCGGGTAGATGAGGTACTTAAGGATATGATTTAGTGGCAGATAGGTATGATTGGACTCGATGGTCTCAGATGCCTTTTCCAACCTGGTGATTCTGTGATTCTACAGGCATAACTACAGGTGCAGAACTTGAGCTTAGGGTTTGTGCTCACAGGATGTTAAAAGCAAAGGATTTCCCTTCCACCACACAGTTCTTAAATCTAGATATAAAAAGCTTATGGGTACTGAATGTCTCATTGCTCTACTGTTGATTGGGTGGGGAACAATAATTGCCCTGGCTAATCAAATTATTTGAATTAAGTTAAATGGATGTTGGATTTTCCTACTATTTTAGAGAAAAAATGTATTTATGCTAAAGATGGCTTTTGTATAAGGTGCCCTGCAAACTAATCGAACCTACAACTCATCACAGTCTGAAATGATTACAGTGCATTGTAAGTTTAAAAAAAACAACTCACACATATCTTTTTCCTGTGCAATAGTGTTTTATTGTAACTGTTATTATTATAGCCATTAAAGGCCTAAAAGTTCTTCAGACGTGCACAGCTTCAATTGCCAAACACCCAGCAATTGCCCCTAAGATGCTTTGATTTTCATCCTGTTGCCGTGGCTGCCCACTTTTATCCATGCAGATGAAGGTTACAGTGAGAATTCTGTAATTGTAACATGCTCCTTGCCGTCTTAAGTAGTTTTCACAGCAATATTTTCAGAGTGTTTGTGAAGCTTCCCATATGGTTTCCACACATCATTGCTGACAAGACTCTGGCTATTACCAACCA
This sequence comes from Phaenicophaeus curvirostris, assembly GCF_032191515.1. Taxonomy (NCBI): domain Eukaryota; kingdom Metazoa; phylum Chordata; class Aves; order Cuculiformes; family Cuculidae; genus Phaenicophaeus; species Phaenicophaeus curvirostris. The sequence goes on along the minus strand of NC_091392.1, from coordinate 81,728,046 downwards.
ACATGAACAACACATCTTCAGAAACTCATGTTCTTTACTCCTTGCATCATGTATCAGTTCATTTTTGCAAAAGGTCTGTAATAAACTAGGCTTCATTAAAAGAGCAGAAACTGAAATAAATTGTTCTCTCTATGTAAAGCTGCTGCCCAGATCCAAGTCACTAATCTGTGACTCCTTTACTAGCGCTGTTTGTCCTTACACATCTCTTGAACTTACTTTATAGTTACTTTGTTGAATGTCTTTACAAATATCTTTACAAATGTAGCCACCCTTAATATAAATACTAATTAGAACTGTATCCCCTACATTGGGAATACCAGAATCCAGATAATATTTTTTTCACTTGTCTTTGACTTTGCACCGTAATTTATTTTCATGGATGGGCCTAGGAGACTAGGCTTCTTGAGACAGTAGAGAACGAAGGTATTTTTGTTAAGACTGAGCTTTCTAGGGATTATGAGCCTATGCGGTATATCGAGGATAATGGGTAGTGCAGCTGGCTATGGAATGCTGGCTGTAGGTATCACTTAAGAAAAGGTAACTTTTGTTAATACAGTTATTTTTAAATCAAATTCCATCATAAGGAAGGAAAAGATTCACAGTTAAATGCTCTGTTTTTCTTTGAAGATTTTCCTAGGTACTTTAAGTAAGCTTTCATCTGGCTAGAAAGGATTGAAAAAATAACTACATAAATTTGCTTCTGAGATAACTTTCCAGGTTTTCTAGGTTTTCACAAATAACTGTTTGGTTCTTCGCTTTCTCATGAATTAAAGCAAAAGAATGAATCATCTGACTTTCCATTCTTGGTAAAACCTGTGATTTCAACTTCCAGAATGATATGGTCTAAAGAAAGTAAAAGCCAAGCAATCCAGTTTACTATTAATGTAAATCAATACAGCTTCATCAGCTGCAGCTTTTGTACACTAATGAATCTAATATTTTAGCAGCTAAAAGACTAGAAATATCATGGCTATGTTCTCTGCTAAGGCTGCAGCAGTATAGACTGAAGATAGCAGAACCATTTCTTCACCCTGAAAGATTTAGTGTCTTCTGTTTGAACTGTCTGCAGGTTTCAGAAGTACAGAATGGCAGATTCTGCTTTGTGAGCCTCACTCACTGAGTAACAAAGTCTCTTCTACGTGTTCTCAAACCTGAGTGGAAGTTTAGAAGATAATAATCAAGTTGCAAATCTGTGCAAAGAAGAGCAGTAAGATCATTTTATATCTTTCTCAATTTTGGGATCTGACATGCAAAAGTAAAAAGGGAAACATATTCATTTGCTCCCTTTCCAGTCCAGGTGCCCTGAACATAAATGAGGAGAATTATATACAGCTTTGGTGAGCTAATTGCTGAGTTCAGCTACTATTAGCAGGTGACAGTGCAAATTTGCAGCTAGTGCAGCTCATAAGCTAGTTTGTATTCCTCAGAAGTGCCAAGATAGCAAGAAGAAATTTCTGATTTTCTGAACCATAATCATTTCCCCAGCAATCTGGCAGGACAATAAGCTATTACTCCATCCTTTATGCCTTGGGCCACTGAACTACGGCAAAGATGCATTGTGTGACTCTCCTTAAGTCACTGCCTTTCTTTCTTTGCTTTTTTGCCCTATACTTATAAAAGCATCACCTCTTGGAGTTTGGAAATGCTAATTTTTTTGTGTCTGTAATGTGCAGTCATCTGTTCCATGCAGAATTCTGTTCTAAATTAATAATAAATATTAAAATTAATGGAAACCTATCTAAAGACGATCTACAAAATAGACTCAGTATGGTTTCTGTAAAGGAATATTCCACCTTACAGACCACTGGGTGATTTTTCAGAGGACCAATGCATTTCTGTACAACATTGATGAAGGCATTATAATCTGTGTGGATATATAATGCATTTAATCAAGTTGCTCACTGAAAGCTTTTAAGAAAATTAATCAGCCATAGAACAAAAAGGAAGGTCCTTTCAAAGCTAAACAGTTGACTAACATATCAGCCAAGAAGAATAAGTGTAAATAGTCAGTTTTACAATAGATAGTGGGCATTTGCAAAGTTCAGCAGGTGCAGCAGTCTGCACTAGAATCTGCTCTATTTAGCCTACTCATACATAACCTGGAAGCAGAGGTGAGCACTGAGATTAAAAGTTTGTGGAAGATCTCAGGTGGAAAAGGAGACTAGAAGTCTGTGAAGAAGAATTTACAAAACTGAGTGACTGGGCAATGAAATAGCAGTTAAAAATAAATGCACATAGATGTGAAGTGATACACATGGTGAAAACCACCCTTGAGTCATGTGTAGAATTGAACCAGCTGTTACCACTCAAGAGCAAGATTCTGATGTTATGATCTTTAGTTTCATAAAACAGTGATTTATTCCTCAATGACAGTCAAAAAAATGAATCAACTGTTAGGCATTTTCAGGATTGAAAACAAAACAGAGAGCACCATGTTGCCATACGATTATGCTAGTAGGTACCCTTATAGTTCAACCATGTTTGGAATACTATGCACGTTCGGATCCCTTGATCTTAGAAAGGAGCATATTAAAACTGTAAAATATTCAGAGAAGGCAGAAAAGGTGATGAAGGTATGGAGTTTCTAAAGAAGGATTGGCTTAGTAGGCTAGGCATTTTTAATTCAGAAAAAGGTGATTTAGAAAGATGATGACAGATCCACAGAAACCTGGCATTTACAGGGACAGCTGATGCAGTTCAGCTGTTCACTATTCAGGTCAGCTGTTCACTATCTCTTCTCATACAAAAACTAAGGACCATCAAAACAAACATAATACGGTAGATCTTTGTGCAAAGGGTAGCAGACCCGTGGAACTATTCACTAAAAGCCATTGTAGGCACTCAGATTTCTGTGTATTTTAGGAGAGAGTGGGCAAGCACTTAGAAAAGAAATCTATGAAGATTACTAAACAGAAAAACTTCAGCAAGCTTGGGAAATTACATGACCTGAATGTAATTTTGGAGACTGAGGGACTATTGAAGGGAAAGTCAAGTCTGTTTTTTCTCTATTGCTTTTTGCAGAATATGCACTTGTGACTATTGTTAGAAAGAAAGAAGATACTAGGCTAACTGGACCCCTGATTTGAATGCATACATGCGTTTCTAACCTTATATGAACTTTATTTCTTTTGCTTAGCTGCAGATTCTGACAACTCATGCTGGAATATAAGAAGAGCAACTGAACTATTTCTTTTGTTAAAAAAATTAAAGTTACCCAGCTAGAGAATGTTGAGCATGTGGTGTTCTCTGTTATTAAGCTACTGAAACATCTAAGTAAGAATTTAGAGCTAGTATTTTCATAAAACATTAAGGGAGCTTGGCATCCAAATTGGACTGAATGGCCATTGGGTTTAGAGATTTCATTGTGTTTGCTGTCTTTGAAAACCGGGGCATAAAATTAGGTGCAGGCAATATTAGAGAGTTAGGGTACCTGTTAAAATTATGTTGACTTTTGTGGTTTTATTTGGGATTAGTATCTTCTCTTATTAAGACGATTAAGCTGTCATACATAATTTCAATATAGGATGAGTAGAAACTCATATTTCTGTTTTAAATTTTCATCCTCAAAGCTGAAAAAGGAAAAGAAAAGCCCAAAGACTTCAAAGACAAGCTGATGTTAATAGTGATTTTCCATTAACAAACATGACTGTTGCATAAGTGTATTGTTGTTTATTCATTCATCAAGCACTGGCACAGGCTGCCCAGGGAGGTGGTTGAGTCCCCATTCCTGGAGACGTTTAAAAGGTGGGTGGATGAGGTGCTTAGGGACATGATTTAGTAGTGGACAGGTCCGGTTGGAGTTGGTGATCTCTAAGGTCTTTTCCAAACTATTAATTCTATGATTCTAGGATTCAATGATTTAAGCAGAATAGTGCTCTCTGCATTTGCTGATTCACTGAGGCTCCTGTAACACTCCAGAATGCGTAACCATTTAGAATGTCTTTCTGTAAAGGATCAATAGAAGTTTTTCTTTTCTGCTAAGACTCAACAAAAAATTATGTAGTTACTTAATGCTTATATTTCTTAAAACCTCAAGTTAAGCAGTTTAAGATCTAGAAGAATATTGCTGTCCAAGTTTATATTAATACTTTCAAATATTTCATCTGAGAATTTCATAGACTCATAGAATCATAAAATAGTTTGGGTTGGAAGGGACCTTAAAGATCATCCAGTTCCAATCCCCCTGCCATGGGCAGGGACACCCCCCACTAAATCAGGCTTCCCAAGGCCCCATCCAGCCTGGCCTTGAACACCTCCATGGATGGGGCAGCCACAACTTCCCTTGGCAACCTGTGCCAGTGTCTCACCACTCTCATGGTGAAGAAATTCTTCCTTACATCTAGTCTAAATCTGTCCTTCTCCACTTTATACCTGTTCCCCCTTATCCTGTCACCACAAGCCTTTATGAGTAGTCTCACTCCAGCTCTTCTGTAGCTCTTTCAGGTATTGGAAGATCACTGTAAGGTCTCCTCGGAGCCTTCTCTTTTCCAGGCTGAACAAGCCCAACTCTCCCTGCCTGTCCTCATATGGAAGGTACTTCAAGCCTCTGATCATATTTGTAGCCCTCCTCTGGACCCGTTGCAACAGTTCCATATCCTTCTTACATTGAGGATTCCAGAACTGGACACAGTTCTCCAGATGAGGTCTCAATTTTGTATATGGAGAATTTATGTATGAATTGAGATTCCCAAAGTATAAGCATTAGATTAACATTCAGTCCACCACTGCTACAATACATAAGATTTTCTTGAAAGAATTCCAGGGATTTAAGAAGAGTATATTTCACACTATTAACTCCAGACTAATGCTATTACAGTGATTCATTCTCCTTTTTGTTCGACTTCATGAGCTTTATGCAAGGTTAGGAATTTGAAAATAATACTGCTATATTAGCATAAAACTACTAACGAAGGGATGAATAGTGAAACTATTATTTATTAACTCTCTATACAGTGAAAATTCACTGTCGTATCCAGATGCTACCATGCTGTCCATCATTAACAAGCCTAGTCAGTTCACAGTTAGGTAAGTCAGCACACGAGGACTCTGAATTCTAATTAAAGACTCATGCTGACTAGAAAATGAATAAATTTATGTCTATACACACATACACACATGCATACTCTACCTAGTAATCTTGTACAAGTTTTCTGATAAAATTAGGAATTGTCGTAGTACATTATGGCTTGTGCTTATATTATTTGTTGCTCACACAGCCCTCAGTTATCATAATCTTTGGTAAGGTTAGCATATCACTTTATTACAGGCTATGGCTAGAGTCATCTCCACAACATAAAATATTCCAGTCAACTTGGATTGGATCCCATTTCCTATGAAGTCAAGGAGAATTTTGCTATGGGCTTCAATGGACCTCACTCTTGCCCTTTCTCCTCACTCTCTCCTCATTTGAGATAAAGCAAAAAAACAAAAGAAAAACCCCACTGCAGGTCTATCTTGCTCACAGTTAGCACAAGTGTTAACTAACATGGGACACGGGACAATGAATTGTAAGGCTCACAAATTTCTGTAATTTGGACCATTCCAGAATTTATATGTCCAATTACATTATTACATTGTATCTCATTGTATTGTGGGAAAAAAAAAGCCTTACAATAACTAGTTCAACATCTTTAATTGAGCACAAGTGCTAATATTTTATTCAAATAAAGAATTAGCTAATAATAGGCTGCTAATTGAAATGTGTTAAGAATTGTTAATGGGCTGACGTGGTCTTTGAACCAAACTTGCATGTCTTATCTTCAACATTTAGTGAGAAAACAAAATGGTATCTACCCTGAACAGTTTCAGGAGTGGCAACTTTGGCTTATGGAGAAAAGAAAAGAAAGAGGATATGAATTGCCCGATCTACCATACATGAAGTTATGTAGCCATACACCTCCATGCCAGACTGGGACAGAAGCAGGCACAGCCATAGACATTGAAAACTGTCTACTATTTGCAATTAGCTGTTTTTACTTTTTAAAGACTAGATTTCAAATCATGTATGGCCTATTTTAACCCCTTGGGCAGTAAGAATTTCCATTGATTTGTTTAGTGCAATTGTAACTTAGTTCGCTTGATCCTTCTACTCTTGAAATTAAAGCAAAAATTCCTACTGATTCCAGCAACGAAACCAAGTCTACATCATAACTAACTACAATTCCCTCAGCTCCTCCTTCCCTCTCCAAATATCTTATTTAATACAGAAAATGAATTTTAACATATTCTTTAAATAAAGATCTGCTGAAAGACTTTTAACTCTTACAATTTAAATTTACTTTTGAAATGTCACAAGTAAAGAAACAGGTTGCTTGATATGAGAAACAAAACGCTTTGATTAATGGATTACTTTTTCAGTCTGTGCATATACTAAACCCATGGATAGAAAGGCGATGTTTACATGGTGTGTCGTACATTGCAAACAGTAATAGCATTTAGAAAGACCTGTATTAATGCAATTTTTCTGCTTAAATGTGTCCTCTGTGTTTTGCATGGTATTACTTAATGTTTATTAACGTACAAACTAAATTAAAGAGCCTAGAGAAATAGACTCATGTCAGATCCCACATGATGAATTGTAACTTCAGGCATCTTTGTTTAAAACTCTCTGCTAACCTGTTCCCAATTAGTGACATCTGGGACCAGATTTTCTTTCATTTAAAACAGAGGCTTTAGAAAGTTTTGACTCCAGAAAAAAAAGAAAAAAGACATTCAAAAAAGGAGACGGGAAATGTAATAACAAAAAGAACTTCAAATCCAAGTCCTATATATGATTCTACAAGCAGTGTCAGAATGTTTTTAAGTATTACTGCTAAGTGTAGTGCTTTATACCATGATGTGCTAAAGGTCTGATTTTTCAGTGGCTGGTATTTTTCCAAGTGTAGGTTTCAAAACTTTGGCTAGTATTTCTTAAAAGGCTTTTCTATTTTCTTTTTAATTTTTTCTTTATTTCTTTTCTTCTTTTCTTTTTTTAAATGAAGAGATGAACTAGAATATCTTTGAAGAAATACTAGTAAACTTCCTACCCTACATACAGAAATCCAGAAATATGTAGGACACTACACCTCTTTTTTCCCCTAGACTTGGAAATCCTCTTCTGCTGTGAATTGGCACAGTTTTGTTGAAATGAGTGGAGCCATGAGGAGTTACACAGTTGAGAATCTTGTCATTTATTTATTTATACTTCCTTTGCATTTTTCGTTATGATATCACTTCTGTTTTTCTTCATGCCACAGTTGACTTTGCATCTGTTCAGTTTTTCCCTGAAATTATGGCTGGAGTGCAGGGGCCCTGAGGCAAAACCATCTAACTTGCTAAAATGTACAAATGGTCTTTTAAACAAGAGTTCTTCTTTGGAGAGACACTGAACATTAACTTCCTATGCATTTCAGCTGGAACTGGAGATGTGTTGATCGAAAACCCGGGCCAGCATAAAAATGCATGCATATATACATAAATACATGAGCAAGTAAAGCAATACATGCTCAAACTTAGCATTTTGGTTGTGTACGGGTGCTTTTCATATGTATTAGTGTAAAAACAGAAGGTGGCAATTTAAGTAAATTTAAGTAATTTGTACATATATGTCCTAGAAAATGCACATTCTGTTCTTGTGATAACTAAGTGCTTAATCAATTAATTGTATAAACATAATTATACATGCTATAGTGACAGCTCCAATCCCACATTGCAAAGGGAAGGTCAGCCTACTGTCTTATGTACAATGGAAAACAGCTCTTCCTTTTACTTCTATTTGAGGCCTCTGAAGTAGAGAGGATCACTGTGAAAATGCCTTCAAATAAAACATAATCTGGTTAGTAAATGGGAATGTCAAAGCCAAGAGTAGTACGAACTAACTCACTAACAGAGTAAAATGTGAGCCAGAGAAATTCACATTGTCTGAACATTTTCTCATGTTCTAAAACAAACATATTCTAAAACAAAAAAGCATGATTTTTTAAGTGTCAGATGGGACAGACAGAGATAGACAGGCAGAAATCATTGTGTGTGTACTCTGGTTCTCAAAGCAGTACAAAGCCTTTGCAGTGATAATGTTTTAAGTTATCTTAAAATTGCTGCAGGCTGCTCTATATGTTGCTCAACTGTGCCTGTTAATAAGAAAGAGATTGTAACCAAATCCTGTTTTCATCACTCTGAACAGAATAAAGGAGCTTTAAAGTGACTTTATTAATCAGTGTGTCACAAAAGCAGAGGATAACCGTGGCATAGAATGGTTCCCTGACAGCCAAAATGACCATCAAAATGACTGTAAAGAAAAAAAAGAGCAAAAAGAGGTATGAAATCATTAAAACAACAGCCTAAGATGGAGAAAAAGAACAAATGACTTGTTGTTCTTTGGCTGTATTCTCAAACAAACGCTTTATATATAGTTGTTCATAGATATGACAGAAGCTTTCTCTAGGAGCTATATTAGTTAAAAAAAATAATTAGGAAGAGGTATTTTGAGGTTCTCCTGTTATCATACGTCTGAATGTAAAGGTCTTGTAGGACATAAGACCATAGGAAAAATCTAGAAAGTACTGTGAATACTCACAATATGCTTGAAAGAGCTCAGGCTGAAAGCAGTATAAGGCCTGATAAAGTCTCTCTGATAAGTACCTTTTTTGACCCTGTTATTCTGCTAGCATAATAGTGAGGACTGTCTACAGTCACATACACAATTTAGTCTCATGTCCATCCTGGCTGTGCTCCTCAAGACAGACTTGTCCTTCCAGAAGGAAAGAACTCTAGTTAATCTTCTATCTCAAAAGCCCTCAATCTGATGAGAAGCTGTTTGCAACTTTGATGGCTTAAAGGTCAAGTATTTTAACTGGCTCTAAGGCAAATACTAAGTTTATTGTATAAAGAGGTGCCATAGAATGGAGGAAAGAAGAACGTATTAAAGGAATTCTTCAGACTGTCATCAAAAAGGGTTTCCCTTCTTTTTTATTGAAAGTACATATGCCATTATTACTACCATTAGTTAGTTTTATATCAAGTCAATAACTCAGGGCCTGTCTTGCACATGGGATACCACAGTGCCAGATACTCTAGCAGTATATACCAGTATATATAATCTGTTAGCAATCTATCAGATTGCTCATGGCTGTGTAATCAAACAAAGGTGTGATTCTACCACGTATAACCATGCCTGAAACAGCTTACATTTAGCTAACACAGTGAACAATAGGCATGACGATGTGACAGTGTATTTGCCTATAGCCTACTGGAAATACCTACTACTGTGTCTTTATTCCTGATGAAACTGAATTTGGGATACACTTTCCCGAGAAACAAGCACTCTTGTGTCTGTTCTCCAAGACAGTAAGGTTCAATGACAAGCTAGCTAGCTCTTTAAAAAGGAGAAAAGTCCTAACCCCTTTCACAGAAGAAATATATCAGAATATCAGAGAAACAGATCCTTCCACCTTTTCAAAAATCTAAGGGCAGTTTTAGAGATATAAAAGTAATGCTTACATTGTTATTCATATCCTCTTCCCTAATGCTGAGTTGAATAGAAATCTAGCAGTGAGAACTTTAGGAGCTCCAGCATGGATATTGATACTAGAAAGAGAACAGCAAAACAGGAGAGAATTTACAGACATTTCTAGCAAGCCTGGTTTTTCTAAAAAAGGAAACAGATCACTGTAACAACAAATGATGTCAAAAGATGAGATGTGGTGAATGGTGAGGCACATGTTGCCCAGGGAAGTTGTGGCTGCCCCATCCCTGGAGGTGTTCAAGGCTAGGCTGGATGGGGCATTGGGCAGCCTGGTCTGGTCGGAGGTGTCCCCGATCATGAGTTGGAACTGGATGGGCTTTAAGGTCCTTTCCAGCCCAAACCATTTTCTGATTCTATGATGTCAAAAGGACCTCAAATTGTGTGAGCGGTCAGAAAATACAGACAGAAGCATAAGTAGCGAGTATGTGGAAAAGATTCTTTTGACCCATGAAGGAGTCTGGCAAATGCTAGCTTTTAAAATAGCTCTTGAGGAATAGTAGTGAAAGCCTACAGTTCCCAACATGTACTTTGGAAAATGAAAAGTATGAGTGAGCTTTTCTGTTTAGGACACCCAGTTCAGTACAGAATTTAAGGGCATATATAAATAAAGGTGTGTGAGTAATCCCATTGAAGTTAGTAAGACTATTAAAAAATGATGAAGTGTTTTGCTATATTGAAATCAGACTACACAACATCCCATGGGAATAAGTCTTACAGTCCTCCAATAGAAATATTACCATTTACTTCAGTGGCAGTTACTTGCAAAGTTAAAGTGATTCTTATCTTTGCTGGTTCAGAGTAAACAATCAAATTTCATTCACCTAGGAACAGAACAACAGTACTTTAACATCTGTTTCAAAACTTCCCAGAGTTCAAAAGAAAAATGCATTTAAGAAGCTAGAAAGACTTATCAAGTGACACAGAGATTTATTCAGTGTCCACTAACATTGTTTTAGTTTGAGCTAAAGCAGAATTAATTTTCTAATTTTTCTAATTAACTTTTCAGCCAAGCTTTATCTAAGTAACTTCAGCTCATGAAAGTTAACCGCATGTTTTCAGGCTGTGTCTGTCTCTAGAAATGATAACACTTAAAATTTATGATTATCACCAAAGTAGCAAGGCATTAGTAGGCAGAAAGGCTGTTGTTTACATCTATCCCTATGGAGACAAAAGTCATCCTCTAATTGGGGAAATGCTTTAAGTGAAAGGGATGAAAAAGGATTGTACCTGCAGGGAGGACTGGACAGGACAGGTGAACCAAAACTGACCAACAGCGTATTCCATCGTATATACATCATATTAGGTATAAAACTGAGAGAGCACAAGGGTCAAGCTCTCTTCTTCAATGGCCTACATCTAATGTGGACCTTGTCTGTCCTTTTGCCCCAACCTTGGATCCATGTGTTACTGAATCCAGTTCCATAGTCCAGCTTGGGACCTTTCCCTGTGCCTGGCTCTGCAGCATCAGTGGTGAGGTTTATTCATCAGGTGCAATGAATATATAAATACTTATTAATAGAAGATATAGAAATACTTGTTAATAGCATTTTCCTTATTATTCTTATTGTTCCATTAAAGGTATTTTAGTTTCCAACCCACAGGTCTCTCATTTATTTTTCTCTGGAGCGTGGAAGACTGGGACTACAATAGCCCACATTTAGCTGCCAATCAAGCCAGGGGTTGGGGCTAAACCATGACAAACATATACCAGCATTCAGTATGTTTTGCAAAGCACTTTAAATATGGAAGATTCCCAGTATATCCTTACAGAGGACTCTCCGTGGTTGACTTTTTTGGGGGGGGTTGTTGCACTACAACAATGTTGCTGAATTTTCTATTACACATTTACTGCAGAGTTTGTTATCTGGTGACAGCTCAGGACCTGGCTTTCAATTCTTTTGTACTGGCCAGGGAACGGGCAGAATTAAGTTGCACACAGTGCATCATATAAAATATAAAGCGAACAAGCCAGTCATGTTTGTAATGTTCAGTTAAGTAGTAGAATATGCAGTATAAAGTCACATTAGGATTGATACTAATGCCCTGACTTCAGTAAATGAACCAAACAAAGCAGTGTTGAACACCTCCAGGGATGGGGCAGCCACAGCTTTCCTGGGCAACATGTGCCAGTGCCTCACCACTCTCATAGTGAAGAAATTCCTCCTCATCTCTAGTCTAAATCTTCCTCTCTCCCGTTTACACCCATTGCCCCTAGTCCCATCACTACAAGTCTTTGTAAACAGTCCCTCCCCAGCTTTCCTTTAGCCCCTTCAGGTACTGGAAGATTGCTATAAGGTCTCCTCAGAGACTTCTCTTCTCCAGGCTGAACAACCCCAACTCTCAGTCAGTCCTTGTATGGGAGGTGCTCCAGCCCTCTGATCATCTTTGTAGTTCTCCACTAAATTTTATATACTTTAGTGTATTTATAGTGAAAGATTGGACCTGAGGGCAAAACATTTCATCAGTGTTCACTTAGGAAACATGACTTGCTTTCTGAAATTGAGAATGAATTTTTTAATTTCTATGAAAGCAAAACTGTCAGTGATACCATTGGAAAATGTAAGTCTGTGTAGGTGCTTTCACTTATAAAGTAAGAAGGTTTGCTTTACTCCAGAGTAAAAGTTTGGGGATAATTTACGGTGCTAGTTTTGTCTTAAGGATTTGGCAAATTCTCAAGAATAACGACATTAATAACCGTACAGGGTCAGTTCAACTTGTAAGCAGCCTGAATTGCGATGTTAACAGAGGCAGGTCAGATTCTTATGCAATCTGTATTTTCCTTGTAGGGAAGAATGAACAGCAGTATTGGCTCCACTGAAGTCAGTGGGAATTTTGCCAATGATCTCCATAGAGCCAAGATTTCACTCATCTTTAGCAGAGCTATTAAATACAGTATATTACATAAACTGAGGGGAAAAGTGGGAGGAAATATTACATTGGGAGTATATATATATAATACACAGTGGGAGTATATTACATAAACTGAGGGGAAAGTTTTATTCTCAAATAAAGAATCTTCTTTTTCTGGATTCATGTTAATGATTCTGCAAATGTTCTTCTTACTGGCTATCTGCTTTATGAGGGTTAAGACACAATTTATATTGCTCCTGAATACACCTATTTAATGGGAAATCTCAGATGCATGATATGAATTTTGGGGTTTTCCGATGCAGGGATAGGATTTGGACTCTATGATCCTTGTGGGTCCATTCCATCTCAGGTCATTCTGTGATTTAGGCTGGACATTAGGAAAAAATTTTTCACAGAAAGGGTCATTGGGCTACCCAGGGAGGTGGTTGATTCACCTTCCCTGGAAGTGTTTAAGGCACAGGTGGACGAGGTGCTAAGGGGCATGGTTTAGTGTTTGATAGGAATGGTTGGACTCGATGATCTGGTGGGTCTCTTCCAACCTGGTTATTCTATGAAAAGAATACTGTTTTCTGATTTGAAGTGAAGCTATTACTTGCATGCATAAGTGTGAGCGGAACACTTCAGAAGTAAAGTAGAAATTATGGAATAACTATCAAACCGAATGCATGTATCTGCTATTTAGCTGGAAATTTGGCTGTCTGTACATTTCTAAGTTTAGAGAAAAGAATATGAGAGCTATTCTGAACACTAACACTATTCTAATATAGATGAATATGTAGGATGCTGCTTTTAAACACAGAAAATGGGAGTTAGGCTAAAATTCACCCAAATTACTTCATACTACATTCATGGGAAGTTAATGGTTCCAGGTTGCTAGCTTAAAACAGCTAACTCTTATACAGACTGCTTAATTTTATGGAGCACAAATAATTTTAAATATACAGTTACTCTTACAGATAAAATAAGGCACAGAGTGGTAAAGTATCTTGCCAAAAGACATCTTATAAGCCAGACAGAGATATGGAATAAGAATCTCTGTTAAAGTCTGTTCAAACCTGCTGTTTAGCAGGCCTCATTTATCCCAGATAATTAATTCCTCAATACTTTGGACTTTCAGGGATGGTGGGGGAGTGGTGTCATTTGTGAGAAATGACTGAGCAAGGTTTTTTTGGCCTCTCTTCAAGTATAAGTTGCTAATGTCTGTCTTCATGCCACATCCTCTTTTTTGTACATTAGACTGAGGAATGGTCTTCCCTCTCGTCGAAATATCTCATTGACGCAGTTCCAGATCTAAGAACAGTTGTGAGCTGAAAGAAATAACTTTGGGAGGAAAGGGTTTTCTGGAATAAAAGAAGAAGTACAGGGCTAGTGGGTTTGAAATTTTTCAGATGGAACCTAAATTCTGTTGCTATCTCTGTTTCCAGAACTCAACCAGGAACTAGGAAAGGAGTGTCAGAGTAGTCCCTGACAGACAGAAACCTCAATTTTTATGCAAAACTTAAATCATACTACAGCTGTTCTCCAAAGACTCTTAGCCAGTCTCCCCATTTACAGTTTCCTCATCTACATGGGCTATGGGTAACGAGGTAGTAGTATACACAAATAAAAAATTTTGCCCCGAGACCTGGGAGCCACAGGGTATATGCAACAAGGAACAGCTTAATCCATTAGGTTCATTTAATAAGGCTATTCTGTTTATTTTTCCTTTTGCAACTGTCCAAAAACACTCTGATCCATCCACCTTTCCAACTAAGGGCCAACATCCACCAACTTTCCGTATCCCAGATGTCAGCCACTTTCTGTAGAATCATGCCAGAAAATATGGTAAGTTTATAATATTTTTTTCTTCAAAACAGTTTTCTACACTACAGTAACTTAAATTAATTTGTTATAAGGTGCCCTCCCATAGCCACCACTCAGAATAGTGTAAGCATTGTGTAAATGCAGGCCCCCCTCCCTGTGTATAATATTATTAACATGTGTTTGTGGAATCAGGCCACCAAGGATGATCTTGGGTTCCTGGGACAAAGATATTACAGCCCAAGGCTGCAAAGTCTAATAGATGTGGTACATGAGTAAATAAAGTTGGGAGCCTCTGTTAAAGAAACTGAGACCGAGAAAAAAAGCCAGAGGCTGTCTATGAAGCTGAGGGAAAAGGAGGAAACCCAGAATACGTTAATTTGTTGTAGAGCTTGATCAGTGTTCATACTCTTTCCACTGTCTCTTTACATTATACTGAGTTTAAATCACAGTTTCTAATGGTAAGATAAGTTTTCTTATCCTCACTATTATGCTAGCAGGACAGCAAGGTCAAAATAGGCTGGGACTATTTGCAGATGGATAGGATGGCTTCTTTCTTTATTAGACTTACGCAAATACAGCAAATCATAAACCAACAATGAAATAGCACTGAATCAAGCAGATTTTAAGTGACCACAAGGAAGCACAGAAAACTGTGTGCTCCTGATTTTAAGCTATGTGATACAACAGAGATTGGGATTTTATTTATTCAAACCTGAAGCATCTTGTATTCACTTGCATATTCACTTGTATATTTTCTCTTTCCTGAAGATCATTTGGTTACATACTTGGTCATTAATTTTTGTTTGACAGGATTTATCAGGGATGTCAAGGAGGGAAATGGTGTTTTGCCAGAATAGCCATTTACTTTATTGATGGCTTTTCCCCACCCTTTATAATGAGATTTTATTTTAGTTTGAAGAGTGAAAATAGTCATTGGTACAGATGCTGACTGACAAATTTAAGAGGCACCCTCTGAGAGATTGCAGCTAAAATAATGACTCATCCCTCCTATTGTTAGATTTGTGGAGGTCCCAAGCACAGTCTAAGGCAGATGCCATTGTCCCCTCCAAGACATGTGTGCATGACTTACACTGTTCTCCGTCTTATCCAAAAGGATTCCAGCCTTCTTTGGCCTCAGGTCCTGGAAAATGCCTTGTCTGTTCACACATAACTCTACCTCTGCCTGCAGTGACATGAGAAAGTCTAGAAGGCAAAAGGAAATTTATGGGAAGGGGGAGATCTGAGAAACTGGGAGGATACATCTCTAGAAGGAGAGGCAGGAAATACCCCATGAATGTCAGACTGAGTTATTCCTGAATTCTACAAGTAATGCCACAAGGGAAATTACATGGATCATCAAAGCATTCTTTTATACCCCAATAAACTCCTCGTTGTCTTAGAAGCAGATTCTATACATATTAATAGAAACCCAGTGTGTGTTTTGAGTGTCCAGGATAGCTATACATAGCTATACATAGCTTTTTCATAATCAGACAGGAAAGAAAAGAAAATGTAGGAAAGGGTAAAAAAATGTTCAGAGATTAATGTAGCAGTGAAAGAGTTTGTCTGTCCAAGGAAAGCTCTATAAAGTAAGCTGAGCCTCTTCTAGCAGTCTTTAGTTATTTGAAACATAAAGCCCAGGTAGATAACCTGGTTTGGGTACAAACAGCTATATTCCTGCATATATGGTATAAGCAGCTTGGACTGCTGGCATCCACATAATTATGTATATGCATACACATAATATTGCTTATGTATATACTTATATATATGTAATATTATTTATATAAAAAGCAGTCCACATTTAGGATGGTTATATATTTCATCTGACATTGTACTTATTCTGGAAGGAGCCCTGAAACAGCTTCTCTGGCTGACTAGCTACAGAACACCATCATGAGCCAGATGTCGTACAGAGTGGTGTCTAGGTCACTCTTCTTGACTGGACTTGGAGGCGTGATTTCGTACGCGAGAATAGAAGAGCCACTGAGTCCTTCCACCTTCCTTTGCTTATCTAGGGCTTGGCATGACTCAGGCTGGCATCCATTTCATGTGGATAGTCAGTAGTTTGGGATTTCAGAATGAAGATGAGCCTACAGCATGGGAGCCAAATTGGGTTGTCTAAGGGGAGGTTTTATTTCAAGCTAATCCCCAACAAGGACATGCTAGGTGAGTATGAAGTGTCTACAAGCTGCACTACCCTAAGGTGCTTTGATGGTGTCTGATGATGCAAAAAGCACTGAGGACATAGTGTCAGTAACTTCAACATGAATACATGCCCTGAGTTCTATTAAAAACAAAACTAGATTGATTTACACTCAAAATAAGCAACAAATTGTTAACTGTAATGCCATTAACAGTTTCAAAAAGTAACTGAGGATTACAGTGCATCTGTCTCTGAAAACTCCAACAAATTTCTTTTGTAAAAGCTGTGCCCTAGTTCAGTCAGAAAACCTGCTGATACTATTCAGAAAGACAGGCAAGATAGTCAGAATGGTGCCCATAAACCTTAAAAATCCTTTTCCAATATTAAGATGCTAATACCTAAAAATTTCCCAAATTTGCAATATTAAAATGATTATGTGACACAGTTGTTGCTGCCTGTTTTTTGGACAGAAGTCTTCCTGATTATTCTAATATTATTATTTTTTAATTCAGAGAACATTCAGTCAGTGTTTTCTCCAGTAAAGAAGCCAATGCCAATTGTACTTTGCACATACTTGTGTCTGGAGCTAAGCTGAATGGAGTCATTTTTACTCCAATCAATTTCCCTAGTGTAGAATGTGGGGCCTTACTTTTACAGTGGGAAATGGTAAGATCCACACAGGCTTTTATTAATATTTGTGCATCCACAGCTGTCAGTGAAGTATTCTTCATGTTAAGCAGAGGCCTGTATTTTAGTGAGGCACACTACTTTAATGAGAGCCAAAAAGTAGCTTCATTTTTTGCCAAAGGGACCGCAGAGTTTCCCTTCAATAACTATGGGTAGATTTAATTTCTGAGTGAATCCACTTCCTTTCTTGCTGCATCCTTCCTGAAAACAGGGAAGACACAGCAATTTTTTTTTCCTCTCTTTTGCTCAATTTCTGGGACAGATGTTTAGGGGAAAAAAAGAACAAGAAAACCAAACCCAAAATCAAGCGGCATTTGTGAGCTGCTGTAAAACAGAGGAGCTGGGAGGCACAACAGCTGGGGGTGTGAGGCAGCTTTGTTCACTAGGCAGAGGTTGATGTCCTTACATAGGCTTATTCAGGCCATTTCAAGAATTCCTCTTCCCATGAAAACTAAGTAGCTGAAGGACAACTGTGAACCTGCTGCCATAGATGGCAATGGATTCATTAGAGTAATTCTAAAGTCTTTGTCAGTCTACTTGTGTGTATCTACTCTCAACAAGACCCTTGGAAATGACTTGTGCAATGATTTGTTATGCTGTCATTACTCATTAATTTGAGCTTCTGCAAATGATTTTTATTCTTCTGAAGTAAAAATAAAGTCCTCGTTAAAGAATTTGTTTGTTTTAAAAGCTACACGAAGGATTACAGGGCCTTTGCAAACAGATGTAAGAAAAAATGCGATTATGCAAAATGTTCCCTGTCATAAGCCTTTACTTTCCATTGACTTCCAGGAGCTTTGAATTGAGCCCAAAGTGCACGGCTTAGCTCACTACAAAGCTTGGGGTCAGTAATTAGAATCACATGTACTTGAGGCCACTGGATGTGATTGTAGGTGAGACTGCCAATTTATTCTGGAAATGTGTATTAATATTATGCAAAAAAAAAAAAACCCAAACAATAAAACAAACACCCTGAACCAAGGAAAAACCTGTTATCGATCTGCAGATGACCATAGCCATGATAGTTTCTAGAAGTATTTCTTAAATTGTTACTCGAATTTGTCTCATTTCTGGTAAACTGCTTGTGGTGGCAAACTAAACAGGAACAAGGAATTCTTACTCTGGAGTAATAATGTCCACACATGGTGTTAATCAGGATAACTCCATGTGTGGACAGGCTATTATGTATGACTTCACACTGTTTTAGTCAAACTGGTGAACTTCTTTCTACCCGCATTTAATCAATTAGGAGAGGGCTTAAAGTAAAGTGAAATAAGCCAATATTGATCTGAATCCAGGGATTCTATAGAGGGGATTCCACCAGATCAGTTAAGCTGGTACAAATGTTAGACAAGGCATGATCTTTCATAGTTGCCTTCTGCAGCTGCAGGAGGTGAAAAACAGTAGCTTGGAGTTTGTGATGAAACACTGCCAAGGACCCACTATAACTGATGTAAGATCCTGGTAAACTGAGTTAGGGCATTTAAGGAAGAGACAGAAATAGACACGCCTGTGTAGAAAAAGGAAGCATAAAATACACGTAAGTAAAGTCAGCCCTCCATCCTCCTTCCCCTTTTCTAACTGACCCTTTCCAATAAAAGAGAGGGGAAAAAAAAACCCAAATAAGAGTGCACACTGGGGTCAGTTTTCTGATGTCTCCTGCTGCAGCAGAGTTAAGAGGCATCATGAGAAGGTTGGTGAAGCTATATTCAAAACAAACAAAAGGCAATCGCTCCTCACTCAGTGAGTGGTACACCCATGAAGCCTGTTGCCAAAGGATGTTTTGGGTGACAAAGGCTTACAAGAACTCATGGGGAGACAGGATAAATACCTGGAAATTCACTGGGAACTACGAAGTGCACAGAAACCATGTTCCACTGAGGAAATGCTCCAAACTCAAAGCAGCTGGAGGCTGGGGGAGTAGTTGGCATAATTATAATGTATGTTTTCCTTGTTCATACTCTTCCTTTGGTGATCATTTATGACCATTGCTGAAGACAGGCTATTGGGGTAATTGGACCCTTGGCCTTATGGCCATTTTTATGTTCCTGTGTAAGAAAAAGAGAAGAGCCAGTAACTTGGTGCAGAACAAAACTTGCACGCTTTCAACTCCTCCTGCCTTAAGTACTTTTTCCAGATGGACATTTTGAGGAGAGATATTAAAAAGTTGAGTTATTGAATAGTTACCAGAGGAACAGTCCAATCAGAGTCCATGTGGCACAACTAAGTAAACACAAACTTCCAACTGTTTCTCTGAGTAAAACGGAGGGCAAAGTATATCGAGGTGATGAACTCTCCATTTGTTTCCATTTGCCTGCAAATATTATCCCCCACATTATCTTAAAGATCTTCGCAAAAGCATAGCCAACTGGGTGCTTTCAACTCTAGCTCTTCCTTTGGCCACTATCAGTATTTGTGTTCCTGTTTAAATAAGATAAGGAGATTTAAAAAAGAGGGGGAGGGGAGAGAAAGATCAGAGCTGACTGCTTCATTTGGGTTAAAATCCTCATCCTGGCTTTTTAAGAGAAGGGGGAGGAAACCAGGGATTTTTTTTCCCCCAGCAAACTTCATTGAAAGATTCTAGAATATGTCTCCTTTAAAAAAAAAAAAGTCTTTTTATCGTCAATAGTTGTGTTGGGGTAAAATCCAAGGGAAGATCAAGATCGTGAGTTGAAAAAATCTCCCCTCCAGAGGTTAAATCTTTCCTTCTCTGTTAGGTGGTTTCTTTTGTTTTGGGTTTGGGTCGGGGTTTTTTTGGATTTTTTTTTTTCCCCCCTTTGCTTTGCCTTTGTTTGTGGCTTTCTCCGACTTGGCACCGAGAGAAGTCGCTGCCTTTTTTCCTTCACAGAACCCGTCACACCGTCCCCTAGGTTCCCGCTGGGTTCCCCGTGAAGTTTTCGGAGCTGAAGGGAGTCACTCTCCCAGCCTGCGTGGGGGCGGCGGGGACAGAGCTACAAGGGGTACCAGGAGCAACAGGGTCTCTGGCTCCCCGGCTCCGTCCATCAACCGGGCACGCAGTGAATTACATCTCTGTAAAACCCACCGAGCGAGGTGGGTGGGTGGGAGGTGGTGGGGGGGGGTGTCCCGCAAGCTCTTTTCCAACCGGTCTCAGGCGGCTGGGATAACATCGGCAAGGAAGGAGAAAAAAAAAAAAAAAAAGAGGGGAGAGCCCGCTGGACGCCGCAGGACAGCTCGGTGCGAGCGCTCCCGCCGGCGGCCGATGGACAAGCTCGGCGGGGCCCTGCTCTTGCTCCTGGCGGTGGTGCCTTCGCTCCGGGGACAAGGTGAGTGCGGGGAGAGGCGCCCGCACCGCGTCCCGGGGCTCCGAAGATGCCGGGATGTTGCGCGCGGAGCCCGGCGCGGGATGCTCCCCATCCCGGGCACGGGGGGCACCGGGGGGTGGGGGTGGTGGTGTGTGTGGCCGGCTCCCTCCCCGAGGTTCCCCCTTCTGTCTCCCCTCCTTCCCCTGGCGCTCCCCATCCTTTTCCCCTGGTGTGTCCCCCATCTTCCCTCTGGTGTCCCCCCCGCTTTCCCTCTGGTGTTCCCCCCCCACCCATTTTCCCTCTAGTGTTCCCCCCCCCCCCCTTTTCCCTCTGTTGTGGCCTCCCCCACCTTTCTCCTGGTGTCCGTCCCACCCATCTGCCCCCGGTGTCGTCCCCCCGTCCTGTGTCGTCCCCCCCAGTTCCCTCTGGTGTGTCCCTCTCCCTTCCCCAGGTGTCCGTCCCCCCCTCTTTTCCCTGGTGCCCCCCCTTCTCCCTGTTCCACATCGTGCTTCCCCCCATCTTCCCCCGGTGCCTCCCCCCCTTCCCCACGGTCTCCCCCCTTCCCCATGTTGTCCCCCCACTTTCCTATGATGTCTCCCCTTCCCCATGGTGTCCCCCCTTTCCCTCAGGTGTCCCCCGGTCCCCCCCCTTCCCCATGGTGTGTCGTCACCCCCTTCTTCATGATGTCCCCCGCTTCTCCAAGGTGCCCCCCCTTCTCCAAGGTGTCCCCCCACTTTCCTGTGATGTCTCCCCTTCTCCCTGTTGTCCCTCCCTTCTCCATGGTGTCCCCTGCTTCCCCATGCTGTCTCTCCCCCTTCCCCCTGGTGTGCCTCCCCCCTCCATGATGTCCCATGCATCCTCCTGGTGTGCCCCCCCCTTCCCCACGGTGTCCCCCCCACTTTCCTATGATGTCTCCCCTTCCTCATGGTGTCCTCCCTTCCCCCTTGTGCCCCTCCTTTCCCATGGTGTGTCCCCCACCCCCTTCCCCACGGTGTCCCCCCATTTTCCTGTGATATCTCCCCTTCTCCACGGTGTCCCCTTGCCCTGCTTAGTCCCCCGCCTCTCTCCCCATGGCGTGCCCCCCATCCTCCCCGCGGTGCACCCCCCGGTTCCCCCCCATGCAGGGCAGCGCCCGCGGGTGGATTCCGGACTCCTCCGGGACGGGCTTCGCCGCTGGGAGCCGCTCGGTGCCGGCCCCGGGATGCGCCGTTATCCTGCCCCTCATCCCGCCCCGCGGAGCCGGCGCCCCCCGGGGAGGCTGGCGCTGCGGTGGCTGCCCCTCCGCCCCCAGGGGTTACACTGCCGAGCCCGCCGTGCCCCGAAACCGGGGCAGTGGAATACAGCCCCCAAAAAGTGGGGAATGGGACCAACAAAAAGTGGGAAACGGGATCAACGGTTACGTGAAGTCCCAGCGGAGCAGGAAGACAGCGAGGCAAAGGATGCAGGATTTTGGAAGACAAAAGGCGAAACGTTTATGAATGATACTGTGTGATGCGGTTGCTTTTGGAAAGCAGGGGCCTGGATGCTGGCAGTGACTCCCTTTCCATATGCTAAACTTTTTTTTTTTTTTCCTGTTCTCTTAATACTGTATGAAAAGAAGATGTTAATTTGATTTAATTCCGTGTGGTAATGCAACACAAATGTAACTTGTAAGATATGACAAAGAAACTACTTTTCACATGGGGAGATTGCATTTATCATAGCTAAAAAATAACTGATTTTTTTTTTCTATTAGAGAAAACCCCAGGGGGGCCATTCAGAGTTGAGGCTTGATAGTGCTGTACACCAGGCAAACATTAACCAACGTATGGTCTCAGTCCTAGGTCGAGCAGTGGCAGATGAAAGCCAGAGAAATACATTATTCATTGCTGTCACGGTAGTTTGGCTCTTAGATTTTTATTTAGCAGACCACTTGTCACAGATATCATAGAATCATAGAATAGTTTGGGTTGGAAGAGATCTTAAAGATCATATAGTTCCACCCCCCGCCCCCGTTATAGGCAGGGACATCTTCCCACCTGACCAGGCTGCTCCAAGGCCCCACCCAACCTGGCCTTGGACACCTCCAGGGATGGGGCAGCCACAGCTTCCCTGGGCAACCTGTGCCAGTGCCTCACCACTCTCATCATGCAGAATTTCTTCCTAATGTTCAGTGTAAATGTGCCCGTCTCCAGTTTATAGCTGTTACCCCATGTCGTATCACTATGTGCCCTTGTAAAAAGTCCCTCCCCAGCTTTCCTGTAGCCCCTTCAGGTGCTGGAAGGTCACTATAAGGTCTCCTTGGAACCTTCTCTTCTCCCAGCTGAACAATCCCAACTCTCTCAGCCTGTCCGTGTATGGGAGGTGCTCCAGCCCTCGGATCATCCTTGTAGCCCTCCTCTGGACCTGTTCCAAGAGTTCCATATCCTTCTGATGTTGAGGATTCCAGAACTGGATGCAGTACTCCATATGAGGTCTCACAAGAGAGGAATAGAGAGGTATCTCTTTCAAAGTGTTTGATTTTTTGTTAACACAAAGTTATTGTTAATAAAGAAAGAAATGCCTAAAAAAATCTTTTATATCCATGCTGAAGTCAGTGTATAGTGTAGAAATACTTTGCCGAGTATATTCCAAATTTGGCAATAAAAAGTATATCAGGTTTTTATTCTCCAATGAAAATCCATACTCTTAATTTCACCTAGAATTTGTATGTCCTTGGAATTCTGAAAACAGTACATTGGATGAAATTTCTCCAGGTTGTTCACCCTGCAGAAGAGAAGGCTCTGAGGAGACCTTACAGCAATCTTCCAGTACCTGAACAGGGCCTACAGGAAAGCTGGGGAGGGACTTTTTACAAAGGCTTGTAGTGATAACTGGAGAGGATTTAGACTAGACATACATTTCTTCACTGTGAGTTTGGTGTGGCACTGGAAAAGGTTGCCCAAGGAAGCTGTGGCTGCCCCATCCCTGGAGGTGTTCAGGGCCAGGTTGGATGAGGCCTTGGGCAGCCTGGTCTGGTGGGAGGTGTCCCTGCCCATGGCAGGGGCATTGGAACTGGATGATCTTCAAGGTCTATTCCAACCCAAACTATTCTATGATACTAAATGTCTAAAAGCAGATGAGGATCCTTGCTTAGGACACTACATTTGAAGAGTAGACTGCTCAGTGGAAATAATTACTAGCAATTGTAATTAATAATTTAATAATTACTAGCAATTGCAGTGGCTGTAAGAAAGATATTTCTTTTTCCCTGCATCGTTTCACGTGGCCATCTGTGTTTTGCAGTCCAGTGAAGAATTACCTTGCGAGATCATGTTGTTTAAGTGCAGGCTCTTTGTGACAGAGCCTCTGTTCCTCTGTGACTATACCAGTATAAAGGGGCTTGGGGCAAAGAGGAGCTCTTAGTGCTTTACTGATACTGTTACCAAGTTACTAGGAAATATATATCTGAAATACAGTTTCCTCCTAGGCCTGTAACCATCAGTTCTCTTAATTGCTTTTCATTACTAATTAATCATCAAATCATCAGTGTCCATTAATTAAAGTCCGCATTCTGTAAAAACAGAAGTGACTGCCCTCAGTGGAACTTCCTAATGCATGTGAATATAGATCTGCACATCTTTTCTTGCAAAATTAAAGGTCTATAGACCTAATTTTTATTATGCAGCTTTGGCTTATTGTTAACATTGCGTTTTTAAAAAAATTTTTTTGCTTATGATATAAACTCCAATCTACTGAAGAAGATGAATTACTCATGTCATTATGTCTGTCAGTATATAAATAGTTCATCCTCCAGCTGTGTCTTCTTCATGTCTTGGTACTATAGGCACAGACAGATTAACTCACTAAACATCTGGAAACATGTCTTTTCAGGGTGAGCTTATAGTTTGTAATAAAAAAATGTTCCACTGACTTTGTGGAATGAGTTTTATTTTAAGATTATGATTTCTATGTGTGCTTTTATAGCAGTAAATTCATGAGTATATGGGTGGAGGTAGGACGTCTAAAAGACTAAATCTATGCTTTCTTACCCACTAGATAAAATCCGCCCCCCCCCCCAAATCACATACTACCAAAAAAATACAGTTCTAAAATGTGAGTGGTGTCTCCAAATTAGTTTTTAGTTGAGTTTCTTTTTAATACTCTATTTTCAGACATGACATTTTATTGCAATCAAGGAAAAGCAAGATGTTAAACTCTTTGTTTTCCATTTGTGTAATTGAAAGCAGACATGTTAGTGAAATCCAAGATGAAAATCCATAAACGAGCTTATCAAGTTACTGCAGTATATTTATACTATTCTGACAGATTTCAGGCATTGTCTGATAGCAGGTCAATGCATTTTCAAAGGTCATTTATTTATTGTTTCACGTTAGCCCATTTTGCAAGTTTCATGCCAACTTTACATGTGTTTTTAATAAATAGTTGTGTTAAGACCAACTTGTTAACATTTCTTGAAACGAAAGATGAGTCTTAGACCTCTGGGACTTGACAGAAAGAGAGTTACCTGCGACCATAAACGATTTCAAGTTTGATTTTGTGAATTATGGATAGATCTAAAGAAGTAGGTGGCAAAATCAGTTCAGTAAACAGAGATATAGTAAAAAATAGAGTATTTACTGGATATTGTAAAATATCGAATATTTTACTATCAAAATATAGTAAAATATAGCAAATAAAAGGAGATGAGACAAAAAAGGTTAAGAAAGAGAAAGCTGAAATCCCAATTAAAAAAATCAGGGCATGGGCAACAATTTCAGTGATAACATAGAGCAGTTTCATATGAAAGAGGCAAAGGAACAAAAGCTTTTGTGGAAATGGTAGCAAAAACTGATGGTTGATAGTGACGGGAAATAAGGAAAATGTATTGTTAAGAACAACAAAATAAGCAGATCATTTTAGCTAGAACAGGCAAAATATTTTGCAAAGCGCTCAAGAAATGTCAGGCACATCTCTATATGCTTAGATTTGATGGAGGGAAGTAGGCCAGGTGTTAAGGTTTTCATAGTCAAGTCATCACATGTGATTAAACTAGGAGAGTGGATAGCATGCTCCAAGATAAAATGTAGAAGTAGAAGTAGAAGGAAGAAGATTGAGAAGACCTCAGGGTGAGAAAGAATAGAAGAATTGTCTGCAAGAAAGTCAGTGAAGGGGTTGTCAGGAGCAGGAAGGAAAACGATGGAAGAGGGCACAAGAAGCAAAAAGTCTGATCACAAAGGAGGGGAAGAGTCAATACAGATCAGTGAAGAGTCCTAGAAGAATGCAAAGAATTGCCGGACGCAATATTTTGTGAGCAAACTTCAGTTTAGAAATGCTCAGAGTAATGTCAGGTAAGTGGAGAAATAATAGTCAAAGTACTGTCTACAAAGGTGACGTGCTGGGTAATTACAGTGAGAGGGAGAGTGTTTAGAGTTAGACAAAAAGTGTGATAGTAACTTGCCTGTTTATCAGACCAGGTGATGATTCTTGTACTGCTGAAATCGTCTCTAGCAAGATACTGGGACAGTCTAGTAAAAGTTGATCAACAGGATGCAACAGTTCTAAAGAAGGATCTGCAGTGCTAAAGCTTTCCTGAATACTCTGGAATGTCTTTGGCTAATGCAGTTAATGAAGCTTCTTGCCTCCGCTGTTTTAAATAAGACACACTTTATTCCCCACTACTCATGAGTTCTCTGTCTCTGCTTTGTACTTAGTATTATCTACTTTAGACTTCTTAAAAGGTTTGGGAAATTGCCCTTTATATTTCAAGTATGTGCTGTTGGATCTTAAAAAGAAACATAATTTCTAGATTCTCAGGAATTCTCATTCAAATACTTTTCAGTTAATCAAATTAACTTAATATTTTCATTCAAGAAAGCTGAATACCATCTGTGATGAAGTTTTGGGTACTTACCCCACAAGTATAGGAAGTACATTACTTTCTGTGTTATGGTAGCATCCAGATATGACCTGTGCTGCACAAGTGTTTAAGGTATTCCCAGCTAAAGGGTTCACTCTTGACTCTAGTACTGTCAAAATCTGTATTGAGACCTTAAGCATGGTAATAAAGAAAGCAATACCTAAAAAAAATCTTTTATATCAGTGCTGAAGTAAGTATACAGATAGAGAAATACTTTGCCTGGTATATTCCAGCTTTTTAGATGTTTTCCAGGATTTACGAAGCACTGGAACAAAAAGCTATACAAATGCCACCAGCAATAAATTCCAAGGTCAGAGTTCTGAGTACTTGTAATAACCATACTTTGGCAGAAAATCTGGAAGAGCGAGATATCAATTTGCAACTCTCTTTCCGTAATTTCAAGAATGAGGAAAATCTCATGGAAGAGTTTTAGTAATGTTTTCTCCAAAAGAAAACCTTTCCTAAATCACTCCTATGTAAATATATACAAAAAAAGGATCTTTATTTTCTCCATGCTTTGTGAAGTGTGGAGTTCCTTCCATGTTCATTAGTTACTTGAACCTTGTCTTACAGTGCTATAAATTTTATCCTGTCTGTATAGTGTTTCCATACTATTTTTTAAATATGGCAGGAGTAGAATATTAGATCTTTCATAATTATCCATCTTTTTTTATTCAGCAATAAATATGCCTGAAGAGTAGATAAGTGTCACTTGAGCAGTATATGAAAGAATAGTTATTCATGCTGATTTTCATTTTTCCCTGTGAAAATAGGGAAACCCCGGTAACTTTTTTCTTGTAATCATGAGAAAATATAGAAATGCTTGAGCATATACATGTTTGATATTCTGAGACTTGATGCCATGTCACATTCTCATTTACTTCCTATTTCAATTGCCTTAATGTAAACATAAATATATATGTATCTTTGAACTTGTCCAAAGCTCGTTAAAGTGTATCTAAAGACTGTTGGTTACAACAGTACGTTTTGTGTCATGGCCTTTATACAAATCAACAGGACTAAGAGTAGACAAATTGTAACATCTTATGTAAAACTTTCTAATTACACATTTCTTTACTACTTGAAATGAGATGTCAAGAGAAGATGAAAATTTGTTCTTAAATAAGAAAGAAGAAGTGCTATTCAGGCTACCAACATGCCATGTAGCAATGTAGTTATTTGCATGTTTTTTTAACATAGGGAGGAGTGAAGGACAAAATTTAGCATCCACTTGACAGAAAGAGCAATTCCTGTTCTTCCAATTATGAGACTTTTTTTGGAGGTCTGCACATGTCATCCTGGTGAGTCTAGGCTCTTTAGACCAACTGTGTCCATCAGAGCTGTGAATGTACCCTCTTTTTTAATGTTCTTGTGAGTGCATAAAGTCTAGGACAGCTGTTACTTCTACTAAGATGTTTATATGGTGATGACTCAGTGGACTCCAGTATTAAACTCCTCTCCATTTCCTTGTACCTTCTAGAAATCTTCTGAACAGCCTTCAGTTTTCTAGTCTTAGTATCTTTCAAACTCCAGCCTCCTCCAAAATCCAAAAAATAACCTATACAGAAAGATGAAAAAAAATCAAGTTAATTTGAAAGGACAGAAAATACATGACCATGAAGTAGCAGTTTTCAGATATGGGTTGCTGAACTCTCTGAGAGCCTCTGTATAAGAGGTAGCAACAAAGGAACAGGCTTCGATGACCTTTTGGAGCAGAAAGTGAGGTAATATATTATTCAAAATTCTCTGTGATTAGGGCACAGAAGAATATTGCCTAGAGAGGTCATGAAATCAACCTCACTTGATGTTGTTGTAAACAGCTAAATAGAAATTGGCCTAGAACTGACCGAATTCTACTAGTTCTGCCTGAGAGTAGAGTAGGAGAAGATAACATCTTAAGGGCTCCTACATCCCTGTCTTCTTTGGTATTTTGATATGTATATAGAATGCCAAATAGTCTTTTTGCAATAGGTGGAGTTTTCTTTTCTTTCTAGTAGCCAGTTGCCTTATATTTTGACTTTTTTTTTTATTAGGACTTAGACAAAATTAAAAAACCCACAGTAAAGCACTTAACTTTCCCCACCAGAGAAAATAAAGCATGTTGCAACAGACCATTGGCTCCCTTAGGCCTGTCCTTATCACCAAACACAACAGCTACTTCACCACCACCTCTTGGCATGAATGATTTTAAAAGTGTCTTTTATAAACTGCAAACAGACACCTCATAAAATGAGGTTTGGCCATATCTGAAAAATCCCGCTAATCATGTGATGGCCGCAGCTGGTGCAACTAGAGCCACATTCCCCATAAATTAGTGTTCTCCAGACCTAAAAAAAATTCCAGTAAAACGTTGGCTGTTTTAAAACCAACCACAAAACACACTAACATACCAGGCATTTCCTTTAGGGTGCTGCTACTTTAGTCGGTGTGCTAACTGTGATTCCTCAGTGATTTCAGCTATACTGAAGGGAAAGATTCAGACCTTTCAAACCTGTTTAGAGAGAATATCCTATTTCTTAGCAGGACACAAACTGTGAGTGAATGTTTGTCAGTCCATAAAGATCATCATAAAGATGATTAGCACATCCTTGCCAGCTGTAGTAGATACATTGGAGTCTGCCTCCTGGCTCCTGCTGTTGTGGGGATTACAAGAGGGTATCCTGGCTGCAAGTTTCATGTGTTTGTTAGGAAGTTCAAGCTGGTATATTCTTCAAGGGAACATGTCAGAACAACCTAGTGGAAGGACTAAAAATAGCTTACTGTCCAAAGGTGGTTAATGTTACAGTTGTGCTGTGTCTGTTCATCTTACCTCATTGGTACATGGGCTTATTTCATGTACAGTCTTAAGGTAAACAGGAACATCTCTACAGAAAAAGCTCCCATTCACCTCACTTCTTTCTCTGCATATAAAATGGAGGAGGGACATCTTCATTTCAACTCCCGTTGAAGAAGATCCTGGAAATACATTATCTCAGATGGAGAATGGTAATGCTTTCCTGCATTGCTCCATTATTCCTGATTCAAAGCATTTGCTTTAGGGAAACGTATTTTCTCTTGTTTTGTCTTTATCTTTCATAGTTTCAAGTCTCCTTCACCCTTTCCTCTACTCTGTGTGACTAATCTTTAGGTTTACACGCAAGATCAAGATGCAACAAGGCTGTACTTTACCATTTTAGTCTATTACCGGTTAGACCTTTGACGTCAGCTGTCTTCCCTCTGGTCTAAACACATCTCTGGGTCCATTTGATGCCTTAAGTGGCCAGCCAAGAGTGTATTTGCTTGCCAGAAACAGCATTTCCACAGTTTGTTGTAAGGACAGCCAGGAATTCAAGACTACAAATCCCAGCTGCCAGCATTTGACTGTCATCTCTGCTATAAAGGCAGCTGACTTCTCCACCTAATGTTAGCCAGGTGGTGGTGTTTCAACAATTGGTTTGGCGTAGCAGATCAGACCAAGCACGCTTTGTCTCCCCTGAACCTACAACACTGGAGCCTCGGCCAAAAAACTGTGCAGTTGTTCTGGATTTGTGTCGGGAGAGTACAGATTTAAAGGGAGTTTAGAACACAAAGAATGTGACTCTGACTAATACAGATGGCCATTCTGTCATTTTCAGGATTGAATTCTGTATGTAGACTTTTATTTTTCTCTGTTGTCAGTTAGGTGGATGAGCATCACTAGTAAGAAAGTTTTCTTGACAGGACAAGCAAAGCTTTGTCATAAAGGTATGCTGTGAAATGTGAAGGTATTTTTCTTACTGGATACTAAACCAATGCATGCCTGTTGCAAGCATGAGTTCAAAAATTCTGGATGATATACTGTTACTGAAATGTGTTCGACTAATGCAGAGCTTTCACAGAATCCATCTGCTGCCTGTATCTGCATATGCTGGGAAGTGATAGTCGTGTTTCCTTCTCTCACATTCCATAGTGCTGAGCATCTTACGGAGTAAATTGAAAGCAGGGCAAGACCTACACCACATCTTACAAATGTAATTAATTAATGTGCTTGAAAGATTGAAAACATTTTAATAAGGAGGTGTGTGACTTTGACCCCTTGACCCAGACTCACTTCCAAATCCATACCCAACTGTAGCTGCTTATGTGGACTGGGAAGTCTATGAATTTGACCGTCACATCCCTTTTTGCACTGAAGAGATGGAAAGCTTTGCGAGCACTAGCTTGATAAACCCACCTAGGCTCAGGTGTAGCTTTGGTTTGATATTACTATCAGCTTTATAACTGCTCTGTAGATCAGCACTAAGTAATGAACAGCTATCTCATCCTGGATTGTATGTAGGCTTTTCCATCATCACCATCTGTACAGAATAGCTACTATTGTAGATTGTTACTTAAAAAAATCTGTCCCTTTTTGATGTAGCTGGAGTGCTACTGGTGTGAAAATTATCCAGTTGTTCTTACTTCTGCTTAGTTTTTGCACAATTCCCAGAAACAATTCAGGGCTTCTCATTCCAGGAATCATGCTTTTGGGTAGCATTCTCAAGCTTATCTTTCTTTGCAGAAAATATTCACTGTAGCAGCTGAATAAGCAATTATTACATCATAGAAGTCTAAGGTTATACAGATTTTAACCACATTTCTTGCTTTGAACTCCCACACAGTATGGCAATCCTGTTAAGATTAGCAAACTACCTTTTTGTAAAACAACTATATGCTCATACACATTTTGTCTGTGTAAGCATAGTTCATAGCTAGCACATGAATGTATCACATACACAAAATGTTTTAATCTGTGGGACCTTTAATCACATCTTATCTGATAGGTTTTCTTCATGACAGCTTTTGTAAAATTCGAGATCTGAGTTCCAGCTGTTTTTCTGCTGACTTCATCCCAAGCGTCCTGAAATCTCTCTCAGAGTATTACATATTACCATCTTACCATCAGGATACACATCCTTGCTGTTATCATATTGACATGACTCAAGTTCTTTTGGATGCCGTGCTGCACATACTTTTTTCCAAGGACAATACAGTGATGAAAGACCATTTCATTTTATCCAAAATAGACTTGGATTTTCTCAAGCAGTTAATTAGTGTGCAAAATTACTATATCTGAGTGAAAAGGAAATGAACATGCGGCAGTCATAACAGAGTTTATCTTCATATTTTTCTGTCTCGTAATACTGAAAAGCTGAACAATTGCTTCACAAACTTAAGAAATGAACCAGACAGTGTATTCTTACAACTTGTCAGTAGGTTTTCTCCCTCCACATAAAAGGCTACTTTTCAGCTGAACACAGACAGTATCATCAGCCTTTCCTGGAAGTGTTTTGTCTCTCAGATGACTGAGATTTCTCTGGCTGATTTGCTTGAAACATTATGCACTTAGTAAAACAGTTGATGGGGCACCAGCTTCTTGAGTGCAGTACTGGAATTCCTATTGGACTGTCCTTGGCACTCCAGCTCTGAGGTTTACCACGATCCGATCCCATCATCTGCAGTAAAAGACACATGGTCATGTTAAGAGAATAAAACATCACAAGGTAATCAGAGTAGTTTCTATCATCTTCTTCCCACTATTCCATCCTTTCAGATGCCCTGTATTACAATGTTCTAGTAATGAGAAACTGAAGAGAGGCCATGGCCCCCATACACTGTTTGTCCCTTGAAGAAGGTGTAAGGAGATACAAATAGCCTCAGTATGAACTGCTTGCCCAAAGATTTCCAGGTGGGAGCCACATTAATATGCACATGTACAGTTGAGTCCACAACACTGGAAAAATACAGATATAAGATGATACGTCTGTCCTGTTTCTAACTCCTAATGCCAAAACAATGAGAATTGATTCCTAAGTATCAGGAGCTGATACTCAGAGTGGGAGGTGTGTACTTTCTGAGAGTATGAAAATAGAGATTTGCCCACAAATGACCATTTTTAAAAGCGAACTGCAAAGCCAAGCTACAGAAAATGTTTTTTGCTGTTTTATTGTTATGTTTTAGAAGAATGGCCTTGAGGGTGGAGTTGGGTTTTTACTGCTTGTTTTTCACTTCCCTCTGTTCTCAGGAGATTTTTGGCAGGATCTTTGGAGGATATGAATTGTGATGTCACCAAAAAAAATGAGCCTGAACCACAGTTCTCCCTCAACAAACTATCCAAAATCCTTTGTCTGGATGCACTCCTACAGACGAGCTTGCTTAGCTTGGCCTGCTTTGAATTCTTGAGTTATTTGGTTGGAGTAGAGGTGTATTGCCAGAGCTGGAAGGGAAGAACTGATGTCTAGAGCCAGGGATTGTCCTTTTGGGGAGGAACTTGGCTAAAGACTCCTTTGTACAAAGCCTTGCAAAAACCTGCAGCCAGCTCTGCTCTTCAGTTAAATGTATCATTTTTCAACAGTTAAGATTAATGGGAGAAAACAGTACTAAAAAATACTTTTATTTGTAACACATTATATGAAATTTGATGCCTATAATGTTTATTAGCAGTACACTGGCAGATACAGAGCACCAAACAGGGTCCCAAAGAGATCATACAAAAATTCATCCCTTTCACCACAGATAGATGTGTATTTACGAGACTGATTTTCTCTGCAGTGTTATATACTATAGTTAGCTTTCAGACACTGGCATGAATTCTGGACACACCGAGGAATTCAAGAGAAATATTGCCTTGACTTCATAATGACAGAATTTTGACCATTGTTTGGGGTATGTAAGTAAGACTAGAAGGGTGACCTGGGTAATAGAGTACAGAGCCCTGTTATAAACTAACATTTAACATAATTCGATTTATAACTCTAATGATTTTCTTATTAAAAAATGTTTGGTTTACTTGATCCCATAATTCTGACTATTGTTTACTACCATAATATTTGTTGACAGAAACCACATACTTTCACAAGCTTTACTTATTTAGGCTCAAAATGGTCTATTTCTTCCAGTTTCTCCTCATATAATAGAACATGGATTCCCCTGACCATCCTTCTAGCCTCTCTTTACACACTTTCCATTTTGATGTAATCTTTCCAAAAAAGAGAGAGACAGAATTATGCTCAGTACTCCAGACCTTTGCACTATAGAACTGATAACTACCTTGACAGTACCTACCTTAAGATGACTGATACATCCTAAAATATAATTTAATTATTTCGTTTTTGTTTAGAATTGTTGGATTATAATCACTAGTTAGGAATATAGGTTGTTTCCTGCAAACAATTGAGTCACTAGAGGGGTTTATCTTCTCTACTTGCATCCAGCAGCTTTTTACATTCCCAAATATGAAGATCTGTCAGCTGAGGTACTTATGTGAACTATCTGATGTGTGTCTAAGTAAGTGTAATCATGAATTTCTGCTCATTGCAGAAATTGCAACAGGTTAGGAGGTAGATACATGGACAGGTGGATGGAGGCTTGAACCCCTGTACATCAGGAAAACCTGGGGAATGATGGCTTTGTACCTGGTATAGGGAGAGCCAGAGAAGACAGCTGCTTGTCCTTACTAGGCTCTGCAGGATGTAATTTTGTGAAGATGGATGCTCTTGAATATAATCTTGCTGCTTGTTGAATTTTTCTCACTTTAGATGTGCTCAGAGCAAAACTAAGAATGAGACAGACATGTGAGGCATTTTATGATCCAGTGGAGAGAGATGGTCTGGGAATGACCTGGTGTGCACTCCCTGTTCTGCCACCAGCTTGCTGTGTAACTTGGGAAAGCCATTTCATGCTTTCATTCTTCAGCTTCTCCATCAAAAAGAAGTGAATGAGATTTGCCTTCCTCTGTGCAACACAGTGACCTACAGATGAAATGGTCTTATTTATTTTTCATTAAGTAGTGTTCATTAAGTAGTCAGTCACTGAATAGTTTTGGCTAGCAGGGACCTCCTGAGATCATCCACTGTTTGAACACTCACAGTAAAGTAGTATTTTTTTCTGTTCTGATGGACCTTCAAGTGGGATAATTTGTGCCAATTGCTTCTTGTTGCTTGACACTACTGAGAGAAGTCTGGCTCCGTCTTCTTCATACTCTCTCATCAGGTCTTTGTAAACAATGTTCAAATTCCCTCTGAGCTTTCTTTACTCCAGACTGAACAGTTGCAGCTATCTCTGTCTCTCCTCATATAAAAAATACTCCAGTGCATAAATCACCTTAGTGGCCCTGTCCTGGACTTACTCCAGTAAATCGATATCTTTCTTGAACTGGGGATCCCATGGCTGGACACAGCATTTCAGGTGTGGCTTCACTGGTCCTGAGCAGAAGGGCAGGATCACCTCCCTCAGCCTGCTGCCAATGCTGTATGTAACGCAGCCCAAGATTATTCTGACCTTCTTTGCTGTGAAGGTGTGTTGCTGGCTCATGATCAGTTTGAGATCCAACAGGGCACTCAGGGCCTTCCCTGCAGAACTGTTTTCCAGCTGGTAAACCCCTAATGTGTACTGGTGCACAGGGCTTATTCCTCCCAGGTGGAGGACCATGCATTTCTCTTTGCTGAATTCAAGAGGTTTCCTCATTGCCCATTACTCCAGCCTGTTGAGAACCCTCTGGATAGCACAATCAGCCGCTGCTCCCAGTTTTGTACTATCTGTAAACTTATTGAAGATGCACTCTTTCCCATTGTCCAGGCCAGTAATGGAGATGCTGAATAGTGTTGGCACTAATATTGACCCCTCAGGTGCACGACTAGTGACTTGCCTCCAACTGAACTTTGTGTCAGTGATTGCACCCCTCTGGGCCTGGCCATTTCTCCAGTTTTGTCTCCCTCATTGTCCACTTACCTAACCTGTGCACTGTTAGCTTATCTATGAGGGTATTATGGGAGAGTGTCAAAAGCCTTACTGATGTCAGGTAAACAACATCCACTGGTCATCCACCAAACTAGCCACCTCATCGTAGAAGGCAGTGAGGTTGGTTAAGCATGATGTCCCCTTCATAAATCCAAACTGACTTTTCGTGATCACCTTCTTGTCCTTCATGTATTTGCATGTTGTTTCCAGGAAGGTTTCACTGTCACCCTCTCAGACAGTGAGAAGAGGTTGACCAGCCTGTAGATTCTGAGATCTTCTTTTGTCCTCCGGAAGACAGGGGGACATTTATTCTCTTCGGTTCTTCAGGGACTCTTCTCATTCACCGTGATCTGTCAAAGATAATTTTGAGTAGCATGGCAATGACATCAGCCGGCTCTCTCAGCACTCATGGGTGCAGCCTGTCAAGGACATCAGTCAAGAAACTTATGAAACAAAGAGAAAACATTAGAAAAGCATCAATCTAGATAATCAGATTTTTTTTACACACATTGCATATTTGTTATACAAGGTGTATTATGGTGTCTGGACTACAAGATAATTAATAGGAAAATGTGACCCATGTTTTATTCCAAGATCTGATGCACCTGCTGTGCAGTGAACTTTTGCACTTGGAACATGAAGCAAACCTGTAGTGCTTGCCAGTTCATTAATAGTATTGAGTTTTAGTAAGTTAGACTTTTTTCAAAAATCATGCTCTACACAAATAATTATCTTCAGCATGATTTTCCCTTTAATTTCAGGGTTGATATCAGTTGGTATCTGTATTTATTTTTCTTTCATGTGTTAAGTGATCAAAATACCATATACCTTTCTGTCTCTCTGTACAATACTTCTGCATTTACAGGCATACTTTTGAGTAAAACAGGTTAATTGGGTAACTGCAGGAAAAAATAGTTTTGCAAATTAACTTGTAATGATCTTCATCTGTCTTTCATATCGGGCACTGATTTATCCTGTGTTCTTCAAAATTTTAAAAGGTTGCTTATTGCATCTGCTGCTTTTGATAATAAAGGAGTGCAACACAACAAATCCTTTTATTGTGCAGGACTCTACCTATCTGAAGTGTTTTCTACTGCAGTATCAGTCCCTAGGCTGTGTTTTTATGTGGAAGGTTAAAGGTGACTGCAGTTTGCTTCACCAAGGAAGGAATACCTCCAGCAGTTGGGCTGATTGCAAGGTGCTAATAGATGCTTTATTTGGCTATGGCTGCGTTTTGGATGGGGACACTCTTCTGTGTGTAGATTAAGGGAGGGGAAACTGAACTGACTCTCTTTTGTTTCATTTAGTTTTTAACTGGCAGGTGCAATGCCATTTACTAAGGTTGTATAAAATACATTGTGTTTTTCTTTCCATTTCTGCAGATCTTTCAATGGAAGAATGCTGTGACAAGGGTATTGAATGGGCAAATAAAAACAGAATATGTACCTCTCTACCATTAGTATTGGAGTCCAGAGAATGCAGGTATATACTTACGTATTATATATTAAATTATAGTTTATATTTTCATGAAAAAACATGGGCATGGCTGTTATAAAGCTGATTTAGAAGATGAAACACCCAGGTCTTAAATCCAAATTTTTCAAATCCACATCTAGCCTTAGGGAGTACCTAGTGAGTACTTACTTTTCTTCCATTAAGTCTTTTAAACTTTTGCTGTTGGTCTAGTGTAGAGTGACTCAGCTCTTATCTATTTGACTTGCATTGTCTCTTAGTCAGAAGTTTTTCCACTGAACTTTACTCACAGGGCTTGGACTCTGCCTACAGTCAATATATCTTAGCGTGGCTCTCTTAATGTCAGTGAAGCTTCTTCATTTTACACTGATTGTGAATCTAACCTAGTGATGGTCTGAATTCTTGGGCAAAAGTTTATCAAGAAAAACAGATCCCATACATGAACAATCTGTGGATTGAATATGTACTTATGTATGTATTTAAGACAGCCTTATAAAACTGTTTCTCTTGTGTGGAGCCACACAGAAAATTGTCCTGCAGTTCTTAGTTGAATTGCTGCGTAGGGGAACTTAAAGATTAAGTCAAGGAGATTCCTAGCTATGTGCAGTGTCTGAAGTCTGCCAAATGTATTTGACTGGAGCAAATAGTAGCCTTTAGTTAATGAATAGATTTCTTAATTCTGCTGACATTTAATAGGATACTAATTTCTATTATGTAATCTAGCAAATGAAATAATGAAGTTAAAGGTTAAAATTGTTTGCATGGTACTGTTTTGATTATACTGAATCTTTTCTATGGTTGGAGTATTTGTGGTTTTTGTGTCAGTGATAGTTAGTGTAATGTTTGCTGTTAAATGCGCTTGTTACATTTAATTTGTGGAACTAACAATTTGTGATTGGTAATTTGAGGGGCAGTTTCACAGAGGACTTTGTATTTAAAACATGTTACATTGCTCCCCTCTACCTTTTCAAATGGATTGCAAAGTGATTTAACACTGGTAATTGTAGAAGTGTTGGATTGATTTTATTACAGAAAGAATGTGTCTTGCAGGCAAGTCTGTCCATGTTTTCAGACTATTGCATTTGTATTGGCGTTGAAAGCAGTCTCTGATGCAGAAGAATTGACAGATAGTACTTAAATCCCAATTTAGGAAATACTTGAAGACTCAGAAGAGTTAGAGACAAAACAGAGGCAGGGAAAACAGAAAACAGATTTTATTGAGCAATCTGGGAGTGAGAATCTTGATGATTTAATGATCATTTGATTAATATGAGTTGCAATTGTGCTGTAAATGTTATTTATTCTTTTAAAGATTGCCATTTTAGAGTCTTAAGGACTACATAGGAACTGAAAACTTACTTATACTTCATAGAATCACAGAATTTTAGAACAGTTTGGGTTGGAAGGGACATTAGAAAACATCTAATTCCACCCCCCCTGCCATGGTCAGGGACACCTCCCACCAGACCAGGCTGCCCAAGGCCCCATCCAACCTGACCTTGAACACCTCCAGGGGAAGGGGCATCCACAACTTCTCTGGGCAACCTGTCTGCCTCACTACCCTCATTGTGAAGAGTTTCCTCCTTACAACTAATCTAACTCTTCCCCCTTCCAATTTAAAGCCATTCCTGCTTGTCCTATCACTACACGCTCTTGTAAAAACTCCCTCCCCTGCTTTCTTGTAGGCTTCCTTCAGGCACTGGAAGGTCTCCTCAGAGCCTTCTCTTCTCCAGGCAGAACAACCCTAACTCTCTCAGCCTGTTCTCATAGCAGAGGTGGTCCAGCTCTTGGATCATCTTTGTGGCCCTTCTCTGGATTCGCCTCAACAGTTCCATATACTTCTTCAGTTGGGGATTCTGGAACTGGACACAATACTCCAGATGACGTCTCATGAGAGTAGAGGGGCAGAATCACCTCCCTTGACCTGCTGCCCACTCTTCTTTTGATGCAGCCCAGGATACACTTGGCCTTCTGGGCTGTGAGTGTGCATTGCATGCTCATGTCAAGCTTGTCATCAGTCAGCACCTCAAAGTCTTTTTCCGCAGGGCTGCTCACAATCATGTTGTCCCCTCTCCTGTATGGAAACTGCGGATTGCCCAACCCAGGTGTAGGACCTTGCACCTGGCCTGTTGAACCTCATGAGGTCCTCACAGGCCCACTTCTCCAGCCTGTACAGATCCCTCTGGATGACAACCTGTCCTTCTGGTGTGACAACTGCACCACTCACCTTGGTGTCATCTGTAAACCTGCTGAGGAGGCACTCAATCTCATTGTCTGCATCACTGGTGAAAATATTAAACAGCACTGGTCCCAGTATGGAACTCTGAGGGGCACCACTTGTTACGGATCTCCATCTGGATATTGAGCCATTGACCACTACTCTCTGAATGTGACCATCCAACTGATTTCTTATCCACTGAGCAGTCTACCCATCAAATCCATATCTCTCCAATTTAGAGAGAAGGATGTTGTGGGGGACCGTGTCAAAGACTTTACAGAAGTCCAGATAGATGACAACCATTGCTTTTCCTGTGTCCACTGATGTGTTCACCCTGTCATAGAAAGCCACGGGGTTGGTCAGGTAGGACTTGCTCTTGGTGAAGCCATGCTGGCTGCCATTAATCACCTCCCTGTCCTCCACGTGGTTTAGCATAGCTTTTAGGAGGATCTGTTTCATGATCTTTCCAGGCACAGAGGTGAGGCTAACAAGTTGGCAGTTCCCAGGGTCATCTTTCCTATTCCTTTTAAAAATGGGCACAATGTTGCTCTTCTTCTAGTCACCAGGGACTTCTCCTGACTGCCATGTCTTTTCAAATGTCGTAGGGAGTGGTTTGGTGACCGCATCAGCCAGTTCCCTCAGGACTCTGGGATCCATCTTGTCAGGTCCCATATGTTCACATATGTTCAGGCTCCCCAGGTGGTCATAAACCTTATCTTCCCTTACAGTGGGAGGATCTATACTACCTGGTCTCCACCTTGCTGTTCATTGACCCAGGAGGCGTGAGGAGATCTTCCCTTGCCAAGTTCAGCTGCATCTGCACCTTGGCCTTCTTAACCCCATCCCTACACAACCAGGCAGTGTCCCTATATTCTTCCCAGGTTTGCTGTCCCTGATTGCACTGCCTGTGCAGTTCCCTGTTCTTCTTCAGTTTGACCAGCAGGTCTTGACTCAGCCACGCTGCTCTCTTCCCTTTCCTGCCTGATTTCCTGCATCTGAGGACTGAGCGCTCTTGAGCTTTATGGAGAGCATCCTTAAATATTTGCCAGCTCTGTTCCACTCCCTTGTCCCTGAGGACCGTATCCCAGGGGGTCTTACTGACTAACTCATTGAAGGCCTGGAAGTTTGCTTTCCTGAAATTTAGGCCCCTGATTATACTCCTCACCTGTCCCATATCCCTCAGGAACTTGAACTCCACCAATATGTGATCACTGCACCCAGCTTCATCTAGCTGTTGTGCATAACCTATATGTGATTAAAAAAATCATAGTGATACAATGGCAAATCAGAAATGGGTAAAGGCATATATCCTATGAAGTGTGAGCAGTTATTGACAAAAAAAGGACATAAATGGAGTTCAGTTGCATATATTCAAGACTGTGCAATAAACAAACATAGCTCCTCCTGAAACTTGGCTTCACTCTAAAGATTACTGAGTAAAATTGGCACCTTTGACTGCTTTCTGTAATGGCAATGTTATTTTACTCCAGTTATGATTACGAACTGGTATATCTGTGAGAAGTTCAGAAAACTCACTTCATGAGGCCATTACAGACACAAAAGTAAGGGCCAAATTCTACTCCTAAATGTTGATGTAACTGAAGCCAGAATGAACAGTGAGGGAGCAAGATCCCTTTGCAAGCACGTGAGGGTAATGATCCTGATTTTGTGCATTTATTCCTGCTGCACAGAGATGCAAGCAAAACCAGGTTCCTTGCACTTGCTGAGGTCTAGTTAGATGAGACTATGGCACAGGATGCCTTATTGGTTATACATTTTCAAGAGAACCTGCTTCCTATTTCGACCCCTACATGCAGTGAGAGCTGCTGGAGGACAGATATCTATTATTTATGTGGCTGTTTAAACTCCAGCTGGATCTTTTGACTATCTAGTGCAGTACAGTGATGGACAGTGCAGATCATCTGGCTTTTAGTGCTCTAAAAAACCATGGCCTCTTGGGTGTACAAACCCATATTACTTCATGCCAGATGGAGCTGTCTGCCTTGCGTATTTCAGTTTGGGTTTGCAAGGTTAGCAGTTAAATGCAAGGAAAAAATACATTGTGAAGTGAGCAGGTTTGATGAAGTTGCTGAAGTAAAAATTATTTTGTGCAGTTGCTTTGCAAAGACTGGGCAATGCAGAGGACTGTGGGTGTGAGTACTTTCCCCAACATGCTTTACAAGAATTTACATGCCATTTTGAATCCTCTGCTTAGAACAGTATTTATGTAACATCTCAGATTCAGTGCTTCCCTCAAAGCAAGCTCACTCCTAAAGTTGCTTTTGTTTTTCTTTGTTAAGGAACAAGCTGCCTTTCTGAACTAGAATGCCACCCTTTTGATCTTCTCCCAGCCCCATAAAGCGCATTCATAGTAATCAAGAAGCGGTTCCATGCAAGCACTCACAGTCTCATACCTACCATGCATCCTAGAAACAAGCAGATAGTTCTGAGTTTCAGCATCTTTTTAGGATCTTGCCCCCAAAGAGTCTTGTGGTTCTTGAGGGACTTGCTGTTTATGTGAGCGCCACTTGTTGAATGTGGTACAGTTCAAAGTGCAGTTGTGCTGGTTTAGGAGTGCATCCTCTGGGAAGGAGAATAATAAATATGAAAGGATTGTGATGGTAAATGAGCATGTAACCTTTTAGCTGGAAATTTATTCCATGAAAATCTGTAACATTGATTGAATTTTTAAAAATAAAACTGAGAATATAAAACAAGATTTCTTAACTCAATTTATAATATAATTACCTAGTAATGAAATAACTTTAATTTTAGATCAGCATCTGCAATGGAGAACAAGGAATTTTTTACATGTTTAAGTGATTTCTGTTCACCAGTGAGCCATGAATAAAGCTTGTCTTTCAGAGAAACCAGAACATGCATGATTTTACTTGAAATATTCTGAGTGAATGTCAGTTACGAAGCCCCATGCTCCTAGAGATTCTGTACTCAGTGTTATAAGATTTAAGACACATTTCATACATACCCATTTATTTCAACAAAATTCTGTTGCACTGTTTTAACTGAAAATCAGAAAGTGGCAGGTAAGGAAGAAGTAGCTTTTGGCGCTTTTTTAATTATCAGAAATAATGAAAAAAAAAAAAGTACTCCTCTGCTTTCTGTTTTTGTTAGAGACCAATATTGTAAGCTGTTCATAGCCATGAAGTTAATAGGAATGCTGCACAGAAGGAGCTGAAAAGTTTTACCTGAAGAGACAGATCTAGATGTCCTACTAGCCATTAGTGGTGGCTCCTTTACTCTGTTGTGAAGTAGAAAATGGGTATGTGTTATATTAGGGTCTGATCCAGGGTAACATAGCAAAGACAGTGAGAGATTCTTTTAATCTGAAAAGCCTTATAGTCTGAAGAGCTTATGGTGGCATGTTCTAGCAACCACTAGCACATGGATTGGTGTGCACAGGGAAAAGAATGATCAGCTGGGCAGGCTAAGTTGCAGCCAGTACTGTGCAGATTCTTCTAGCTTTTTCTCTGCCATCTTTCAAAGATTTCTAGCTCCGTTACAGCCAGTCAAGTGTTTACAGTCTCAAACAGTTTTTACTACCAGTGCAACTTTGCTGTAGGATTTGGGCAATGAAGTGTGATTTTATTGTTGTTGTTCTGAGAATGAACAAATGGTATTTTAATCTAGTATTCAATTGATGTCTAATTCCTTATTACAGTTGGGGTGGGCCACATGACTTATGAGTACAGCTGTGGGAAACATCTTCAGAAACTTTTTTGTTTTGGTTGAAATTGCCAATTTGTCAGAGATTTCAAAGAGAGGACTTGTGTTTGGGAAAAAAAAAAAAAAAGCCACATTGGAAATCAAATAGATTTACTGAAAGACTGCTGTTGTTTGTTTGTTTGTCTGTGGCTAACATATGTAGCTCCTCCACAGGACTTTGAAGGCTAAAGGAACTGGGAATTCTCAGCTCCCACACTCCTGGGCTTGAAATTCAGGTTTTACAGGCTTTCAAAGTCCTGACAGTCAGACCACCCCAGAGCTGGGCAGGGAATGGAAATTCTCCTTCAGAGGGAATTTCAGCAACAAAAAAGCTACATATTTTTCCAAACTGGACCCAAATCAAATATCAAAAACTTCAAATATTCTGCCAAATAAAGTTACTGTCCTGGGCTTAACTTCTTGCAATGACTTTAGAGTCTATTTTTTTGAATAATTTATTCACGAACTTATGCTTTTTTTTGTTTCTATGTATTGAGATCTTATGTCCTAGTGAGAACTGCACAGTCAGACCATTACAAAATCCAATAGATAAGAATTGGGAATCATCATGGATGTAGCTTGACAAACTCACTTCACTGATATGCACAGAGATGCAGAATCTGAGCCCAGTACCCATGTGTTCCCTGGTCTTAGTGGGCTGGAATTAATGGCCTGGCCTTAGAGCTGAGGGAGTCTCTCATGCTGTCTGGGAGCTCAGAGCTCATCCTATGGTCATCAAGAGCAGGGAAACTCTTCCAGAGGTGATGCATAGGAATCCACTTATCCCAGAGGAGAGTAGGAGAAGCCTGTAGTTCAGCAGTGCAACTGATCCACTCCTCTTTCTAATACTTTCAAAATTTCCAATGGTATAAATAAAGGATTTTTAAGAGTAAAGGGTATTGGTTTGCTGCATATCTTTACATAATTTTATCTAGTTTTAGGTTAAAAGATTTTACTCATCACTTCAAATAACTAGAGTTGAGGGAAAAAATAGGTGAATACTCTTTAACAGCAAAGAGAACACATTCAGTGTTGTTGGTCTGCAAGATCTAGAAGATTTCCCATGCTGATGGGTATGAAAGTGCATTTGTAGGGTTTTTCTGCACATTTCTTGCAGAGCTCTAACA
Organism: Phaenicophaeus curvirostris; assembly: GCF_032191515.1. Taxonomy (NCBI): domain Eukaryota; kingdom Metazoa; phylum Chordata; class Aves; order Cuculiformes; family Cuculidae; genus Phaenicophaeus; species Phaenicophaeus curvirostris. Next base: position 81,684,619 of record NC_091392.1, on the reverse strand, counting down.
TACCAGGGCATGCCCTTTAGGAGCCCTTGTTGTACTATAAATAGAATTTATCAGCTTGGTTTGCCTTTGGGATAGTTTTCTTTCTCCCTAGCAACTCAGGTAACATTGTTCTTAGTGAAACTGAGTTATCCCCAAATACATGAATATGTTTATATTCTTTTAAGTATAATCTGATTTGCTACTCTTCTTTAACTTCTCTGTTTCACATTGTTACAGGAGGTAGCAGTGGAAGAGCTTTAAACTGCGAGCTCTGGAGATACCTCCTCAGTAGGCTTTGCATTCAAGTGGCAGTAGCAACAGAAGTGGAGTTTAAAGCTTCCTCACACAGATTTTTTTTCCACAGGAAGGACTTTTCTATTTTTTCACTGGAACTGAGATAATATAGAATGATTTTATGAGCAGTGGAACTAACAAAACTGAGTTTCTTGCAGATACTTTTCCTGTCTCCTCTCCACATCCTCCTGCTCCTTAATAGTCTTCTCTGCCTTGTCTTTCTTCACCCGTTGCTTGCAGTACAGGCTGCTTCTCACTATGACTTTCCTTGGTACCTTTGCTTCTGTCTGTATCTTCAGTTGAGCCACAGAGCAATGCTCTGAGCTTCTTTCAACATGCCATACTTGTTATTTTTGAGTAAGGTGCAGCAGGTGAGAGGGCAGACTAGCCTGCAGACTTCCACAATGTCCAGGGCCTGATTTCTCCCTTCTGTCAGCTGGAGCACCGATTTGGTTCTCACCTTCCTCTCTTTAGCCACCAGCTGCCACAAAACATGCAAGAATATGAGTCCTGGAGAACTAGAGCCCCGTGGCAAATGTGGTTGAAGTTATCCATTTGCTTAAAAACTTGTCAGGACAGACTGCAAGGTAGACAGGCAGTTAAACTGTATTATACATATCACCTGGACATACTCTCCACTCCTAGAGAAAATTTTTTCTTTGTAAGTAAAATGTATGCCCGCAGGAACCCCTTTCCATGAGACTAGTACCAGTGATAATTGTCAAAACTTACATGACCAGTTCTTGCCCTATATATGACTTTCTTCTGTTGTTTTCATCCTTCTGTCAGCATGACTCAGGTACAGTGCTGCCGCAGCCAATTGGAGAAGCAGTACTGTTCAGATGGGATTGAATTTGCCAACGTGCGTGAGGAGTGTGGCTCACAAATTGGTGAAAACGCCACCTGTGAAGCTGAATACTTCAAGGTGAGATATCAGAACTACTCCTGTTCACCTATAAGAAATGGTATTGACTGTCTAGATTGGTATTAAGGGTTGACTTTGAAGGTCACCGTACTCAGTTTGATGCACATAAACAGTTTTCCCCTACCGACACCTCATGTCTCTGTTAGGGCTGTCCTCTTTGGCTTCTTTGAAGAGAAACAGGTCCTTGTTGAAGGACCTTGTTGAAGCTTAGAGTCTCATTACATTCTAGTAGAGGCAGAGGGTAGAATGTAGGAGGAAGGAAAATCTTGAATGGGCAATTGGCTAGGAAGCTACTATTACTTGAAGAGTAAAGACGTCAACACCGTAGGAAGGGATGGATGAGAAACTCATATGTGAAACTCAGGCTTTAGCTTTAATTAGAGCTTCATGGCCTAGGGTAAAACTCAGTGGTTTTCGGTATTGGTGGTCCAAAGGGGTAGGAATGAAGTTAATCCTTTAAGTGTACTTACAATTCCAGCTTGTGTCTATGTCCTTAGTTAACATTATTTCAATTTACAATTGAATGAAGACATCTGTAAGCTTGTGATAATCGCATTTCATATTACAATAAAAATGCCTATCATTGGCATCTTTAGCTAAGCTGTGCCCTATCCTCCACTTTTATTACTGGTTTTGTCTCCCGTTTGTTGAATTGGAGCATATTCATACCACTCTACACAGAGTTTTTGGAAGAAGTTCCACCTGTAAGATCATGACCTTGACCATTACACAGTCATGAACAGCTCTGGTCCTGTTACGGATTTCTTTCAGTGATGATGAAAATATAAGAGAGTGATTTTGATTCTTCTGACTGCTCCAAGATGCTGAATGTTTTGGTTCATTCAGTTAAAATAGATATCTACTAAATAGAAGATGGCAATGTTTGACAATGTTTTGTATCTCTTCAAAATCCTGGTTTGATCATGTTCCTGAAATAGGATGACCATGATTGCAGGGCTGTGGAGTAATCCACGTTTTTGCTGTGAGTGGAAGAAAGGCAATACATGCTGATAGGGCTGGCATTGTTGGTTGGTCACAACTTTTATGTATGTGCAGGGTTATTTTGTCCCACAGTGGAAAGTGTCCCACAGAAGGGACATATCCCATCTGTTCACCATGTCCAGGGTATGCCCTGCTCCTGGCATGGAGATTCCTCTGTGCAGCCTTTACCATTAGAAGCCTGCCCACCCCCATCTGCATGTGGTATGCAAAAGTATTTAGCCCTCTGTGTCAGTACTTTGAAGGGCTATGAACAGATGAACAAGGACTGTGATGGTGAGTACTCTGCAGATTCAAGTACATGCTATGAGAGACACGTTTATAACAGCAGCACTGTTTTAAACGCATGGCATGGGACAACTCTAAAACTATTCAAGGAAACACTCTTTCCCATGTGATGTGTCCCTATGTCAACTTGCCAGTATGAGGAAGAAGAGTTAATGATGTTATTTTCTGAAATGGCCAGACTTCTTTAAAGGTGGCACATTTTTGTGGTGACAGCTATATTGTTAAAAAGGACTGGACCTTGGTCTCTGGCCCTGAAAATCACTGGCTCAGCACAGTTCATGTCACATAACTGATGTCTTTCCCCCACAAAACACAATGCAGGAAGGCTGTTGGAAATACTCACTGGCCTGTGCTAATACAAAAATATGCTTCAGCATTGTCTGAGAGGATATTAGTTGGCATTAGAGCTTGCTAATATTAAAACATTACAGACAATTGCAAGACAGTGTCTGATTCCCATATTCTATCCCTGATTAATTTACTGGTTATAAACATTGTCGGTGTTATTTAATCTTTGTGAGCCATGTTCTGCCCCCCACCTCCCTAACAGGAGTATCGTATACTTAATAACTGTACTGAGATAGCTGCAGGAGTGTCTTTGCATATAATCTCTTTGATCCGTCATGGACACAAGTGATTTATGATCTAGTATCACTGAAAAATTCATAATTTCTTTTGTTGAATACATTCTTAATATGATGACCTTGAAATATACAATTTATCTGGCAATAGTGCCCTGCTGTGGTAAACTTTTACATTCATACCAAGCCCATCTCACATAGACTTGAATCTCATATTGCCTAAATTGATCTGGTTTAGTTTAGCTTGGGTAGCATGGGAAATCTTTTGGATACTCTTTGTCTCCTTCAAGGAAGCAGAAAGAGTGATTTAGTAATTCAATTAGTAGGATTAATCACAGCAGTCTGCAGCAAATGAGGCAGCTAATCTTTCTTTTGAATCCAAAACTTGTGATTGGAAAGAAGATAAAAAGACCATATTTTGAAAACACATGCCTCAGTTTTTACACTCAAAGGCAGTAGGCATGGGTAATAATGAGCATAGTTTTACTTCTCCATTTTTTTGGAAGCATAGCTTTTCTCACCTGGAAAGAAAAGATGCAAAATTAATCATAAATCTTTAAAATCTTCATCAAGACTAATCCATTTCCAGATTTGTTGTTGATACAGGAGATGTAAAAATGGCTTTATGGAAGTTTTTACCATAACAGCCCTGCAGAAATGAGTGAAGTGTTTAGAAATTTGACTTTCTTTAAGGTGCTTGGGCATTTTCTCCCAAATTTGTCATAGGTACTTTTGTTTTTCCAAAGACTGAGAAACAGCCTTGTCTCGTTAGTGCTGAAGAATTGTTTGGTTGTGTACATTAGGAGAGCACAAAAGTTTTATTGCTTTGGACTGTTGCACAGTTTTTGGGGTTTTTTTTCAGATCTTCAAAAGTTCTGAAAATTCCACTGAGCTGTTTGTATTTTTTTTCCAATCTGTTTTTCATAGCATCCATAACATAGCCTGGATTTCAAGCAAATGGGAGACCTCTTGTGGAGAGATACACAAAAGCAGTGTTAGTACATAGTTCAGCCTTCAAGGTTTGGTAACTTAAATGGTAACATAAATAATAAAGAACCATTATAAAATTTAAGTAATTAAGAGAGCTTATCGATGAAAGCCATTTCAAGTGCTTCTTAATCACACCAAAAATAAATATTCAAACTTCTCACAGGTAACTCTCTTCCAACCTGGATATTCTATGATTCTATGAGTCTATGATTCCTTTATTCCTTTATCTTTATTCATTTCTGTGAGAAGGCAAGGTATAAAGGCAGTCAAAGGATCATAGGACCTTAAGTAGGATACAGCTTTCTATCCAAATGTGAAGATCAAGGCATGGCTTTGGAGCTGCATAGGCTAACAATAGAGGAGAGATAAAGGGAAAAGATGTTTGAGGTTATTATAGAGATCGCTTAAGAGGCAAAGGTTTTCAGGCAGTGAAAAATGTGTAATAGCAACCTGATCATTAGGTTGTACCATCCATGAAGGCAACAGTGCTTTTAGCAAGTGGAGGAATGGTCATGGCAACATGCCTCTGAGCAGCTGGTAACCTTTGGAAAATGGTTGCAAACACATCAAGAGCTGAACATCATGAACAGCTGATTATGGACTCCACTCCAAACTAAGGCATTAAAGTCTTTCAGAACAGGCTAACAACCCTGAAAAAAAAATAGTGTGAAAAAGGAGATGTTGAGATTAATCTTACCAAGATAGTGATAGTTATAATGACATACTGCTTTGTGTCTCAGAATACCAGAGTGCTGCATGAACCTGAGTTAAACTAGCCTTATCACAGATGTATTATTACCATTCTACAGTGAGAAAACTGAAAGAAAATGTGACTTTTTGAGTTTGCAGGTGAAGTACATGGAGACATATGCAGGTCTACAGAGTCCTGGGTGTGCTCTAAGCACAAAGGCATTAATCAGCTGCTGTATCTTCTTTATTTAGTTGAACAGGAAATGTTACATTTTAGGACTGCCAGTGTAGAATCATCTAGGGTCAATATTAAAAGCCAGTTACCAGTAACATCAGTTAAGAAAAAAAATTGACACTTTTAATCTCTGGATCATTTTGCCTGTGGTATAGTAACATAAATGATTATTAGTATCAAGATGTTAAACCAAGATGCATCACGCAAAGTTAGAATAAATACAGATTGGAAAAAAATGGTTCAATGCGTACTATTACATTAGATGAAGATACAATTTCTTACAGACATTGCAAGAGTTATCAAGCTCTGTACTTGAAGGTTCACATTAACTGGAGACAGAGGTCTTTCAATTGGTGGCCCAACGTGAAACAAATAAAGAATGTAAGGTCATTCAATCTGGCAAGATTAATGATCACTCTTTGCAAAAAAAATCGAGCGAAATTCTCCGATTCCCAGTTTGAGCATTGGGTGACAATAGAAAGAAATAGATTGAATCAATTCATATGCCTTACAGTGAGGATATCGGGAAGTATATACCATTAAAATTTGGCCAGGTGTCAGCTGTATCCAGTAACTTAAATAAGATTTTGTTCTCAAAATTACACAAGCTTAAGTCAAACAATGAATCTTCAGCTGTGTTTTCATTTCTGTCTTCTAATTTATGGCTGTGAAAATTAGAAATCTAACGAAATTATAGATAGATGTTAAAATATTTGAGAAGAATGCCTCAGGAAAATGTTAAAAAGTTAGACAGAATAATTATTGATAAATGTTGCAATTCTTGGAAGAGATCGTCAAGTATTTTTTTCTGAAGTCATCCAGAAAAGCCAGAAAAAAATGGAAATACCCCAGACATAGTAGTGATGAAACCAGAGCATCTGCCACTGGATGGAAGTTATTGGAAACCAAGTAAAAAATAGTAGGTAGTGAGGAACCATCCCACCAAACAGAAGTTAATAAGGAAAGACACGTATCTTAACATTACGGTGGACAGGAAAACAACCCCAGTACTGGCCAGAAGGGAAGACTTCCTGCTTTACAGCATTCTGTAGCATAGAAAGGATTCAGTTATGTATTTAAAGACGAAGTACAAAATAGCATGCTTACATACTTCAAAAAGCTGTATAGTAAAAAAAAAAAAAGTTTGAAGAAACAAGGTAAAAGGATTTTATCATTTTACTTTCATGGTGCTCTAGGTTTTAAAATAGAACCTTTTACCCCATCACAGAGGAACATATAGAATACCTTATAAGGGAAAACTTTTGAATATAGGCAGGATATATATCTCAGAGTAATGACAGAAATGTAATAGATGCCTTCTTTTCAATAGCTGTGGTGCTTAAAGCATCAAAATACGGAAAACCTGTTCAATGTTTAGTTATTTTATATTCTATCTGCTCTGTTTTATGGTGCAGGCTATTTTCTTCAAGCAAAAAATGAGACTAATAAAATTAACAATAAAAGCTTAAGTCTGCTTTTACATGACAATAACAATTGGCAGGCACCAGTTCCAGAGAAGCAAACATCTTTGCTGGTTTTTAACAGTAAGAAAGAAAACTAAATAAATGAGTGGTGTCCTCTCAATTTAAAATAAAAGGAAACCTCCATTGGATTAACTTGCCCTGTAATCACTTCTGTGGTTTATTCTGTGGCTGTAGTTCAGCCGGTCTGGAAGAGATGGATCATGTTTCATTGCTGGAAGCCATGTCAGGACTATGATGCTTTTAAATAATATTTTGACTATGTAGTCAGTTTTTCAGAGCAGAGTAGCTTCTCTTTATGAGCTGTTAACACTAACCTTGGATGAATCACGTTTGTTTGCTTGTTTATTGGTTAGTTCAGAGAGAGATATTTTTTGCTGGGAAGTTGAGTAGGCAGTTTAATTATATACCGAGTCATAGACTTCGTTGATTATATCCCATCTTAATTAAACTGAACACAAAAAGGAAGCAGAAGTGTTAAAAGTTCCCGCTGTTCTCTGTTGTTTGAAACTGGCTATACATGCAGGAAGCAATGAAATTCCATATACATATCCACATCACCTTGCACACGCTTTCACACAGCCACAATATTTGTGCTTGGCTCTATTTAGGCCAGATGCAGAGCTCAGTGAACTCAATTACCAATTAAAATGTCTGAGCCTAAGTATAGCAGGAGTTCTTAAAGAGTTTGCAGAGAAATTTCCATCAGTTTGCCAACATGAGAAAACACTATTGATATTACTGACAAAATTTGAACAGGTTTGTTCAGGGCTAATTTATTTTTTTTGTTGTTTTTTTTTCTTTGTGTTTGTTTGTTTTTACCAGACATGTTGTTACTGTTGTTTGCTGGGAAAAGCTGCACAAATTCAAGGTCAGAGTTGTGAACCCAACCTGAAGATAGGATACCAGTGCGGAATTGTCTTCAGAGCTTGCTGTGTAAAGGGCCAAGAAGGCATTGATGTGTCCATCAGTGATGATGCTCCTAAAAGGGAGCAAGGTATTTTATGTTGCAAATTGTAAAAGAGTGAAACACAAAATGATATGAGGTAAAAGGGGTGCTTGTACTTTAAATTATTTTTGTTGGAATTTCTCTAACTTGAGATGTCCTCTCACTAATGATGCATGTTTTGGAGCTCATTTTTTTGGCTAGTAATAGCTGAAAGGTTGTATACTACAGGAGGCTAAAAGAGCTGGAAAGTGGTCACTGAGTTCCTGGTGTCAGAATTTAACTATAACATGGGTTATTTTGGTGTTATGTTGGTTTTATCTTGGAAACTGAGTATAAGCTATTAATTTTTAATAACATTTTGTCCACTGATAAATTCTTAATTAAAAAGAAAATCAACAACTTATTCTTTTGATTGGACTTAAATGCCAGGTGACCTTTGCTAACTTGGAAAAATTCAAATGTCTTTCGTGTGAAAGGCAACTGCTCAAAACGTGAGGGCATTTGAAATGCCTGGACTGTCTGGGAGAATTGAAGGTTTCTGGGAATTTGGATTTTCCCCACTTACCCTTGCAGGCAGGTGACATGCATAATAACCACTATGCATATGGTTAGTATGGTTTTTATGGCACACATAATAACCATTATGCATTGCGCAGATGTGTCTATGTCAAAAGGCAAGGCAGGACAATGTTGTTATCATTAAACTAAGAAACAAGCAGGTGGTTGAACATGTGTCAAATATCCCTGTCGATAATAAAATTGCCTGTAGAAAGAGAGAACATGCAACATGAATAGACAGCTTTGTTAGTTATGGAGTCTCCATTTTGCAAGGCAGCTTCTGAGACTAGCACCTTGCATCTGTGTTCTGCAACAGCAAGGTAAGCAAGGCATTCTGCTGCAGAGTTTCAGGTAAGCTGACTCCCTGTATGACTCTTTCTTAGTCACATAAGGAGTAATCTCTGGTTCTGTGTCCCCAGAGACCTGTACACACTCAGACCAGACATGGGCAAACTGTTTCCAATAGCTTCTGTGTGACCAAAATGTTCCCCTATGGCTTGAGTACTCACTGTACCAACCCAGCCTTTGTGCCACTGCACAAAAACTTGCTATCATGTCCATGATTTATTATTTGCTTCTAAGTGACCCCTGGTTGAATAGGCTTAGAGACAGTTACTGAAATGAGACTAAGCTTCCAATTTGATAACTAGAGTATTTTGAGATGGTGCGTTTACACATTTCTCTACCAGCCTACAATTTCTGCTGCATTCAGAATGGTGGGATTGGAGGAATTCCATTAGCTACTCCTTTGAGTAAAGGCAGTGGATGTATTCAGCGCTTTTATGCCCTCTGTGTGGAGAGAAAGAACCCTCAGGACACATGGATGCAGCAGAAGTAGCGCTGATCGAAACTCTGTGAGTCAAGGCATATAAAGCACATTTGAAAGAATGTAAGTAAGTGCCCAAAAGATGGGTGTGGAGTTCTTTCTGGAATGAAATCTAAACAAATAACTTAGGTTAATCTGATTTTCATTAAAACTATTAGTACTCGAAGCTACTATAAAGTCAGTGGAAGCCAAGCATGCCCCAACAATGTTTCTTATGCAAATGAGGTTAAGCTCTGGTTAAAAGCTGAGTGTTAAGAATCTGCATTTGAAAATCTCAGCCCATATGTAATTCATGATCACAGAGTGGCTTTCATATTGAATCAGTCAGATGGAAAATGCCCCATGGCCATGTGCATTTGAATGTGAAATTTAAGTGTGAAATAGCTGTAAAATATGTAAATAATGCTCTTTAATTTTGTCCTGGTTTATCCAAAACCCTGGTCTGAGTCCTGTCCTAAGCAGGGAGCTTTTTATGGTGAGAAGAAAAGTGCTTTCTCCTCTAATGCATATCTCTCCTCTTTATAGTTGAAATTTCAAAGGAGGAACTAGACCAAGAAGATCCTTATCTGCATGATGGCTGCAGAGGTAAGTCAGGTGACTAGTCCTTTTAGCCAGCTCTTTTGTGATTGCCTCCAATAAAACTGAAGCAAACTTAGATCTAGAGATCAGCCAAAACTTTGGTTTTGGCTTAGGCTAGTTACAGGTAAGAATAACAGAATTAAGATCTCTTCTAAGAAATAGTAGGCAATGCCTCAATGATTCCTAAATAATTAGGAATTATTTAGGTGTTGCTTCCCACAGTAATGTTCATCTTTAGCCAACTAAAGCTTAGACTATATATTTAAATTTATTTAACTTCTAGTGGCTAATACCTCAGAGGTGTTACCCATTGAACTTCCAGAGCACTGCATTCAGGTCATGAGGATCCTATATTAGAGATGTGCATTCTTTTATTCTTCTCTTGGGATAATCAGGATGATTGAATACGAAATGAAAATTGGTTCCTTTTGAGACATGTCACCTGAAAAAAACGGAAGAAAAGCGACTATTGTCCTCATTAGTCAGGCTGTTCTGCCTCCTGGAAAGAATGTATTATTGGGATATTGTTCTGCTAAGTATTCTGGTTTATTGCTTGTCATATGTGATTTACATGTCTATAAACTTAAAACAGCAGTGATTTATTATTTTCTACAGATGTTTCAGGACTAAGTAATGTACTTAGGATAAAATCGATTTAACAGACTTATATTCCAGTTGAAAGATGATTTATGGTGCTGTATGTTGAATAGCTATTACGCTTTAGAGAGGATGGAAATGTCTGTTAGGTCATTAGCTAGTCAAAGCCAACTCTGTCTCTCCTTCTTTGTCTCCAACTGCTAATTACAAGACATGACATAGAAAAATGTGTTATATATTTTCCTAGCATTATTTCTTTATGTAATCAGTTGTTCCATTTGTCATTTAATCAGCTCCCTGCAAGAGGTGGATTGGAATGACTAATTACAAATTAGAGTTTCTGCCTACAGTATGTTTTCTGATAAACTTGGCATGCCAAAATAACTTGTGATTTTCCAATCTTCACCAGGGGAAACTTAAATTTCCTAGACTTAGGAACTTAAAGCAGTTAAATTAGTGGAACTTAAAGCAGTTTGTTCTGAAGCAACTTCATGCTATGTAAGGAAGTTAATTCTGTTCTCTCAACACCTCCACGATAGGTTTTACTGTGGCTGACATCGGTTGCAGTATTAGCGGAGGTTCAGAAAGTGGCAGCTGTCCGTCTCAACCACAAGATTATGGTTGCTTCTAATGTCATTGCCTTTGCCAGTACTGTGTACAGACCTGATTTTCTGTGGTTTATTAATGGCCCTGTCCTCAATAGAAATTGTTGCAGTTAAAAAATTATTTTAATCTGCTCAACATTTTTAAGTATTATAGCTGCATTTGCCCACATTTATTGTGCTGCTCTCAAACTTTTTGTTTAATGACTATCTAGCCATTCTGAAAAATGGAAGAAGAGAGGACCTATTTGTACTAAGAATTATCAATTTTCTTACAACAAATACTTAAAAGTATATAACCTTTTCTCTATTGTGAGCACATTAAATATTTTTAATATTATTTTAATATTAATTTATCTTTTAACGAGATCAGAAAATGTAAGTTTTCTTAATGACAAGCCAAATTTTATGTAAATTTCCTGTAGAATCTTTTCTATCTCTCTGCCAGAATAACTCCATCTCTCTCACACATCCTTTTTGACTCCTGCACACATGGCACTACATCCTTAGTACCCAGTAGTAAATCTTCCTTCTTTCAGATTCCCTGAAGCCTTTGTCAGCCTAGCTATAGCTGATTTGGGAGTATGGTCCTGGTAATAATGAGCTGAAAATGAAGCCTAGTGCAGCTAATAGTGAAAATGTTTTGTTAACTTATGGTGATGCATCTTGACTTCCTTATTTTACAGAAATCACTGTACGAAGTTCTAACTGCCCAGTCAAAAACTATGCAGGTGTCTGAGCTCATCGGCATTTTCCCTTCAGCTTCTAACAATTATTGGCTATAAGCAACTCCTTAGTTTCCTTCCTTATTTTATTCATTTTTAGAGCTAAAAGAATCCAGTGGTTACAAACACTTCTTTCAGTGATTAGTCCTTTCCTTCTTTTGTATATATGTGTGTTTAGTTATCTGCTTTTCTAAATAAATTGGCAAGCATCCTGTAAGTTGATAGTTTGTTTCAGTTCCCATGAAGAGCCTCTTAATTATATAAGACGTCTTAAAATATCCACTTAGGTGGTGGTCCCTGCTCTCAGCAATGCAGAGACACAGGATCCAGTTACGTCTGCTCCTGCTTTGTCGGTTATCAGCTTCAATCAGATGGTGTCAACTGTGAAGGTAAAAGAAATAAAACCATTGCTTTGACTATCAACATCCTTGCTTTAAAAGAATGAGAATAGATAAAAAAGATCCAAGAAGATAAGATCAGAATATACTTATGCCATCTGGTGGAAGAGGATTTAAATGGACAGTTGGAATGACAGAATTAAGAAAGAATCAGTAGAAGAGATGGGCAATTTAGAGTGAAGAAGAGGCAGAAGATATTGAATTTGTTGTTGTGAAAAATTAATTTGAAAATGAGAATAAAATATCTCTTTTCTTTTATAATAGTAGATAGTAATTGATAAAGCAGATGAAACAGAATAGGATTCTTCAGCTTGGTAAGGACACAACTGACAAAAAAGGATGAAAGTTTTGGATATCATGAATGGCATGGGAATAGTTAAGGGGAAGAATTGTTAAGTTTCTCCCAGAAGAAGAACTAGAGGAACATCAAATGAAATGGCCTGGGATAGAGTTCATCACACTTGACTGCAGACATGTGCAATGTAGACATTTGCTTCTGATCTAGTCAGCCTAACTGAGAGGAAAGAAAGCACTTCTAAGGCAAGCTCATCTTGCCTGTTTTGCATAGCTATTCTAGGATGAAAAGCATTACTCATCAGGAGTACTTTTTTCTGTCATTGACTGAAAAGGGAATCTAGGTAAGTAGCTCAGGTATAAACTTAAAAATGTAGAATAGATATTGATGATTGGTCAGGTTAATACTAATCTGGTGTGAAATATACAAGGGAATAACTTTCACATTTGGTACACATGGATGCCAAATTTTCTTATGCATTCAAAGAGAAAATGAAGAAATTCACAAAATAAATGTCTGTCAGTAGCTATAAAGTAGAAAGTTGCAACTTGTGGCTTAGGGAGTCCGTAAGTCATATGTTGGTGGGAGACACCACAAGGAGAGAATTTCTGAAAGTTTGCCTTATCCATATAGTCACTACAATCATCTGCTGCTGGACTCAGCCAGATAATGTTGGCCTTTGGCTCTCACTCAGTACTACTTCCTCCTCTTTTTTAATTGCAGTGAAGCAGCACTCATTTTTTTTAAATCATTTTGCATATTCTAGATATTAATGAGTGTATCACTGGGACACACAGCTGTGGGATTGGACAAACCTGTGTCAATACATTAGGATCCTTTCGCTGTCAGCGGGACACGAGCTGTGGAACAGGTTATGAACTAACGGATGACAGTCGTTGCAAAGGTATGTCCTGTGCAGAGAAACTGAAAACTTCCAGACTTAAGTAAGAAAATAAGTACAATATCATGTCATATTCTTTTACTTTTGGCAAATATGAATGTAAGCTGTAGTTATACAGGGACACACAGAGAGTCTTGGTTCTTCTGGGACAGTAGTTTTCCACCTGTCACCTTGCAGATATCAGATGAGACTGTGGACTACTACAAAGACCTCCAGTTATCTCAGCCCTGGCAATTTGTGTTGCATGATAGGAGCTGGTCTGAGGACTGAAACAGTTGATTTTGAAGGCCCAGCACTCACACTATACACATTTTTCTGGTGTTTACTTTTGGTTAGCTCTACTCTGGTCCTGTGAATTGGTTGCTCATTAGTGAGTAGAGTGTCCGAGTTCTGCTCCTGGAGCATGTCTAATTGTTTAATTCCACCTGAAAGTATCAAGTTTCTACATTTCACAGTGTGAAATGAGTTTGCCAAGTGTGATTCAATTTGAAAATGCTACAGTAGATGCATCTTTTTAAAAAAAGTAAGTGTCAGGAGGTTAAATATATTACAAATGGAGTAACTACTTAATCACAACAATCTTCAGAGTTAAAAAAACTGTTAAAAGCACTGTTCTTGACCAGTTATTTGAACCCAAGAGTAATAGTCTCTTTTTTTTTACTAAAGAAGTGATTGATTTCAAGTTTCACCTAGCTCAAAATATACTGTTATGCCCATCCATAACTTCACCTGATATGCTGCCTTTGCAGAGATAAAAATTAGCAGATAACTCCATTTGATGTGGAGTTGGTTTCCACTGTGAGAAAGCTTGTTGCCCCAGAGTTTAGAATTGTTTATAAACAGACTAATTTCATTCCCCTGAGTAAATTATCTCAATCAAGATTCTAGGTAAGGTTTTATTGTAGGAGCTTGTCAGTTATGAATAATAGATTGAGTAAATAAGATGATGAACAAACTCCAATGCAAAACCTGTAGAACATACAAATGATGTTTTTCAAAGTATCATGGTTCCTTTGAAGAAAAATTTCTGCTCATTTGAATGACATCAGGTTTAGGCTAACAAATAGCTTATCAGCAAGTATTAATGATCTTTCTCTGGTGGAAGAAAAGGAATACAAGCAGTAAATTATACATGCCATTAGTATTAGAAATTTCTTATCTGGATAAGATATATTAATAATGTTAATTATTAAAGTTATGTTAATAGTGATGAAAATAGAAAATAATCTTTGTGTATGATTTTTATATGCCAAGTAAAATGACTGGGTTGTACAACGTGTAGACCCCTGCTGAACCCAATTAAGTATCAACCTATCCTAAACTTAAAACGAGCTTCACAGTCTCAAAAAGGTCTAGGGATAAGGACTTGCATCTGCTGTTGTGTCAGCGGCCTAAAAGGGAAAGCTGAGACATCTGATTGCTGGAAAGTTTCTGTATTTTAATAGCTTCAGGAGATTTCACCCCATTCCAAGGTGGCAAACATTAATTTTCAGTTGCTTTTATATGGACAGGGTTGCATTTGTGAATGCAGCCTCATTAGCCCTTGTCTGCTTTATATAAACCATAATTTATTCACAAAAAGTTATTACCTGTTCTGAACTGGAATGAAATATTAGAGTGAGCAGAAATCGTAGTTGTGTGTATTTTAAATAACAATAATGCAAAGATATTACAAGCTTTAATATGCATGAGAATCAAGTCCATAATGCTTCAGGTGCTTTCTAACCATTTTGAATCATTTGGTTGTGAGAAGTAAACTTGTAAAGCACAATGAACGCACCCTGAAATAATGAAAAAAACTTGACTTATTCTACCTGTTTATACTGAGATTCTGTTTGAGGTAGTAGGTCAGATTGATCCTAAGTCACTGCATTGAATTGCCTGAAAGTATGCTGAGGATTATTATATCCGACATTTTTAACTGTCTTGTGTTTTAAATGTGATGAAAAAGCTTCTGTTAAACTGTTGCTAACAATCTTTTTTTGTGATGTACCAGATATTGACGAATGTGAGACTGGTACTCATAACTGCCCCCCCGATTTTATCTGTCAGAATACTCCAGGATCTTTCCGTTGCCGACCCAAACTACAGTGTATGAATGGGTTCATACAAGATGCGCTAGGCAACTGTATTGGTAAGACATATTCTTATCTCAGTGAATATTTAGGTGCAGCCTGTGAGATAAGTTGTAGATTCACTGGCTGAGTTCTGAGCTTCTCAAGTATTCATCATGCATGTATGCATCGCTCTGCTGTGTTTTTTCTGCTCCTTTAAAGGCAGGCTTGGTCCCACAGGTAAGATTTACCCAAAAAAACCCCATTTAAATAAAAGACTTAAATAATAGATCTCTATTTTCATTGAGATTTGGTTACTTAATGCACTTAAATTGCATTTGAACATTTTTCTTAAGTCTTTGGGGATTTTATCTGAAACAAAATTTGTAAGGAATTTGTGATACAGAATCATAGAATAGTTTGGGTTGGAAGGGACCTTAAAGACCATCTAGTTGCAACCCCCCTGCCATGGGCAGGGACATGTCACACTAGATCAGGCTGCCCAAGGCCCCATTCAACCTGGCCTTGAACACCTCCAGGGATGGAGCATTTCCCTCTATCCAAAAGGTTTTAGCTAAACCTTAATATAAAAAGCAGTAATTTATGACATCTCTGTAACACACTTTGTTGATATTACATGTGGTTTTACAGGTATGTAGTTCTTTCCAGACCTGTCCCCTGTTAGTTATAGCCTATCAAGGATCTTACTCTGTATGAGAATGATAGGCAGTTATAATACTGTGGAGAGGAGTTTTATTTTAAAGACTGATTACAATCTGTCAAGCTAATGCTTTGTTTCCAAGACTACTACAAAACAGAATTAAGTATGTTAGAATTAGTGGTTTCCAGCAGACTTTAAATGGAATTGTCTAATGTGACCTACAAATCTATCAGTTGTTCCCTTGAGTAGTATTTTCAAGTCTCAACTTAACTTTGAATTCCCCCACCAGCATAGCGTGTCTTGGACTTGTGGAACTGGCTGAGCGGTAGCAGCTGCCAAGTCTAGGTCATTGTCAACCCCTCATTCTCCTGGCTATATCATACCCTGTCGTGCTGAAATCTGACACTGGAAACACTGAGACTGAAAACAAAATTGCAGCCTTTAAAACGAAGGGGTGCTTGTGCACAACAAACCCTTTGAAGACATATATCTGCCATAGCTAGCACCAGGTCCACGGCAATTAGCAGCTAGTTTGTTTTCACTGACATTAGTAAAGCCAGATCAATTTGCAGCAGCAATACTTATGTCCCCTAAAATGCTTTTGCCCAAAATATTTACCAATATTTAACAATTTCACAGGCTGATTTTGCACACTGTGAATCAAATGCTGACGTGTGGTCCTCAGGTGGAAAAGTATGAAAACTTTGCTGTCTTTCCAGTGTCTTTGTAAGTTGGAAATTGTGCACTCCAGTGAGCTGGGGTAGGCCTAGCTGAAACGTTTTGCATTATGCTATGTTGTCTTCCCCATCCTCAGGCAAACGACATTTTGCAGGCTGGATGCTGTGCTTAATACCATACCATATCAATTGAAAGGCAGTAGTTCTCCAACAGTTAACAGCACCACTGTGTAAAATAATGATAACATCCTAGGGAAACAGCTGGGAAAATTTTAGGCAGAGAAGTACTCTTATGAAGCTGGACTTCGCTGAAGGTTATGGGATGCAAGCCCATACACTCATAAACAGAGCTGCTCCTACAAACTGTCAGGTCTTAGTTGCATTAACATTTCCAGGTAGCAAAAGCTGCCTCAGCACCTCCTGTAGTCACTGATTCCCAACTCTGAAACCTTTTTGCCCTAAACTAATAGCACCCGCCAACCTTGCATAGCAGTGAGTTCCATACCTTCTTAGGTAGATAAAATGCACCAGATCGTACTCTAGTATGGCTTAGTCTCTTCTTATGACATTTTCTGATGTTTTAATTTATAGCAGGTTCTTACCAGGCAAAGGATATCTTTGTCACAAGGTGATATGATGTCCAGTTTGTAAAAAACCAGACATACAGTTTATGGATGGTAGAGGGCTGCATAGTCTTGTGAATATATAATTCACATTCTTATGTGTTTACACAGACACATTACCGTAATACAATGTAAGGTATTCATCGTGAAGAGCTGTAGTTTATCTCTCTGTAAAAATGGAGTCAGCTACTACTTCTATGAGCATGTACTACCCAACAGCTCATTCACTGTGAACCACAACCTGCAGACAGCACCATAACTGGTTGAGCTGGTGAGCTGAATTGTTGATCATCTCTTTGTATTGTTAGGGGAGACTTTCAGAGCCTTTTAAATAGCTTGTAAGTTCTCTAGCTAAATTCCTCTGCTTTTCAATGGGATCTGGGCCTCATACCTTTCCTGATCTTCACCCTGGAAGCATTATATTGGTGAAGCTAAGTGGTGCAAATAATTACATTCTCCCACGTGCAGAACTTTTTAAACTCTGAAGGATTATATCAGTATATAATCCTCCAATGTGTTATATAAGGAAAGCATCTTTCCTTAGACATCTTCAAACAGCAGATGGTTACACTGACTTCTTGTGCTTTTGTAGATATCAACGAATGCCTGAGCGCCAACATGCCGTGCCCAGCTGGACAGGTATGTATTAACACTGATGGCTCATACACCTGCCAGCGTATCTCACCTACTTGTGGACGAGGTTATCATCTCAATGAAGATGGAACAAGATGTGTAGGTAAGTAAAAGTTTAGAAGAAAAAATCAGTTAGAAGAAAAAATCAGTTTGAAGAAAATAAATCGCATCTATCATTTATGTTTACTAGTTTCTTGAACTTTGCCCAAGTTTTTCACATTCCTACAGTCAATTCTTGATCCTGTTCTTTCTCTCATGGCAATCCCAACCAGTGCAGAATGACAAGGATCCACCCTCTGTCATTCATATAACTTATGCAACCCTGTGTTCTGAGAAGGGGAGAGATAATCAAACCCCTAAAATGGCATCATCTGAGGTATATTAGTGCAATTAGAGCAATGCTATGTGGTCTCAAATCTCCTCAATACAGTGAAGGTATAACACAAGGCCCACTTAATGTCCCACAGAAGCCATTTCAGTAATCTTGAAAGACATATATGCATTTGGCTGGCTTTTAACTAAGGTGGCTTTTGCAAAGAGAAATTTTTCATGTATTTTCTATTTTTGTAAAAGGCTTATCAAAACATTACTGACTGTGGGTTTCTGGCACCTTACACTAGCTGAAGTTCTGATCCATGAATATTGAGTGTCCATAATAAAACAATTTTGCACCTGATTTTCTGCAAAGATTGTCTGATTTCCTCATTTCTTTCCCCTCCCAAGTCCACCAACACTAACAGGACACCTGAGAGAGAACCTGTATCAGTAAGAACAGTTTGAATTTGTGACTCTGATCTTCTTGTGGAACCTGACAGTGAGATCAAAATCTTGCTTTCCGTTTCAATTATAATGACTAGGAGACACAGAAATATGTTAACATGTTGCTCTTCTCTCAACTTGCATGCTCAGAAGTGTACGTTCAATCACTTCTCTCCTTTTTGTAGATGTGGATGAATGCTCATCCTCTAATCAGCCTTGTGGAGAAGGACACGTTTGTATAAATGCCCCAGGCAATTATCGTTGTGAGTGCAAATCTGGCTATTCTTTTGATGTCATCAGTAGAACTTGTGTAGGTAAGTTTCAGCTATTGACTTAAATACACGCAGCCATGGTATTTTAAAAAATGATCCCATGTAAAGAATGTTATTGCTCTTTGCCTAACCTCTTTCATCTGAATGTAAAATTGACTACTATATTATTTGTATAAATCCAATACCATATTAAAGAGAAGCTGGTACTTCAAAGGAAGCTGTATTAGTATTGTCAACACGTTATTTGTTATCCTGTTAAAAGGCAAGGTAGTGAGAGTGTGTGCAATTGTTTTCTGTGATAATTTTATATGCACCTACAGCAAAACATTCCTTTGGAAGATCAAAGCAGCTTTCTCCTTTATAGATCTAATTCAATTATGCACTGGGGTGCTTCTAAATGAGCATTTTGAGCAAGGTCTTCCCTCTCTAATAAGAAATATAGAATTGGAAAATAATAATCAAACTTTTATGATGACATTCTTGTCCAGACTACTGTTGCAGTGAAGCCAGCCAATACATAGACCTCTGTATCTATTTATCATTGCAGATATCAATGAATGCAGACGCTATCCAGGCCGCCTTTGTGCTCACAAGTGTGAGAATACTCCTGGTTCCTATTACTGCACTTGTACCATGGGATTCAAACTTTCATCGGATGGCAGATCATGTGAAGGTAGGGCTGTTGTATGTTTTGGTATATAGTGTGAGATACAGCTCATTGCTGTTTAGCTATTTCCATTCGATTTTAGCTTGTAAGACTGTGCTGGAATGGCATGAAAAATCAACACAATTATGACTAATCAAGGCTACTGTAGCCCTTTGGCTTGAGTGTGCAGAGGTGTATCGGTCTGCATTTACTGTATTTTGAAGGGTGATTCAGCTAGGTCAGACCCAAGACCTTCAAGCAGCCTTGCTGATGTCCAGATATACAAATGCAAGTGTGTTCCCAAAGACTGCTTCCAAGACACTCAACTTGAAGGATAGTGGGAAATAATAGCACAATACAGATTAACCTATATTGCCAGACTCTGTTGAGAGTGTTAGACCTAATGCCTTTTATTTGCAGTGTACTCAGTGACATGCATACCATCCTTTTTAATTTAAAAATTTGTTTTCCAAAGTTCTATCTTAATCCTGTAATAGGAGCGATGGATAGAGCAAGAAATTTGGGGTTCAGGTGTATAATTCTGCATTTCAGATATAAATGAGTGTGAGAGCAACCCTTGTAGTCAAGAGTGTGCCAACGTGTATGGCTCCTACCAGTGTTACTGCCGCCGTGGCTTCCAACTTAGTGACATAGATGGGATTTCATGTGAAGGTAAGCATTATCATTTTGTAG
This sequence comes from Phaenicophaeus curvirostris, assembly GCF_032191515.1. Taxonomy (NCBI): domain Eukaryota; kingdom Metazoa; phylum Chordata; class Aves; order Cuculiformes; family Cuculidae; genus Phaenicophaeus; species Phaenicophaeus curvirostris. The sequence goes on along the minus strand of NC_091392.1, from coordinate 81,664,709 downwards.
GTAGTGGATGACTGAGCATTTCTCATTCTCACAGAACACATGAACAGTTCCACGTACCTGTAACTGTTTCATTTTAACATTTAATTATCCTTGTGAAACTATGGAACTTTATTTAATGAAGGTCTTCCACTCATGTCCTAGTCTAGAAATACTTCTTCTTGTGCGATGTCAGTTTTCCTGTTTACGCAGAACTGTAGCTTGGTGTACTTCTGTAACTTGCCAGATTTTTTTGTTTTCTGAGGGACTAATAGAATTTCTAGTCTTCAGGAAGTGAAGATACAAACACTTTTCTATGTTTCATATGAATTACATAATATCACTAGGTAGTATTTTATATATCCTCTTTTTGTGGCTGATTCTGAACTAATATGTAACTAGTTTTTCCTCAAATACAAGGAGGGTGTGGGTGTGACCTCATGGACAAGACACTGAATTTGGACTTAGGTCTCCAGGGCTTACTAGGTGGTAGGACCTTGGGCAGAATGCCTTATCTCAATTTCATTTTTGTAAGAACAAGGATAAAACAATTTGCTTCCTTTTGTGAAGCACTATGATACGTGTCACTGTAAAGCACTTGCTCTTATCCATTGACTTTGTCTCTTGGGACCTTGCATTGCTTTTAATTTTCTTCACACTTCCATTTATTACTGACACCATTTATATACCAGATCTGATGATCTTTTTCCTTGACCAGCAACTAGAATCATGAAATTGTTTTTGAAGCTTGCAGAGGGAGCACTATACATGTACACTTGGTTGAATGTTGTGAACACATAGTAAATTAGTGGGTGTTTTCTTCTTGCAGATATTGATGAATGTGCTTTGCCTACTGGAGGGCATATCTGTTCCTTTCGATGTATTAATATTCCTGGGAGCTTTCAATGTACTTGTCCCTCCAGTGGTTACAGGTTGGCACCCAATGCACGTAGCTGTCAAGGTGAGCACAATAACAACAGGGAGACCTAACAGAATTGTTATGCTTTTATGTTTAAAAAAATGCCTTTCCTGCAACGTTATAGTTAAAGCAGTAAACATCACCTTGAAATCTGAAGAAACCAACATCTTATTATAAATACACAGGAAATTTCTCCTAGAAACTATAGAATGCAGTAGAGAATGCTTTTTATAAGACTGAATTATTATAGCAAATTTTGAAGGTGAAGATTCTCACTGTGAAAATGTATGAGTTATTTTAACCGTTAAAAAGAAACATCACAATTTAAGTATCCCAGCAAGTATTTAGATCTTGTCCACTTAGTGGCACTGCTGCTCTTCCTTTTCCTGTTCTTGCCTGTTGTTTGTGTTAGTTTTCTTTTTTGTTCTCCTGCCTTCCCCTACCAATCCTGTAATAACATGTAATCGCACCCCATATTCTATAGTACCTAATATGATACTCTCGTCATCTGGCACAAGTAGAGGAAAAGCATGTGTTTAATCTACTCACCTTTCTCCATTTGGCAGATATTGATGAGTGTGTTGCAGAAAGCCACAACTGCTCTTTCAATGAGACCTGCTTTAACATCCAGGGGGGCTTTCGCTGTCTGTCTTTGGAATGTCCAGAAAATTACCGCAAGTCAGGAGATACGTAAGTACTTTCTTTTTCAAGGTTCAACAGTTTTTTTAGTGATGTGATCTCCTTTATGTCATGCCATATAATGGATTCTGGCAAATACATGCTTTGTTAGTAGGCCTAGCCTATGTTTTGCACCCACAGGTCTAGTCCTTTTCTCACGATCCTGATTCAGAATTAAAGTATTCCCATAAAAAATGCCATGTGTCAGTAGTTTGCTTCTTAATGATCTCTAGAGCAATAAGCTGAGTGGCTCTCTGGCTACCTTGCAGGCAGCCTGTTAGGAGGGTTGCACTCAGCTTCAAAATTCTGGCTTGTATTTCTTTTCACGTGTAGTCTTTCCTTATTATTGCACTCCAATGAAAGTTATTTTTAGCTCCCTCTCTGAAGTCTTGCTACTGTTGTTGTGAAGCATTGCAAGAATGCCTTATTTTTAGTACCATTTCAGCCCTATTAAAAAAGCTGGGAATCTTATCAAGGATGGCAAGACCTATGTATCATCCTAGCTCACAGAAAGTCTATGCATTCTATTGCTGAAAATAAGAGATACAGGTATGGGAGGAGGAGCAGCTGACAGCTCATTTATATCCATCAAATGGCGCTAGCAGTATGGAGAAATTGTTGCAAAATTTCAGTCACATAGCCAGAGTTTATGGCTGATGTGGATAACTGCTTTTCCTCCTGCCTGGGACTTTATGGCCACATTATACTCTGGGGGTTCTTCTGAAGGCTGCTCCATGGTCCTTCCCATGTACCCCATACTCAGGTAAGTTTACGTTCCACCAGCTAGGTAAGAAAGCTGATAAATCACATTTTTCATCAGCCTGGTATTGCTTTTCACAGTTAGCATTCATTTCCCCAGCATCTTTTAGATAAAATTGAATAATCTCTGCCTCCTCCGTGAAATGAAGCTAGTGCTGATCCTTCTCTGAAGGACTTTGTGGGGATTAGTTTCCATTTAAACCTTAAACTGTGAAACACCATGTATGTGCCACAGCAGCTGTACTTGATCAGAACTCTGTAGATAGAGAGCATAGTATAAAGCCAGATATTTATGAAATATGCTTGTATTCTGAGAAGTGGCAATAATACTTAAATTTTAAATTATATTTGTCACATTAATAAACAAGCAGTACCTCATGATGCAGATGGTCTCTTTATTTGTAGTATTGTGGGTCTGTTTGTATCCTACTCCAAAAAAATAATTTGCAATGGGCCACTAAGCAGAATTAGCAGATTTCTACTCTTATGGACAACCCTGAGTTGCAAAGTTCAGTTTATAAAATATGCATTGTAAACACACATTGCATTTCATCATCTTTCTTATCTGTATTTTTATGCATGTGTTGAAATTAACGGCTGTTTTAGAGGTAAGGGATCTTCTGGGGAAGTAGTAGATTGTCTGAATTGTTTGTCTCTGGATTATTGGGGCCCTGTAAATGCCTTACTCTGCCTAACTCAAAGAGACTCATAGGGAGGGATTCTTCTGATGTGCTAGGGCTATAATTAGGCCATGATTCAGACGCAAATCCTGTAGCTGCTCAGTGAAGTTCTAATTATTTTAATTCCTTGAGTTATTATTTTGTTGGATTTATTAGGTTTTCCACTCTCAACAGCTACAGACACGGTTACTAAATTTATTGTTGAAAATGGTTTTACGTAAACCAAAGAGAATATGAGTTCATTATCTTTACTGCAAAAAGTCCAAATTGGTCCAATGGGGAGACAAGTGCTCTCATACTTAGCCAGTATACAAGTATTATACCAACATGCCAGAATAAGGGTCTTGGTTAAGGGTATTGGTTTACCTTGTGCCCACTGGGATATGGCTTCACAAGACTGCTCTTTAAGCATCGTTTTTACATCCAAACTAATTTACATTTTCTTGAATAAATTATTCTTGGAATATATAACCCAACATAGCTAATAGCTAGCATATCTTCATTAGCTTTTGCATGATAGTGACATTAAATCACTAATTCACCCAACCTTGTGCCAGGATGCTAAAATCAAAATAGTTGGTTTCTTGTAACATCATATCTATTACAGATACCATTCTCCCCTCCTTTTTATTCAAAACACATTCCAGTTTCACAAACTTGACACATCATAAGAAAGGCAACATTTTCCATTCTCATCAAATTTGTACCTCGTGGGACTTTTTAATCCTATTCTCCAATATTTTCTTTGGAACATCTGTAATTTAATTGGCCTCAGTCCTACAAATCCAAGTTTGTTCATTCTTATTTTTCCTTAAAATCCCTATGTACTGGCAACAACCCTCCATGATCCAGAAGCTTCCTTACCCAATAACTTTGAAACAGAATTTTTGAATGGTGGCTTTTGCAGTGGTGATTGTCATCAGGCGAAGCACTTGGAGGATCATCCCATGCTACAGGCTGAAAGCTCAAGGTGCTGTATAGATACTCTGAACTACAGGAGGAAATAGCCTGGGTAACCTTCCCCAAAGACAAGCAAAGTGCCTGGCATAGCACAGTCCTTAATATCAACAATTTTATTTAAAGTCTTTTGCTTAAATTCTGCTTTTTTTTCCCCTTGATCAGGCTTGGTATTTTTCCAAGGATAATTAAGATCTGCTGGTACTCATAAGGCTTAACTTGCTGTACAGCTTTGCCAAACAGTTTCTGTTTTCAGATTGTGTAACAATTAAATTCTCTTTATGTGACAGTGAAGTCTAACATTTGTAGTATTTAATCCAAGAAAAATAGTGGAAAAGCTAAGAGGTGGTAGTGGCAGCGTGTCAGAAAAGTGTGCTGCACTGAGCCAGATTGGAATTTTTTTTTTATATTCTAGATATGTTTGCGTATTATTAAGGTTACCTGTCACTTCTCATGATTAAGACCTGTTTTTAATTGTTTAGAATTTTTCCAAAATGTAACCAACGGCTGAAGTTTTACATGCCAGGTGTCTGACTCAGGCTCAAGTTTTGGCAACTTTAAGCCAAACTAATTTAACTCATTTCCAACAACAAAAATGGGGAGGAACACAGTTTTGTATGTTTAAGACATTTTGCTGATTTTTTTTTTGTTTTAACAGTTTGCTGTCATATTTTGGAGCAGGAATTTGAAATTTATTAGGAGATTACTTTTGCAATTTTGTCATCCTTACCAAAAACCTGTGAAACTTCTTAAATAACAAACTTTGTAAAATTGCATTTAGCCTTTTTTTCATGAACCTTATGAAATTAGGACCTTGATAGGTATTCTTAGTCCACCTCTGTGTGTCAAAACAGAGTCAGGTTAATCTGGCATATTTGTACAAGTTGTTTGTTTAACTTTAGCTTCAGATTCTTGAATGATAAGGATTTCATAGATCAGTAGCAATCTGTCTTTGTGTTTGACTGCCTTCCTCTACTATTTAATTTTTCCTTTCAGTAGAGAGGTCTTTGTTTTTTAGCAACAAACAGTTCTCTTCTGATTTAGCAGATCTGAGCTTTTTACAGCTCTTTAAAGCAGTCTAAAATGTGCAGGTACCAACTCCACACAGACTGACTGAGCCTGGTTCCCACGTATAGGCAGAAGAAGGAAGCCCAGTCTTCCCTGTAATGTCAGCTGCTAGCTGTCCTGGGCCAGGTGCTGTGAGGTAGAAAACCAAGAGAACGAAGTATCAGCCAGGAGGGGATGGAGCAATAAGAGGAGGATGGATACTGGCTGAGCAGACAGTCCTGATGCCAATGCTTGAGAGAGCAGGAAGGGCAGAGGGCAAGGAAAAAGGATAGGAAGAAGGAGCCAGGTTGGAAAAGACAGATGAGGGAGACAAGGATAAGACATAAAGGCTCAATGCTGAGAGCAAAATCATAGAATCATAGAATAACCAGATTGGAAGAGACCCACCAGATCATCGAGTCCAACCATTCCTATCAAACACTAAACCATGCCCCTCAGGACCTCGTCCACCCGTGCCTTAAACACCTCCAGGGAAGGTGAATCAACCACCTCCCTGGGCAGCCTGTTCCAGTGCCCAATGACCCTTTCTGTGAAAAATTTTTTCCTAATGTTCAGTCTAAACCTCCCCTGGTGGAGCTTGAGGCCATTCCCTCTTGTCCTGTCCCCTGTCTCTTGGGAGAAGAGGCCAGCTCCCTCGTCTCCACAACCTCCTTTCGGGTAGTTGTAGAGTGCAATAAGGCCTCCCCTCAGCCTCCTCTTCTCCAGGTTAAACAACCCCAGCTCTCTAAGCCGTTCCTCATAAGGCCTGTTCTCCAGCCCCCTCATCATCTTCGTTGCTCTTCTCTGGACTCACTCCAGAGCCTCAACATCCTTCTTGTGGTGAGGGGCCCAGAACTGAACACAGGATTCGAGGTGCAGTCTCACCAGTGCCGAGTACAGAGGGAGAATAACCTCCCTGGACCTGCTGGCCACGCCATTTCTGATACAAGCCAAGATGCCATTGGCCTTCTTGGCCACCTGGGCACACTGCTGGTGCATGTTCTGTTGGCTGTCAATCAACACCCCCAGGTCTTTCTCCTCCAGGCAGCTTTCCAGCCAGACTTCTTGTTGTACTCAATGCAGAGAGCAAAATGAAGATGGGTCTGTCTCTTCTATAGATTGAAAAGTCCTGGAGACTTTCAGGCTCCAGATAGGAGGAACATACAGAGTATTTGTCTGTTCTGTCTACTGTACTGCTGTATACTTTATTCCCACCTGAGCCTGAAGTGGGACTCCAGATTCTCCTCTGCTTAAGAAATATCTGTGAAAACCAACCATCAGCTGGTTTCATTCCCTTTAAGTTATGGTCTGCTTAAGACAAAACCCACTTTCCCTACACAGCTGCTCTATTACAATAAATGTAGAGATCCATGTTGTGGTGATATAGCCCAGCTGGTGACTTATTTGGGCCTCACAGCGTGGTGCAACCTGCTGAAAGGAAATACGTACCAATGGTAGCATGAGTAAGCGCCTTTGTAACGGGGTGTATTCTAGGAGTTCTGGCAGGTTGTTAAAGCTCTGGAAATCTACAGGCTTGAATTTTCACAGAATCACAGAACAACCAGGCTGGAAGAGACCCACCGGATCACCAAGTCCAACCGTTCCTACCAAACACTAAACCATATCCCTCAGCACCTCGTCCACCTGTGCCTTAAACACCTCCAGGGAAGGTGACTCAACCACCTCCCTGGGCAGCCTGTTCCAGTGCCCAATGACCCTTTCTGTAAAGAATTTTTTCCTAACGTCTAGCCTAAACCTCCCCTGGCGGAGCTTGAGGCCATTCCCTCTTGTCCTGTCCCCTGTCACTTGGGAGAAGAGGCCAGCACCCTCCTCTCTACAACGTCCTTTCAGGTAGTTGTAGAGAGCAATGAGGTCTCCCCTCAGCCTCCTCTTCTCCAGGCTAAACAACCCCAGCTCTCTCAGCAGCTCCTCATAAGGCCTGTTCTCCAGCCCTTTCACCAGCTTTGTTGCTCTTCTCTGGACTCTCTCCAGAGCCTCAACATCCTTCTTGTGGTGAGGGGCCCAGAACTGAACACAGGATTCGAGGAGCGGTCTCGCCAGTGCCGAGTACAGAGGGAGGATAACCTCCCTGGACCTGCTGGTCACGCCGTTTCTGATACAAGCCAAGATGCCATTGGCCTTCGTGGCCACCTGGGCACACTGCTGGCTCATATTCAGTCGGCTGTCAACCAACACCCCCAGGTCCCTCTCCTCCAGGCAGCTTTCCAGCCAGACTTCTCCCAGTCTGTAGCACTGCATAGGGTTGTTGTGCCCCAAGTGCAGGACCCGGCATTTGGCCTTGTTAAACCTCATGCCATTGGACTCTGCCCAGCGGTCCAGCCTGTTCAGATCCCTTTGCAGAGCCTCCCGACTCTCCAGCAGATCGACACTTCCACCCAGCTTAGTGTCGTCCGCAAACTTGCTCAGGGTGCACTCGATGCCTTCATCCAGATCATTGATGAAGACATTGAACAGGGCTGGACCCAAATGAGATGTGTAATGTATAGTTTAGAAACAGTACTTTGATAGTTGTTCAGCATATTGAGATGGCTTCCCTGTATGATTACAAAGCCATGAATCCTGCTAAAAAGTTCTTTCCCCTTGAGCGCACGGGGAATTGCTGTAAACCACTGAACTCCTTTGGGCACAGTGTACCATCACCTCTGTACCATGTGAAAACCAGTCTCAGAAATTAATAGGAGAGAAGGCAGAAAGTATTTTCTCCTCTTTTCTCTGTTAGAAAACGTATTCATTATCTATAACGGTTTCTCTCTAGATTTGGTAGTTTTCTTTTCCACTATGAGTAACCAGCAAAACCGGTAACCGTGAAATTAAACTATGAGTAATTCTTTGAAACCTGTATTTCAGTCACATAAATAAACCTAAGTAGTAAGTGAGCTAAAATAATCTGAAACTAAGTCATGAATAAGCATTTAGCAGCAGTATATGCCTATTTTCCTAGCCCATGCACTCTGCAGAGGTGAGTAAAGATGTGCATAAAACTGCCTCACTGCAAAGCAGTGCATGTTTTACTTGGGCTTTATGTTGGCTTTCTCTGGTAGCAACTTGCTGCCTCCTCAGCACCCTCCTCCTTCCACCGAGTCCCCAGTGCTCTCTCCCACAGCGATGCGCCGTGGTGGCATGGTACGCTAGCTGGACAGCCACCTCATCCATCCTGAGATGCCACGGAGCTGGAGGAGCACCCAGGGCCTCGGGCTGCTCACTCACTAGCAGTCACTTGTTGGATTCCCTCACTGTACGTTTTTCCTGTGCCCAACAACGGGAAGCATTTAAATAAGGTCTAGAGAGCACACTGGGATTTAAATGCTCATTGCTTGTTGCCTTTGTGGTGCGTGGCCCCAGAATGAACTCTGGTTCTTGGAAGCAATAATATTTGCTATCTCTCCTTTGTGGTTATTTGATGAAACAATTAGTGCACATTAACTAAACCTATGGTGAAGTGTGCAGTGTGTAGTGTGTGCCACCAAGGAATAAGATAAAAGATGATGAACTTTGAATAATTCTAGCTCCTAGCTGCAGGCATATCTGTCTCCACAAATAACTTTCTGAATCAGCAGAATTTCCTTTTTCAAATCTTAGGAAGCTGGGATCTTTCATTTTTTTGTTCTCTTAAATATTGTGGTTAATATTATAAGGTATATTTTACTTCTATAAAAGAATAAATCAGGGCATCTTTATAAGCATGTACACATTTCCAAAAGTTTACCTGAAGAAAACATATATAGCTAAGAAATTAACTGTCTTGATTTGCTTCAGGATTTCAGCAAAACCAAGTAGCCTCATGATTTCAACAAAACCAAGTAATTCTCTTTAGTGGAGTTATTGATGACATTTCAGAAAAGAATGCAGAGCTCACTATACCTGAAAAGATTCCAAGATTATCCGCACCTAATTAGCTGGCCATCCTGTGAAGACTTGTGTGTGCTCTTTACACACATGAATAAAATTAAGAATGTGTTTAAGTCTTCAAAGAATTGCTTTGTACTTTCATTTGCAAGTGGCATTAAAAGAAAATATAGAACACATTAACTGAAGAACTGAGGGTGTTTTTAACTACTCTTTTGAAAAAGCTTATTTTGCACTTAATGAGAAGCTCCTGGGATTCAAGTCACTGCACACTGGCAACAAACTGGGGCTTGCTTATGAGCCACAGTTCTGCTGATACCAGGTGCTCCTTATAGGAACTCAGTTTCATATGTCAAAATAAAATAAATGAAATGGGCACTTATATTTCCTTGAGGAAGTAAGAAGCAAACGATGCTTTCATGCTGGAGCATTTCTTAAGGAAACAAATAAATAGATTAGGTTCCAAAATCTCAGCCTGTGGACTGGATATTGCTTTTTAGTGAAGAAACTCTCATACATCATTCAATTGATTCATAGTTGTGCATGAAGCAAGTTTGGGGCTATATGAACAACTAGATCATTCCCCAATTTTGCAAAGTCAACATGTAGCTGAGATCATCATGACTACCTCTACTTCCACACATCTATCTGAGAGGACGTTTGGATACTTGAATGTGGTGATTTGGGCCTGTCTTTAGTCTGAACTTCATATAAACTTTCCTTACATGCAATTCTTTAAACTGTTCTCAAGCCCACCAGGTGTCATGATATGTCAGATCTTCGTTCATGTAAATTACATTCAATGTCATCTCTTTATTAATGTAAGCTACAACATTCCTTAATGGCAGTGACTTTAATACTCATACCTCCCTGTGCAATATTTTACTGGACAAACTTTACTTCTCTCAGTAGCAGAAAGGGAGGAGATTGCTCCGTCCGTATAGATCATGGTTTCTAGTGCTGATATTCATTGATCACTTTGAGTCTGTATGGGTGATCTCTTCTTAGTTCTCTGCATTTTTCACTGTAATGCACTGCCTAGTAATAGGGGAAGGAAACAGCAGAGAGCAACTTGCATTCCTGTGACTCAAGGCTGTATAAGAGTGGACTGAATGTGTAGGGCACATGTTGGAGACATCAGGCTGTTGGATCTTGTTTTCAGTGCTTGCCTAGATGGGGGTGAGGCTGACTCTGGCTCTTTCTCCTGGTAGCACAGAGAAGCACCACATCAGAAGGAAGAAGGTTTGTGTTCAAAGCAAATAAACCTTAACATACAGGCAGTGTTGGAAGTAAGTTTTGAGTTTCTCTGTGAGCTGTCAGATGATGAATTTTCATAGTGGAGCATCTAGAGTGCCTCTTCTCTCTTGGAAAGACAAACTCCCTGTACATTTGTGGTTTTCAGAATACTTTGCTCAATCTTAAAATCCAGCCAGACATCCCAACTAAGACACAGTCAACCCGCTAACCACTTACCATCTCTTCCATTATTTAACAATCATTAAAAGAGTAAAACTTGGGGCAGTGGTTGAGGGTAGGGAAAGCCAGTGTTCTCCCTAGGAAGAGCTTAGCTGATCTATCTGCAAATAAACTCTCACCCACACTGAGGTGCCAGACTGAATCCATCTGTGCATACAAAGAAAGGGCAACACTTCTGAAAGTGGCAGTGCTTATCCAGAAGTACCAGCTAAAGACAAGTTCATCCTTGTTTAGTAAATGTCCATTTGCAATATGACAGAGGTGCCAAGCTGAAGAATGGATACAGTATGCAACTCAACCTATCTTTTCCCACCCCACTGCCCTTGCTCTCTTATCACGCTTGCTAAATGTACGCTAATCTTCCTCTTGTCTTGTGTTCTCACTTTTCTTGCAGTCGCTGTGAGCGCTTGCCTTGTAATGAAAATAAGGAGTGCCAGAGCCTGCCTCTGAGAATAACCTACTATCACCTCTCTTTTCCTACCAACATTCAAGTACCCACCGACATTTTCCGCATGGGCCCTTCCAATGCTGTCCCTGGGGATAAAATTCTGCTGTCCATCATCAGCGGGAACCAGGAGGGTTTTTTCACAACAAAAAAAGTGAACAACCACAGTGGCATTGTTGTCATGCAGCGGCAAATCACAGAGCCCAGAGACCTTCTTCTGACAATTCAAATGCAACTTTCCCGCCGTGGAACTGTCAACACATTTATTGCCAAACTTTTTATCTTTGTCTCTGCACAGCTTTGATCTCTAACCTACAGGCATCATTGGCTACTTTTTCTCTTCTATGAGTAGCTTTTATTTTCCTGATTTTAATAAAGTTTTCGTCTCTTGCATGCTGCACTTGCATTTTATTTGCCATCATTGTTAGAGTTCTCCACTTCTCCCCTATCACTACGCGTCTCAGTTTGGAGAGATTCTTGTGTGTACTCTGCATCATTATAAAAAGCAGAAATTGTTGTCCAAGAGCTTATTAACTAAATATACCGAGGACTGAAAACTATTAATTTACTTCATGCAGTAGAGGAGTTGGTGTAATTTGATGACACACAGCTGCATATGTTTAAGTCTAAATTCTCAAAACAAAGTAGGTACATAATTTGAGCTGTCTCAACTGAGACATCCTTAAAGAACTTCATCGCTTACCGGGCAAATCCTGTGCATTTTCTGAAGGTCTATTGAAAGGGCATATAATTAGGACCTTAGGACCTCATAGGGATCCCAGCATACAAATGACTGAAAGTGTGGAGCCAATTTCTCAAGTTGTTATTGCTCCATTGTAGCCAGTGAGCTTGTGCTGATTTCCACCAGGTACAGATCCCAGTTCTAACTTTTAAGGATGGTACAAAAGAGAATCTCCTCTAAAGGACATTTATTTTAGAGAGTTTTTTATCTTTGTTTCTGTGGAATTTCCATTGATTTGAAAAACTAATGAAGAGAAGACAGCAATGAACTTCCTAGCAGTATTCAGCTAAAAGAAGAGAGTTCCTTTCGATTTCACAGCTATGTCCTGAGGTGTGTCTGCAGGAACATTTAAAAAAGATATTTAATTGGTCTCAAAACTTTGCCTTTCCAACTTCCATATCAAAGCTGATATAGATTTTTAACTGTTATGAGTTTACCCACCACTACCAAAAAAAGCCCAACCAAACCCTAGCAGCCCTGAAAGGTCAGCCAGAATTCCAATATCCAAATCTTTCTTCCTTTACCTCTATGACTTTCTTTATTTCTATGTAATCAAGAACAATATAAACAATGTGACTTGAATTTATTTGATATTCTTTTGTGAGCTGGAAAAGCATTTTACTCTTTAGTCCTTGCATTGTTAAATATTAGAATCTCAGTCCCAGAGGTATGATATAAAAATTAATGTACTTTTGCACCATCTATGGCTCAGATATCTCTGCTTGCCCATAGGCAGAGCACTCAGTCCATAAAAGAATGAGGAATAATCCATGTGAATGCACATGTTAAAAAAATGCTTCACTGTGTAGATAGAGACAGCACAGGAAAGGTACAACATTAGAAACTGGGAACCTTCTAAACCAAGATCACAAGCCTTAATCACCTGAGCATATGGAATTACTCTATTAACTGTAAGCTGTGGGCTCTCAGGCTCATCATCAGCCAAGGACTAGATTGGGGCATGATCGCAGCACTCTGCCAGAGTATTACATGTTCCCTAAGGCAAAGTTTATCCCAGCTGGCTGACAGGAGTTCAGGTCTCATGAGGAATGCCAATGTTTAATAAGTCTGTTGACACATACTTATAAAGCTGCCAGAAGTTGCCAGTGGGGATAAGAGTCCCAGCTTTAAATATTGAAAGCACAAGCCCATGCTACTTGAGCTAATGGGGTTTCTTACCGCCACAGAAGATGCTTGTATATAAATGCCCTCTGGCTACCAGTTCATTATGAGGCCATAATTAAGTAGGATAAAGATTCAAAAATAAATTGCATTTTTGCAAGCATTAATGTATATTTGTTTGGCAGGAAAAGAAGGGAGGGTGAGAATTTGGCCACTCAATATTATAAAATGCTACCATATTAATTGCATTCAGCAAGCAATTAAAGAATATGGAGCTCAGATTCTCTGTGCTACAGAGATTAATGCCGCAGCATAGCTGGAGCTTTCAAGAACATGCATGTAATTACGTAGCACCATTTATGTGTATGGTTCTTTTCAAATGAAAACAAAATCAAGGCTTCTGGTCTAAAGAACTTAATAACTAAATCCAACAGAGAATATGACAAGGAATGACACCAGGACCCAAGAAGAAAGAAAGAATTATATTCAGGAAAGGGTTATTTGCAAAAGAATCAGAGCAACTAAGCTTTTTCTTAATTTTTTTCTCTTTTAAATGAAAAAGACCTAGCAGAGATCCCAGCTCCAAAGCTGCAGTTTTTCTTAGAGAGGGAAAACTTGAAGGAAGGATTGAGTAAAGGAAGTTCTCATCACTTAAGAGGGAACTTTTGTCAGTCATGGTCGCTGCTATAGGAGGACTTGAGCAAGAAGGAAAACATCAGGTAATCAGAAGATCAAATGCAAAGGTGATGTGTAAGGATAAAATTGAAAAGTATTTTGAGATCAGAGCATATCATTAATAGCCAATATCAGGATTTGAAATAGATGCTAGTTTTCAAAGAAATTACTGCAGGTGTCAAACATGTGCCATTGAAGCAGTGAGAGAACAAGAGCGTTACCAACTGCACTTCGGATATGCTGAAGCAATTAGCAGGCTTATCAGATGACAAGAGATCAGAGAATGAGCATTTAAGCAGGGGAAAATGAAAGCACAAACTCAAGTTTAGCAGTGTGGACAGAGCACATACAAAAAATACGGTTTCTAAGAGGAGAGAGAAATGGTGCAAAGAAATAGAACTGGCACAAACATTTATCTGTCACATGCAGGGTTACAAGCTGGATGGCAACTAGTTTTACTTAGGAACTAATGCAAATCACTTGTGATCCCTATGATCCTCCATTTCTGTATGCAGGGTACCTAATTTATTTCAGAATCCTTTACTCCAGTGACTCAGAAGTGCAATTCACAAATGTAAGTCTTTGGACTTAAACAAATTTGTGGTTTTATTGGATGAGAATTTCAGTAACATTTGTATTTGCCAAGTTTTGTTCCAGATGAAGTCAAGAGTAAGGCTCCCTTTTCTTCTTAGGAAGGAGCAAAGGCAGAGAAATACAGAAGTCTTCAGACCACAATGTTTTTGCGTACAAATTCTATTATCTAAATACAGCTATGAAAATTTAGGATGCTGTATGTATTGCACCAGTACTTTATTATTAACAATGTTCCCAAATGAGTTATGCAAGTACTGTTTATCAGTGTGCCTAAAACCATTAGATGATGCGATAGTTATTATTTGTGCATTGTGTAACGCAAAGAAAAATACTTTTTAAGGACTTTTTTCAGCATTGTTGACATATTATTGGAAGTAAACCCAGTCTGACTCCCTCTGTTGTGACACTAGCTTTGCAGGATCCTGAGGAAAGATGCAGTGTTTGTTTGTGTGGCTGTATATTTAAACAATATATAAATAATGTATAAATATCTACTAAACTCCTCTATATTCATTGGGGGCAGTGGGGGGAAGGGAGAGAGGGAAATGAACACAAATTATGTACATTTTGCCTCAATTCTACTTGTTTTATATTACATTGTTTTAAACTGGAACTAGACCATGTAATTTAACTGATCCTTTTTTCACAGACATGAGCGTCAGCTTGCAGGAAGTTCTTTCTTAATTTAGCAGCTGAGTGTTAAAATAAGGGGATAGAATCTGTTATCGTAGGTCAGTCTACTATGTGCATATATCCGTAACTGATTTGTTCTGAAACAAACAGCATGAGGCATTTCAGCAGAAAGCCCTATTCTGATCACTGTGAGATGTCTAGGAAATCATGAAATTTTGTACCCAGATAATGCTGGGAAGTAAAAGGTCTCTCCTGGCCTGTGTCTCCTGGGCAAACTCAAAACATCAGCTACAGAAAGGGAATAAGAAGCCAGACTCAGCTGGTGTAAATTAACCCAGCTTCATTGCCTTCCCATGGACTATGCCAGTTCACATCTGTTGAAGCACGATTTCCTTAATGTTGATTCATGTTTTCTCTTTTATCTTTATTTTAGCTTCATACAATATTAGTGTGTTTGGCTTTGTTTTCTTTGATGAGCAAATGTGGGTAGTATATAATAAGTTTCTGATGTACTTCTTATTAATAGAGCCATAAGGTCCCTTTGAACATCTAAAAAAAAGATGGTTTGTAGGTGTGGACTTAGGTAACACGTTTTGAAAAGAGCAAGAACCATTTGTTTCTAGAGGTATCTGACAAACTAAAGCATCCATTTTTTGTTTCCCTTTTACTCAGTGAATTTTTCTTCCTTTTAATCTTTTAATTCCCCCCCTCTGACACCGCAGTCTTTTCTTTTTTCCACTTAGAAATATGAAGAAATGGGCAGGTCAAAGTTGAGATCATTTGTGGGGCTTAGTCACATTGTAAGTCCCAACATAGCCCTTTCATCTCTCATGAACACAGACTGGGTATTGTGTGAAGTTCTTGAACTGTAATTGACTTTAAATTCACCCTAGTGGACAAGGGTGAGAAGAAGTAATTTAACTTTTAATAGACTTTTAAGGACGAATGAGCAGCTAGTTGAGATGGAATATGAAATGACCCTTACCATTTCCCCAAACTGAGAATTCAATCTCTGATGTTTTAAATAATGTGGTTACCTTTCTTCCCCCTCCAGTTTCCGTTCTCTGTTTTCTCAGTTTAGATGGAAAATGGGATGTAGAAAAAAGACTGAAGAGAAGCTTTTCTGGCTCTTGCTGCTCTGAAAATCATGAAAGAAAGTTGGCCCTTCAGATATTTCCTGCCAGATTTCCAGAAGGGAAACAGTTGTTTCTGCTTTGTATGACTGATATCACACGGATTACAAAAACACTTGTGCAAATTGCTGTAGTTGCACTGAAATAGGTGAAGCCACACCAGTGCACTGCAGCTGAGGATCTGGGCCTCATTTGGTCCTATTTCTACTTGGGAAGTGGCTTTACATGGCATCTTATTCACTACAGTTCTCCCTGTTCCTGCACACCTGGCTTGGAGAACTTGCTTTTATAAGAGTGTGACTGCAACTCATAGCCAAGCCAACTTTTAGTGGTCCAGCAGCTCTGATGACCTGTATTTGTCTAGATTTTTGAGGTGAAGAACAAACACATATCAATTAGAGTTTCTAGCTCCCCTGATTGCAAAACAGCAAGTGACTAATTTTCAGGATACATATGCATGTCTCTTTCATTTCTCTTAGTGTCAGACATGAAAAGACAGATACTATCCGTTGCATTAAGTCTTGTCGACCAAATGATGTCAGCTGTGTGTTGGATCCAGTCCACACGATTTCCCACACTGTCATCTCACTGCCCACGTTCAGAGAATTTACAAGACCTGAAGGTAAGTGGTTTGTTCCTTGTTCCATTTAATAGACTACAACACATAAAACCTCCACCGGAAATCCTTGCCTAAAGCCAGACTAGCTACCGGTGTAGTAAAATGTTTGCACAGTTCCAAATTATAGTGTACTATTCATTTAATTAAAACCTTCGATATACAGGAGTTTTAATTTTATGGGCAAAAGAAAGTCATTCTGAGTTCTAACTCATATATCAGTCCAAGGAAATACTGAGTCTGAATTCCCATTTACCACATTTACTCGCATAGCAGCCATGTGCTCCATGACTTCTTTCTTTCTTTTTTTTCAGATTTTGCCATAGGAAGTAGGTGCTTATTATATTTCTCTTGTCTGCTTATGGTCTATTGTTCATTACTGACAGGTGGCTGGTTACCAGAATATGACCTTTACCTACATGCAAACATTAATCACAAAATACATTTGCCATACTATATAGTAATGTGATTTACTGATTTTTGACCCGTGGGGAAAAAAAAAAGTTGGGTTTTTTTAAATATAAACTAAAGGAAAGGAGATTCTAAGGGCTGACCAGAAAGCTTTTAAGGTGACATTTTCAAAAAGCATCCAAATGAGTGGCGTTCCCATCATCCAAAGTGCATTTTCCAGACCCAGATAACACCCAGATGGGCACTCATATATTTCTTTCATTACTTAAGCCCCTGCAGTACCTGCAACATTTTAAGTCCTTCAGTTTCATAAAGATCATGCTCACTTTGCTTAGTTCACATTGCTTGGTTCACTTATAAACTTACAGATCAAGAGTCAATTTTTATTCCTTGCCATTTGTATTAGTTTTCTGTCAGCTTCACTGGGGACTTGCCTGCACATCCATAGATGGGATGACTGCTTCTAGCCCTGCTTATTTGTAGGATGAGCCACTTAGCAACTTACTGTGTGGCACTGACACAGAGAAGAAGGAGACAGAGGAAAAGAAGATTATTTTGGAGGAGTTTTTAAAGATTTTAAATCCCCATTTCTGATCTATCCAGAGTCTCAGCCTTGCTGTCTCAGAAAGTTGTCCTAAATGAAAGCCAAAGCTCATTATTCACTTCTGTACTGGGCAGAAGTAGTAGGGTAAGAGACTTGTTCACATAGGAACAATTTAGCCACCAATAACTTAGCCGCGTAAAGCTGTCAGGCGTGTTTTGGGCCTCGGCTGGCCCTACTTCACAGGGAATGGAGGAATGCCCTATGGCCACTTCAACTCCCATACACTCCCCTTCAGCTTCACCAGGTGTACTGGCAGCAGAGCTAAGGATTTGGCCAAGGATGGTTCCCAAACCTCATTAGTCCATCCTCATGATTTAATAAAAAGAGATGAGACCTAGCAATTTGAGAGTCCTACTGAAGCCCAGAAGGTGTTCCTATACTGTAATTCAGTGAATAGCCTTGGGTGAATTTTTACAGCCCCATGAAACAGGTTTCATTATCTGTAGAGCAAGATAATGAGAATAATACTACTTATCTCCCTCACAAGGGTCTTGAAAAATATTCTCTCTTTTTTGTTTTAAACCTAAGCCTCTCCTCCAATACTCAAAAGCACTCTGTAATCTGTAATGGCAATCCTTTGTGTAACTACCTAAGGGAATCAGGTTCAGGGGCTTATCTGTTTGGTCTCCTTCCACTACTCATCCTCTGGATCCTCAGTGTTGTCCTGTTTGGGTACATGCTGGAAATCTAACTGGTTTCTAAGAGTACTCTTTCTGGACTCTAGAAGTAATAGTGTTTTGGCTTCATGGCTTCTTGGATGGTGCAGGAAGAGAAAATAAATCTATCATCCTCCCTTTCCCCAGATCTTCTTTCTTTTCATTTTAAAAGACAAACTGGGAGTGGTGGGGGAGGAAGGTGTCCTCTACCAGCTTTGAGGACCAGTCATTTTTTATCAAATTCTATCAGGTTCTTCAGTGATGTTTTCAAATACTTCTCAGAACATTCTGTGATACTCTTTGTTTGCAGAGATTATTTTCCTTCGTGCCATCACACCTGTATATCCGGCCAACCAGGCAGATATCATATTTGACATAACAGAGGGAAATTTAAGAGATTCCTTTGATATCATCAAGCGTTACATGGATGGCATGACAGTGGGTGAGTAGAGTGTTTTCTGTTTGCTTTCTTCTCTCAATAATACTGTAGAACAAGGTCAAGAAAATTAAGTAATTAATCCTCACCTTGGCTTTCAAGCCTATATTGGTTTAATATTCTCCAGTCCAATATGGGTAATTTGAACTAATATCACAGATAATTTTTTATTCAAAATACCAGAGGCCTAAGTTTTAATTTGAGAATTATTTTAACTTTTTTTTCCAGAACTGGCTCTAATTGCAAATGCAAATAGTGTACCTTTAAAATGATGAGGTTTAACCTTTATAATCAAACCAAATATGTAGTATGTCAGCAAAAAATCTGTAAATTTAATTAACCGTTCTTTCTTGTTTAAACAGCATTGCACCGATTTTTTGGATAATAATCAAATTTTTAAAGCAGGACTGAATTTACTGAAACTGTTAACTGTGTTTTAATATTTAATGACAGACTGGTTCAGTTTTAAATAAATACATCTTTTGAGGATAAAAGGGATCTGTCAAATGCTGCAGTTTAGAAGAAACTTCAGAATGGAACATGCACATTTGATTTACAGTCTCAATTTGGCAGGGAGGAGACATGGCAGAAAGTATACCTGTGCATAAGGGTCATACACTAGACCTGCAGGGGGTCTGCAGAGGAGCTACGGTACAACCTGGGGTTGTATTTTCTGGTAGATGTCTTTCAGAGCAGGGCCCTTTTGGTGGATATACAGCATACTGTGTCCAGTATGTAACACGTGTAGTGTATCTAGTATATAGGCATACATGCATACGGACAGGTATTTTCAGTGTGTGCTGTAGCTTGGCTTTCACTCTGGGACCCAAAATGCCCAGGAGTAGCTGGAAACTTACGTGAAGGTTGCAGAGCACGAGCAGGTCCCAGCTGATGAGCTGCTTTGCCCAATGTGAGTTGCTGGTGCAGCGGCAGGAGAATATGTTGTGATTCTTACAGTTAGAGAATGAATATGCCAGGTATTTGACACAGCCTTTGACACAGTTTCTCACAGCATTCTGCTTAGGAAACTGTCAGCCTCTGCACTGGACAGGCGGACACTCTCCTGGGTGGAGAACTGGTTGGATGGCCGGGCCCAGAGAGTGTTGGGAAATGGTGTGAAATCCAGCTGGAGGCCAGTGACAAGTGGGGTTCCCCAGGGCTCAGTGCTGGGTCCAGCCCTGTTCAATGTCTTTACCAATGACCTGGATGAAGGCATCGAGTGCACCCTGAGCAAATTTGCAGATGACACTAAGCTGGGTGGAAGTGTGGATCTTCTGGAGGGCAGGGAGGCTCTGTAAAGGGATCTGAACAGGCTGGACTGCTGGGCAGAATCCAATGGCATGAGGTTTAACAAGGCCAAATGCCAGGTCCTGCACTTGGGGAACAACATCCCTGTGCAGTGCTACAGACTAGGAGAAGTCTGGCTAGAAAGCTGCCTGGAGGAGAGGGACCTGGGCGTGTTGGTTGACAGCCGACTGAATATGAGCCAGCAGTGTGCCCAGGTGGCCAAGAAGTCCAATGGCATCTTGGCTTGTATCAGAAACAGCGTGACCAGCAGGTCCAGGGAGGTTGTTCTCCCTCTGTACTCGGCACTGGTGAGACCGCTCCTCGAATCCTGTGTTCAGTTCTGGGCCCCTCCCCACAAGAAGGATGTTGAGGCTCTGGAGTGTGTCCAGAGAAGAGCAATGAAGCTGATGAAGGGGCTGGAGAACAAGTCATATAAGGAGCGGCTGAGAGAGCTGGGGTTGTTTAGCCTGGAGAAGAGAAGGCTGAGGGGAGACCTTATTGCTCTCTACAACTACCTAAAAGGAGGTGGTAGAGGGGAGGGAGCTGGCTTTTCTCCCAAGTGACAGGGGACAGGACAAGAGGGAATGGCCTCAAGCTCCTCCAGGGGAGGTTTAGGCTGGACATCAGAAAAAATTTTTTCACTGAAAAGACCATTGGGCACTGGAACAGGCTGCCCAGGGAGGTCCATCAGGACCTGGCACAGGCTGCCCAGGAGTCACCATCCCTGGACGTGTTTAAGGGATGGGTAGACGAGGTGCTGAGGGGCATGGTATAGTGATTGATAGGATTGGTTGGACTCGATGATCCTGTGGGCCTTTTCTAACCTAGTGATTCTGTGATTTAAAGGTAGTATTTGATAGCTCTTTCTAATGTTCATGATTTATGAAAATAAAGGACCACTGTTCTCAGTGAACATCTGTGTTTCTGAATGTGCATATTGCAGGTTCTGCTCAGGTTTATACATGTGCTTCTGGGCTTTCTAGCAGGACTTGTCTAGATGAAAGGAAAAATCTCTGCTGTGCTTTTTCTGTACTGATGGTTTGTGAAAAAGTCTTAATTAGCATGATCTGAAGGTGGCACTGTTGCATTTCAGAAGCATGATAGTACAGCGTCAGCTGTGCAAAGCTTTTATGAACTGTAGATAAAAATCATAAGTCATTAAGTTTATATTTCTTTCTTTATCAAACAGAAGTACACATGTGAATGCTGAGAAAGAGGGAGAGTCTGTTAAAGCACAATGATAAGATTACAGATTTCAGGTATTGGGTTGATTCTTTAGAAGAGTATAAATGTTATCAGATCCCACAGTAGTTACAGTAGTTTGCTTTTCGTGCTGTGTGCTTCTTTCTGTCTCAAATAAGAAAGAAGGATGTGTTTAGAAGTTTGGCTAGCCAAGGTATTTGCCTGAGGGAAGCATTTCCATTCTGAATAATAGGACTGCGTGTCAATGGTATCTTACTTGGTAAACTGGATACCTGCCTCACAATGTTAGGAGAGAAAGCATATTTTTATACACCAGGTTGAAAGGATACGATAGATGCCTAAGTACATTCCCAGCTTTGCAAAAGAATTGGGCAACTTTTTCTTCACCTCAGCTCCCCCATGTACAACATGGAGATGATAAAACATGCCTACTACTGTCTTTAATTAATTCTTGTATGTAAGAGTCTTAATTAATTCCTCTTTGTAAGAGTACTTTGAGATTAATGGATGGAAGCTGCAAAGTAAACTGCCTGCAGCAGAATTGGAAAAGGAAAAACAAAACCCCAGCTGATAGTACCTGGAGGGGCAGAGGTTCAGGACAGCATGTTGTATGTGTGAAATTAGGATTGCAAATAATTCTGCCAGCAGCGGTTCTGCTGCTCTCATCATAATATCATTTTTCTTGTTATTAATTATCAGAATGTTGGGTGTTCCCATAAAAGTGCTGGGAAACTTTCAAGACAAATAAATAAGATGGGATCCTAGTCCACAGGAGTTTCTTGTAAAAAGAAGGGCTGTATGAGGGTGGAAGAAGAAGACAAATGGCATAAATAATATCCAAAGATGTGTTGCTTATCAGAAAGCTTTATTGGTTACCCCATTAAGTTCTAGGAACATAAGAACTGTGAAGACATAGCATACAGACTCTAGCAGAACAAATGCCCAGCTAGCCCAGTAACCAGTGTCCAACCTATGGGACAGGAACAAACAAGTATACAAAAATTTTTCTCAAAATATAAATTTCCAATTTGCTGCAATCATCAATTTATATGTTTCTGGAGAAGTACACCTGAATGTCATACTGGATGACTATTGATAGACAAATGCCTCTTGAATCTGTGTAGCCTATTTCTTTAAGCTTTTTTGGCTGCCTATATTGTAGAGGGAAGAATACTCTGATGAGAAATCATAGAAGCATAGGTAAAAGGAATAATAAGTACATTTAATTCTGTTGTAATATTTTAGGAGAAATGACCAGAGTATCAAAGCTTTTTTATCTGCTAATTGAAATTGGATTACCTAATATCTCTTCTCTACAAAATAAATTTTCTCTACTAGTAAAACAATAGAAAACAAAAAATTATTTTTAAAGAAAAGACATGGACTAGGTCAGAGAGAGAAGAAATGCATATGGAAAAACCCAAGAAAATAGTACTAGCGTTACTGAAGGAGCTGCAGTAATAAGCTTTGAATTGATGTCAGAGCAGAGGAAATCAATGAAGGGATTCAAAGAAAGGAGGGAGCACTGGGAAAGGAGGGGGAGAAAGGACAGATCAATGAATATGACCTTGCAGGAAATCCTTCATTAGTAAAACATTTTTTTGCTAGGTTGTCACAAAGAAGGAGAGAGACGATGCCTTAAGAAGGACCTGCATCTAAACTGTGTTTGTGTGAATGGAAAGGAACAAGATGATCTCAGAAGTGTAACACTAAAAAAAAGTCAAAACCTACAGGTGTCTTTTGATAAAGGTCTAGAGAGTGGGAAGACCTGTTAGAGAAGGAATTACCAAAGAAAAGTGAGGACTTCAACACTGACAGAGAAGACTGAAGAAAGTCAGGTATCAGTTTTAGCCATTAGCCCTTTAAGTTGACACTGAGACATGAAGGAGAAGGTGTTAATGAAGCTGAGAAATACACAGGTTTGGATGAAGAGTAGCTGATCAGACTGTTTTGTGATTTGTTGACAGAGAGATAGCATCTGAGGTCACAGGAGGAGATGAGAGCATGTACAGCAGGTTGTGAGGAAGGAAAAAGAAGAAACTAGAAACAGAGCTGCTCCAGGGAATGTTAGAAAAGAAGGAACACGGTCTCCCAAAGGAAATGTAAGAGGAGCAGTCACAAAGGAAGGAGAAGAAACAGGCAAGGACAGTGTTGAAAAATCAAGGAAAGAAAATGTATCAAATGGGAATTAGCGTTCAGCAATATCAGACATGGAGGAGCCAAAAATAGTAAGAACAGACTCCCAAAGTAGCTATGCTGACCTACAGAAAGTATCTTTCAGTGGAATAGAAGGAATGAAAGCCAGCCTGTTGGAGTGGCAGTATGTAGTCCTCATGCAAGCTGAAGAAAAAGAATTGTGTAAAAAGTTACCTCCAATATTTCTACCCAACTGTATTAAACAGAGATGCAAAAGCCCGTTCTTTCCTGCTTCAAGAAGTGTTGTAGGACTCTCTGTTGACTGATCTGGTTACAGGCCAAGGTGGCACTGAAGTCAAAAGATGCTGTTAACTTCTGCAAATCAATTATTAGCAGAGGCAGGAGAAAAGCAGAAGTGCAGACCTAAGTTGTTTTTTTTAAAGCTTTTATAGACATTTCACTGCATTCCTCCTTTAACCAGCTGTCAGTGAAAAATGAAGAATGCACTTTCAACCAGAACAAAAATGTCCTATCAATGCCTAAGGCATTATCAAATTCTATAAAACATTTTTTCCCTCAGATATGCATTCATTTCCTTAGGTGACTGTAATGCCACCTTGTTGTTTGGTAAACTTCAGGAAGATATTAGAATTTCATAATACAGCTAAAAGTAGTTTTTATAGGCTGAAAACTTCCATATCGCATTTGATATTAACCTAAGTGTATATTCTTGCCTGTTAGGCAGGATGGTACTATACTTACAATAAGCATCCAGAGCCAATACAATTATAAAATTTCACTTATAGCTATAAAGCATCTCAGGGGCATTGAGCCAGTGCTTGAATACACTGATACAAACAGTTGCTTGTAATTTTACGGATACGTATTACTGCTTTCATTATTTGCAAGCATTTCACTGCCATCTCTGTAATTTCCAACCTCTTTTACATGTGTGTGTTAATTCATGATGTTAGCTTTGAAGCATTACAGAAAGTGTCTCAACTACTGATAACATGACACTGGATTTATTAGTAGTTTAATTTCTATTATGGTATCGCGATTGTTTAGTATGTTCCAAAGGCTGGGGAGAGACTTCAGAAAGTAAATAAAGACAGATATCATAAGAAAGTGTGCTTGTGGGGTCCCGTATTGGCTAGGGACAGAAGGAGACTGGAGGTTTATTTTACTTTTTTGTGCAACCTGTCTTTAGCACAGGGGTCATAGTTCTGTATCTCATAAGTAGTTTGGCCATTCTGAGTGCGGCAAAGTCTTTTCACAGTCCACCACGCAAACATTTTTATGGTCTGACATTAAATTCAGAGTCATTGGATTGCAAAAGATTTGGTTCTTAGCTTTGTTTCTGTAGCCACTCTGCAGTGCTGGGCAAGTACCTTCATATTTCTCTCTTTTTCTCCCTTATCCTCTATTGGTTTAGAGTCTTTATCTTCAGGCTAGAGGCTGCCTGGCTCTTAACATGCATTTGTTATGGTGGTCAGCATAATCCTGAGATCTCTGGACTGATTTGGGCTTCCTGGCACTGTTGAGATGCTGAAAGTAGCAGTTCAGCTACAATTGTTTTTCTGTGGGGAAATGGAGGCTAGGTGTAGGCAGAGCCAGGATGCCCAGGAGAGCTCTGCTGTTCACAGGGATGAGGATTTCAACACATACTCTTCCCTTGTTATCTTTCCTTGTGGATACTCTTACTAGAAAGTAAGCAACAATAGCCACCTTTTGTCATGACTATAATGTCATTAGCATGAAACAACAATGGTGTCTGGCAATACAAAACCGATGCTGTCCAGTCATTCACAGTGAGCACATAGAGCAGGGACATAATTCAGCAGGTTTTTCGACAGGCTCTTGCAGCCTCACATTAAAAAAGACACAGTCCCTTTCAGTATCTTTGTTCTAGTTTCATCTAGGCTTGCCCTTTTCACAAGAGGAGCCCCTCAGCAAAGAATATTTTTGTGAGTTTTTCTCTATGCCAAGTTGCCCTGTTGAAATTAGTAGCTACACATTCAAGACAAGGGTGCCCAGAAGCCATTTAGTAAACGGGATCCTAGATTTATTGCCTGAACCTGCCCTTTCAGGATGCTGATGACGGTGCTGTTCAGTAGTCAAATCTATCAACACCCTCCCTCCCCCTCCAGAAAAAATGTCAGGCTGGAGAGCTCTTCTGGAGGCAAACAAGCAGCTTGAGGAGGAGATGAATTTTCATTTTGTATCTGAGAAATGCTGAAGGTGCTTTTCTGGTGAGAATGAGTCTTGTGCTTGAGTGGAACAACCTTCCTAATGCCAAATTTCACTCTAGCACATTGCAAGTATCTGGGTAATCAAATGCTCCTCCTTGATCAATGTTCATCTCGCCCCTTGGGTAGGAAGGTGTAACATATTACAAAAATATTCATACAGACCACCTTAGATTACAATTTCTATAAAGCCAGCAGACAAATAAATTACACTGCAACTTTGATGAAGTTTTGTGAACTGTGGCATGAAGTATAAAACCTGTCAGCTTGGGGAAGAAATGGACTGAGTCAGGGAACAGCTAAGGTCCTTGGCTCAGATTACATAGCGTGCATTTTTTAGTATTAATTTTAAACAGAGTGCTGAGATATTACATAAATGAGCAAACAAAGCCAGATTTGGCATACAGTACACTGAGAAACATGCTATAGCAATTTCTCTGAGAGATGTCTGTCTGAATTCAGCTTTCTGAGGTGCTTTGCCCTGGTTTAGGGTAGTTGGAGACCTGCTTTTCTGAGGATCTCCAAACGTGAAATATTTGTGTGACTGATTCAGCTGCTTCTGCTGCTGCTCCCAAGTTTGTGTGTTGATAGCAAGTATCTCATTCCTGCAGTAGCGCCTACACACCCTATAAAAGTGGAGATGGAAGATAAGAGACTCAAGGCATATTGTAAATCTTTCCTAGTATGATGTGCATATGCATGGTTCACTTAAAAAAAAAAACTAGCTGAACTTTTATTTTTAAAGGGGTCAAATGTGGTGAAGTGACCCCTTATTTCAGCCTTATTTTGAGAATTTGGCCAGGGATTAACACACATTAAGATTCAGAAAGCTTCCCTTGTTAGAAACTCTGCTAACAATACCAGCAGAGCTGTCGCCTCTAGGTGATGACTGAGCAGCTACACAGGGGCTTTCAAGTCAAATCCTCAGGATTAGGTACTTTTTCTTCCATAGTAAATTGAATCACAGAGCCATATCATGCTGTTTGCAATAACGTGGCTCTTTGCCAAGAAATGCTTAAGGTTACAATAATTAATTGCCCAGGTGTCATGGATATGCTACTGTATCAAAGCTTGGCTGAAACTGAATAACGTGGTCCTGTGGTAGGTAGGATAAACTAAGCCACACTCACTAAATGGAGAGATTGTATGTACATGATGATGTACCAGAGTGGATACTAAACCTCCTGTAGACAAGTTAGTGGGAGGAAAGTATCAGGAGGCTGATAAATGTGATTTTGCACATTTTGGACATTCAGTCTTGAAGTTTTTCCACCTTTTTTTGTAATATGTAAGATTCTTGTACTATATGCATGTCACATTCTCAAAGGTGGAACAGGAAAGATTAAAAAATATATGGTGGAAACTATTTTTCAATGAGGCTACTTCAAGTACAGTTATTGCATTTTAGGCATGAGTGATTTCACAGCATTGTCAACATTAAAACCCATTGCGAGGTTTGGCTGGAAGGCAAACCAAAGATCTAAAAGCACTTCACGTTTGCCAAACCAAGATAAGAGCACTTCTCTCTGAAGTTATTTGGTATCCTTAATAAAGATCACAGTATATGTAAACTAGCCAAACCTCAGTAAAATCAAAGGTTGTTTTTAATTCTTTCATAATACCAAGGCTCCATATGATCCAACATGACAGGTAATAGCTTTGAAAATATTTACCATTTGTTTCTGGCCAAAAAATGTATTAATACTGTGAGGCCTCTTTATTGCCTCTCTATTTGATGCATTTCAGCAATCAAAGCTTTCTAGAGAAGCCCAAGTGTTAATGAAATTAAACTTCATTAAGTGGCTGAAGGATAGCATTTGTAATAAATTGAACCCCAAATTTCTGATGTGTTGAATAAAGCATAAAGATCCTTTTTCATGCTGAAATGTAATTCCTGCACTGTAATTTCCTTTTCCATTTTTGTTTAGAAGTGAAATGAAAGGCTAAAAAAGAGAAGCAGATTCAGTTTTAGCTAAACTTCAACTAAGACTTATACCCTAGGTAGAAACTTAAAAGCCTATAAGTACATGTAGACTTTTAGACAGAATTGCTTGGACAGTCTTTAAAGGAGAGCTTTGGTTTTCCATGGCTTATAAAAAAATTACTGTGGTCAATAGATACTCTGAGCCTGGGAGAGATCTGAGCAATAGGTGTTGCTTAAGGTCTCAGGTGCAGACCTACCTTGTTACACGACTATTTTTTTCTGAGGGATGTCTTGCCCTACTTCAGTCCTCTTTTATCCCTCCCAGAGAAGGATATACAGTACAGCTTTGAGCTGTCCTGTAGGGTAGTGGTTACCACATTCTTCTAGGGACTCAGGCATTTTTTCCCGTTTCTGAGATAAAAGAGGGGGCTGGAGAACAGGCCTTATGAGGAGCAGCTGAGAGAGCTGGGGTTGTTTAGCCTGGAGAAGAGGAGGCTGAGGGGAGGCCTCATTGCTCTCTACAACTACCTGAAAGGACGTTGTGGAGAGGAGGGAGCTGGCCTCTTCTCCCAAGTGACAGGGGACAGGACTAGAGGGAATGGCCTCAGGCTCCATCAGGGGAGGTTTAGGCTGAACATTAGGAAAAAATTTTTCACAGAAGGGGTCATTGGGCACTGGAACAGGCTGCCCAGGGTGGTGGTTGAGTCACCTTCCCTGGAGGTGTTTAAGGGACGGGTGGCTGAGGTGCTGAGGGGCATGGTTTAGTGACTGATAGGAATGGTTGGACTCTATGATCCAGTGGGTCTTTTCCAACCTGGTGATTCTATGATTCTATGATTCTATGAACATGCCACTGTGGATGACATTGCACCAACTGGCCCAAGTCATTAGGAATCCTGGTTATACCACAGGTGCAATACTCACTGTTAAGGTACCTAAATCACCGTTGCCTTTTTGTTCTGTAACAGGGAACATTGTGGTTGTATTAAGTGGTCTGGAGCTCTGATGGTGCTCGCAAGGGAAATCCCTCTCTCCCGTCTGCCTCTGAACAAATACCCCAGCCCATTCCCTGTTGTCCACATTAGTGTTTGTGCAGCAAGCTACATTTTTTGTTCTTTCATTTCAGGTGTTATTCCAAGGGAAGGGGTGGAGGATACAGCAGAACCATTATTTTTGATCTGCTTAAACCAATAGTGAGACATCTCTCAGTGTCATGTAGCTTATAAAAGTGCGCGTCCAAACTGACTTCTGAGGTGTTTTATAAGCACTTGGTTACTCAACAGTTGAAAATTAGGCCATTTTCTTAGAAATTTGAATAAAGATCTGGGAGGTCCATTTTTTAAAAGTAAATGTTTTTAAAAGTAAATTTTGAAAATCCCAGATAGTTCAGCAAAGATACCTATAGCCATTTACATTTCTGTGAAGCATCTCATCCTTGGCATGGAAACCTTGTTAACATCCAACTTGAACTTGATTCTCTAAATCTATTATTTTGTGAATTGTTTGCCATGAAACTTGAATGAAGATCTAATTCACAATGTTACAAGGGCAATATACTTCAAAGCAAGAGGAAATCTATTTCAGTACTTGTATTTTGATTAATGAGTTTTCTGAATCCTTTAACCATATTTATGTTTGTCAGGTGTGGCAGCTCAAGGATTAATGATATCGTCAGAGCTATTTTTCTGCATATGATTTGATGCCTGCAATGATGATTACCAGGAAATATTTCATTTTCCAAAGAGCAGCCACTTATTAAAAAAAAAGATTATATCAGAAACTATAGAGCACCACATAGCAGGGGCCTACATTGTTGTTGTCACAAATAATTGAGAGCAATAGAGAGAGCTTTAAAAAAAAAAAAGAATAAGAGAGAGAGAAAATGAAAAGTACTATTTAGCTTTTGAGAGATGGAGGAATCTAAGGTGTACATTAACTTTCTGAAGTCAGCAGACATCTGGTGGTCTGGAAAATGCCTGCAGTTTGACAGCTAGATTGTGCCTTTAGGCACAGTCATGAACTGGGGAAGACTGGGGGAACATAATGCCTGTGATACTGCCTAAGTAGGCACAGCCCACTGTTGTGAAGGGCAACAAGAAGGGCTCCTACAAGTATATCAATAGCAAAAGAAAGACTAGGAAAAATGTGTGCCTACTTCTGGGTGAAGCAGGAGACCTGGTGAAAAAAAGACATGGCGAAATCTTAAGTATTCAATGCTTTCTTTGCCTCATTCAGAAGTCCTAGGGCCCTCAGAGCGATGGGAGGTCTGAAGTAAGAAATAGCCATGGTGGAGAAAGATGAAGTTAGGGAACATTTAAACAAACTGGACATACCCAGGTCAATGCCATCTGATGGGGTAGCCTCACAAGTGCTGAGGGAACTGGCTGATGTCATTGTGAGGCCACTCTCTATTATCTTTGAAAGACTGTGGTGATCAGAAGTTCCTGTGGACTGGAAGATGGCAAATGTCACTGCAATCTTCAAGAAGGCCAAGAAAGAGGATCTAGGGAACTCTCACTCTCTAGGTCAGCCTCACCTCAGTCCCTGGGAAAGTAATAAAGCAAATTCACCTGGAAATCATTTCCAAACATAGTAAGGGCAAGAAGGTGACTGGGAGGAGTCAGGAAGGATTTATGAAGGGGAAATCAAGCCTGACCAACCTGACAGGCTTCTACAAATTGATGACTGGATTAGTGGATGACAGAAGAAGAGTGGATGTTGTTTATCTTGACTTTAGTAAGTCTTTCAACACCATCTTCCTTAATATACTCATAGGCAACCTGAGGAAATGTAGGCTAGATAAATAGACAATGAACAGCTGAACTGCTAGGCTCATAGAGTTGTGATCAGCAGCACAGCTAGCAGCCAGTCGCCAGTGGTGTATCTGAAAGATCAATACTGGAACAAATTTATTCATTAATGGCCTGGATAATGAGACAGAGTGCACCTTAACAGGTTTGAAGAGGAAACAAAACCATGATGAGTGGCTGATACACCGGAGGACTGTGCTGCCATTCAGAGGGACCTCAACAGTCTGGAGTAATGGGCTGACAGGAAACTCATGAAGTTCAGCAAAGGGAAATGCAAAGTTCTGCAAGGGGAGCAATAACTCTATGTAACAGTACACAGTGGGAGCTTAGCAGCTGGAAAGCTGCTCTGTAGAGAAAGACTTGGGGGGGTCCCAGGGTGAACATGAGCTAATCGCATGTCCTTGTGCCAAAAGCAACCAGTGAGCTGCATTAGGAAGGGCATTGCCAGGAGGCTGAAGCGGGTCATCCTTCCCCTCTAATCAGCTTGGGTGATGTCACCACTGGAGTGCTGTGTCCAGTTCTAGGCTTCCAGGTACAACAAAGACATAGACATAGAGGAGACAGTCCAGAATAGGGCGATGAAGGTGATTAAGGCACTGGATCATCTGTCATGTGAGGAGAGTCTCAGAAAGCTGGGACTGGTTGAACACTGAAACAGCTTGCCTAGGGCTATGGATCTCCATCCTTAGAGATGCTCTGAACCAGACTGAACACAGCACAGAGTAACGTGCTCTGGGTGACTCTGCTTTGAGCAAGAGATGGTCTTCAGAGGTGTTTCCTGCCTCAACTGTTCTGTGACTCCAATTCTAGATTGTGCTGATGTGGAAAACGTGACAGGACTTGATTGCTACAAAAGGAAAAAATTCCTAACTTTCTTTCTACCAAATGCATTAAGACATTCCCTGATTTGCAATGTTTTAAGCATTATATTTTCAAAGCTAGGATACATTAAGCAATTACCCAACAGTTTATTCACTTCCTTTCTCTCCTGGCATGTTATAGGTTGGTAAGTACTCATGTTGGCAGAGAAATTTAAGCATCAAAAATCAATAGTTGGGCACAACCATTTGGAATAAAGAGTAGGTTTTAGGAAAGGAATTTAATTTAATGTATGTAGAGCCCCAAAGCTTTTTACAGAAAAAAAATTGGATAAATAGCCTAAAATATGTATTTGCTGTTTGTGACCAGGATGTGTATTATTTTCAACCTTACTGATGAACTTTGTATATTTGTAAT
This sequence comes from Phaenicophaeus curvirostris, assembly GCF_032191515.1. NCBI lineage: Eukaryota > Metazoa > Chordata > Aves > Cuculiformes > Cuculidae > Phaenicophaeus > Phaenicophaeus curvirostris. Next base: position 81,633,438 of record NC_091392.1, on the reverse strand, counting down.
GAATGCTGAATAAGAAATAACTTTTATGTTACAAATCTTAACATGACTTCTTTGAGTTGAGCTCTGCAGAGCCAAAAACCCAATTTGGCTATGTTGTTTTGGCTTCACATTTTAGATATGTATTTACATGTTGTAGGCTGTGATAGTCTGATATTCAAGCCTAGCCTGCAACTCGTTGTCTATGGTTTGATTCAAAGAAACATTTATTCATGGCTGGATTTTTTTTCTCTTGTTCATTTCTGGAATGATGCTATCAACTTTGCCTTTTAAAATAGCCACTGGAACGATCACTTCCCTAGTCCAGAACTTCCTAATTGCCTGAACATCTCTTTTGAAACTGTGACTAGGCTCTTAAGTAACACTGAGGCAGCTCAGATGTTTACTCTAAATTTTGAAAGTCTTGGCCAGCAGTATAAAGCAAGAGGCCTTGAGGTGAAAAGCAAACTTGAAATTGAAATTATAGTGTAGGATCTTGCATTAACATGAGGTGATTGGTCTTCTTGTATTGCTTAAGGGAAACTCATAAACATGCTTTTTCCCTGCTAAAAGATCTTCACTACACATCACTGCCAGCGTGCCAATGTTTGGGGCTGCTTTTCTTTAATAGCCATGCAATAGCTTTAGGTTCCAGGAGGCTGAGATGATAACCTCCCGGCTTCCTTACTGCAACATCCACATGTGATTAAAGATGTTCTCTAACAGGGGAGACCTATGTCCGTCCTTTGTACATAATCATATGTGACCTGACACAGACTAACAGACTATTTGCCCCATCCCTGAAGGTTTTTAAGGCCAGGTTGGATGGAGCCTTGGGTAACCTGATCTAGTGGGACATCCCTGCCCATGGCAGGGGTTTGGAACTAGATGATCTTTAAGATCCGTTCCGACCCAAACTATTCTATGATTCTGTGATTCTATGATTTAAAGGCTGTATTTGTGATTCTCAAAGACCCATTGCTTAAAAAAAGAGTTGTTACTCTTGTGTTGTGGCAGCTAGGACTGTTCATCTCTGGTTAGGCTGTAAAAAGGACTGGAGTGTTTTTTGTGGGGAAAGAGAGATCCAGGAACAGCCAAATGTAGAACACAGACTGAGGTTACTTGGAACTTAATCTAAACCCCAGTAAGTTACCTGAGTTTCAGTTGAGTTTAGGCTCCAGGTGTACAGCTCTTACCACATTGTCTGGTGCTTGAAATTTTACAAAGTAATCATTTCAGGTTCCAAGAATCTGTTTAAAGCATGAGGAAAATAGGTAGAAGAAAAATTATAAGGTGGGGTTTGTGTCATTGAAATCTCTCTCTTGTGTCACTAGCAGCTCATTCCAAAAGTTCCATCTGAAAACAGACAGCACTAACTCTCATCATATAATAACATGGTCTCTTGACAAGCCTCCCTAAGATCTTTTCGAAAGGATGTCCTTTTGTGATGGACTTTAACTTTTACTTACAATGACATCTGTAGACTCACAGATTGAGGATTAGGAATTTCAGAGGAAAAACTGAGCCGCTTGGGATCTTATCCATCTCCTATGGGATTTCATTTATCTCATGAGGAATACAAATGAGTGTTTTGCTACCAAAATGTCACACATTCTGCATGAACAAGTTATGCATTTTTTTCAGAATACTTTTTTTCAGAATACTTTTTTTCAAGTATTCTTGCCTCTCACCTGTTAAGCCTCATACGCTGCTCAGCATTTTGACCATGCTCTCCTGCCTGTGGGGTGGAAATTGCATGGGGGTCTCAGACCTAGGATGCCAATCAAACAGGCTGTGCACTGGGGGCAAAGAAACATCATCATACATAAGAATTACCAAGATTCTAGGAGATTCTTTACCTTTTTTAAGACATTAGACCCTTTGCTGTCTGACTGTATTTTGCACTGGAGCTGATATTAACATTCTTATGGAGCTGTATGCCACAGGATAAATCCTGTATTTCATATAGCAAGTTGCCACCAATTTGAATACTCATTATATATATACACACATATATATGATTCAGAAAAGTGGATTCTTCTTTTCATCACTTCATGCTCCCTCAGTAATGCCACACCATCCACACCATTAATTAGAGAATTAATAAGTTTTCCTATCTAAATTGCTTGTTCCTTCCCCAAAAAAGGCTAAATCAGTACTTGCCTATAATGTCAAGTTAGAAGGCTTGCACTAATGAAAAGGGGGGCAATACTGTTGTATTCAACTGATAGTAAAAAGCCACATATCTCTGTTAACTTGCCACCTGAGAAGAATCACAAAAAAAGAGACTCTGTGCTTGCTGTGAGCAAAAAGGAAAAAAAAAAAAGGTAGTTCTGTTACTATCCTTTGGCATGTGATGACTGGAACAAAACATTATACATGCAACACTGTGTATGGGGGAAAAGATGGGAGAGTAGTAAGAGGAAAAGGGCTCTTGTGCTTGTTACTTAACACAAAGCTTGAAATGTAGTTGAGGCAATTGATTACATTTTTTGATAACTGTATTTATTATATTTTCCTGAGCATAGCCCACAGGTTATTTGGAAGAATGACTTTTGTTTTGGCAGTAGTTTGGATTGTTTATATATACACAAATACATATGCCTGTATATGCATATGTAGGCAAGGCAAGAGCAGGTTTACTTCAGCACATCCCCTCTTCCAGCGGTCATCAGATACAGCTCCCCAGCAATCAGCAGTCCCTGTTGCCTCCGATTCCTTGACTGCTCCACTAATGCTTCTCAGCTTGATTTTGTGGGAATCCTCAGAAGTTTAGGCTATCTGAGTCTCTTTTTGGAGGAATGGGTGCAATTATGCCTGTACTCTGTTTTTATGGTGACACAGATTTAAATAGTTGACTAGACTCAAGATTCAGTCCCTGTGGAAAATCCTGTGACCTTCACCTTTGGAACAGAAAACACGGCATTTTTTGCATCCTCTCTACCAACCCAAAAGAGCCTTTTCCAGTGGCAGTATGAAAATAAGCTGCTTGGGTTCTGCTTTGCTTTCTGACAAACAGTGGACATCCCTGTTAGAGGAACATTCTCCAGAGAAAATGCAAATGCAAATGCAGGAGGTGTAAGGAACACAATGGCCCTGATTCATCGCAAGTGTACTGCTGCAGATTTTCTGGTTAACAGTGGAAAAATAAAAGAACAATATTTTTCTGAAGTAGTATTTTAAAGAGTTTTGCAAGTGCTCCTTTGCCATACTGGGCAGTGAGTTTAGCACAGATGTCAGAATCAGGAATCTGAATTTCTGGAGACAATATGTTAATGCATGATAACGCAGGAACTTGTCATCCAGAATGGGTTAAAGTGGTAACAAAACAGCAGTGTTTCTCTCAAGTTCAAAATGGAGTTTCTTAGCAAATCAGCTGCCTAACGCAAAAATACAAGCAGAAACCAGACACAGAGGTGATTTGCCTGAGGGTCTCACATGTTTCAAAGCAGAGAAATGTAATGATGTCTTAAAGGGATATAGGCAAGCCAAGGAATACCTGTGGCATCTGATTACAATAATAGAAATTCTGCTGAAAGGCTTAGGAAGATTAACAATTTTAACCTTACTTTCTTATTTATCTCATCTTCTTTGATAAGCAAAGCTGCAGTAATCCAATGACAGTGCCTCTAAAATTTGTTGATTGCTGTCATTATTCTAATTTGAAAATATGTATTAAATATTATTTAAGTTAATGTCTTCACTACACAGGGCGGCATAATTTTACCTTAGACAAAATCAAAACATGGAACATGAAAGAAGAGACAGGGCAAGACAGCAGCTCAGTGTATTAATTACAGAGCCTTAAAAGTTCTAAGCTGTGGTCAGACTATCACTGCAGAAATAACTGTGACATCCAAAAAATTATTGACTGTCAAGCCAAGGCTGTTTGCTTACACAGATCAAGAGATGGAAAAGATTGGCATAGATCCAGTTTACAATAAGGCAAAGTGTGGAAGAAAAAGAAGTCTTATCACTGTTTTGTAAAAAGAGGTCAGCAAACCAAGAAGATACCCAAGCAGATTTGGGGCGTGTAATAACATCACTGCTCAGTTAACAAAAAAGCAAAACCAAACAAAGCTCAGCTGATGGAAAGTAGTCTGCCTGGCCTGTGACACACAGAGTTTTCTGTAGGTTGAGACTTTGTTTGGGTCACAGATCATGAACCAAAGAATGTAAACAGCAACAGCAGCACATCTGGCTAGTGGGTAACAGCGCCTGCCTGTAGGCAAGACAACACAGACGCTCAAGACTGCCTGGTACATTGGATTCAGCAGCAGTGTAAATCTCCCTGTTTATTTATTAGCAGTGATTTGCCCTGTTTTAATATAGACAAATATTCCTCTGCCTTTTTTTTTTTTTTTCCGATTTCAGCTGCAAAATGCTAACTTAGGATGTGGGTGAACTTGCTTACATAAACTCACCCTATTTACCAACTGTAGAGTCTGAGCTTTGGTCCCAGATAGGACTAGCTGATGGTGGTATTGAGAGTGTGTACTACTACAATGATCCAGGACCAAGTCCCATTTATCCCCAGTCTGCATTTATCCCCACATTGAAACTTAGTGGCTCCAGCTACTTTGGATTTAGACTGGTAAAAAAGAGATCAAAAAGCAGCTGCTTAATTTCCACATTTCCTGTCTTTTCAGTACATTTAAAAATTGTAACCTTCCTATTAGTATAAAGTATGTTTTTATACTTAATATTCATCTATAAATGCCAAAGGATGCCAGACCACATATCTGGACACAGCAATAGTCTGCCAAAAGACACAGCAGAACAACACATTTACACAAATGTTGCAGTAACTGACAAATCCAGGTTGCTTAAAAACATCCAGAATTATTACACGTGGCATCTTCAATGTCTCCTGTCCTACATGCTCTTGAGATCCTGACAGATTCATTGTCACGTATGTACTACGCCTGAATATCAAGCGTTTTCCTTAGGCATCTGTTTGTGAGAGTAGACACAAGGCACTGCTGGCCGTTTTTGGTTCTGGAACAGCTGCCCTTCACTTGTACCTAATATGAAAGGCCCAAGACATTAAAGAATCTGGCAAAGGTAGCATCAAAAGGCAATGACACATTATAGCAGGTAGCCTTTAACAGCATTTCTGAGACAAGTCCTAGAACCACTGCAATATGATCACTGGCGACTGGATAAGCACGTAGCCAGGTTTCAGGCTCAGCAGTTTTGCTATTGCATGGTTTCCACACATATTTGTCCTTGAGTTTGGTGGAGAAAAATGCTTAGGTTTTTTATTTTAGCGTTTTTCACAAAAAAAAAAGGAAAAGTCTCAATGAATAAGTTTTTCAGGAGCAGAAAGCCTGTCATGCATGTTGTCCAGCAGAACATTTTAAGGGAGGGGGAGGTTCTTCTTTTATTTTTCTTCTTCTGCCCATTTAGGATGACTACATCCTTATATGCATGCTGTAGCACAAATCCATCTGACTACATCATCCTATTTATTTAATAGAAGCAGAAGGGAAATAATAGCTCTTTTGCACCGGTGCTCATTTCAGTACCGTCTAGGGCATTGGCATAACAAACCGGATAAATACATATCGTGAGAGTATTGTGTTTGTTTGTATATTCCTTCAATTTTTTGTTTCTTAACATGTGCAGCATTCACTTCTCAGACTATTACTAAGATTGATTTTAAAACTGCGGTGAGAGAACTGCATGGAGAAGTACTGCCACATGGATCACAATGTGTTTGCCTGTTCCACCTTGAAAATAAATGTTCCATTTTTCTGCTTATTGGTGGAACACATCCAAACAAGAAAGAGAAAGTTACTAATTGCTCTGAAGGCTACATCAATAATGTATGGATAGATGCCATACTGTGGCATAAACCATCTTGAGTAGAATTGCATCATGTCACAAAAAAATTGGGATTCACAATTCCAGCTTCTAGACTAGAACAAACTCTAGCAGAGCAGAGCAAGAAAGTGTAGAACACTATAAAAGCATTGCTAATGGAAACAGCAGTCATTGCCATCTGAGGCCTGGTGATTGCTGCATAAGCTGCTAACAGGGTGGGTTAAACAGCTTGCCAGTACTGAGTGATTCCAATGCTGTGTGTTTCTGTGGTTGTCAGTGAAAACACTGACTGCAATACTGTCATGTGTTATTAGCAAACTGCTTTGGATGCTACCCTAAAGGGAGGGCAATTTTAGCAAGGCTTTTATTTTTCAATATGCCATCTGCCAAGCTCAGTCATTTTTATAAGGTGCAGGAGAGTAGCCAAGATAAGTAAAAGAAACTAAACCAAAACAAGTGTGTGTATATATGTGCATGTACATATAAATTGTAAGGGGAAGGATGCTTAAAAAGTGTATTCATCAATGTGGCAAGCAAAGTGAATGTGGCGAAAAAGTTTGCACTTTTACTGTATGCTGAAGATATTAATTGGTATTCAAACAGGGGAAAACCATAACATCGTCACTGCCTTAGAAAAAGGTGCCAACAGCCTGCCTAATCAAATGTTTATCCCTCCCATCAGATCTGAAGCCAATGCGTTAATACGGGACTGCTGTAGGAGTTTGGCTGGGATTGCAGGAAAGCACTGTTGTGCTGCCTCCTTGTGAAACATAATGCCTAGGAATACATCTTAAATAATCCTTTCTTAAACTGTGTATTTCCTTCTGAACCAAACGCCCTGTCAAATAAGTCAGTTGTCAGAAGGAGGGGTCTGAGGACGGGGGTCTCTGCCAGACTCCCTATGCCTGCTGGCTGACCTCAAGTTTATGTGATTTTGACCTTTTGGGTACATCCTTTCAGATATGAGCCGTTTGGTAGCTCCCTGCTGTACTGCTGTAATGTAACGTGTGAACATGTTTACAGTCTGATCCTGAGCCACTGGAGTCACTGGCAAAGCTCCTGTTGACTTCATTTTGTGTAGGTCTGAAGCTGTAACAATACTCTGTTTAGCCACATGGTGTCCAGTCACCGGTAAGATCTTATGGCCTCCTCAAGGTCCTCCCCAACAGCCTGCCCAGACTCCAGGATACCCATTTCAGCCTCATCCCTACCTGAGCTGTGCTAGAAGACAGCTGGTCTCCAGCTCTATCAGAGCTGTGGGTCCTCATTCTGCATTTGACCCATGTGTTGCCTTCCTAGTGTGACTTTGGCCCTGCATGAACTTGCCCAGTGATCTGGGCCCTTGGTCAGACCTGGCTGCCCCGTGCCCTGCTGCCTGGTCGGTGTGGTGGGACAAGCCCTGGCTGGAGAAGCCCTGCACTACTCCCCCCATAAGGACATCACCATTCAGCCTCCAGCATTCCATGTCCTGCCGAAACGGAAAGACTAAAAGACACAGCTCCCTTCTTCTTTCTCACTTGCTTCCTAATCAACCATGGGCATTGGTGAGGGAATGGCCACCATCCATGAAAGGAATGATGAAGGGACAAATGCTGTGATAGTCCACATCTCCTCATTAAACTTGCTTGCTTTCATTCTAGCTGCTTCTAGTAGGTCATCCATGCACGATGCAACATGCTGTCAATTTACAAATTGGTGTTATCAGATTTTTATAGGGAAAGTGTTGATTTTATTGCTGTATCATAATTGCCATTACAAATAAATTCTACTGTTCCAATGAAATGTGATTTTCAACACAATACCAGAAACTGCATTGCATTCCTTGGTGTGTGTGCCTATCTACTCCTCAGGGCAGTGTGTGTGCTGGCTTACCCAGGGTAAGTCTGCTTATGTCCTACTTAAAAAGCAATGTCACAGACTTCTTAAAGAGTTTATTGCTCTGAATAAAAGACAGTGCATTTTCTCATTTCAGGATATATAGTTTTTCTGCCATTAGAGACATTTTATTGCTCTTTCTAGATCTGCAAGATATTTTGACTCAAAATTTATATTTTATTCTTATTTTGCAAACTTTCTTGCAAGCCATTTACAGATCCAAGAGATTTAACTTGCCATAAGCAACACTGAAAATGAAGGAAAGTTTTTCTCTTGCTGAAATGGAACAGATGGAGCTCATCCAAACCCTTCCGATTTCCCTGTTAATCTCAGCAACCTGTTTCTATCCCAATAGGTGTGGTTCGCCAGGTGAGACCCATTGTTGGACCTTTCCATGCCATCCTGAAACTGGAGATGAACTACGTCATGGGTGGAGTGGTATCTCATCGCAACATTGTCAATGTTCACATCTTTGTTTCTGAGTACTGGTTCTGAGAGTGTTTACAATCCCAGACAAGCAAGCTGCTCCAACGTAAATCATTACTGCAAACTATTATGTCATATATTTGTTTGTAAAACCCAATAGTGTTTTTTTTGTTTTATTTTAAATATTTGGTTTATAGTTTAAGACAAATAACAAGCTATTATGTTGATTAGACATAGGGTGGAGCAAAATAAGTGAGCCCAGTGTAGTAGTTGTCTGTATAAATAAGTAGTGTGTAAAAGTGCTCAGCTGCCTAGCGGAATTTAAGACTTTTCTAAATGTTTAGGCAGATCTTAACTATTGCTCCTTGGCTGGATAACCAGAGTGACTGAGGATATGGAACAAAATAAATGTCAGAGTTTATTGGGTGGAATATGTGGTATCTTTAGATGGAAGAAGTTTGGTAAGGATTAGTAACCTCACCTCAATATTAACTTCCTTGAAGGAGTCAGGTAGTCAGAAAGTGCCAAATACTCGCATTTGGGCCCCAATAGGATAACTCTGAATAGTCACCCAGAATTGCTAATAATTTCTGAAAAGTTTAGCCTAGATTCTTAGAAACCACCACTGAGCTACAAGAGGAAGTGTGAAAAGAATTAGAAATGGTAAAAGTCTAACAAGCTATTGCACATATTAAAAAAAAATTCCTTTTTTGTGCTTATTATTTGATTGTAAGATTGTGTTTGATTCTAATTAAACAAATACCTCTCATTACAATTAACTTCTTCTAAGAATAAGGTATATTGCTTAAATCCCAATCTCATCTGTACTCAGCAATACATGGGAAATTCAGATCTGTATCACTTGTATATTACAGAGTACAGCTCCATACCTTTTTAGAATGGTATAAAAATCAGCATGTTAAACTGTATACTTTCTATGCACCAGACCAAGGCATGTGTAATAATATAATGAAACTCTCACAAATAAATGAATGTTTAATGTATTTTTTGGGCATCAAAGCAATGTATCTTTTTTTTTTTTTATCACAGAATAGGAAATAAATAGCTCCATGTTTCAGTTTGTTATGTTTGTTAAGACATGAGGAAATAAAGAAAGTCAAATGGGAAATGCTCAGAAGTATGCTATGGTTTCTGCTTACCAGAAAAATCGTATAATATACAAAAATATCTCTTGTAAACAAATTAATTATATGGGTATGTTACAAATTCCCCACTCAAAGCAGTCATTATTGGCATTAGGCATTTGTCTCTTCTTTTTATACAAAAGCCCCTGAAGCTTAAGGGAATCATTCTATTGTCCTGAATGATATTTGAAGAAGACTAATAAAGACTTTCCTCTCTGATCCATTGCAAATAAAAAAACCATAACAACTTTACTGTGTACATTCAGAAGTCTTCGTTACAGTCTCTGTAGGGAAGCTTCTCTGCCAGCAGCATTGTCAGTCTTTAAGTGAAGTTTTTGTGATAACATATTCTCATACCTTGAATTTCACTACAGGATACCCTCTTGAAGGTATTTGTTGCCCCCACATTTATAGAGCATAACAACACCATACGTAGCCTAGTTTTCAGGATGCCATCAGCTTAAAAGATGTTCAGTGTTGTTAATGGTCACCTCTACAGTCAATATGGTTTCAATAAGGACGAGGGGGAATGGCTTTAAATTGGAAGGGGGAAAATTTAGATTAGACATAAGGAAGAATTTCTTCAAGATGAGAGTAGTGAGGCACTGGCACAGTGCCCAGAGAATTTGCCCAGAGAAGTTGCCCAGAGAAGTTGTGGCTGCCCCATCCTGGAGGTGTTCAAAGCCAGGTTAGATGGGGCCTTGTGCAGCCTGGTGTGGTGGAAGGTGTCCCTGCCCATGGCAGGGGGTTTGGAACTGGATGGTCTTTAAGGTCCCTTCCAACCCAAACCATTCTATGATTCTATTAATAAGTAGCATAGAAAAATTGTATGAAACAGATATATTTTTAGCAGGTGACCTTCATCATTCAACTGACCAATGGAGAGTTTGGAAAACTACAGAGTACAAGAGATACTGTTGACTTCAGGAATTACTAGCCTACATAATCCCAATTAGGACTGGGAAGTAAAATGTTTTATTATGCTAACAGAGGCCAAGAAAATGGGAATGGAAGACTCTTCTTAAATTGTCCAGTTCTTTTCCTTGCCAGTGTAGGAAAAGTAAGTAGCCTTAGTACCAAAAATACAAAACCTGTTTCCGTCTAATTTTCTAGACTGTAATTTTTGATCCTTTCTTTCCTCTGTAAATGGTATTTAGTTGCAGTGGAAAGAACTTTGGGACAGCAGAAATCTAATTTTAGGATCAAACTAATGAACAAACTAATTTACAAACTCCTTTCTGTAAAAGAGAAACCACACACCACCACACACACAGAGACTCCCCTCCCCTTCTTATGTCTGCATTTTTGAGTAAAAATAAGATAGGATTACCACTACTTCCCGAAAAACTGTTTTCCTACATTGTCCCAAATGGTCTTTCAAAATTGCAAGCAGCTTTTTAAATAGTCCTGATATCTTATAAGAATGTTGATCCAGTAGATAATTTATGTTTTGTGTGCAATAAAATTAAAGAGCGCTTAGTGCCATGGTCACTGTGACATGTCTTAACTTTTAATAGCTCACCATAGACACACTAAATAATTCAGTAGTGATAGGAAAGATTAAGTATTTCTCTCATCCAAACTTGTGGCAATAAAGCTTCACTTGTTGAAAATGGGTCAAGTAAAACTATTTGTAATTTTTATTGGCAAATCATTAAAGCTGTTCAAGTGGGAGAACATGCTTATGAAATTGTCACTGGGATCTACTCTGAGGGCTTTTCTTTTGCAGTGCTCTCTTTGGGTTAATTAGATCTATGTTCAAATCATTTTAATTGTGGGGAAACAGAATCTCAAGTAAATGAGCATTTACAAGAAAACAACAAGAACAAGTTTAGACTGCTGCATGTTTTCAGTCTGCTTTTTAAGAGTCATCTGCTCAGTCATACACAAAATGATATCATGTGCCTTGGAAAAAAAATCATACCACATAGAAGAATGAGTGATAATAACACACAATTATAGATACTACATAGGATCAAATTACCTGATAAACTATTGTAATTGACACTAACTGGGTATGGAGAGACAAAAATCACTTGAATGAGCAAAGGCTCACAGGTGCTAACCAGATTCTGATGGGAGGAACAGTGGGTCTTAGGTTTTCTGCCAGAATTCAGGCATCCTGCATAGGTGGGAAGACTAATTGTGTGCTATACAGACTGCTTCCAGGACAAGTATTATAGCAGGAAAAAAATGCCTCAGAGTTATTTCTAGTGGCATTCAGACAGTTTGCCTCAGGAAGCATTCAGTGTACATAGACGGTTCTGAGTAATCAGGGGCACAGCCTTAGTCAAATAAAATAATAATAAACTAGGAATATTTCAGATCAATTTGCTGACAGACTGATCTACTTTGTGTTTCTTCAGTTTAAAAATTACTTCCTGATAGATCTGTAATTTATTAGCAGACAGAGAAGGCAAAATAGCACATCATATGTAATCCTAGCATAGTTACTCCTTTTACTGAGTAAGAACACAACAGCCAAGGACAATAGCAATGAAGAACAAACAAGTTTCACAACAGTGTTCAAATCAGTACATTCCATGTATAATAGCTGGATAAACTTGTGCAGTAATTACAAAAGCTATTTCATGATTTGGAGAGAAATACTGTGTGTCTTTCCAGGATAGCTGTCCTAACTACAGCATATGGTAACTTTTGGAAGCCACTAGTGACTGACTGTAACACTCCAACACAGCAAATTGCTTGTCAGCACTGTGAATATGTCCACTATTTGGAGCTCATGCAGCATTAATGTGCTCCTGTCTCAGCCACAAAATCACACTACACCTGAGTTTGGCCCATGAGAAATATTATAGCATCCACTTCACCCATGCAGTTCATGACTGCTTCAGCGCCTGAACACGTGCAATCAATCAATGCTGCCCTAGTGAACATGAAAACACGGCCCTAGTGAAATTTTGCTGCGTGCAGTGCAGGGTGGAGTGAAAAGTGTGGCCCAAGCTGACTTCTGGAGCAGAATGTGTTATACCAGTGCCACCAACATGTAACAGACTGCATTTTTTATGGAAGCAGGCTCAATGCAGTTGCATTCTTACATCCCTGATGGTATAAAGGAATTAAACCAGAGATGATTTCCAGATTAAATACAAGACCTCGTTGTAATGATCTGTAGTTGAATTAAGAAGAGTATGTGGAAGACAGCTCATATTTCAAGCCGGTTAAAAACATGCATGCTGGTAAATTAAGTGAATTATTATTTAATATCTAATCCTGAAGAAAGGCACAAAACCATTTATTCAACACCAGCCGCTTTATATCAGCTGGTAGATAGGTACCACTGTGAAGACAACTCCCAAAAGCTAGTGTCTGAAGATGTATAAACATGCTGTCTATTCCACTGAACACAGAGAAGATATTCTGCTCATCAGTAAATGTGATCTTGCTACCTTTATTTTTTAAATTAATATCTATATTTTTGGTCTGTTTGTGAAAATGTTATTGATGCAGAAAATACTTGGTGCCAGCTGTGGCAGAAAAAAAGACCAGGGACTCTTAGAAACATTTTCTGTGAATGACAGCTTCTAGCAACCCACTTGCAACATTTCAGTGGCTTGAACTTGGTATTCCATGGAAAGGCTTTTAAAGGGCTGCTGATATGTGACTTTTCTATATTCTGTGGTGGTGTTAAACCATATTGCATACGAAAATTTTATATATGCATGTATTTGGTGTAGCTTGCTAGGTAGGCTCTTTAGAACAAGAAATCCTCATGCCCGAGGAGAAATTCACACCTGCTGGAATGGAGATGTTCATGCCATGACCATATTGCCTTTATCTTACCCATCTGAGCTTAATGCCTTGTCTCTCGCTCTTGACACTAGTGAGATCACTGATGTAACTGGACAAGAAACCCACCCCAGGAATGTTGTTTCTGGGATGGACTTTCCCAGGTAGGTAGTCCTTCACAGCAGTTAAAAGGACTGTTTTCCTTTGCAATCAGATATGTTACATACAGAGCCATTTTAATGTCATGTATGTTCCAAACTTCCCATGAAATTGCAGCAAAGTCTAGCCTGGTTCCAGTCAGGAGTAACTGCTATTAAAAGATGAGCCAGGGGAAGGTCTTCCTGAGTTTTTCCTGTTAAATAAACAGCACACGTGCGGCGTAGCTCAGGCAAGGACCAAGGCTCAGGGTCCCAGTGCAGCTCCAAAATGGATGCGCACAGACCCCAGCTGAGGCTTCTGGCAGCCATCTCTCACACCACTTTCTCCACAGTGGTTGGCTCAGCATCACCCAGTGGCTTCACATCAGGCCTGGAGCACAAGTAGCCCAGCTCCCAGGAGGAGCTGGAGGAAGCAGCTGCAGGGGAGAGTTACAGAGAAAGGCCATTACATGTTGATTGTGATAATTAGAGCTCGTTGGTACATTCGGGCTGTGACAGTACTTGGTACCCTCACAGCTGCCATTATGGGCAAATCTGATGGTAATGGAGAAATTGAAGAGTGACGAACATCGATGTAGGAAGCTGAGAGAGACTGGGTGAGTCAGTGCAACTGCTTTTACAGGTTGCTGAGAGAACAGTGATTTATTCATTGGCAACAAATACTTTATAAATTCCCTGTGAGTGACTAGTCAATATCAATACAAGGATTTTGAGAAAGAAACATCAGCTACTTCAGCCTTCTTCCCTGTGAAGTCATAAATCAGGTGTCCTGTGGGGATGCCCCTTGCATTTGCTTCACTAGGTATCACATCGCATGAGAGGCATTTGAGAGCCCCTACACAAGTGGGCAATGCACATCAGTTTCAGTGGCCAGATGCACCCTGTCTAGATCCTTATGGGCTCTGCACCCCTTGACCGCTGGGCTCTCTGGAGGCTGCCTTCGTGGGAAGTCCCAGCTCTCATAACACTGCCCACAGTAGCTGGTGGATGTGCCGGAGCTCATGGTCTTGCCTTGCCATGTGTCAGATGAGCACAGAATCCTTTACATCCTCTCCAGGAGTAATTCTCCTTGTGTCATCTCACTGTGACTTCTTTTCAGAGAGCTTTTGCTAATGCAAAATATTGCTTGCTCTTCCTCTACAGAAATGGCTGAAGGATATAAGTAAGTAGAAGTGCGTTGTCTGCATTTTGTCTTTGTCTAAACGAGATTGGGAAGCATCTGAAAAATTATCTTGTCTTTTGTATATGATCTGTGTGCAGTATTAGATCAGTACAAAAGTAGAGTTCGTGTAGCAAATAGCTTGGTTGTTTCCCCCTCCATCTATTTTACTTTATTTTTGCTAGTGATCTGTGAGGATACTATTATTAAAAACAGCAGGAAAAATATTCCCATGGTGGAAAAACTGCACTTTTATCTATTATTTGCATAATGATCTAGAGCATCTCAAAATAAGCAAATAATGCTAAGGACAGCAGAGTAACTTAGTTTTGGAAGCTCAAATTTATTCTGAGGTAGTTCCAAGCAGAATTTAAGACAAGGCTATTGGAATTCAATACAGTAAAAATAAATAAATGTGGTCCTTGATATTATTTTCTTTTCCCTATTTCAGAAAATAAAAATCTGTATATGTTAGCGTTCTGAATTTTTTTTCTACTGTCTTGCTGTTATGTCTTCACATTTGAAAGGGTTTTTTTTTTCTATAGCAATGTTTGAGTTTGAGTCTATTGGCTGCTGCTTCACTTTTGGTTTTTAGTATGTTTAACACCCAGTCAGAACTAATTAAACTTATTCCTTTTGATTTATGCAAAAGGCTTTCTCTCTGGAAAAAAAAAAAAAATCCTTCTCTTCCCTAAGTTGGGATTTTTGCTGGCTCTTTAAAAGATGTCAGCTGAGGTCTCCCAGGGATGCTCATTCCAAGGGCAGTCATCCTCAAAAATAGCACTTGATTGTTCTCTCTTGGCCAAGCCTGAAGCAAGCACAGTTTTGATAAAAATGCCAGAGCCACTTCTGGTTGGCCAGCGTGCGCTTAGCCATTAGTGAAGAAATACCATTTCTCCTAAGGAAAGTGAGAGAGACCTGAATCTGATTTATATCTCAGGGTCCCGAGTTTGGCTGAGGTTTCAGACCTTCCTGCTGGCAGTCCCACACCCTCGCCTGCCCTCTGCGCACCTCAGCCTCTGCCCATCATGGCCAGAGCTCCCCGGGCGGCCCTGCATGCCTGTGGAGGACGCCCTTCCCTCAAATTACCCGTCTGGTCTGATACTGAATGGTCCTCCCTGCTCTGCAACAGCAAGGAATGCCAAAGCCCTTCCCAACATTACTTCTGCTTTCTGAGCGTCTTTGTTCCCTGCTGCCTGTGGTGAGCACAGGAGGTGTGAGGCTGTGTGGAAATTGCTGCTACTAGACAAGAGAGACATAAAGTACACCCACCAAGTCTCCAAAATCATTGATCTGATGAAAGATCTTTCATTCCTGCTGTGGCTAAGAATGCGCTATCTGTTCTGTAATGAGCCCCTTTTTTTGCTTTCACCTTATCCTATTTCATCCCTTTCTTTCCTCTCCCCTTTATTGGATTTTCTTCTCTCTCTCCTTATTTTCAGTCTCCACATTCATCTTTTTCTTTTCTTCCATCACTGAGTGTTTACTTGCAACTGAGCAACTGAAGTTAAACATGCCCACTAGATCCTGAAGAGAGATCTTGAAGAGCTGCAGAAAGAAAACTTATCCAGGGGTCACTGCAGAATGACAGTGCTTTCATACCCCAAATGTTTTACCATGGTGCTTTGTATCACATCTAGATTATGCCAGGATGTACATCTGCATGAGACAGTTCGTGGCCACCCTCTTTTAAATTTATCTCTTACAATTAAATCCGTGTAACTTATCACTTCAGGGTGCAATTGCCCAAGTGAGGCACGAGGCGAAAAAGATTCAGAAGCCTTTTTCTGTAAGATATTCCTATTTGACATAGTACTTTGTCACTCCCTACAGGAAGACGGGCCACACAGGAGGTTGGTGAGCTTCCCGCATCTGCAGCAAACAGAATGTGTGAATTAATCATGCTTCACCTGCATTGAGTCAGAGGATCTAGGTTAAATCCCTGCTGACAACGTCTAATGTGAGAAGCAACATGAGCACAAGATATAAATATGCTTCCTCCCTCCTGTTTCCAGATATGTTTTCTTGTGTGTGCTGCAGATGAGAGAACTGGCTGGTATCTGTTGCTGTCCTTCAGGTCTCCATAGCCTTTTGGGGGACTTGCCATGCTCTGCAAGCTTCAGCGCTAGGTGACACTTTTGCCAGTACTGCTGAAGCAAAGGGCCAGTCCCTCATCATAGGCCCAGACTAAAATATTGCAGCAAGGGGCACTGAGTTGAGGCATGGGAAGCCACCTCATGGACTTCAAACCATTTGCAGACACAGGTTCCTAGCACTAATTCCCATGTCCTACTGATTGCATGTTCTCACATGCCACAAAATATCATGGCATCTCCACAAATTCATGCTTTGATCAGGTTCTTGGCGTGTTAGAAGACATTTGGGATCAGCTTGTGCTAAAAGGCAACTGGCAGAGCTGGCTTCTCACATTAGAAGAACCTGGGACTTTGAGCAACAGCAAGGTGGGACTTTCCCTTCCCTCCTGCAACCAGTGCTGGTCACTCTCTGAAGGAATTGGAATCCAGAAGCATGAGAATGGCTCTTCCCTGAAACTGCATTTAATAACTGAACTAGATTAATTAAATGTCATATAAGTATCTATGAGCAACTTGGAAGTTTTATGATTATAGCATCGAGATATCACTCAGCTGATGTTGAAATGATGTTTCGTAGTGATAAAAAAATATGAGCTGTCTGATGTTATTCTGGCAACTGGGTATATTGTATCCAGCCCCTGCTGCCTTCACTTACACATCTGCTAGTGACACTAGTAGACTCACAACTTCCACTGAGCAAGAAGATACAAGTCACAACTCACTCCTCTCTGCTCCACAATAATGAGAGGGCTACAGGAATTCCTCCACTCTGTGGTGAGAGGAGCAGATCACCAGCTAGTGCATGATGATTCACATGGCATGGAGGTGGATCATGGGATTTAACAGTATGCACAATGTTTGAGATCCCATGAGGGTGAAGCACTGTAATTCTATGGTCACACTTAGCTTAAGACTGTCATTGGTACTGCTCTGATGGAAACGGATCCTCTATTTAAAAAAAAATACAAACAAAACCAAATTAAAGAAAAGCAATTGTATCATGTCTGACATCATAGGTGATAAATATCTTGGCCTGGTAGTTCTTGCAGGGTGACCTTTTCAGGTTGATTCCCAAGATGGTGATTAGCCCTTTTCTTTTGCCAGTAGCTGATGGTTCTCACAGGAGTGAGGTGTGGTGCAGGTCATACAATGATGGTGGGGGAGAGCTGATAAAAGAGAAATGCTTTCATGTTCCTGTAATCAGGCTGACCCTGGTAAGGGGAACAGCAACTTTTTCTGAACCTGCCCCATCAGTGACCTCAAACCTGACTGGAGGGACCACCCTCAATTCAGGATGCAAGGTAAGTTAAATTACATGCTGCTGAATTGCCCTAATACTGCCAACATTTTGGGCAGAAGTTGTAATAATGATTAAAATGCACCAGTGTAATGGATACCATCGTAACTCTGTAACTACAGTTTAGGTTTTGAAAATGACAAATACATGTTTAAGTAAGGCTAACCAGAAAGTACTAGATGGTGCTTTAACTGTGGCCAGCTGTCTAGTATTTAGAAATTAGAAAAGAATGTTTTTTTCCTTCCAAAGTGGAAAAATTGCAGTACATTTATACATATTGAGCTGGTGAGCATTTGTCCAGCTCTACCAAGATGTATCAGATTATCTGTTTTATCAATAGATGACAAAATACTTTGTAGAACAACTGCACAAGAAAAATTGGGCTCTGTAGCTTTCAGCTTATGATGTAGTTCACCTCTTATGGATTAGAGACCTCATTCACAGCTGCTAAATTTCATAGGGTTTGGGTTTTTTTTACCAGACCCCATCAGTTAACAGGTCATGGTAAACTTTGCTTTCTTTAGTAACAGTGAGTTTTATTTGCCTTGAATTACCTGTGAATAGCTTATTTCAGTGACATTTCTTCAACTCACACAGGCAACTGTTCTTTCCAACTCATGTACCTTTAGCTGCTGATCTCTCTGTCAATTTATGATTATGGTTCTCTTTTACCCCTACTCTGAGTAAGCTTCACACCTGACCTCTTATTCCACCTCCCCCCATTCTTAAGTTTCTCAGAAATGGAACTGCTGGGAACACGGAAAAAGTATTTCAGCTGCTGATGTTTTTGTCAGTTGAACTGAAAGAGTTCTAAACCCATAAGCTGCTGTTTGTAGAGCTGCTGGCTCCATGTCACATGGAGATCCAGTGAAGATTACATGGATGAGAAAGGCACGTAGATGTAAGCAGAGCATCAGTCTTGGCAAGCCAAGAAGCTGGCATTAATGCAGTCTGAAAACATGTGGGCTTCCCTGAACTCCTCCTAGGTGTCTGGCCAAACACAGCTAGCTGGTAGGCAGGGGTGGCTGAAAGATTGGTCACATCGAAGGGCATTGAGCTTTCTTTGATGGATTTTCAGATGAAAAACTTAACTGAGACAGGGTTAGGTAAGAGCTAAAACAGAGCTCCACATCTAGGCAGCAGCAAAAGGGCTCTGAAGAGGAACAAGGGGGCAACTGATTTTGGATCCAGAGTTCTGCACTTCAGTAGTACTTGATCCTTGGTCTAGAGGCTGCCTCTGCAAGAGCCGTCCTGTAAGGAGAGAGGTGAGAGAATAAGCAGTGTAAAGAATAGTTTGGTCAGTAAGGCTTCTCCAATATCTCCACAGCAAAACTCAACCCTTAATCTCTTCTGAAACGTGGAGACATTGGGTTGGTAGGATGAACTGGGAAAGACCTGGTTCAACCTCTTTTTCCATGGCAGTCAGTTATGTCCTAGTAAAATGGAGAAAACATTACTACTGAAGAGGGAAAATAGGAGCCAACAGGATTATCTCCCAGATGGGAAATGCTGAGCAAAGCTTGATGGACACTCATTCACCATCCAGAGCCAGGGGTTTGGCAGTGGCCCTGGGGAACCGAGGGGAGCTGTATGAGCTCATGGAGGAGAGGAACACAATTGTAATAGGAGCAAGAGCTTACTGTGTCTTTGCTTTCTACACAACACCAAGCATAAGGGAAACTGCGCTGGCTTTGCTCGTTTCCAACTGACTGTGCTTATTGTACCAGACCTGACTTCCTATCTGCTCGGCTGCTGGGGCATAGGTCTGGATGGCTTATCCAGTGCAAGCCAAGGAGGTCCAGTTGAGGGTTAACAAGCTCTCTAAAACAATATTATCCAGTTATTCTCCAGGACTGCACCAGAGTCATGACAATTTGACTTTTATTTCAACTCCTGGCAATAAAACAAAGAGCCTAATTAGGTATCCATTGAAGTTAATGAAAAGTTCACGTTTTGTCAGGCGCCCAACATTATACAGATATCTTCAGCAAGTATTTCACCTCTTCATACCATGCTTCACCCATTTCTTCTGTCTATGGAGACTACGTAAATATGCTGAAAAAACCAATGTTTTTGTATTTTTTTACTAAATGTGAGCTGTACTGAACCCTTAAGTGGCAAAGACTCCACATGAGAACAAGAAAATTTTATTAATTGATTTATCCTAATATATAGCTTTGGCTATATAAAAATTATAAGACAGCTTATGGAAGTATTTTAAACTCATAACCCAGAAACTTCACACAAACAGTGGAAAGGCTGGCTGGAACCACTGCAAGGTGGTGACAGTAATTCAGGAGGCCAAGTACCTTCTTGAGGCCAAGCACCTTCTTGAGGCCAAGCACAGCCTTGATCTCTGTGCAGAGATCACAGCTCTGCACCCATGTTGCTGAGAGGTGCTCACCATCATGTGCCAATAGGGTGGTCAACTGCAGTTTGCAGTGTGATATTCAGAGCTGGGAGAGTCCCAAGGGGGTGGTTTGATCCTGCAGAGCCAATCTAATGACACAATGCCCTGTAGCACTGTGCTTCCACCTGCAGCTCTTGGTACCTTGGTTCATCTTTTCTGGAACCGGCTGATGCCTTTAAAATGACACAAATAGATGCTTTTGGGGTGGGAGAGGTAGTTTTCTACTAGTGAGTGGATGGGAAGCAAAGGTCTATGGAGCAGCAGCTGCTTCAGTGTGCATGGCATGTCAAGCCACCTCCTAAGCACACACTGGCTCCCTGGAATAGCCACTTCTCTTCAGTCTGCAAACATCTATGGTTGAAGGAGCAGGCGTACCTGAAATGCAACTGTCTGAAGTAAAAGTGGGACAGAACGGTTGATCTGTCAGGATCAGTCTGGGATTCCAAGGGAGTTCGGTGAGTTGGCAGCTCGTGCTGCCCAGTTGCAGAGGCTCCTCCCCAACATACCAGTCCCTGTTCCTTAGCTCCCTGTGGCCTTCAGCTATCCCACCCAGTCCTGCAACAATGACCACAGGCAGACTGGTAAGCAAGAAGAAGCTTGTTTGAATTTGTCCTGCTCTAAGACCACATGTTGTGGTAAGAAAGGACCTGATGGGTGGGATTCAGTTACTTAACCACAGGCTTATAGTGCCATTTTGGATGTCTTGAAGTATCTGCGACCTCTCTGTGCAGACTGGAAAATGACAGCAGTCTTCCAGGAGACCCACACAATTCTGGAAGAAGATGGAGAGAAGAGGCATCTAGGCTGTCACTAACTGCCTGGATTTCAGCCCAGTGCTGGGTCTAGGGCACCCTAAAGCACTGAGCCCTCCTGGACCCTGCCTTGGTGGGGAAACACAGGGTGATCACAGTTGGTATGGCCATACCCAAACTGGTGGTGTCCCCCTCTCCCTCCAATAGACAAGAGCTGACTTTATCCATGTGGGGTTGGATCTAGTAACTAGTGTCAACAGGAATTTCACCACTGAATTCAGCAGAATGAAAGCCAGCACAGCTTCAGGCTGACAGGCTTTCATAACCATTTGTTGCCAAGCCAGTGTAACAGGGAAAATGAGGAGATAACAGAAAGACATAGAATTGTGTTGACAAAAAAAAAAAAAAAAGTAGCTTTCTATTATCCTGCCACACTCCTTGGAGAGGATAAGCAAAAGCAGATACTATCAGTAGAGGAATGTTGCTATAAGCAATGAAGCAAATCTGGGGGAGAAGTCTGTTCAGTATTATCTTAATTAGCTGGAAGATGGAAAATGCAGACCAGGAAGCAACTGAGCAAGGAAACCGATAATGCTCAACCAAGAACTGGTTGAGCATTATGAAAATGACCAAATGAAAGAACAATGGAGGCAGACAGAAAGATTGACCAAAGAGTTGGGGAAAGTTGGAAGTTGATGGTTTTTTCCCTTTGTCATCTGATTAAAGTAATTTCAGCCCAATGGGTTTATATCTAAGTGGTTGAGTGGCTGCCAGGTAATATCAGTGTAAGTGCTCAGATGAGAGAAGAGCATTTGATAGCTACCTGTATGAAAATCAGATAACAAGTTATTAATAGACCACAAACTCCAGTATTTGAATGAGAGGTGCTATCAACTTAGCTGGTTCTTATCAGAAAAAAATAAAAGACCTCCTAGTCTGCCAAGACCTGTACCCAGGGAGACCTCTGTGTGAAATACCTCTGAGGGTCTCATGGGATGCATCTTTGTGGAACTATCAGTAGGAAATAGTAGCAGCAGACTACAGATTTTAAATACTATTATTTTTCTATTATGTATGAAAAAGCAGACTTAAACTAGTATTTTTTTCACCCATTCACAGAAAGGATGTAAGGATTATGGTTCAGGATGACTTCTCAATGAAGCAAGAGAGAAACAATTCTGCCTTCTTTTAAATCATTCTCTATTTACCTCCATTAACTTGCATTTTCTAATAAATTTTTGTATGTGTAAATGTACATGTAAAATACACGTAGACACATTTTATAAAAATATAATGAACAGAATAATATTGGAAACTATATCAATTGAATGTCAAAGACTGCCAACATGTTGTCAGAGGAAACTGTCATTGGAGGAACTCAATTCTATAACAATAGTTGTTGT
Source organism: Phaenicophaeus curvirostris (assembly GCF_032191515.1). NCBI lineage: Eukaryota > Metazoa > Chordata > Aves > Cuculiformes > Cuculidae > Phaenicophaeus > Phaenicophaeus curvirostris. The sequence continues at coordinate 81,611,165 of NC_091392.1, read as the reverse complement.
CCAGTGAATCTTACCAGTGGGCCAATGAAGGTCTGTAACCAAATATTCTTATAAAGGCTGTCTAAATGTATTCACTGCAACATCATGGACTTTTAATGGAAACTGGTGGGGGCTTTAAATGCAAAATCCTAAACCACCCCATTCTGCTCCATTTGACTGGAATTCGAGGACTTCAGTCAAAAAAAAGGACTCTCAAAAGATCTCCAGACTTGGAGGGAGGAGGTTTGATTTGACAGGCAAAGATTGTTACAAACACTTGTCTTCCTATCTTTGTTAACAGTGGATGGGAAATGCCTGGAAGTCTAAATGTTTCTCTGTGGTTCTCTGTGCTTGCAGCTCAGGTTAAGCTAATAAGGTTCACTTCTGATCCCAATCACAAACATTTGGAAAAGTAAACACAGGTGGCATAAATGCAGTGAGGATAGTACTCATTCTGAGAGAGAATGATGTTATAAAAACAAAACAAGATAAAACATAGCTATAACCAAATTAGCCATGACTACTTTACAAAGCTGTGTTGGGGACTATCAGTTACAGATAAGTTCAACAAACCAGCTTCAAACCACAGATTTAAGTCCCACACAAGAGATTAAAGGAAATTCAAGAAAGTAATTATTTGCAGTATGTTAAAGAGTTTACATCAGATTTTCATGAAGGAGTTTTTAAAAGCAAGGATATTATGACTTGTTTACAGGTTAAATATCAACCTGGCGATTATGTTCTGCTTATTTAATTTCCTTTGCAATTCTAATTGCATACACAGGTCTTCTTCCTCCCTGCCCTCTATGGCTCTTCAGTACCTGTCATGGTCTTCGGTGTTTCTTTGGAATATTGTGTAAGCCGCCATACTGATATAAACTCTGTTCTGCAGCTAGTAAATGTTACATGAAACTTAATTCATGCTCAAATAAGGAGCACTCAGGTAACTGCAGCCCTGGGTTTGGTTCATAAATGCAACATGCTAAAATAACTAAGTAGCATCCATATCAGAACTTAGACTGCACATATGTCTTCTCCAGACAATATGCTTTTATTCTTTTCTTCCAATTGCAGTTCACAGACAGAATTTTCTTTCCTGAAGTCAATGGAGCATTGCCATTAATTTTGACCAGAGAATTTAATTAATAACCGATCCTCTTTGGTTGTCTGTCTCTATCTCACCCAACCATCTTCTGTTTGATTCTTCTGTAACACTAAATGCATTAGACCCTCTATAACACATCAACCTTATTTCTTTTATTTACAAAAAGAGGAAATACTTGGAGGGGAAAAAACCCCAAACCAACAAATATTTGAAAGGCTCTGTGGATCCAGAACCATTTCCCATGTGGTCAGATTTCTGAAGGTCTGCAGATGCCTAGTGAGATTGTTGTAAGAGTCAAGGCAGATTAGCTATCTGTGCTACTTACATATGTCAATACTGTTTTAATCTAGTCCATAATCTAGTCAAAAACATGTAAGAAAGTATGTGCTAAGGTGTTGACAGAGAGGCATTTTTATGAAAAGCCATTCCTTCCTGAGTAGAACAGGAAAATAAAATGTATTTGATTTGCTAGAAAGTAACATTGTACTTTACCACTGTCCACACTTAAACATAAATTAGAGTCTATATATGTAATACTTGAAGCAAATGGACAACAGAATTGGCCCTTCAACTGGAACTGAGAAATAGAAATGCTGATATTCTGTAAGATACCAAGGCAATACGATTCAACTAACTGTAAACTACCTACGCAGCAGAGCAAATATTCACTTGTTAAACAGTGGAAGAGAGTCTACTGATGGAATGACTTGCAGTCTCTTCAGCTTCAGCTTATGGTCAATAAATCTCATTTGAAAAGTAACACTGCCCACTTATCCTTTCAGCATGAGGAGACTGTCATTACCACGCTATATTGTGTCTGGCCTCACAGCATTTGTGCTGCTGACCTATTATGAGTCAAGTTATATCGTCATCCACAACTAAGTTGATTTGTCAGAAGCCAATGAGTGGAATTCTCTCAGGTCACTGTAGAGCTCTTTGATGGAAATAAAACTACTTTTCTGTGGGAAAGAAAGATGAGAGGGACAGGTCCCTGTGATGGGGGGCATCTTGTCTGACTGCAGTTGGCAACAAATCACATGTGCATTCTTATATGAGGCTATATGTAGCCAGAGATGTTTGGATGCAGTAGATTATATAACTGCACATTTCACTGTGCTGCATGTCTCAAAGAGCCAAGAAGCAGCTCAGGAGGACAAAGCTTTGTCTTCATGCTGTCCTTGACGTTCTCTGTGGCCTTAGAATCATAGTGTATTCAGGGTTGGAAGGGACCCAACCCCCCTGCCATGAGCAGGGACACCTTCCACTAGATCAGGTTACCCAAGGCCCCATCCAACCTGGCTCTGAACACCTCCAGGGATGAAGCATCCACAACTTCCCTTGGCAATTCCAGTGTCCCACCACTCTCATCGTGAAGAAATTCTTCCTAATGTCTAGTCTAAATCTGCCCTTCTCCAGTTTATACCTGTTCCCCCTTGTCCTGTCATCACAAACCTTTATGAATAGTCCCTCTCCAGCTTTCTTGTAGGCCCCTTTCAGGTACTGGAAGGTCATGAAATGACTTGCCTTGAGCAAGTCATGTAGGCTTTGTCTAAGTAGCAAACAGCGAACCATAAAAGGATCAGATGTAGAGACTGTAACAGCTGAAGGCAAACAGTTGATGTTCACCCTCCACAAATGCACAAACCTTACAGGTTGTTTTCTTTTCAAAATAAGGTCTAGTCTGATTCATAGTACCAAACATCCATGAGGCTGGAGCACATTAGGGACATTATTGGTACGTGTCTCGATTTAGCTTTGCTCAGGATGAATCCAGATGTTACTATATGACCTCTCCACACTATAAACCAAAGCACAGCAGATGAGGACAACCAGGAGATTAACTTCAGAAGTGCACTAATGGTGCAAACTGAAATGCTAATGCAGATAACCCTTTTAATCCTGCTGCCTCATAGGGATATCTTTATACTAGGTTTATTTACATAAGCATGACATGTTTAACTATTATGATAATGATAATTAGATGTGATAGCATATTTTATTTCAGTATTCACTTGACAATATGTAAGCAAAGATTAAATGATGTTCAATAATTGTACTCTTAGCAGAGGTTAGGCTGAAAATGAACAGAAAAGTAGTTCTTCACACAATTCTAATTAAACAGTGAGGCTTGGGATATTGTAGATACCAAAATTTCACAAGGTTACAGAAGTGGCTGCACATATTCCCAGAAATAAAATTCATGGAGGGATAATTTTTGCAGAAACTTTTCCTGTTTCCCAGGACCTCTGAACTTGGAATTGTTGAAGAACTGGAGAGTGTCCTTGGGAAGAATCACTACATGCTTGCCTCAAGAGCCCAGTACTGGCTACTGCCAGAGACAGGGTAATTAGGTAAGAGAGGCCTCTGATTTAACATGCTGTAAGAATTCGTGGATTGATCACTTCTTTCTTTAAAAGGCTTTAATTTTTTCAAATTTAATCATTCAAATAAAATTATTCAAATAATTTCAGTTATTCAGGTTTTGAATTATTTTTATTTAAAGTATATCTCCTTAGAAATTACACTGTGGTTCCCTGGAGAGAGGGAAACTGGATATTCTTTCTTCCAGAATAGCTGAGCTCCTTCTACAGACTCAGTCTCACAATAATGGCAGAAGACTTCCCCCAACATTTGAAAGTGGCCCATGATGGGAAAGGACTAAAACTCTATAGTATCAATGATGTTTCGGTAGTGAAGTACTGACAACTGAACATTGATACTTCATCCTCAATACTTTGTGGACTGGGCATTCATGTTTTCACACAGAACTGTGATTTTTTCCCCAGATGCCAGATGCTTTTTATGAAAACAAGTCTGTTCAGTCCAAATCTCAGCATCCAACTGAACAACAGGCAAAAAATAAATTAAAAAAAAAAATCCCTTACTGGCTGTCTTTGAAGCTTTTAGTCTGCCCCTGGTGGAAAGCCTCAGGAGATACTGACAATGCAATATAAATCTACAGCTTATATGGACACAAGCATCTAGTGTCGCTGTGGGCCAAGATGAGACTTTCCCATATTCATCAGGGGATCAGATGTTCTAGTGGCTCAAATCAGGTGTGAGAGAGCAGCTCCACAGTACTCAAAGGGATTACATACCCCATGGCAGGTTTCCTTCTCAAAGCCAGTTTGAGGCTCTCCTGCTCCTCAGCAGTCTCTTTTAAACCTTGCAGAGTGCTTCACTGTCCCATCACTATGGCTGATGCGCGTCTAGGAACTTGTGTTGCAAACCAGGCCTTTTATATGGCCTGTATTAAAAAAAGAAATCACTGCTTTGCTGTAGAAGGTGTTTTAACCCAGGTGCTTTTAGCAGCCCAGTTTATAGGTTATTAGTTTAGAAGATCACATAAGCACAGCAAAACATCTATAAATAACAGCACAAGGGTGCAATAATAAAAGAAAAAAATTATCTTTGCTCTCTTGTAGAAATAAGGCACACAGTTAGGTCTGCCTGTACTTGTAGCAGCTATATTTCCTTCATCCAAATTTTGGCCTCAAAGCAAGCAGCCTTCCTCCACAGTCCTATGCACAGTTATGTTCTTTGTGTAGTTCAAAATGTGGAATCCCTGTCAGCCAGTGGCTTGAACCTGGTTGACACTGCAGGAAATAGTTTAACCCCTTCTCTACAGACTGGGTGAGGTCTGGTACTATTTTTTCCTTTTGGATCTGTCTATCCTAAGCCACAAAGCATTTGCTAGGGGATGGCAAATAGGAAATCCCATTGACTGAAGTGAAGCAGCTGGTACTGATCTATCACATCCTAGGGATTAATAAGTTCTAGCAACAACAAAAAAAATGTGTCATGTTGTGAGCCTCCTAGTTTTTAAAGCCTGAGTAATTTTTTTTTTAAACCTGAGCCCATCCTTTTAGAGTAGCTAACTTCTGCAGAAAATTCAGAAGTTAAACCACTTTCTAAAGTTACCTGAAAGTGCATTAGTTTCATTTATCAGGGATATTTATATAAGTATGAAGAGCACTGCATTGATCAAAAGCACCCTGTGTTGCAAAAAAGGAAACACATGATAATTGATAGTAAGTGGCAAACTCCTAGCTCTTCCTTTCTGCTTTATAGGTGGAGCTGGCAGTGCAGTCTACCATTACCCCGGCTCAACACTCCGTGTTACATGATACTCTTTTCAGCACTAGGATTTTGGCAAACTCTTAGTGTTTGGGCAGAAATTTTCTATGCCCTATGCCAATTTTTGTTTATTAGCCAAAACAAACCTGATGTTTTCAAGCACAATGCTGTGGCAAATCAGACTGACTGTAGACCTGAGCTGATGGGTGCCAGAAGAGATGGGTAGGATGCATCCTGCCACACAGAAGCATATGATGTACTACCTGTTGCTAATGAAAAGTCTAAACTTGCACTTTTCCTATAATAAAGTATGCATGGATTTGGGGGTTTTTTTTCTCTCTCTCTCTTTTGTTCCATTTGTTTGGGTTTTTTTTTTTCCTGGCATGCTCTCAGGGTAATTCCCAGGTGGGATGGCCTTCCTATAAGGCAGGCAACTTTTTCCATGTCCAAGAAAAATCAATAAAAATACAAGAACTGAGAAAATTCTGAAAGCCAACAGCCTGCATACGCTCAGTTAATACAGAAACGTTAGGCTTCAGCACCTAGCCACTCCTTCTTGATAAGCAGGTAGAATTTAGGTGCACATCAGTTACAGGTGAAACCATCAGATCTTCTCACGGCTCTTCAGTATTGAATCATCTTAAGTTTTCCTCAACAAGTACATTAGAAGCTTAAATCTCTGCCATGGAGCATGCCCTGAAGTGTCAATCTGACCTTCAAAATTCCTGCCTTCTGCTTTAGGTCAGAAGGGATTCATGGGCTGAGCATCTCTGCAGACTCTCCGTTCCCTGGAAAACCAGTTTGCCAGGTATGCCAGGCCCCTTTCTCCTCAGACACTACATTAGACTAATTATATGCTACCTCTAGGACTGGCCAAATATTCTGAAGGTGATCTGTTTGTAATTGTTATACAAACTTTGAACAAAAAAAGTGATAAAAAGAAAAAATCTTAGAATGGAAAATGGAGTCCAAAGGAAAAACGCCTGTAGCCAATGGGGTTAAAATACTGATGAAATTAAATGTTTGTTTCTCAAGAAAGTGCATTTATTTGTATAAAATCTCCCAAACCTGAGGCAATTCTCAGTCCCAAAGGTTGTCATGTAATTGTGGTATGGCATTCAATCTGTTCTGTTGCAAGTCTGCCTTCAGTCATATTGCTTGAGAAAGATTAAAGCACAGAGCTGTGACAACAGTATTGTGGTTACTTTAGCTTAGGTGATTATATTTTGACATGGCAGTCATGAATTCAGAGCAGAGCTGGAGAAAGCTTTGTTGTGACTTTAATTGTTCAGTTCTGGTTGTGTAACTGGATTAAATGGCATTGCAGAATAGCATCACTGTGCTTGACATCCCAATTTTTCTTCCTTAAAGGGCCTTCCATGTCTTGTGCTGCTTATTTTTTCCTTTCAATAAGATTTGGGATGCCAGTTTGGATGGCTTAGGTATATATTTTAGTAATATCAGGATTACTTGGGTTTTCTTTAGCTTTTATTTTATATTGGCATATAAAATGTAAGATGTCCAAAAAGCAGCATTAAAACCACAATACATGTTCTTTTTAGCAGCAGATCTGTATGAAAAGCAGGATAGCGTGTTTGTCATTAAGAGTTGCTCGTAAAGGGATGCACACGAAAAGCTGTTTGCAACCCATGGAAGGAAGTTTGATCTGTTCCAGGAGAAATACATGCCATCTACTGGGACTTTATCCATCAGCAACAAGCACACCTCCACACACATCTCCCTTGCAGGATATCTATTTTCAGTTTGAGGTTTAAATTTTGAGAAATGGAGCAGTGCACTCTGCGCAGAAAATGGCCAGATGCTTAAAGGAAAAAACAATGAGAGCTGTAATCTGCAGTAGAGTTCTGGGAGTGTGGGAGAGATGATGTTGTGGTCCCGTGGAGCTTGACTGCCACACTATAGCGTATTTACCCATGCATTTATGCAGTATTTTGTCTCTCCAACATCTCAGGGCATAAAAATGAAGGACAGAAACAAGACCCAGGCTATCCAGCCCAATTCCTTGCAGAGACAATGTTCTTGCAATTAAGGAAATCCACTGTTATTCAGCCAAAGCAGGTAATGGAAATCAGGCTCAGCAAGCCGCCATCTCTGCTTGTATTCTGTATTGCAGCTGCTTTCCTGCTTCCTTACTGCTCCCCCAGCCACAAGGAGGCACCAGGTCTCTGCTTTATCTGTGCTGGCTCTTCAGCCTCTGCTTTTCAAGAATGGTTCTTCACTGGACTGAATTTGCCTAAGCATTTCCCAGTTTACACTCCATTATCTAAGTAGGAGAGCTAGACCTTTGGTCTGACCCGCAGCTGTTATGCTCATCACTGTCATTGGGCTCCTGAGCTGTCCCTGATAGAAAATGGGATGCAGATGTGTAAAGAGGGGTTCTTGGCTGGGGATGTCAGGCAGCTTTAGGAGCCTCAGTCCAGTCAGATTTTTCTAATGAAAAATTTCTCTTGCACACAAAGTGTAGCTAATGCTAGAGCTTTCACTAAAAAAAGACTGGAAGACTGGAGAGAATCCTAAAGTCAAAACAAATCAAGGAACAAAGCTTCCCTTTCTCCTCTGAAGAGCTTAACCCACAGTCCAGGGAATTTAACTGACAAAAGGATTGGAAAATCTGATACATGCAGACAGATGCAGATGTGCATAAGATACATAAAGTAGTTACCTGTAGGCACAAGGATTATAATACAAGCTGGAGAAGTTGGCCTCTGTGAACAGGACCAAGTGCAAGGTCCTACACCTGGGCTGGGGCAATCCACAGTTTCAATACAGGCTAGGGGGTGACGTGACTGAGAGCAGCCCTGTAGAGAAAGACTTCGGGGTGCTGACTGGTCAGAAGCTCCACATGAGCCAGCAATGCGTGCTCACATCCCAGAAGGCCTAATGTGTCCTGGGCTGCATCCAAAGAGGCATGGCCAGCAGGTGAAGTGAGCTGATTCTGCCCCTCTATTCCTCTCTTGTGAGACCGACCCTTCCTGGAGTATTGTTTCCAGTTCTGGAATCCTCAACATAAGAACGATATGGAACTCTTGGAATGGATCCAGAAGAGGCCACGATCAGAGGGCTGGAGAACCTCTGCCATGAGGACAGGCTGAGAGAGTTGGGGTTGTTCAGCCTGGAGAAGAGAAGGCTCCGAGGAGACCATACAGTGACCTTCCAGTAGCTGAAGGGGCTACAGGAAAGCTGGGAAGAGACTGTTTACAAAGGCTTGTAGTGATAGGACTGGGGGCAATGGGTATAAACTGGAGAGGGACAGATTTAGACTAGCCATAAGGAAGAATTTCTTCACGATGAGAGTGGTGAGGCACTAGCACAGGTTGCCCAGGGAAGTTGTAGATGCCCCATTCCTGGAGGTGTTCAAGGCCAGGTTGGATGGGGCCTTGGGCAGCCTGGTCTGGTGGGAGGTGTCCCTGCTCATGGCAGGGAGCTTGGAACTGAATGACCTTTAAGGTCCCTTCCAACTCCAACCATTCCATGATTCTATGATAATATAGACATACTGATGATTGTCCTTGCAAAGGTGGGAATGTCAGTATAAATGCTGAAGAGCTGATTTCTATATCTTCGTGTATTGATCCATTCTTGACCCTCGATAATGTACAGGGTAAACCTACTTGCTCATTCAGCTGATGATCACAGAAGCAATCTGCTTCTCTGACATCAGTGTTTCCTCGACAGGCTGCAGGTGTCTGAAATTAGCTGAGATCTTTTCAAGACTATTACAGTGTGCCTGGGCTCTGGCTCCAGAAGGTTGTGTATCTTCCATAGCTCCTACATCATATCTGCCAGCCTGGTGCGGGTATCTGCTAGCCTAAAACATCTATTACAGCACTGCACATCTGTGTTCAGACACCTGAATTACTCCACTCAGGAGCTCTGCTTGCAGCCTATATTCAGAGAGAATTATGGCCAGACAACACTGCATTTTCACCATTGGGAAGACCAACGCACCGTGGAAGGATGAAAAAGATTATAATGGATTATACAGGGATTGCCAGACTAAAATGCTACCAGCTGTGAATGGAATCAGGGAGTTTTGTTACTCCTAGCAGGTAAGGGAGTAAAATGTCTACTTTGTTAGTTGGGGAAGACCTAATTTGTAAAGCTGAAATCTGCATTCAGACCGAAGTCCAGGGTTATTTTGATCAAAGGACGGAGTATAGCCTGCTGCAGAGACAAAAACAATAGTCTGAATTGGCAGAGAGGGAACTGAAGGTCTCAGCCATCAACTTCTCATTTCTTGGAGCACTGAGCCTGGTACAGCTGTCCAGGAGTCAATTAGTATAGAAATAGTCTGTACTTGGGAGCACTGAGGCTCTGTTAGGTAGATAAGGCACTAGGAGGAGATTAGATTGCAATGAGCTGAAGGATCATCTGTTTTGGGGATCAGCAGGAAGAACTGAAAGAAAAGGACCATATAACATGCAGAAGGTAAGGTTTTCATAGTATTATAAATTATTTGAATTACTGGATTCCTGATAAAGTTCTCTTTGGTCAACCATTGATGAACATCCCTGCTTCTTGCTGCTAGCAAGGAGCTGTGTCATTGCAGCAGGTGCAAGAAATTTGCATATAATGGATACTGCAGTGGAGAAGAGCCTCTTCAATAGGTCTACTTGACTTAAAGTGCTGAACCACAGCAAAGACAGCATTTATGATGCTGTAAAAGAAGCATTCACATTGCTCAGTGTTATTTAAGACTATCTTGATTGAATCACTCATCAGGTCAGCAACATGAATTTAATAGCACAAAGCCCTCCTGCCCACCTCTTGTATCTCTCTGCATGCTGTTACTTTTGTACTGAAAAAATAAAAATATCTGGTCCTGACCACAGTCATCTCTAGAAATAAAAATTCTGATTGGACAGAACTGCTTAGCAGTAGATACCAATTTTACACTTAGGGTTGCAGAGGCTATGGAGAGCTCCAAGTGCTGCATTCCCGATGAGTATAAAATCATTGATTTATTTCATAATTTCACCTGCCTCTTACTGATAAATGACTGCTTATTTTGATCCCTGGAAAACAGTTCTGCTCAAAAACATAGCTGCATTGAATGCTCCAAAGGTCAAGCAGCTTGAGCATGGGAAAATATTTGTGAATGAGGCCCAAAAAAACTACTGAAAGAGGTGATTTCTGGCTCAAAGATTAGTCTTCATTTAGAGACTGAGAATTTATTGCTGCCCAAACCAGCATTATCAGCTTTCTGTCAGCAACAATCATCAGGATTTCCTTTCCCAATCAACGTGAGCTGTGACCTCATCGTTGCAAAGGTGAAACCCTGACAGGGATTAAAGGCTAATAAAGAGAAATGAGGTAGCAGGGCAAAACAAAGAGGAGATTGTTACATGGCAATAGCAAACTCAGGCAGAATGTTACAGCTGAAACATGAACCACTGAGCCAAAGGGGAAAACCAGAGTATTTTTAAGAAGAGCCTGAGTAATGTTGGGTCTCTCCGTCTTTCAGTGGAGAAGGAAGGCAAACTGCCATCCCTGCCTTCAGAGATTTTTGAAGCAGGATTAGCATAGCCTTGTGGTTTGTCAAGTGTTTAATTGCAATTCTGCAGGGACGCAGCCTGAAAGACACTGGAAACCAGTTTAACAATCATGCCTATCATTATATACACCAAATTGCTCCTGTGCACGTATAGTATTTAGTAGTCTGAAATAGAGATGCTGAGGCTGGGGGCAAGGTTGAGAACATGAAAAGTGCTGAAAGGCAAATACATGTCTGATATTCATCAAAGCAATTTAATCCATGGCTGAATAGTGAAAAAGAGGTAAAAAGGGTTTTATGTCGTTGATCTGCGAGTTATTAGGTTTTTTTTTTTTTTTTACTAAAATTCCTTCACTTTCTGGAACCAACAAGTAAGAATATTTATTCTGGGGGGATTATCTTCTCTTAAAGGTCACTCTTGGCCACCACAATATCTATTCATCTTAAGACTCACCACAGACTCGATTCAAGTCCCAGTGGAAGCCATAGGTATTATAACTTCCAATGGGCTCTGGATCAGTCCCTTTAGCAGTCTCCAGCTTACCCCTGGTTCTTTCCAGCAGAGCTAGATTTCTGCTGTAGTCCAAATCCAGGTGTTTTGGGAGTTCATGACATGTAGGCTGCTTTCTGCATGTTTCAAATGTCTCCCGCCCACCAATACAAGGTAAGCATGTCCTCATGCTGTGTGCTGGACCCTCTTTAAAAAGTATCAGATGATTCGACCTTCCACTGGAGCACAGAAATTACCAAACAGTGCTGAAGTTACCTTACTGCATGAAGTCTCTAGACTGCAATCACTTGTGAAGGTGCAAGTGGAGGATTACAAACCAAATCTATCTCAAATGTATAATAATAATATTGAATTTGATGTGGACTGGGTGCCTTTATATTTGACATTGTCTACTTATACCACATCTCAATCCGGCACAATGCTTTTGAGTGAAACTTAACCAGAAAGGATGGATGAAAATACTTTTATTGTGATGATGAGAAGTATCTGTATAAATCAGGGTCTTTGCTGATACTAAGCAGCCTTAAGAAACTACTCATAATAACAGTATCTGCAGCCTAATGTTTTTTAAGGCTTTCTGTGAGGAATTAACATATCTTTAAAACCTCCAGGGTGCTTTATTCCTTATATTTTAGAGATTAAAGTCATCCACAAATGCAACAAGGTTAAATCCTTCTATAGTAAAGAAAAAACCAACTCAAGCAATCTGGTTGATCCCCAGCTCCCAAAAGGTGGAGCTGTAGGAGTAGCCTTCAGCTGCTTTTGAAATGTTTTTAAACTTGCCTTGAAACTTGAATTCGCATGTCGATAATCCCCAGCCCACCAGGAAACATTAAGATGCATAGTTCGTATCTGTGGAGGGTAGTCTGACTGAAACTTAGTCCCTAACTAATGATAAAAAGCATGCAGCAGCTTTTAGAGGCTGGGCAAAGTCAGTGGCCTTTCTGAGCTGAATTGTGTGGTTTTGACATGGCTGAAACTTTTCACACAAGGGTTTTAGAATATTAAATTGTATGAACATATTAGAAATACTAGGATTTAGCAACACTATGGCTTGAGCTCTATCTTTCAGTGCTCTCTGGCTAAGAAATATGAAGTCTACCGGGGTATTGGTATAAAGAGTCTTTTAGCAAAAACCAAAGCCCTCCAACATTGAAAGGCAAGTGGCAGGCTTTAGATTTGTTAGACAACAGTTTTCAGAAAGGAAGACACATATATCATGCTGAACTGAAGGGGAAATTTAAGTAGGCACAATGTAATTACCTTGCCTGGAATCAGGCCAGGAAAACAGACTGGGATCTTTATTCTCAATGAAAACTCCATGGATTTATGCTTGGCAAACTAATTGCCATGAATAATTTATTAATTTATATGGTCTCTTTCATTTTCAATCTAATATTTAGTGACCGACCACCTGCAAACAAAGTTAACTTTTCTCTTTTTTTTCCTTCCTATCTTCAGTTGTGATCACTCATCAGGATCCATTTCACTTGCTGCCTTTCTTGCAAAGTTTTTGTTTTATTTTATTTTATTCATGTCATTTCTTCTTCATGGATGACTGGATCTCCTGGTGCAAGAAAGCTAAAGAGATTTCAAGGTCTCAGCCTATTTAAATGTCAGGTTTGCATATTTTTACCAACACCTGAGTCTGGGGGAGGTGGTTTTGCAGACTTTTACAACATAGGAATATTTTTAAAGACAGAATCAACAAATATGCCAGTTAACATGTCTTTATCAGGAATCAACACTGCAAGTTTCACAGTGTCATGCATAAAGCACCTGTATCTCCTTCAAACTACAGGGTGTGTTGGCACCTTATTCCCACACAGTTATGTGAAAACTCTTATCCTAAAGAATTAAGATGTGTTCTTCATGATCTTTGTCTTGGTGTATTTGAATACATTTTTATTTATATTATGATCAACTCTAAAGCATTTCAGTGAGGAAAAATATCTGTGCTTTCCTCAACATAACCTATTAAGGGCAGAATTTCAGCACAGCTCTGCTGCAACTACCAGCGCCCTCCTTGTTTCCTCCATCTCTGCAAAGACACTTTAATTTGGAGTGAGATGGAATATTTTTTTCACTATGTATACTGAAGTCAGACTTGGTGTTTGTATTGGCTCAGAGCCTGATACGGCATTTGTGAGGATGAACCACAAGCATGCGTACTCCAGCTAAGCTGAGCTAGGAAAATACATGCTACAACCAGAAACTATCTTCTCCCTCCACCCCTAGCCATGAAAGGCTACAAAGCTGCCTGGAGGAGAAGGACCTGGGGGTGTTGGTTGACAGCGACTGAACATGAGCCAGCAGTGTGCCCAGGTGGCCAAGAAGGCCAATGGCATCTTGGCTTGTATCAGAAACGGCATGACCAGCAGGTCCAGGGAGGTTATTCTCCCTCTGTACTCGGCACTGGTGAGACCGCTCCTCAAATCCTGTGTTCAGTTCTGGGCCCCTCACCACAAGAAGGTTGTTGAGGCTCTCGAGTGTGTCCAGAGAAGAGCAACAAAGCTGGTGAAGGGGATGGAGAACAAGACTTATGAGGAGCAGCTGAGGAAACGGGTTGTTTAGCCTGGAGAAGAGAAGGCTGAGGGGAGACCTTATTGCTCTCTACAACTACCTGAAAGGAGGTTGTAGAGAGGAGGGTCCTGGCCTCTTCTCCCAAGTGACAGGGGACAGGACAAGAGTGAATGGTCTCCAGCTATGCCAGGGGAGGTTCAGGCTGGACATCAGAAAAAAAATTTTCACAGAAAGGGTCATTGGGCACTGGCACAGGCTGCCCAGGGAGGTGGTTGAGTCACCATCCCTGGAGATGTCTAAAAGACGGGTGGCTGAGGTGCTGAGGGGCATGGTTTAGCGGTTGATAGGAATGGTTGGACTCGATGATCCTTTGACTCTTTTCCAACCTTGTGATTCTGTGATTTCCAAATTGATAATGCAAGGAGGAAAGCATATTTTAAGCTTCTTTCTAACTTGTAATGACAGCTTCCTCTCTTGGATCCCACTGCTCTGGACAGGCACACATTGAGACTACTTGGCAGCAGTAGGGGATGCTCAGGGCTGTTTGAGGAAGCTTTGTGGGATGGCTTTTGCAGGAGTGTGAGGGGAGAAAATGGCAGTGGTCATAAATGGATTGCGTTTGGGCTTTTTTCCAATAATTTGCGAGGCGACACAGCTAAGCTTTCAGAGAGGAGAAGATAATATGCCCCTATTATGGGCATTAATTGAGCACGTTCCCAACTACAGCAAGGAAGAGAGAATACTCCGAAGAGGCAATTTTAACTCTATATCCCAATTCTACCTTTTGTGTGCTCCTGGAGTAGCTCAGCCCCTCATCCTGGCCTAGTAACTCACACATTGCAGTGAGCAAAACTCAACCACGTTATACAAAGACATGTTCTGTAGTGAGGTTAATCTGAAATGGCGCGATAGAGCGGTTTGGCACATGAAGCATTTAATGAACTGCAGAACCTGCAGACTTGATGGTCACCAGTTCAGATCTCACCCAGGCCGGTAGCAGCCAAACTCTTCCAGACAGAGAGTCTCCTGTTCTTGGGCATCTTGCACAGGGAATCGTGGCTTTCTCACTGCTACCCCAACATCCAATACAAATAACACCTCCCTGCCTTGTAGCTTGCCTGAGATAGACTGGTTCTGCGCCAACAGAGCTGATAATTAATCATATTTCAACAGGCACCATCTTATGGTTCTACCTTTGCTGAGGGTCGTCAATGGAAGTGCTAGAAACTTTCCAAGGACCACCCGCTATAAGCAAACTATCCCATGTTCAGTCCCTGTGCATTAACAGCGATGCTTGGAGCTGCAGGAAGTGATGGGATAGTAATGTGGGAATGGTTCCTGTGTATAGGGGTCACAGAGATGCTTGTTTGAGGCCACTGGGAGCTTCTAGATCCTTGAGTAACTTCTATTCTTAAAGCCATTTACTTTCCATCCGTGGTCAGCAGAAGGTTTTTCATCTGCTGGAAGTAACTCCTACAAAAACCCTTCATTTGCAGCGTGACTGGAAAAAATACTGTCACTTAAGCTTATTGAACTCATTTGACCAATTCATTCAGTGAAACCAGGTGAAAAGCTCTTAATGAAAATTTCTTTCCTCCTTCATATTAAAACATTAACACTCTTTAAAACCTGGACAATTCTAGAGGATTATCTATCTGAGAAAAAAATCATTACTGTTTTGGAAAAAAATCTAAAAAACACTCTATTTTATCCAAATCCAAAACTTTAAGAAGATAACATAATCCAAAATCTGGAAAGCTTTGATCAGCTCTGAGACTGACAGACTTATACACTGTCACAAAGTGGATATAGTCCATTGGGCTTTTTGTAACAGAAACGCATAAAACCCCTTTCCATTTAAGGTTAGCAGGAGCTAAGATAGTTCACCTGAACATCTCCTCCAAGTGAATTATTAAGAATTCAAAGGTAGACACATTGAGAAAGTGCAGTTAATATGTTTCCGTGATACATTCCTCAGTCATTTACACATCCTTTTTTTGTTTAATCATTAATTCAGTCAATCTTCTCTTTTCTGCTCTATGTGAGTCGAACTTATGTCATTGTTCAGACACTTTTTCCCTCAGAAACCCTGAAGTGATGAAGAGACGTTTTTATAAATCAAAGAAAAAGAATCAAGAAAAGAGGTTCTGTCTTTATTCAAGTGGATTAGCTTCATTTGGTTTTGGATTTTTTTTCCCCTTTACTCTTGTTAAGAAAAAATCCACCTACTTAGCTTACAGGGAAGTCCTCTTAGCAAGATTCTTAGATGTAAAAGACAAGTAGGACAGTGCTTTTAAGAGATATTATTGGAGAAAGTGCCTGTAAAGTTTGAAATGCAGCTTTAACAAGAAGGTATTTTTGAGATTCTTGGCTTGAGGAAGGAAGTTGGAAGCTGCTGTCAGCCCAAGTCTTTGTTTGCCAGAGGTCAATGATTGATGAGAAGAGATTACACGGGAGGTAAATAATATTGAGTAATGAGCTTTGAAACTCTTCTGAAGCTTTAAGCTTGCACTTACTTCTTTCATTGCTTCTGTATCAGTCTGAATAAATCATCCTAATTAAAAAACCCAACATCTGGAACAAACATTGATTTGTCATGTAAACCACAGTGCTTGTCAAGTCTTCTCGTTGTTTGTAGCATTAGCAGAGCGCTGCAGGTAAGCGTGTGGCTGTGCCTTTGCCATACCTGCTCAGGGGACTAAGGCTCTGTAGGGTTTTCTTCATCCACCCATTCTTGGGAACATTTTCACCTGGATCTAATTGTCTAGAGCTTTCCTTTGACTGGCACCTTTTTGCCCTGTGCTGAGACAGCTGTGGGCAGCCCTGTGCCAGGAAGGAATAGATAGAATGTGGATGGTATTTTCTGGTTCAGGTGCTGCCTATAGCTTCCTCAGGATCTCGTTTATGTAGGTCCACTGTAACTCTGAGCCATGTCACAGCATTACAAGTGGCCATCTGCCAAGCACAAACTGTGTTTATCCTCCTTTCCAGCTCTGACCTACTTCCCCAAAATCACCTGCCCTGCCACACTTTGTGTGAAGCATAACAATGCTGTTTACCATGTCCTGCGCTCCCACACTCCCTGTCCCTCATTTCTGCAGGTCTCTTATCTTCTCCCTTGTGTTAAGGTGAGTGTTGAGCCACTACATGGTGGACCACTGTCAGGAACTGATCTGTAGGGAAACAGTGTGGCAAAAGTGGAACAGTCAGATCAGATCACTAACCCAGACAAATGTGTGGCCACAGAAACACTTGCACCAGCACAGCAAAGGAGGTGGTGAGGTATGTGGCATCAGCAACCAAGAATGGGCAGGAGAAAGGAAGGCAGAGCATTCTAGAGTCAGCTTCCAGCCTTCCTGCTGAATCAGCCCTCTGAATAGGCTCATTCTTCCACTAGGTAACTGCTAGACCTCAAACAACAGAGTGAGTGTGGGAACTGGCACTTGGGGCAAAGCACAACTGCCCCTTTCCAAGAGCTGCCTGCTCCAACATCAGTCTGCAGCCATCACATTCACCTGGCTCAACTCCCTGAGCTGGACTATTGCCAATCACCACCAATGCAAAAGACAATGTCAAGGTAGATGCTTTAAGTCATCTCTGGCTTCTGAGAGGTACAGACTCCCACAGGGTATTTACTGCTCTTCCACCTATCCCTGTTTACTTGCCAGGGGATGCCATGGAGCAGAAGTGGGGCTACAGGGCTTATTAGCAACCTCTTCTTTATGTTTGCTATTGCACTAAGGACTGAAAGGGCTGCGAATGGTAAGAAGGGCTGAAATATGCCTCGGTTAATAATACTAGAGTAAAATACCAGTGTATTAGAGCACAGCTGCATTGCCCTTGTTTAAAGAAACATAGGAGAGGCCAGACAGTTGAGAACCAAGGCATCCTTTAATAAGGAGAGGAATTTCTTAGAAAGGGCTTTTGATGCACATCTATATGCACTCATATGGGAGTAAAGCAGCCCAACTCATTTAAGACTGGAAGCATCGTTAAACAGTGAACACAGTGGCCAACTCTGCTGTTGTGTTTAAATCTCAACTATCACTAATGGGACAGATAGGGGAAGAAAAAAAAAAAAAGAAAAAATGGCCCATTCATGCCAGAACCAGTCATTATTTCTTCCTTTACAAACAATGGAGGAAAAAAGTGCTCTCATGAGAACCTGTATGAATTTCCTTAAGAGGCTGTACTTCAAATGGAGAATAAGCTAAACTCTGTGAGATACTGTGGTTACTAGGGTAACAATGCAACATTTCAAATACGAAAGCGAACAGATGTATAAGTCCAAAGTAAATCATTAATGTGCATCAGTATTTTTGAGATGGGTTGGAGTGACTTATATATTGTAGCCCCTCTTTATTTAATATTTCAAAAGTGTTCTTTGATTTAAAAGCAAACACTTATTAGGCCTCTTTTCAGACAATTATGCTCCCTTTTCTACACAGCACTCTGCGAAGAGACTGGTTATTGCCATCTAATAGAACAAACACACCAACTTGATGGAATCAAACAGAACAGAGAGGCCTTGATACATCAAGAAACTTAAACACAGGCATTATTTTAAGGTTGTGAATCATCCCAGGACTCCTTGATTTCTTGCAAACTTGCACTGGCTTGAGCACTTTGCAGAATTAAGGCTCACTCAGTCAATCTGCATTATACTTTTGAATTGCAGTGAACAATTTTTGGTGACAGTTGTTTTTAACTAATTCCTTCTACAGCAACAAATGAAACAGCATTGGGGCTGGGCATGACTGTTTTCCAAGCAATTCTTACCGTCTTATTCATACTATTTTCCTTTTTTAACACAATTAATTCAGTCCAGGAGACCCATTCCTAACTGCATGATGATTAACTCCTAAGGTAATTTAAAACACTCAACTGAAGAGATTTCTTACAGGATCGTGACTTGGCCTTGAGAGGTAGTGAACTGCTAGTTGCTAATGGTTGCTAAGAATTGTGAATGATAATTTTTTCCCCAAGATCCAATCACCGTTTCAAGAGTAGTTCATCTCTATTCTAGTAACATACTCAAAGTTTGGACTACATATTTAGCAGTGCTAAAACATGGTCATTTAAAAATGCTACTAAGATGGAACAAATAGAGCTACTGGTACTTCGTTCACTGAAGTTTAGAATCTACAACAGAGAATTATTTCTAAGAAGAAATATACACACTGCATGCCTAACATTATGGAATTGAAGTGAACTATGATCTGTAGTTAGGGAATCTTTGTAACTACTTTCATTAGTCCAGTAGAGAAACAAAATTATTCCGATATGGGAAGCGTTAAATCTGTGGCAATTTATTAAGTGCCAGAGTTTTTACTCTTTATAATGTATGTGAATGATTAGAAAAAGAAGTTCTTACATATCTAAGTAGTGTTTCTTCCTAGTATTATCTTTGGAAGTTCCTATTTGCTGTATGTTATCTGCATCCCTTCTGGAACATAAGTGACAGCAAGTTTGTAAGCACCTTCTGTTGCAGGTGTGAAGAAACATGTGAGTTTTTGCAACTCTGTTAATGGTATAACAAAACATACCTTTTCTTGCAAATCTTGCTTCTTTTAGACCTTCACGACTACAGCAGACTCCTGCTACTTCCAGACTCAGAGCACAGCCTGCTACAGGAGCAAGCGGTTTCCCTGCAAAAGCACCACACTGGGACCCTTCTCTCTTAGAACATCCTGCTGACTGTGCTGTGAAGAGGTGTGCAAGTATGGAGAGATGGGGGAGAGCAGCTGCATGGCAAAGGCACGGCACAAGGAGGAGGGGGAACTCCATTGACCTTCCCTGGGAAGCTTCCAGCCGGATGATGGTGCCACACCACATTACTGCTGACAGTTCCCTGAGCAGATTCCTTCCATGGGTAATTAGCCATCATGAAGCATGAATGGACTAGTTTTCTACCAGGAGGCTGAATTTTAGCTGACAAATTAGACAGATTCCCTGAGGCCAGTGTTATGCAGCTTTGCCAGTCTCACTAAAAATGTGATTTATAATAGATTCCTCAGTACAGACACTCCTTGCTTCAGGAATGAAGGTGCACACCATGCTCAGACTCTTTGCGTAATGTGGCTGTCTTATAAAGCTTTGTCTTCTGCTAGGAAAATTTGACTCTGTTAGCCACTTTTGATTTACCAAGTGACTCCTGTTTTGCCCACCTGAGTGTGACGGTGCTGGGCAACTACAGTCCATATTCAGAAGTCAGGCGTGAGCAGGTGTAAATAACATTTAGGAGGTAAGGGGATCTTAGATTGGGAAGTTATATAAAATATAGCTGAAAACTCAACAGATTTTGCCCAAGACATGTCTTTGGCTTTCAATGAGGTTGGCGTAAAAGAGAAGCAGAGTTAGGGGCTTGCAGAGTTCAGGCCTCTTACTTTGCATTAATTACACATGAAATATCTCACCCTGCTTTCAACCCTGCAGTCACCCTGCATGTTCTTCTGCACTATGTGAATCCTGATGCCTGTTATCTCTGAGCGTAGCCTCAGAGGCGTGATGAGGCTGCTGTGCCAACTCACACTGCACGCAAAGAAGGCTATGTCACTGGTGCAAAGCAAGCACAGGTAAAAGACAAAAATGAAGACTATCAGACATGCCTGCCACATTCTGCTTTATTCCCCTTCTCATCCTGCCCCTACACCAGACCACAGAGAAAGGGAGACAAACAAGATATTTCCTCAAGGCTAATGGGAAGACCCAGAGTCTTGTGCAGCTGTGGAGTCCCAGGTAACAAAAATGAGAGGCAAGGAGAAAGAGGAAGTGAAGAGTTGGGAGGGGCTTTAGGCTAACATAATCCCAGACTCAGTTCCTGTCAACCGAGGGTCCATCTCCAGCTCACCACCGTGTTTTCTCCATATTTAGCACTCCGGTGAAACCAGTATTTGTATTCGGTGAATTTCAGCACTTTCTCAGATCAAAAGACAGGCTTGCCCATCCCTAACGGTGTCTTGAACATGTCTGTGTTTGCATGGTATTAACATTTACTTTAATTATCAATTTATATTACCTAATAACTGGATGTAGTGTTATTGAGGTACCTGGCACATCCAGAGACTGGTAAATGATGTGGGGAGAGGCTAATAAAACCCACATAGCCTAGACTTAGCAAGCGGCTAATGTGTGGCAGGCAGATGCAGACACAGTCGATTGATTTCATTTGTTCTAATTTTGGGCTTAAGGAGGACACTGCACAGGTGAACAGATGGACAATTCCTTCCTCCTCCCCCCCCCCTTCAAAATTTTCTTTTATCTCCCTGTAAGCTGGGAAATTTATAGCTCCCTGGCATTATTACTCCCAGTCATTGAAGTGTGCCATTTTAAAATTTAGAAAATCAGAATCCTGTCATGTAAATACAAATAATGACTTCGGCACAGACCGATTCTTATATAGAACATGCAGAAGGACAGTATCTTATTTCATTACATTTGTGGCTGCTTAAGGAAGTTAAGATGGTGATTTAAACAAATAAAAATCTGTATATCACTTAACCTTAGTCTACTGACATGATCTTGTAGGGAACAAACATAAAACATGAATAAATCAAAACTCCTCTTCAGATACATAATTAGATTAACTCTTTGGGACAGCCTTTATATATTGGTTTGAAACAAACATGACTTTCCCTTTTTCAAGTCCACAGGTACGACAGCAAAGTTTCATCAGATATTTCTGTGGTGGGTCAAGCTTTTGAAATTAAAAGGCAATAAAATATCCTTGTATCCACAAATCTGCTGAATGCATTACTTCATAGCAATATTTCTTGCCATTTTTGAAGTTTGCAGGTTTTCTTTAAAGAGATATAAAGGTGGCATAGGACAATTGTAAGAAAATCAGATCTGAGATTTTTAATTAGATTGTCATGTATTTCACAGTATTATATAAAAATTAATATTAATTTTCACTACTCTTTTCTGGTGAGTATGAAACTGCTCTTAGAGTTGCAAAATTTGATGAAACCCTGAAGGAAATTATTCTGGAGAACTGAAGTTTCAGCCAATTATTTTTCAGTTCTGTATTGGTCAGTCAAACATCTTTATATAATTGGATATATTCAGTCTTTGGAGAAAGACAGAGAATGTATGTGGCGACTTCTGAGTTAGCATTAGCATCTTCTAAAACAGTATTTCTTAAGTTGACACAAGAATGGCTTCCATAAATGCTCTGAAACCAAACTTTGTAGGTAACTGTTTCCTAACACCCAAGACACAAATCCCAGTCCTATTGCCCTTGTTCTTATAAAGCTTATCTGCTGACACAGTATTGTATATACGGAAAACACTTTAAGTCTCATTTTAATGCAAATTAGTTAGCTCCTAATCTTATTTCTGTGGGGGCTAAGTGAAATACTGTACATTTATTTCTCATCTCCTGTGATTTAAGTTTAAAATAGTCATAGATCGACTCATGAAATTATTTGGTATTTCAGAAATGGAAATAACAAATTAAATTAACTGAACATCTGCGATGAATAATATGAACTCAGTATAGCTGTCCAGAGAGACAGTTTTAGGTTGAGTTCTGTAGCCCATTATTTTACCTCCGCTAGATGTCAGTCTGTTGACAGAGGTGGGGGGGCTTAATCCCTATTTAGTAGTAAGGAGCACGGTGAGGACCACAGCTACAATTCTCCACTTCCAATCACCAGCAGTAACCAAAAATAGGAGATACTCAGAGCCATGATATTGTTGTTTCTTGTTCTTTGCTCTTTTAGCCCCTGCCTTTTCCCTCCAGCAAATTTCGCAGCACTGACAAGGTCCACCAATGCTGATAAATGGGAGCAGTGCTGAGTAACGCACAATCCCCTGTGGGCATTTCCCTTCACTCATCCATTCATAAGGGGCTAGCCTTGACACATCTACTCGGGAGGAGTACTTCACTGGTTAGTTCCTTGAAAATATTTAAGTGCATGCTATTTTACTTTCTGACAGTGACATGGTGGTGAGGAGCTTTTTAGTTATTTCTGTTCCTTACAAGGAACAGAATTTATTTTTATTTCCTAGGATGAAGACATAATTTCAGAAAGTACTCTCACTATTCCAACAGTATCTTTATAAGGAAAGGAAAGGAAATAATTATAAGGAAAAACATATTTTTATAAGGAAAAACACAGGAAAAGACAAGGCTTTAGCATGAGAGATGAGAGCTGACTGCATTTGTATGAACAAGGAGGGGTGCTGGTCTCTTCTCCCAAGTAAAAAGTGATAGGATGAGAGGGAATGGCCTCAGTTTGTGCCAGGAGAGGTTCAGATTAGATATAAAGAAAAAATTCTTCACTGAAAAGGTTCTCAGGCACTGGCAAAGGCTGCCCAGGGATGTGGTTGAGTGACCATTCCTAGAAGTACTTAAAAGACCGACAGACAAGGTACTCAGAGATATGGTTTAGCAGTGGACAGGTATAGTTTGACTCAGTGATCTCCAAGGTCTTTTACAACCAATTGATTCTATAATTCTATGAACATTCAAAATTTGCAATGCTTGCGGGAGAATTTTCACATAGTAGTCTAGGACTTAAAATAACACTGGATAGTTGAAAAGGTCAGAAGAGCAGACTGGTAGCTGCACAGTCTCACCTCCACAGTACTCCTCAAGAATCCTCCTTTCTCACAAAACCTTAAACAAAATGCTTGTAACTTATTTCAGATATCCACCTCTGTGACACATGGTCCATTTCTGGGGATGCTATTCTGTAAACCTGTTGCTCACTGTCACCATCCCCATAACCATCTTTTCTTCTTTAGCCTTATGATCAGTCTCGACAGCAGCCCGGAGTGGAGAGAGATGTCCTTCATTGCTTTGTGTATTGCCTGAAGCATCCCTGTCCTTTCTTACAGACATAAACTTCTGTGACTGATTTTTTTCCCTGCCACAGCGTTAAAATATATTATTGTCAAGTGACATCCATAAAGAGGGGAAATCAGTGACTTTTTTTTTTAGGTTTAGTTTTATCCAAATTTGCATTACTTCAGTGTAAAGGATAAAGAAAAATGTCATGCAGAGGGTGTAACAGAGAGTGAAGTGAACTCTATCCCCCCACCCTTCTTATCTGTACATCCATTTTCCATTTTGGCTATGCTCACCTCTGTAGTTGTACTGATCCATATTCACTCTGCTCTCACAAAAACGTCACTCCCCTTGTGCCATTCTGAGTTCTGACTTAGTGTATACTGTACAATAACATAAAATAACTCCCCATAATTTCTACATGTCTCCCTGTCTCTGATATGCCACATGCCATGGCTTTGTGTGTAAATAGATGCAAATACACATCAAGGCATGAACAAGCTGAAGAGGATGTCCACAGCAGTGGGTGCCATGTGCTGCAGACAGAAGGGATCCTGTTGTACCTGTCAGACAGTATAGCTTTCAAGCAGGGAAACCCTGCATGCGATGCTGCTCCTGCGACCCAGAAGTCAGTATGGGTTTTGCCCCTAGTTTCCTTCCAGTCCTGGTAATTAAACCCCAAATACTCTGTCAAACCCTGTAATAGGGAAATTCTCTTTCCAGGAGAAAAACAATCTAAACAGAAGGAGATCTCTTGCTGGCCGAGGTCTTTGCTTTGCTTGTGCCCTGGCAGCATGGGAATCAATTCTTGTCACAACTACAAAATGACTGGTAGGGAAGAGATCACCTTGGCAAGGGAAGGAGCCAGAGGAAAGGCAGGCAAAGAAATGCACTTGTTAGGATCTTCAGAGGATGCCTGGCCACCTCACATCCAGGTTCAAGCAGCCCAAGAGGTATTTTCAGCTGGAGGATGGGAGAGGCAGCAGCTGGGAAATGCATGGAAGATATGGGCAGTGCCACACACAGCACATGTGGGTCAGAAAAAGGAGGAGGTGGTAAAGTAACAGGAGCTTTTCCTCTGTCCTCGGAGAAAGCTGTTGCCAAAGGCAAA
The DNA here is from genome assembly GCF_032191515.1 of Phaenicophaeus curvirostris. NCBI lineage: Eukaryota > Metazoa > Chordata > Aves > Cuculiformes > Cuculidae > Phaenicophaeus > Phaenicophaeus curvirostris. The sequence goes on along the minus strand of NC_091392.1, from coordinate 81,586,551 downwards.
GCTAATGACAAGCAGAGAAAAGAAAATGACCCTTCACTGTGTGTTTCCTGGTCGCTACTGCTTAAAAACAGAATGACAGAGAAGTGCGGAAGTGATGAGCCAGGACTGGATGCAGCCCTCAAACTTCCATGGCTGACATGTACCCTACTGATGTGTAAGACGATCTATGTGCCCCTTACACACAGAAAACTGCCAGACTACGTAAGTTAGCGTACACATAGCCTCTTTTGATTTAGCAGCAGCCATCTTACAATTCAGCTGCATTTCCTGCCATAGCAGACCAAACCCCTACATTAAATTCTACATAATATAAATCAACTGGTACATGAATGAGATGGAATTCTTGTACCAGATATCCTAAGTAGCATCTCTCTGATCCACCCAAACAGGGCAAGGATTGTGTCCTTCTATACATTAATGCAGTTGCCCAACATGATGATAATTGTGCTGATCCTGACAAAAGCACTCCATGCAGATGTGGCATAAAAAGTTTGTGAAGGGCAGATAACAGTTACAAAGTTCCTCATTCACTCTGGAAGCCGGACTGCACCTAAGAAATGAAGCAAGGCTAACTGTAGTGACCTGGAGCCTGACAACTGTACAGTGGACAGTATTTAATCTGTATTTACTTCTTGGAAGACACCACTCATTTCAATGACAAACTGCAAGTGCTTTGAATGTCTCCTCCAGGGCTTTGCAGGCTCTTTTTTCCAGATGGAGGGATTTCTTTGTTGTGAAAAATTACGTTTACATCCGCTATTACATAACAAAGGAGTGACAAACACATCACAACATTAAACACAACCGCTCCTTTATGGCCCTCCAACCGTGTCTAACATCTCACCTGAAGCCAAATAACCTCTTGAGTTGTTGACTTTTTGGACTGCAACAGCTATTGTCAGGATTAAGACAGCCTGCATTATCAGCTTCATATGTATTCTACTTTGCTCTTGAATATATCAAAAAAACAGAAATGTTATTTTGTGTTCCACCTCTGATGGTTAAGAAGAAGATGGTATCTCCTCTCAGATGTGGTCCTCCTCATCTTAAAATAGGTGTTCAGAATTCTTCGGCTAAATACTGTAATTTGCCTGGTATAAGCAGGAAACCGAGGATTGGTATGAGGGTGTGGTGTGCTCCACAGCTCAGTGGATCCACCGTGGGACTCACTGCTCAGCAAAAAAAGCTAATCAAAAGCATTTTCCCAAGTGCATCTATCAATTTCACAGGCTCCTATTAAATACTAAACCAAAAATAAAAGCTTTGGTCTATAGCTTCAAAGCTCTCTGGCCCAAGCCATACTTAATCTAATACAGGCCCCAAACAAGAGACAGAACACTAATATTTACGCCGGAAATATAACAAGCTGTGGGATTTGCTTCTTCAGTGTAAAGTAACTTTTTCCAGAGACCAAATTTTATCTTCTAATGGTAGTTACTTCCAATAATAAAAAAGGCAAGGCTAATATACATTTTGTGATCAAAATAAGCAGCCACCCCTCAACATTTCAGATGTGAGGAATTCAAAAGTCTTTGACCTGCTTTGCCTCCTGCAGAAACAGCATTTGCTGAAAATGGGGCAACTGTCTCCCTCCAGAGTCTCAGCTGTGATGGACCTTTTTCCACATCCAGCTTCAAACACCGGTGCCTAAAGAGACTGGCCTACCTCTTAATATGATGCAGAACTCTTAAAAAACAGGTTCTGCGTCATTTTATTTCCAGATGGAGTAGTCTGCTCTAGATGCATCATTTTACTTCTCATAGTTCTCTAAATTTGTGCTAAGAAAAACTCACGTTACTTAGAACTGCAAGCTCTCTGGGGAAAGGATGGATCTTTAAGGGATCTGCCTGTGGTTGCAGAATGAGGCTAATCAGAGAAGCTCAAGCTATAATATCTGTGAGTAATCCAGTGAAAATTACTAAATTCTATAATTGATACCCCTAACACCCTGCAAAACTCCTTTACAAGAAGCCTGTCCCAAAGTATCGCATAACCTTGTAATCAAGGTGGTTTTGAGTATCTTGCTGAGAATGAATGAAAGCATGGAAAGACTAAAACGAGGAAACCCAAAACTGTTGTGGCTGCTTAAGGCAGAAAAAAATTTCAAACGAAGATCATATTCATAGACAAAACTATTTTTCACAAGGACCCACAAATAATAATCAGTAAGACCAATTCAAGAGGCATTTGATGAAAAAGGTAGCAAATCTAAACAGGATAAAAATAACCTTTGAAAATTGTTGGAAGAAGATATCACCAAGATCAGGACTCTTAATACTGCCAGAAAATGCCAGACTGCATTGTTTTCCAAGTGTTCTTAAAAAGAATATATTTATAAATGGACCTGCCATGTGCTATCTAATGTCACCCCATGGTAAGCATAAGTTACTTTTGTCTTCCTTTGTGTCAGCAGGGATAAAGTTGAAGCCTTAACAATATACTAGCTTGCAATACAGAACTAATGCATCCCCATCCTTACATCTTAGACATCTATGGTCTAGTCTGTATTTTCAGCTATTTGATCTGTAATATTTTGTACACTACACGAAAAATCTCTGCACTTAATGGAGTAACAGCTGGAGAACTGTTGCCTTAGATTATTAGATGTCACTCAAAAAAATCCCTAAAGAGAAATGTTTATGAGGGATAAACACGACATTTTTGCTTACAAGATTTGTGTTTGAGAAAAGACAGACAAAAGGCAAGTAAAAGATGGATGAAAATGTAATAAGATCAGACAGCTTGGCACATAGTGTCCCCTCCAAAACAGAGTAGGACAAAATGATAGATCCACAATTACATTATTTGCAGATAATTTTACATAACTACATTATTTGTAGGTAATTTTCAGAAAGCACATGTGCACTCTACTGCTCCCTTCACTGAAGCTGTGATTGGCTGGTTGCCCCAACATACTGAACCAGTGGTCAGGAAAAATGTGCAGAACAATGTTGCTACATGCAGTAGCTGCATCTTCCCTGGAGCCATCACTGCAAGGCTTAACATACTCAGCTGCAGCCATGGCACTTCTGATGCCTGACTGTTCTTAGCCTTGAGTTTCACTGCAGTTGAAACAAATTACTCTTTAGTCACAAACAGGCAATTCTTAAAAGTGATAGGAACTGCTAAAAGGAAGAACTAGCATGATTGTGAAGGCATCTTTTACCTACTTAATTTCTACTTGTTATTCTAACCAATTTGGCTTTGCTGTGAAGAGCTGCTTGTTTGTGCATTAAGTAATACACAATAATTACCAGGAGAAGTCCTTAAAATAGCACTTACTGGTAGACAAAGGAGTTTGACAGTGGACTTAACAAAAAACCTGCCCCACCAGTACCCCAAGACAAGGGAGTTTATTTCTAGAAGAAGGATACATCCTTGAGGTGTGTAGGGGATAGGAGAGACGTCCACTCTGTTCCCCACAGGGCCAGGCACCACTTATGTGGCCTCAGGGGATGCAGGGAAACAAGGAGGGAGGTGTGAGTGGGAAGAAATGAGTCACCAGTGAGGTTTCCCGCCACACACTTTCTGTTGCAGGTATTGCTTCCAGATTCCTTCAACTACCTTAATTAAAGTTAGCTTAGTTCCAACTAAGCTAACTGTTCCTGGGACAAAGCAATCACGAGATGATAGGGTTTTCAGTTCTAGGTGAGGTGAAGAGGGTGGCTAGCAGGACAGTTGCATTAAAATTCCAGAGGGCAGACTTTGGATTGTTCAGAAGGCTGGTTGGCAAAGTCCCATGGGAGACAGTCCTTAAGGGCAAGGGAGCCCATGAGGGCTGGGCGCTCTTCAAAAAGGAAATCCTAGCAGCTCAGGAGAAAGCCATCCCCATGTTCTGGAAAAAGAGCTGGGGGGGGGGGAAATCAGCTTGGTTGAGCAGGGAGATCTTGAGAGATATCAAAAAGAAGACAAATGTCTATGAGCTTTGCAAGAAGGAACAGGCGTCTTGGGTGGACTACAGGAGGGAAGTGAGATCGTGCAGGGAAAAAATCAGGAGGGCTAAGGCCCAACTAGAAATCAGATTGGCTAAGTCTGTGAAAGACAATAAAAAATCTTTCTATAAATATATTAACAATAAAAGGAGGACTAGGCAGAATATACAGTCCCTAGTGGACGCAGAAGGAACAAGTGACAGGGATTGAGGAAAAGGCTGAGGTACTTAATGCCTTCTTTGTCTCAGTCTTTAATTGTAAAGTAAGTTGTTCCCTCTGTGTACAAACCCAGGAGTTAGAGGAGCAGAATGAGGCTCCCATGATCCAAGAGGAGGTGGTCAGAGCCTTGCTTGCCGTGGCGGGGCTGGCAGCGATGTTGAGCCAAAGCAGTTCAATGGTAACAGTCCCTTATGCCAGCTCAACACCCACAAGTCTATGGGGCCGGATGGGATCCACCCAAGGGTATTAAAGGAGCTGGCAGGTGGGCTTACCAAAGCCCTTTCCATCATCTTCCAACAGTCCTGGAAGACTGTCCCACTGGACTGGAGGCTGGCTGATGTTGTGCCCATCTACAAGAAGGGTCGCAGGGAGGACCCAGGGAACTACAGGCCTGTCAGTCTGACCTCAGTGCTGGGGAAAGTCATGGAACAGGTGATCTTGAGTGCTATCATGAAGCACATGCAAGAGAACCAGGTGATCAGGCCCAGTTAACATGGGTTCACGAAAGGCAGGTCTTGCCAAACAAACCTGATTGCCTTCTATGATAAAGTGACTCGACTACTGGATGAGCGAAAAGCTGTGGATGTGGTCTTCCTGGACTTCAGCAAAGCCTTTGACACAGTTGCTCACAGCATTCTGCTTCGGAAACTGTCAGCCTCTGGACTGGACAAGCGGACACTCTCCTGGGTGGAAAACTGGTTGGATGGCCGGGCCCAGAGAGTGGTGGTAAATGGTGCGAAATCCAGCTGGAGGCCAGTTACAAGTGGGGTTCCCCAGGGCTCAGTGCTGGGTCCAGCCCTGTTCCATGTCTTTATCAGTGACCTGGATGAAGGCATTGAGTGCACCCTTAGCAAGTTTGCGGATGACACTAAGCTGGGTGGAAGCGTGGATCTGCTGGAGGGTAGGGAGGCTCTGGAAAGGGATCTGAACAGGCTGGACCACTGGGCTGAGACCCATGGGATGCGGTTTAACAAGGTCAAATGCCGGGTCCTGCACTTGGGCAGAACAACCCTGTGCGGTGCTACAGACCAGGAGAAGTCTGTCTAGAAAGCTGCCTGGAGGAGAAAGACCTGGGGGTGTTGGCTGACAGCCGACTGAACCTGAGTCAGCAGTGTGCCCAGGTGGCCAAGAAGGCCAATGGCATCTTGGCTTGTATCAGAAACGGTGTGACCAGCAGGTCCAGGGAGGTTATTCTCTTTCTGTACTTGGCACTGGTGAGACCACTCTCCAGTTTATACCCCCCTCCAGCTTATACCCATTACTCTTCATCCTATCACTACAAGCCTTTGTAAACAGTCCCTCCCCAGCTTTCATGGAGCCTTTTTCAGTACTTGAAGGTCACTATAAGGTCTCCTCTGAGCCTTCTCTTCTTCAGGCTAAACAGCCCCAACTCTCTCAGCCTGTCCTCATATGGGAGGTGCTCCAGCCCTCTGAGCATCCTTGTAGTCCTCCTCTGGACCCATTTCAAGAGTTCCATATCCTTCTTATATTGAGGATTCCAGAACTGGACACAATACTCCAAGAGGGGTCTCACAAGGGAGAAGCAGAGTGGTAGAATCACCCCCTTCGACCTGCTGGCCATGCTTCTTTTGATGCAGCCCTGAATACGCTTGGCCTTCTGGGCTGCAAATGCACATCGCCAGCTCATATCGAAGTTACTTTACTTGTTTTAGCTTAAATCTAAATATTAATTTTTTTTTTTTGTTACGGTAATTTTGTGTCTGTGTCTCCAGGTCTGCCTGACCTTGCATTTGAGATGGGGGGAGACTGCAAACAGCACTGGTTATAGACCATGACACGTCTGTTCAGCACAGATCATACTGAACACAATTCAGAGGAAATAACAGTGTCTGGAAAAACCCTGTCTGAAAGAAAACATGCTCTCAGAGGGACAGTCTGTCTAACTTTCAAGGAACACAAATGCCTGGATAAAACTTAACTCTGCTCTAGCTTTAATAAAAACTATTCCACTTTTCGTAACAGCTACCACTGCTCGTAGCACTCCCAGGGTGAGCGCGGTTTACTACCCGCAGCGGGCCCGCCGCCGCCATTTTCCCGCGAGGCCCCGCGCCGGCGCGCGGCCGCCATTTGCACGCGGCGGACGGGGGAAGAGGGGGCGGGGCCGGCGATGGCGGCGTCGGGAGCGGGAGCGCTGCCCGCGGCGGCGGCGCAGCTGGAGGGCGCCATGGCGGGCGCTGCAGGGGAGCGCCGGGAGGGAGTAAAGGAGCTGGCGGGCCTGTTCCGGGAGGCGCAGGCCAGGTAGAGCGTGGCCGCTCGCGGCCACGTGGGCTGGAGGGATCGGGTGGGGAGGCCGGGCATGGCTGGCCACGTGGGCTGGGGGGGGGGGGGGGGCCCGTTGGGGTGGTCACGTGGTCCAGTGTCTAGGTGACCACGTGGGCTGGCGCAGGGGATGTCGCTGTGCTCTGTGTGTTTGCAGGGCTCGCTGCTGCCCTCTCAGCTACTACACGGGGTTTTCTGTGCCCCCAGGGGAGCAGAGGTGCCCGGTGTCCCTGGTCCCTGCTGTGAAATCCCCACCTCTCTCTTCTCAGGGGCTTTGTACAGTGCTACAGACTAGGAGAGGTCTGGCTGGAAAGCTGCCTGGACGATAGGAGAAGCACCTGGGGGTGTTGGTTGGCAGCGACTGAACACGAGCCAGCAGTGTGCCCAGGTGGCCAAGAAGGCCAATGGCATCTTGGCTTGTATCAGAAACGGTGTGACCAGCGGGTCCAGGGAGGTTATTCTCCCTCTGTACTTGGCACTGGTGAGACCGCTCCTCGAATCCTGTGTTCAGTTCTGGGCCCCTCACTACAAGGAGGATGTTGAGGCTCTGGCGTGTGTCCAGAGGAGAGGAAGCTGGTGAGGGGGCTGGAGAACGGGCCTTAGAAGGAGCGGCTGAGAGAGCTGGGGTTGTTTAGCCTGGAGAAGAGGAGGCTGAGGGGAGACCTCGTTGCTCTCTACAACTACCTGAAAGGAGGTTGTGGAGAGGAGGGTGCTGGCCTCATCTCCCAAGTGACAGGGGACAGGACAAGGGGGAATGGCCTCAAGCTCCTCCAGGGGAGTTTTAGGCTGGACATTAGGAAAAAATTTTCATGGAAAGGGTCATTGGGCACTGGCACAGGCTACCCAGGGAGGTGATTGTGTCACCTTCCCTGGAGGCTTTTAAGGGATGGGTGGCTGAGGTGCTGAGGGGCATGGTTTAGTGATTGATAGGAATGGTTGGACTTGATGATCTGTTGGGTCTTTTCCAATCTGGTGATTGTATGATTCTATGGTTCGTGTGCATCCTGTGGGTAAGCAGTGGCATTGGTACAGGAAGCAGCTGCTGTTACAAAAAGGGGGATATTTCTTGTTTAAGCTAAAGTAAAGTTTCTCCTAATTAACTGAGTTCTTTGAAAGTTATACAAAATGGTCCCCCTGATAGCTTGATTTCTTTAAAACAATGTTTTTTCAGGCACTGCTCATTCTTTGGAGATGATAACTTCTTGTGTTGATACCAAAAATGTCGGCAAACAGAGTTCTTTGAGACTGACTTTGGAGTTTTAGAAAGGAAGCGTGCATTAGTCAGGCATGGGCAACATGAGAGCGTGATCTCCCATCAGTCTTGTGCAGTGAGATGACCTGTTACATAATGTATTTCTTGTTTACATCCATGTGTATAAATTTTTCTGGGAATCTTATGCATATTCTATTCCTTTCCAAGAACTAATTTTAATGTGATTATGAAATTCACAGCAGTCAAAGCTCTTGCAAATCTGGAGGTGGCTCCAACTCCAGGAGCAAAACTCTTGCCAATTTGGAGCTTTGGAGCCAGTTCTCTGCTTGACCTTGCATTTGAGATGGGGAAAGCCTCCAGACAGAGGTGATTATAGGAGAAGACACATCTGTTCAGCAAAGATCATACCTCACACAGATGCAAGAAGTAGTTACTATTACTAAAAGGGGAATATTTTTTATTTAGGCTAAAGTAAGAGTTACTTTTCATCTAAATCATCATATTTTCTTTAAAGTTAGTCAGTGTCCCTTGGATAGCATGTTTTCTTTCAAGCAGTGTTTTTCTGGACTCTATTCATTCTTCAGAAACTATAATGTCTTGCTTGAAGTATGATCTGTGCTGGAGAGGTATGTCTTCTGTAATCACTTGTGTTTGCAGTCTGTCCCTGTCTCAAATGCAAGGTCAAACAGAGCTGGAGATAGTGATACAAGATTACTGTTACAAAAAGGGGAGTATTTCTATTTAAGCTAAAGTAGAGTTAAGTTTATTCTAATAACTGCATTTTTTGACAGAATGTTCTTCTGACAACATGTTTTCTTTCAAGCAGTGTGTTTTCCAGACACTGCTCATTCTTTGGAGACAATAACATCTTGTGTTCAGTGTGATTTGTGCTGAACAGATGTCTATCCTTCTGTAATCACCTGTTTGCAGTGTTTCTGTATCTCAAATGTAGACTCAGGCAGAGAGCTGGCTCCAAAGCTCCGAACTAGCAAGAGTTTTGACTGTTGTGAACTTAATAATAACATTAAAATAAGTCCTTGGAAAGTAATAGAATACACCTGAAAGATTTCTGGGAGAATTTATACTTACATGTGTAAGCAGGAAATATATTCTGTAGCCTGCTCTGGTCTGGCTGGAAATGATTGATGGAGATCACTCCTGCCTGTTGCCCAGGCCTGACTGACTAAAGGATGCTTGCTTTCTAAGCCTCCAAAATGAGTCTTAGAGACTTTATTCACCATAATTTTCAGTATCAACCTGTCTTTCTCTGCTTTTTTCCCATGAGGTCCTGCAGGGAGCTGGCAGTCCGCTCGTGTCCCTGTGCCTGTGGCTGGCTCAGGGCAGGAAGGAAAGCTTCAGGTCTCCCCGTTGCAGGTGGTGCAGCAATTGCCCTCCTAGTCAGGTCTGCTCAGGTGGGTTGTACCCATGGGAGTAGCTGCTGTGGGGCAAAAAGCCACGGTGAGCCCTGTTGGGTGGCCAGAAATGGGTGAGATGTGCCTGTGTGAGGCCACGTGAGGTTCTGTGCTTGCATGCAGGCAAGACATTGGGGCTGGGGTAGTGGTTGCAGGGCCTGGTGAGCAGGGGGGAAGGTGTGCTGCTGGGTAGGCTGTGGCCGGAGGGAAGGTTGTATGACCCTTGGTAGCTTTAAGGTATGGAGAGAAAGAGTGGGGTTAGTGAAGAAAGCAGGGGGCCAGTATGGAGCGTTGCTGTTCCAGGAATGTTGGGTGACTGCTGCAGCACTGCAGAATTTCATTAGTTTTGGCAAAGGTTGAGCTTGCAGAAGTTCAGCCGTATGACTGGATTTACAGTGAGGGTGGGCGGTAGCATAGACTGGTGTGCTCACTTCTCCTAACACTAGCTGTCTGAATTTTATAACACCTGAGAAAGAAGAAACCAAACTTTGTAGATGAGCATAAAATTGTGGTGGTGGTTGCTTGTTGTTTTGTTTGTTTTTTAAATCCCAATCCTATTTATGTTATTAAGTTATGTTATTAAATTATACTGTGTTATTAAATCCACATTTCAAAGTCAAAGGGTGGGAATAAGATGTACTTACAAATAATCTCTTGTGATCTTTGTGTGTGTACTAGAGACCTTCTGGTGTTAATCTCCATTTCTGTAGGAAGAGAGGAGGAGCTGTGCAAATTTTGTGCTTACGTGCTGAAGTTTTCCCTGCTTCTTACTTGCCTTCCTCCCTGAAACCTCTGCCACTGTGTTTGACACAGGAGCAGGTACTCTGCAGAATAGCTAACTTCTGTGGGCACGAGTGGGTGGGAAAGAGAAACACTATAGCTGCCCTTCCAGAAGGACAATGATGTAGTGTTAGCTTGCATCCTGTAGGATGTGACCTAATGGTTCTGAGAGCAACTTTGGCAATAAATTCACTGTTCAACCAGAAGACACAACCCAATGCATGTTTGGTAGTTAAAGTTGTGATATTTAGTGACAATTCTCTTGTAATTACCTGATTGTTCAGTCCATGTGGAAGCAAAATAATTTAAAAATATGAGTTCTAGTAGTCTGAAATTAAGAAGCAAATAAGATGAGGAAAATAATGCCCCAACTACAAGACTGTGGTGTGGAATTTAGTAGACTTGAATTCAGCTGTGTGCTTGACTTAAGACTTTTGAATGCTTTTGAGTGGATGACCTGATTTCTTTATGCTTCCATTATTAGCCTACAAAAGGAAGAAAATAGTTTTATTAGCAGGAAACTTGTGAATATAAATACTAAAGTACTTTTTAGGGCCTTTACTGACAGGAATGGAATGGTATAGGTACCCAAAACATAAGAGTGGTGATATGGAGTTGCAGACTTCTGTGATGTTCTCGTAGTTTCTGACTGGTTTAATGATTTTTGGAGCTCTAGTCTTTTGAACAGGCTTGCATTGATACGTTTAACTGTTGTGTTTAGTAGAATGTTCTTTTGTACAGTTTCTGTTTGTAACAATCAAGCATTTAGATCTAAGGAGTGACAGTAGTCTTTCTTTTGGCATGGAGACGTGAATACTGACTCTTTGTTTTGACTTAAGAAATAGTGCCGGTCTTCCTTGTCTGAGGGCTGGGCTGTTGCACTCTTCACTTCTGCTTCCTCTTGTATTTCTGCAGAATACTTGGTGCTGGGACAGGTGGCAGCAGCAAATTGTCAACATTCTTGTCTTAACCAACAAAACATAGGAAAGAGAAGGTTTTGGAATATCCACAGGGTAGTTCTGAGCAACTGTCAAGGCCTGTATATAATAGAAGGTATTTTTTTGCCTGAAAGCTCCCGAACAGGCTCCTTGCTAATTTTGTAAATTAATATTTAAAGATTAGGGAAAAGGTTATGGAAGGAAAATATTTTCTGTTTTTTTCCGTTTCAGAAATACATTTTGAATACTCATAGCTGCTATTTATATCTGTATGTGAAGCTTGGACATACCGCTGGGGAGAAGACTGGGATTTTTTTAGACAGTTTTAAGCACTGCTCTGGAACCACTACCTGAAATCCCTCTTGACTATTTTCTTAATCTTAGCTAAGTACTCCCTGCCCTCCTCACTGATTTGAGAATTTATTTTTCTGTGTAGAAGGATGATTTTAATTAAAATTCCTCTGTAGCACGCACACTCAAGTTGCAGTGCTTTATAAGTCCTGAAGTGCAAGAGTTGCATTTACATTTTCTCTGAAGAGAATCCTGCTTTACCAAACGGCCTTTAAGTCATTCCTTGTTTGTTTGGAATAACTTTTTCTGCTTTGGTTAGGATTTTCTTCTCTGCTCTAGGGGAAGAGTTGTTATGGGCAGAAACATATGGTTCGAGCACATTCATGTTGTTGTTTAGTGTGCAAGAGAGAGATTTGGCAGTCTGTCTCTTTGCTGATATATAAAAATCCACCTCTACTTCCACGTTCACAGTGAGGACAGGCACTTCCTTGCATACATCACATTTGCTCTATTAGGACAGGCAAGAGTTACATCTCTGTATATTACTGGAAGTATCTAAAGTACCTATGCTTTTCTTTTTTTGTTTTCCTTTCAATGAAATATTAAGAGAAAAGCTGTCACAGCACCCCAGTATGTTTGTGATGCATTTTCTCCTTAAAACTACTGTTCTGCTGTATAACTCTTAACAAGAGCAGAAACTTTTCCAGGGTCAGAATGACTTTAAGGTGTCCTTTTAACAGCAAAGTCACAAGAAGTTGCATAAAAGTTCTTGTAGCTTTTTTCATTTCTCCTTTTTACTAATTTCAAATAATTGAATGTTGTACAGTAGCACATGTCTTGCGCTGACCACTGAATTCTGTATTTTGAAGTTAGGTTAGAAAATGACCAGTTCCCTGTGATAATCCAACACTTGGGCATAGGCTATGTGTTTGATTATAAATACAAAGAGAACTGCAGTTGGATTGAGAGATTTCCTATTTTAGAATAATTTTCAGCGTTTAAAAATACAGCTAATGTTTCTATATGGCATCTTCACTCTGTAGGCTTTTGTGTATTTGGGACAGGGCCTGGCTGGGCACTCCTTTACCCGAGCTTTATCCTTCACATAGCTCTTGTGATGTTTAAAACTTGTGCCTGGATGGATTTACCATGTGTACTGTGATACATCTGTCACTGAATTTTCTTTGGCATGCATGCCTGTGATGAAGCTGCAGGAGCTGCCCTACCTCTTGTAAGTGGAGGGTTCAGGTCCCATGAATACCTTTTCTTAGATTTTAAAAACAAAACCAAATTCCAGACATTTTTTCTGGCTATATAAGCTCCATTCTTTTCTTTATGACTGAGGACCAGGTCTGCTTGTGGTCCTTGCTCTGACCCTTTGGTGTATTGTCCTCCTCAGTATTACTCCACTGTAAAATGTAGCTTAGGGTTGTTGGTTTTTTTCCACTTCCTACCGATAATTCTCACTGATGCTACGGTGTTGTTTTTCTGTAGTTGAAGATTATGTAAGTGTGTTCATCTTGATAATCTGTGAGGTTGTAGAATAAAATAAATATTTCCTGAAGATCTGATAGCAGATGTTGTAGTGATTTAATGATATTTGTGTACATGGCTTTGTTTATGGATGCGTGACCTCTTATGATGAAGCGTGGGTAGAATTTCTAATTGTGAATATGTTTAGACATTTGAGGAGGCAGCAGAACATAGGTAATACTGTATCGTCCACTGATGTTTGATCAAGAAATTTTTAAGTTCTCCTTTAGGATGAGTTTTATCTGTGAACTTACTTGGTTTAATATTGGTTTCCATTTCATCCCACTTCGTTGTGTTCATAGCATAAGGGGTGTTTCTCAGTCTTAAGCCTCAGATTCTAACTTCCCTGTTCGATCTTGAGTACACAGTAAGTCTGTTTTAAGGTTCAAGAAAGCTGTGTATGAATTTCCCTTTTTTTGAGTCTAATCGAAAGTATGGGATGAGCAAATTTACTGAGCTTTCTGTAGTAATGCCATTGATGTGGCTTCTTTTCACCAGCATTTAGTATTGAAATTGTATTTATGATGTGTTGCCCTCATCTTTATGAACATAAAATTAGGGGAGAGACTGTGTGAATAGCTGTAGCTTGGAAACATTGTATGTATCTGTGTGACAGCTCAACTACAGATGTGCATGTTGGTCCTG